>NW_006408528.1:21735018-21784482 GCF_000296735.1 Chrysochloris asiatica
TTCTACTCCCGTAAAGATTTACACCCTCGGAAACCCTGTACAGGGTCGCTATGGGTCGGAACCGACTCGACATCACTTAACAACAACAACAACAATATAGTAAAGGAGTCCTGATGTGGCACTGTGGGTTAATGTATCAGACTGCAAAGTCGTTTGAACTGCAAGGTCAATGGTTCAAGCTCACCAGCTGCTCCTCGGAAACCCTATACAGGGTCACAACCAACTTGACAGCACTTCTCAACAACAACAATATAGCCCTGTTGTTGCTTTTGTTAAGTGCCAATGAGTTGGTAGCAACCTGTATAGGTTTTCTGAGATTGTAAATCTTTGCAGGAATAGAAAGCCTCATCTTTCTCCTTTTGCCTAGAAAGCCTTAGCAAAACCTACAAGCTCCTAAAGAAAACAGTACGACATATGAGAACAATTGCCAACAAAACTCTAGTTTCACTCCTGCAGGAACACATAAACCTATGTTGTTAAGCACTGTCAAGTTAGTTCCTATTCATATCAACCCTGTACAGGGTTTCCAAGAAGTAGCTGGTAGGTTTGAAGCACTGATCTTGTGGTTAGCAATCCAGTACTTGTCCTACAGTACCACACAGCCTTTCTAAATCAGTTGCTATGGATAATCAAAGGATAAAACTTACATCAAGAAGCTTAATTTTCTAATCTTTTTTCATTACCGGTAGTCTGGGTATGGCACTGTGGGTTAATGCACTGGACTACAAAATTGTTTTGAAATGAAAGGTCTGTGGTTCAAACTCACCAGCTGCTCCTGGGAAACCTTATACAGGGTTGCTGTGAGTAGGAATTGACTCGATGGCACTTAACAACAACAAGATAAAATTTAAAGTTACCTAATAATAGCTCTAAGGAAGCTCTGGTAGCGTAGTGGTTACGAATTTGGCTGCGAACCGCAAGATCAGCAGTTCGAAACTACCAGCTGCTCCACGGGAGAAAGATAAGGCTTTCTGCTCCTGTAAAGATTTACAGCCTCAGAAACCCTGTACAGGGTCACTATGAGTTGGAACCAACTCCATGGCACATAACAACAACAATAATAGCTCAAATGGGGGGCATGGTCATTTCACACGATAAGCAAACCATAAGGCCAAGGTTCAAGCCCGCCAGTTGCTCCATGGGAGAAAGATGAGGCTTTCTGCTCCCTTGAAAATGTAAAGCCTCAGAAACCCTATACAAGGTTGCTATGAGTCAGAGTCTACTTCACAACACTTAACAGCACAATAATAATCTATGTGGAAAAGAGAACCCGCCTATAGTCAATGAAGACGCACTATACCTGGATCTGTGTCACAGTTCCTTCAGTAATTTCATCATCTGCCACCTCTGTGGTTGCAGTCATCGTCACCTCAAAGCTCTGATCATTTTCTGAAACTTCAAGAAAAGATACAATTCACCAGCAGAATAATAATGGTGGGTTCTAATTAATCTAAAAATATTTTTTGGGGAAAAAAAATCATTAAATTTTTTATCTTTGCTATTACATCATCACATGTATATGTATGCATTTATTCTGCAATAAAACATTTATTATATAATGATTATACACTAGGCAATGCTCTGGGTACTAGGGATACAGCAGTGAGAAAAAGAACCAAAAAAAGCCCAAAATCTTGCCTTCATGGAATAATTTATATTGTTTCTAGTGGAAGAAGATATGCTATATGAAGATGGTGAGGGCGGTTATGTGCCATGGATTTGGTTCCTACTCATAGCGATCTCGGCATAGGGTTTCAGAGGCTATACATCTTTTACAGGAGCAGAAAGCCTCATCTTTCTCTCGTGAAACAGTTGGTAATTTCAAACTGCTGACCTTCAAGTTAGCCACTTGACAATTTAATCACTATGCTAACCTTTACATTTAGTGATTGTTGTTCTTGTTATGTGCCATGGAGTTGGCTCCGACTCATAGCGACCTTGTACAGGATTTTTGAGGCTGTAAATCTTTACCAGAGCGGAAAGCCTCATCTTTCTCACACGGACAGCTGGTAGTTTCGAACTGCTGATCTTGTGGTTCGTAGCCCAATTCGTAACCACTACGCTAGTGATAAGTACCAAGAAAAAATAAAGTAGTAAAGGGAATGTGTTGAAAAGTGGGTATGGCTGTTTGAAATTTTAGACAGAAGGTCAAGAAAAGTGACCAAAATTAAGAATAGAGTGAGGAAGGCCAGTCACTTACGTAGCTTGTGGATAAACTTTTCATTTCAAGAAAATAGAAAACTAAGTGCAAAGCCTCAGACATGGGGGGAGTGTGGAGAGAGGAAAGCATGCATGCCATGTTCATAGGAAGCCAGTATGGCTAGAACAGATGGAAAAAAACACTCAAGAGACCATGTGACGCCTCACAGACCAAAAGCTTTGGCTTTCACACAGAGATGGAAGTCACTGGAAGACTTTAGAGTAGAGAAGTAATACAATCTGACTTTAACAGGACCAATCTGATGGCTGAGGGAAAATCAGAAAGAAGAGGGACAAGAATGGTGAGGTGAAATCTAGTCCAAGGTACTCTGCAGTAATCTGCAGACAAGAGTACCTTGGACTAGGGTGAAGGCAAGTGAAATTGGTGAGTAGTAGGTCAAATCCTGTATATATTTTGATGGTAGAGCCAACAGGATCTGTGGACAAATCAGCTGAGAAACTAAGAGTTGGCTTAAAAATAACTTTTAAAAAATTTAACCTACTCAAGAGGATGGGCTTGCCAGTAATGAGATGGAAAAGAATGCTGAAGAACCAAGGTTAAGAATTTTAGGACCTTGCTTTAAACACACTGAGATAACTACTGTGGTGAAATGAATTCTTTTCTGTAGCCTTTTGTCTTGGTTCTTTAGAAAAACAACTTGAGATTTTCTTCCTAAACCTGAGAAATTACCTTTGCTCTAGTTTCCTACCCTAGAGGATTTGTTAATTTTGTCCAGGTTAATTGACGTTTCCTGGATAAACTGTCAGCAGCTTGTGGTTTGATGTTTTTTGTCTGGTCCTGGGCCACAGCCTGCCCTGAGACTGGTATGCATCTTGTAGGGATTAGTCAGTAAGACTATGAAAAAGTGTTAACAGTAGCCACTTGCAATTGTTAACTGCGTCAAACTGGTTCTGCCTCATAGAAACCCTGCACAGAGTTTTCTGAGAAACAGCTGGTGGTTTTTGAACTTGTGGGTCACAGTCCAGTGCTGATCCTACAGCACCACAAATGAAAAATCCGTGGCCCATCAAGAAGGGATTGGAAGTATGTGGCCTCCCCATCGGTAGAGGGTGATGCTTGGAAACTGATAGTTATATGTAGGAGGGGGCTTCAAAAGAAGCAGAGAAGATGGAAGAAAAAACAAGAGAGATGGGGAAAAGAGAAGATAAATAGAGAGAAAAAAGAGAGACGAGGCAAGGAACATCTTACAAGAACTGTTAACAGTGAAGAAACAGAAATGCCCGGAATGGGCCAACAGAAGAGATGGTGGTAAGAGACATGGAAGGGACATTGTGGCAATGCCCGTGGTGACAGAAAGGCCCAGAACACGTGTCCTGAGGAGATCAATAGAGTCCTACACAGCCCAAGAACTGTCCTGCACTGAAAAAGGGAGACTTTGCGTCCTGATCCTAAATTGTACCTGGAGTTCTGCTATGGCACTGTGGGTTAATGCACTGGACTACAAGATCAGTTTGAACCACAAGGTTGGCGGCTCGAACTCACCAGTCACTCCTTGGAAACCCTATACAGGGTCACTATGGGTTGGAAACAACTCGGCGGTACTTAACAACTTTCTTACTATACCACTTAACTGTTAGTACAGTTCAGGAGTTCTGTGTGGCTAATGGATTACTGAACCTAGAAGAGAAGTAGAGAGTGTTGTGGGAGGGACAGCTGGTGTCACAACTACTAAAAAGGTTGGAAAGTAGATGTAACTGACCTGTACCTTACAGGAATGTTAAGAAAGGTAGCAAGAAAACCAAAGAAATTTGTTTCCTGGAGACCAAATTGGAGGAAGAAAAATGCTTCAGAGAGAAGTGTGATAAATATTGCCGAAGTGATAGATCAAGTCAGTCAGATTTAAAAATAACTGCTGAATTTAGCAAGAAGGTCTCTAATGGCATGAAGAGTTTTGGTGAAGTGATATGGGTAAAAAGCTTAACTGGAGTGGGCTTACAAAACAATGGGGAAAGAAACAAGAAAGTATAGGCAATTCTTTCAGAGTATTCTCTAGAGTAGAAAAAGCCCGTTAGGGGCTTTCAGTTTTACAGAAGAAATAACAATATTTGTAACGAGGATAGGAATGATCCAGCAGAGAAGTAAAACAAATGGTACACTTCATAAGAGAAGAAGAAAAATTGCTGGAGCAAATGGGATAGGATTTAATAAACACAAGTGTTACTCTTAGCTATGAGAAAAGAGAAAAATGGACATATCTAGTTGCAGGTTCATGGGATTTATGAGGAGGACCTGCAGAAATTATTTTCTGCTTACTTCAATTTCCCCAATTAAGTGGGAAGCAAGACTATCAGTTGAGAATAAGACTGGTGGAGATAACTGAAGGTTTCACAAGAGCCATTTCAAGTATTTGTTCTGCAGTTGGAGAAAGAACACTAGAAAAAGATGGGGTCACTCATGGGCAGTAGTATAAACCCACTTGAGATTACCCGTAGCCATCAAATTTCCAATGTGGTAAACATTCATAATAGTAGACTGACATCTTTCTCCAGTGGAAAGGTTGGTGGGTTCAAACTGCCTACCTTTCAGACAGGTTAGCAGGCCTGTCCTTAACCAATGAAATCATTAGGACTCTTTCACTTCAGCGTAATGGTCATCAGTTTAAAGCGAGACCAGTCTGTTTGTGTCATTTTTTTCAATTGCCTATTAGTTAGATGCACTGGTAGAGATACAAATAGGCAAAGACAGACTAAATCAGGACTGCTGTTAAGTGACACAAAAGGGATAAAGTTGTTGTGAAGTGTGGTCAAGTTGGTTCCAACTCACAGTGTCCCTGGTAAAAGATTCCGAGGAACAGCTAGTGGGTTTGAACTGCCCACCTTGCGGTTAGGAGTCCAGTGCTTATTCTATAGTGCCACACCTGGACTCTGAAATAGATGACTGCAAAAGGGGTAAGTGATATATACTGATTATTGTGAAATCAGGATGAGTGTTGAGAGAACTTTCAAGGTCCAGACAGATAAATTTTATCAGTTTTATAACATATGTAAGAAAACAATCTTGAATACTGAATTTAATGATAAATCTTTCAGTCTAACCCCATAAAATAAAACAAAATACAATGTGTAGCTTGAATCTATAATCATAAAAATAACATTTTAACCAAATGAATTAACTAGTCATAACTAATTGCTCAAAACTTCAACTTAGAAAATGTTCATATAGGATTTCATTTGTACAGATAGATAGGCCAATCAAGTTTGAAAATTAAATCAAAATACAATGACATGTAAATTAGGAAGAACTCTTAAAAAAAAAAAAAAAAAAGAATTGCCATAAGAAAGAAGAAAAGATCATTGAATTACTTTCCACAAGTCTCCTAGTAAACTGTGGCACTGTGGGCTAATGCACTGGACTGCAAAGTCAGTTTGAACTGCAAGGCTGACAGTTCAAGTTCACAGCTGCTCCTTGGAAATCCTATACAGGGTCGCTATGGGTTAGAACTGACTCAATGGCATTTAACAACAACAAACTCGTATAACACTGTTCAATTTACTAAGTTATTAATTAATTCTAAATGCAAAATACATATCTACCTCTGAATATATGATTTCCCAAACTGAAAATTGCAGTTTCAGGTTTTTGATCCCTGCTGGATACAGGTGTAAGTTATTTGGTGGCATAGTGGACTTAAGCATTTTGCTCTAGTCTAAAGGCAGCTGGTTTGAACTCAGCAGCCTCTCCACTGGAGAAAGATGTGGCAGTCTGCTTCCATAAAGATTTATAGCCTCAAAACAGTTCGTCTCTGTCCTATAGGGTTGCTAAGAATCTAATACGTTGGAATCGACTCAACAGCATTATGTTTGGTTTGGATGAAGGTATGATTTTCCTTTATGCCAAGCAAAAAAAAAAAATTAAAAAAAATCAGAAGTTCTCAGGTGTAGCAAGACTTCTTAGTGCTAAGAGTGCCACTAACTGACATGTCCCCCATTTCCACCACCATGAACAATAACATCTCCTGCAGCTTTTTGGGGTCACTACACTTGAAAAAGATTCCATATCCTTTGCTTAAAAAGTCAGAAGTGTAATTTACCCTTACAACAATCAGTGTGTTTGTAGACTTTGTCCAATAGTATTTCACATAAAGTACTATATTTTAAAGCCTAGTCTACTCTAAGTGGTCTTAGAATGTAAACATATTACAAAGTTTCTAATTAGGCTTATATCTAACATCCAGATAGATTGTATCATATGAGGGGGCAGTATAATATCAGGGATGACTATGAACTATGAGAACCATACTGTTTGTATATGATTTTGAACAAGTTAAACAAGAGGCTTCAAAAAGTTTGTGGAAAAGTGGAATCTAAGCATAACAGAATTTTTCCATGAGCATTTTGAAGTCCCTTTGTATCTCTCACAGACACCTGGTAGCACAGTGGTTTAACACTCTGCTCCTGACCAAATGGCTGGTAGAATGAACTTACCCAGCAAGACCTGGAGATCTGCTTCCACAAAAATTATGCCTAGGTCCCCTATTGGGCTATGTACTGAAAGAGACAGTACAATATCTAACAACAAAAACACTGTATCTCTTTGTGCTTTGCCTTTCCCAACTACAAAATAGGGTTATTAATAAAAATACCTACCCTAGAGCCTATATTCTCAAAGAGTATGAAAATTAGTTCTTATGGAGATTAAGTAAAATTTTTTGACTGTCTTTATGAACAAAGGTGGATCAGTGATTTAAGTTGCTACAAGAAAGGTTGGTGGTTTGAACATCTCAGCTGCTCTGTGGGAGAAATGTGGCAGTCTGCTTCCATAAGGATTTGTAACCTTAGCAACCCTATGGGGCACACCTACTCTGTCCTGTAGGATCACTGTGAGTTGGAATTGACTCAAAAGCAATGGGTTTAAACATACAGGACATACAAAAAATAATTGAAGTGTTATCTGTGGTCTTAAAATTACACTGGCAAGGCCTGAGACGACATGAAAAAATAAAAAAGTCTGAAAATAGCTCAAAAGGTCATAATTTTTAAAAGGCTGGGAAATACTGCCCTATAAAATTATTATGAAGAGTCTATTAGGTAAGGTATATAACAGTGTTTGTAGATATGAAGAGAAAAATAAATGGCCAAAATTTATATTCAACTGAGTATCTCATAAGTGAGAATTAAACTTCAAAAGAAAATGAAATGCTACATTCTGAAGACAAAGTGACTTACGTGGGAGTGCAACAACTGATATGCAAGGAGTAGAATCGTCAATACTCTGATCATCCTCAGAAGACAAACAAAGTCTTTTATGCGGAGGTTCAGTACTATCTTCTGAGTCTATTTCATCAGCTTCTAATGAGAACAAAACACAGCACCATATAAGCACCATATAAAAATCTCAAAAACTTTAAACTAATGAGGAAAAATGCCGAAGTCTCTAACTGGTCATGACTCCAGAAAAATCGTATGGCTTTGTTTAGTTAATGAATCCCATTAGTGTGAACAAGGTTTCAAAAAGACAATGCCTTCCCTATGTAGATCTAGAGCAATTGCTCAGATCTTATTTGTTTTAATTTTCTATGTGAACACCTCTTCTTTTTTGTTTTTCTTTCAAACTCATTTATTTGTGTGGCACTGCAGATTAATGTGCTGGACTGCAAAGTTGGTTTGAACTGCAAGAATTGGCAGTTCAAGCTCACCAGTAGCTTCTCGGAAACCATATACAGGGTCACTTAACACATATATCTCATTCTTCCTCCCTTACCCATTCAGCCTATGACTCAGTCCATGCATCTAGATACAGAACACTATTGTTCCACGGTTGTGTACGTAATTGCTTACTTCTAAGCCCTTTAGCTCAAGCATACCTTCCTGTATCAACATAGATCTTCATTATTCTTCTGCCACCTTCGCCTTTCGTGTATACTGCCCTCCGTATCACCCCAGGTAACATGTGTCTACCCTCTAGAGAATTACCCTCACAACCCTGATAACTATCAAAGAACATTTCTTTTAGTATAGAAATCTTAAGCTTTTAACATAATGGTCTCATATAGTATTTGTCTTTTTGTGACTGACCAATTTCACTCATCATAATGTCCTCCAGGTTCACTCATTTTGAGGTGTTTTGCAGCTTCATCATTATTCTTCAACATTATGTGATATACCCAAGTTTGTTTATCCATTCTTCCATTGCTGGGTACCTTAAGCTGTTTCCACTGTTTTGCTATTGAGAATAATGCTGCATATACTTACTCAAGTCCTGGCTCCTATTTCTTGGGTATCAAGTAGATTGCTGGGTCATAAGCTATTCTATTTTCAATTTCTAAGGATACGACATATATTATTGGACTATTTTATAGCCCCACCAGTCATGCAGGAGGGTTCCAGTCTCTCCATATCCTCGCCAGTATTTACTGATGTGTTTTTGAACTTTGCTGGTGTGAGATTATGTTTCATTGTTTTGACTTGCATTTCTCTAATGGCTAATGAGCTCTGGTAGCGTAGT
This sequence comes from Chrysochloris asiatica, assembly GCF_000296735.1. Taxonomy (NCBI): domain Eukaryota; kingdom Metazoa; phylum Chordata; class Mammalia; order Afrosoricida; family Chrysochloridae; genus Chrysochloris; species Chrysochloris asiatica. The sequence continues at coordinate 21,743,684 of NW_006408528.1, forward strand.
AGTTACGAATTGGGCTGTGAATCTTAAGGTCAGCAGTTTGAAACTACCAGCTGTTCCATGGGAGAAAGATGAGGCTTTCTGCTCCCGTAAAGATTTATAGCCTCGGAAACCCTGTACAGGTTCACTATGAATTGGTACCGACTCCACAGCACATAACCACCACCAATGGCTAATGACTGTGAACATTTCTTCACATATTTGGGGGCTGCCGGAATGTCTTCCTTGGTTAAGTGTTTATTTATGTCCTGTGCCCATTTTTTAATTGGGCTGTTGGTCTCTTTCTTGTGGAGATGTTGTAGTTTCCTATAAATTTTGGCTATTAATCCTTTGTCTGATATGCCAATGCAAAACATTTTCCCAAGTCTGTGGGACCTTTTTGACTCTTTTGGGAAAAATCTTTTGATTCACACAGGTGTCTGATTTTTAGTAGGTCCCAGTCATCTAGTATGTCTTCGTTTGTGTTTTTTATGTTTGATAGTGTGTTTTTTTGTCATGTAGTAGAGACCCAAATTTATCTCTATTTTTTAATTGATAATCATCATAGCTCTAGGTTTTACATTTAGGCGTTTAGTTCATGTTGAATTTGTGTTTGTATATGGTGTGAAGTCTGGATCTTGTTTCATTTTTATGCAAATGGATTTCCAGTTTTGTCAGCAATATATGTTGATGATACTACCTCTTCTCCATTTAATGTGCTTTAGCTGTCTGTCAAAAGATCAGCTGCCTGAATGTGGATGGATTTACTTCTGCGTTCTCAATCCTGTTCCATCAACTTATGGGCCTTCTGTTGTAACAGTACCAGGCTGTTTTGACCACTGTGGTTGTGTAGTAAATTTTGAGATCAGGGAGTGAGGTCTCCAATTTTGCTCCTTTTAAGCAGTGCTTTGCTTATCCAAGGTCTTTTTCTATTCCATATAAAGTTTATGATCATTTTTTCCATCTCTTTGCAGAATGTTGTTGGAATCTGAATGGGGTTGCATTTTATCTGTAAATAGGGTCATGCAGTATTGACATTTTCACAACGTTAAGTCTTCCTATTTGTGACAACTCCTATTCTCATAATGAACTATGAATGGTATTCCACTTGTGCTATTACTTGTACTTCACATATAAAAACAGGTGGATTATTTTAATAAAGAGTTTTTTGACTCATTTACAAATATTTATCAAGTACCTAATATATGCTAAGGGCTGAAACAGAACAATGAAAGATGCTCTTTCAAGGAGCCCAATGTGCATAGCAGAGATGACTAAATAATTTCAAAATAATGTAATAATAGCTAGGAAAAGCTCTTATGGACACAGAAAAAGAAGAATTTAAACTAGAAGGTAAGAGGTTTTCTGGAGAAGACATCCTGAACTTGAAAGAAAATCAGAAGTTGGGGGTCAATGATTCCTTGCAGTGGGAAAAAATGTGAGGCATTGAGGTATGAAAGAAGCCCTGGCAACGGTTAAGAGCTTGGTTACCTGAAAAGCCAGAGGTTAGAACCCACTGGTGGTGGTGAAGTACTATGGAGTGGATTTTGACTCATAGTGACCCTGAATAAGGTTTCAGGGGCTATAAATCTTTACAAGAGCAGAAAGCCTCATCTTTCTCCCATGGAACCGCTGATAGTTTTGAACTGCTGACCTGAGATTAGCAGCCCAACTCGTAACCACTACACTGCCAGAGCTCCTAGTCACTCCAAAGAAGAAAAACCTGGCAATCTGCTTCCATAAAGATTATTATTAAGTGTTGTCAAGTCAGGTATGACTCACAGTGACCCCATGTACAACAGAATGATCCTGCAACATCCTCACAATTGTTAGCTATATTTGAGCCTGTTCTTATAGCCACTGTATCAATTCCTTTTGTTGAGTGTCTTCTACTTTACCAAGTGTAATGCCCTTTACAAGGATGGCCCCTCCTGTTAACATGTCCAAAGTATGTATGATGAAGTCTTTCCATCCTCACTTCTAAGGAGACTCCTAGATATAGCTCCTCCAAGACAGATTTGTTCCTTAGTTTGGCAGTCCATGATACGTTCAATATTCTTCACCAACACCGTAATTCAAATGCATCAGTTCTTCTCTGGTCTTAATTCATTGTCCAGCTTTCACATGTTTAACAGACAATTGAAAATATGGCTTGGGTGACAAGCATATTAGTTTTCAAAGCGACATCTTTGCAGCAAGTTTGCCCAAAGCAATATAGTGTTTGATTTTCTGGCTGCTGCTTCCATGGGCAGTGATTGTGTGCCCAAGTAAAGTGAAATGCTTGACAGCCTAGGATACCCTATAGGGCAGTTCAACTCTGTCATATAGGGTCAGTAAAAGTCAGAACTGACCCAGTGGCAATGGGCTTAATTTTGGTTTATAAGCACAGAGAATTAAGAATAAAAATAGAAGTTTGAATGAAATAATCCAGGGATTATGTAAACTGACAAGAGTAGATGGTAGAACCTGGGCTGAGTACAGATGAACTTGAAAACAAAATAAATAGCTATGTGACTAACAATGGTTAAATTTTATGCAAACTTAAAAACATAAACACAATTTAAAAATCATGATTTAAAGACATAATCTCTTTCTACTCTACTAGCCTAATCTAGCTATATAGGTAATAGGAAACAAAGGTGACACAGAATTCAGAAATCCAAAGATTCATAATTACATTTCAGCAACTTCTCCTACCATTCTGAGGGCAATGAAGAATGAGGTTCCCGTCTGTGTCCTGAGTCAAAGTCACAGAGTTCACAGTTTCTACTGTTACTGTGTCAGAATCCTCTTCAACTGTGCTCATACTCAAATCTGTACAACAGATTCCACATTAGCATTTAGTAAGTTAATTACAGATATAAATAGTATCCAGTCTTCTGCCTCTCTTTCTCTATCTCTCTCTCACACACCCACCCACACACACATACACAACAACAACAAAAGTGATTGGGTATCTGCCTATATGCAAAATTGCAGTAACAGTTCATATTCCAAAAGTTTATACTTATTATTTAAAATTAAATGTAATAATCAGCAATAATATGACCACTATCTGTATTTAAGGGGATCATAGTAGCTCCATTCAATAAGCACTGGACTGCGTACCACAAGGTCCATGAGTCAAGTCTACCAGCCACATCATAAGAGAAAAGATGAGACTTTCTACTCCCATGAAGATTTAAAGTCTTGAAACCCTATACAGAGCCATGATGAGTCAGAATCAACTTAAAAGCATGAAGCAGCAACGCAAGAATATCTAAAAGCCTGATGCACTTACTTTTAAAAACAGGTTGTTTTACTATATCCAATGAAAGAATTTCTAAGTTGTTTGTTACATCCAGGAAAACTCATCACTTTTTGGTTATTTTTTTTTCTAGAAGCACTATGATTAATGCAAGCAGCTTTTAAATTTCATATTCTTTAACAAATGATTCATCAGAACTTTAATCTTGATATAACAATCACTTTTACAAAGTGTTTTTTTAAAGTATACCACCCAAGGTATTAATCACTTTTATTTATTTACTAATTAGGCAAACACATTTTCTCTTGGAGTCCTAGTGTGACATTATAGATTAAGCACTGGACTGGTAACTACAAGGGTCACTTGAGTCAGAACCAACTCAATGGCATCTAACAGGAACAACAAAATTTTTCCCTTGGTGAAGACTTGGAAATTTGTTAGTTTATTTTACATATTACTGCTTCAAAACTACATCACTCATGTTACAGTGGCAATGGTGCCATTCCCAAATGAAAGAAATCATGATCTAGTTATGACCAAAAATTGCAAATTCATGAAATGAGGTCATTAGAAAAAGGCAGGCTTACCTGGACAACAGATGGATCAGCTATAGCCCTTCCCACAGAATCAAGTCGCCTTCCCTTAGTCACCAGCATCACTTTCATGTTATCCAGATTGCTTCTCTCCCATGTTCCTAACTCTGCAATGCTCTGAAAAAGGAACAGCATCAGTTAGAATGAATGAAAACTGAGCTCCAGCAGAACACTGAAGACACTAGCCCAAGCCCCTATGATGTGTCAACTAGAATGATAAAATCAGATTTTATTAAGTAGACATTTAAGAAATCAGCTTCGAGAACAATTCCCAAATGATGGGAAAACATGATGAAATAATATACCTAACAAAGCATGCTTACAGCCTGTGGGAGTAAAGTTCTCCTCTAAACCTTCATTGGCAGATGGGGCACAACTCAAAATGAGAAATACCCATAAACATCAATAATCGGAACATGGAATGTATGAAGTATGAATCTAGAAAAACTGAAAATTGTCAAAAATGACATGGAACACATAAACATTGGCATCTTAGACTTTAGTGAGCTGAAATGGACTGGTATTGGCCATTCTGAATCTGACAACCATATGGTTTACTATGCCGGGAATGACAAATTCAAGAGGAATGGTGTTACATTCATCATCAAAAAGAACTTATCAAGATCTGTCATGAAAACAAGTTGTCTGTGATAGAATAATATCCATGCATTTATAGGGAAGACCAGTTAATACCACTATTTAAATTTACAAACCAACCACTAAAGCCAATGAGGATGAAATAGAAGAATTCTACCAACTTCTTCAATCTGAAATTGATCAAACACGCAATCAAGATGCATTGATCCATTACTGTTGATTGGAATGCAAAGGTTGGAAGCAAAGAGGAAGGATCAGTAGTTGGAAAACATGGCCTTGGTGATAGAAATGATGCTGGAGATCACATGATAGAATTCTGCAAAACCAATGATTTGTTCATTTCAAGTACCTTTAGCTAACATAAGAGACGATTATATACATGGACCTCACCAGATGGAATACACAGAAATCAAATTGTCTATCAACATTTGTGGAAACAGACAGTGGAAAAGCTCCTTACCATCAGTGAAAACTAGTCCAGGTGCAGATTGTGGAATGGGCAATCAATTGCTCATATGCAAATTCAAACTGAAGCTGAAGAAAATGAAAACAATTCCACGAGAGCTAAAATATGTACTTGAATATATCCCACCTGAATTTAGAGATCATCTAACAAAGAGATACAATACATTAGACACTAAAGACGGAAGACCAGAGGAATTGTGGGCTGACATGAAGACCATGATACAGGAAGAAAGCAAAAAGTCATTAAGAAGACAAGAAAGAAGGAAAAGATAAAAATTGGATATCAAAGGAGACACTGAAATTTTCACTCCAGTGTAAAGAAGCTAAAGCAAATGGAGAAATGAGGAGGTCCAAGAAATGAACAGAATGTTTCCAAGGTCAGCTCAAGAAGACAAAGTCAAATATTACAACAAAATGTGAGAAGATCTGGAGTCAGAAAACCAAAAGGGAAGAACACACTCAGCATTTCTCAAGCTGGGAAAACTGAAGAAAAGATTTAAGCCTCGACTTTCATTATTCAAGGTTTCTCTGGGTAAATTATTGAATGATGCAGAAAACATCAAAAGGAGATGGAAGGAATACAGTCACTGTACCAAAAAGAAATGGTTGATGTTCTATCGTTTCAAGAGGTAGCATACGATGAGGAGCCAATGATACCGAAGGAAGAAGTCAAGGTGCACTGAAGGAACTGGCAAAGAACAAAGCACCAGGATTTGATGGAATACAAACTGAAATCTTTCAAGAAAGTGAGGCAGCACAGGAGGAACTCACTCATCTATGCTAAGAAATTTGGAACACAGCTATCTGGCCAACTGATTGGAAGAAATCCGTATTTGTGCCCATTCCAAAGAGAGGTGACCCAATGGAATGTGGAAACCATTGGACAATATCTTTGATATGCCATGCGAGTAAAGTTTTGCTAAAGGTAATACAGTTATGGCTGCAAGCATACATTAACACAGAACTTCCAGAAGTTCAGACCGGATTCAGAAGAGGACGTGGAAGGAGGGATATCATTGCTGATGTCCGATGGATCTTGCCTGAAAGCAGAGAATACCAGAATGATAATTTATCTGTGCTTTATTGACTACGCAAAGCACACTGTGTAGTATGAATATTCTGGAACAATTAATTGTGCTCATGAGGAATATGTACATGGACCAAGAGGCAGTTAGTCGTTTGAACAGAACATGGGAACCCTGAATGGTTTAAAATTAACACAGGTGTGTGACAAGGTTGTTTTCTTTCATCATAGTTATTCAACCTGTATGCTGAGCAAATAATCCAAGAAGCTAGTTATAAGAAGAAAAATGTGGCATCAGGATTGGAGGAAGATATGCAGATGATAAAACCTTGCTTGCTGAAAGTGAAGAGGACTTAAAATACTTACTGATGAAGGTCAAAGAGCACAGCCTTTGGTATGGATTGCATCTCAATGTAAAGAAAACAAAAATCCTCACCTCTGGACCAACAGAAAACATTGTTATCAATGGAGAAAAGATTGATGTTGTTAAGGACTTCAGGTTAAGGGCACTCATGGAAGCAGCAGTCAAGATATCAAACGACATATTGCATTAGGCAAATCTGCTGCACAAGACCTTTTTAAAGTATCGAAGACCAAAGATGTCAGCCTGAGGACTAAGTAAGGTGCGCCTGACCCAAGCCATAGTATCTTCAATAACCTCATACGCATGTGAAAGCTGGACAGTGAATAAAGAAGATCGTAGAACTGATAACATATGAATTACTGAAAGTAGCATGTGCTGCCAAAAGAACAAACAGATCTGTGTTGGAAGAAGCACAGCCAGAGTTGCTCCTTGGAGGCAAGGATGACCAAACTTTGTCTCTCATACTCCAGACACACTGTCAAGAGGGACCAGTCACTGGAGAAGGTGGAGGATCAGAGAAAAAGAGGAAGATCCCCCCCACAACAAAATGGATTGGCAAAGTGGCAGCATCAATGGATTCAAGAGTGGCAAAAATTGTGAGGTTAGCCCATGACTGGGTAGTGCTTCGTTCTGTTGTACATACGGTTGCTTTGAGTTGGTTCCAACTTGATGGTACCTAACAACAAGAAGTTTTTATAATCAGGCAGTTAAATATTCTCTAAAAAAAATAAGCAAATTCTACAGTAGTTCTGTGAGCCTCAGTATGCAGCATGACATAGTGCATACATCAACCATGACAGTTCCATATGTATTATCAGTAACTGTTTTCCTTTATAATTTATTCTTAATACCTCTTTATATATAGTATAGTCCTAGTGTGGCACTATAGGATAAGCATAGATTGGTAATTGCAAGGGTGGTAGTTTAAACCTACCTTGCGGTCCAGTGCATTATTCCACAGTGACACATTTCATTTCAAAGCATTCAATTTTATGTAACATCTATTGGTTCAGAAAGCATAAGAATATAGGTACTGTGTAGGGAATCTGTGGGGAAAATAAACGCTAGAAAAATACAAATCACAAGGAAACTCTTCGACATCTTGTTATAGTTAAGTGCCATCAAGTCAGTTCTATCTCATCGCGACCCTGTGTAGAGTTTCCAAAGAGCAGCTGATGGGTTTGTACTGACGACCTTGTGGTTCAAAACCCAGTGTTGATCCTACAGCGCTGTATTAGGACTCCTTCCATAATATGAAATTGCTGCTTTTTAAAGATTTCTTACAATAGGCTTCTATCTTCATTCCAAAGAGCAAATAAAAAAATCAAAACATTTTAAAGTAAAATGGTTCAAGGGAGTATTTCAGCAAACTAAGGATTAAAAGCTCTCATTTTTTAGAGCAGTCCAATCAAAATCCCCCAATCTCCAGGATGGTTATGCTTGAGAATTATTATACATAAATATATCTGGGGTAAGAGCTGGTATAGGTCTTACTTTCTAAAGAAACATCAACTAGCTATTAAGATTTATGAAGTTGTTCTGATTTCTGAATCCATAGTATCTTATATGAAACGTGATTTCCCCACAATACAAGAATAGGGGAAGGAACTGTGCAATAAATAAAAGGATATAAAATTATTGATAAACTCACTAAAACAAAATGACAATGAATTCTTTGGTATGGTTCCTCTACTCTTAGGTAGAGTCTGTGTACATATGAAACCATAATGTGTATGTCTGTGCATGCAATTCTTACACACTGCTATTTAGAGATTGACCATATTAAGAGTCACTGTATGAACACCAACTTAGGAATTTAACAGAAATTCTCTTTAACCTCTTTTCTTCCATTTGCTTTAGAATGTCCATGCAAGACAGCAGGTTTCAGAGTGTCTTCTGATACTCATTTTGGTATTTTCCTTCTTTCTGGTCTTCTTAATGACCCTTTGCTTTCTTCCTGTGTAATGTTCTTGAGGTCATCCCACAACTGGTCTGATCTTCGGTCATTAGTGCCTAAGGCATCAAATCAAATCTGTTCTTCAGATGATCTCTAAATTCGGGTGGGATATTTTTAAGGTTATATTTTGGCTCTCGTAGACTTGTTTTCTTTTTGTTTAGCTTTAGCTTGTACTTGCATATGAGCCAGTCATGGTCTGTTTCAGTTTGCCTCAAATCTTGTTTTGGCTGATGATATGGAGATTTTCCATCATTGTCTTCCCACTATCTGTTGAGGCACATATATATAGTCTTGCAAAATTTTATCATGTAATCTCCACCATCATTACTATCAAACCAAGGCTATAGTTTACAACTACTGACTCTTCCTTTTTGTTTCCAATTGCTGCATTCCAATCACCAATGTATTCTAATTATTAATACATTTTGATTGCATATCCAGTCAATTTCTAACTGAAGAAGTTGTTAGAGAATTATTTAATTTCATCATCACTGGCTTTAGTGGTTAGAATGAATGTAAATTTAAATAGTGATTGTCTTTGTAGGCATATGGATATTATCCTATCACAGACAGCACTGTACTTCAAGACAGGTCTTTAAATGATCTTTTTTGATGATGAATGCAACGTCAATCATCTTCAATTTGTCATTCCCACCATAGTAAACCATGTGGCTGTCAGACTGAAAATGGCCAATACCAGTCCATTTCAGCTCACCAATGCCTAGGACATGGTTGTTTATACATTCCCTTTCATTTTTGAACAATTTCCAATTTTCCTAGATTTATACTTCGTACATATTCCATGTTGATTATTAATGAATGTTTACAGCAGTTTTTCCTCATTTTGAATTATACCCCATCAACAAGTGAAGGTCCTGAAAGCTTTACTCCATTTGCATCATCACTGTCAACTCTACTTTGAGGAGGCAGCTCTTCCCTGGTCATAATTTGAGTGCTTTCTAACCTGAAGGTATTTCATCTTCTGGCTTTATCTGACAACATTCTGTTGATGACAGTGGCCCATCGGTACTTGTAAATTAGCTAAACATTCAGTAGTCTGCCTCTCCTTCTTCTAAGTTTGTCTTAGTCTGAAAGCTCAGTGAAACCTGTCTACCATAAGTGACCCTGCTGGTATTTAAAATACTGATGGCAAAGCTTCCAGCATCACAGCAATATACAAGCCACCACAGTACGACAAACTGACAAATAAGTGGTAGGCAGAAAACTTAAGACACTGGACAAACAAGTCAGTCCCACTGTGTTCTGACTCTCGTAGGATTGACTATACATACCAGGAACTTCAAAAAGTTAATGGGTAATTAACTTTTTGAATCCCAATGTTTCTATATATGCATCTTTACATTTAAGTGATATTTCTGTTTTCATTTGTAACTCCCAAGACCTTCATAATATAGTCAAACAACAAAGGGGTAAGTGTAAAGAAATAAACTCTTTGAGTAAACAAAGCGACAAATATTTTCTGAAAACCAGAACCAAGGAAAGAAGTGGCAATCTTAATTTAAAAGAATTTCTTCCTAGCCTGTTGAGGCTAATTCTGTAAACTGTAACAGTTCCCAAGCACAGGGGCGGGATAGATGTGATTAGTGGAGATCACGAGGTGCACAGGAGCCAACAGTTGCTGTCCCTAGAAGCTTAAGAGTTGTGATTCTAAATTGGAAAATGAGATGAGATTACGTGGTATAAAAAGCATTCAGTATCAGATACTCTTTAACAAGAAGATACGGAACAAGCTTCAGAACACATAGTAACACAATTTTATTAAGGTGAATTAAAAATTGAGAAACACTAGCTACAGGCAAAGTTTCTACATTCTTCAGTAAGGCAGCAAGGGCACATTTCATTTCCAGATGCCTTTTTCCTAATCTACTGTAGTGAGAAAGATTACCCATATTCCTCTTTAACCTTTCTGTGATTATCTTCTAAGTCTTTTATACTTGTAACATACCTTTTACTGTTTTTACAGTACTGAGATTATACATTCACATCTTTATATATATATATATTTACATTTACTGCATCAGAAGGATTGGTCCTAACCATCAGTATACTTACCTATCACTACATAAAACTAATGTCTCTGTAAATGCTTAAAAGGGGATTTGCTTTAATAATGTATAATAGAGAATTTTAAAGATGTATTTTAAAAGAATGAAACTTTTTTGTGAAACAGAAAATCCTAGAGGAACATAATAAGTCAATGAACTCTCAAATAGTGGACATGAGTACACAGAAAGATGTCAGAAAATAGGCAATGCCACAAAATAAAAATAACATCTTCTAGAGTACTAATTTTATTCAAAGTAGGCCTATAAATATCTTATATTTGAAATAGGATGCTTAGGACTGTGGTCTTGTGTCCCTCGGGGTTTGCTTCTGTGAAAAAAAACTTAAGGAACCTATAGATGAACATGCTGTTAAGTGCCTTTGAGTAGGTTATGACTCAAAGTGACCCTGTATAGATTTCCAAGCAGCAGTTGGTGAGTTTGAACCACCAACCTTGCGGTTCAAATCGACCTTGCAGCCCATGGCATTAACTCCCAGAGCCCCAAGAGGACTCCACATATGAACGTTGTTGTTGTTATTGTTAAGTACCTTGGAGTTGGTTCCGGAGTCCGTTATGACTTATAGTGACCCTGCACAGGGTTTCACAGGCTGTAAATCATTACAGGAGCAGAAAGTTCCATTTTTCTCCCGCGGAGCAGCTGGTAGTTTCAAACTTCCGACTTTGAGATTAGCAGCCTGATTCATAACCACCAAGCTACCAGAGCTCCTACCTAGTGCTAATGAACATACCTAATAATCATGGCTTAAAAAGGTATATTATGACTGTGTACCACAAAATGTCAATAAAGCAGCTAATGGAATCTACTGTGATAGGTTTTAATTGTTTAAAACATTGTCAATTATTGACTATTGAAAACAATTTCACTAGTATTTAATTAAAAGGTTAACTGAGTACTGGCAGTATGGAGCTCACTTTAAGCTGATCAGATTTGGCAATAAAATCATACTGTCTATTAAAAAAAAAAAGTTATTTTTCATCCAGTGCAATAATTCAAGAGCTTAAAGGCATGTTATTTATCACAAATAACCAAAAATCTTAGCAGTTCATGTATGACATCATAGAAAGACATTCTTTAAAAGAAAACAGTATCAATTATCATGAAATCCCTGATTTATACTTGACTTTTTAAAGCATATTTCCTCAGCAGATAACTAAAATACAAATAAGCAGTGAAAAAAAACTAACCAATTTATTTTGCTATTTATAAGTAAAAGATTAGCTTTGACAAGGGGTGCTTGGCAGAATGGCTTTGGCAAACTGCAAATAATCAAAACAATAAAAGAAAAAAGTGAGGGTGGGGAGACAACAAACACACAAACAAAAACAATTATTTTTAACAGGCTCTTTCCAGTGTGCTTTTTCCTGATGACTACTGTATTTCATTTTCAATGGGCTATCTTCTTTCAAAGCAAAACCTTAAGACGGTAATTTTTCAATGAGCTTTTTCAAAGAAAAACCTTAATCTTCTAAATATTGTGATTTAAAAGATTTTTCTTCACACACAAAAAAGTAAATGCCATATAGATTTGACAACTATTTGTATATTTAATGCTAGGCAATACATTTACTTTCTCAAATCATTTTATATTATTTGGGGGAAAAAAAATTGGGGGATGCAAACCATTTAAAAACCTGAAAATTCAGCTTGCAGAATGTGCCCTTTGGTTGTTTAAATGATTATATATTCCGGAGTGTTTCTGTGTACATCCAAAAAAAAAAGGGAGGGACAGAAGGAAATACTGTTGAATGATGACTGTAATCATTGCAATGACAGGATGAGTGTAAAACTGATGTTCTCCCATGCAAACTATCATGCAATTCACAATAAAAACTTAAAAAAAAAAAAGATCTGCAAAATATCTTATGGAACACTTTAACATGGGGGAAAGTCAGAGGGGTGACTAAAAATGGTGGTTAATTGAAAATTTGACTTAAAAAAAATAAATAACTAAGCACTGTGAGAAGGCAGGAGATGTCTCTGGGTTAGACAGGCAGGTGGAGCTACAGTGTCAGTACTGGGCTGTGAACCAAAAGATTGGCAGTACAAACACAGCTCCTCTTCGGACCCCCTGTATTTGGTAGCTATGCATGGGAACCGACTTGATGGCACTTAACAACAACATATATTATTATTTGGGAGTGTGGTGGCTCTGTAGGATAAGCACTAGACTGTGAACCTCAAGTTTACTGGTTCGAGCCCACCAGCTGCTCCGTAGGAGAGATGAGGCTTTCTGCTCCCGTAAAGATTTTCAACCTTGGAAACCCTACACAGGGCTGCTAGGAGTCAGAAACAACTCGATGGCAGTTAACAACATATATGACACTGAGGAGTGTGGTGAATCTGCAGGACAAAAAATGACAGCTAACTGCAAGGTCGGCAGTTCAAACCCACCAAGCTCTCCTCAAAAAACTGTATACAGGATCATTATGCACCATGTTGTTAAGGGCTGTCAAGGCAGTTCCAACTCATAGCAAGACTGTATAGTTTCCAAGGAGCGACTGGTGAGTTTGATCCACCAACCTGGTGGTTCAAACCCACTTTGCAGTCCAGTGCTTTATCCCAGGGGGCCACACTAGGACTCCTAATAAGAACATATATGATATGACACAAAAAAGTTGAGCCATCTTTCAATTTTGCTGAAGTTTTGGTATCCTTAGAACAGATATTTGTTAAATACAAAACTGCATTAAATGCAAAAGCTCTAGGACCTCAATACTTTCCATTTTTTTCATCCTCAGGTTGGCCATTCAAACCTACCAGTAGCTCTTTAGAAACCCTGTACAGGATTGCTATGAGTTGGAACTGATCCGACAGCAAGTAACATAACACGGGAGTCCTGGTGTGGTGCTGTAGGTTAATGCGTCAGGCTGCAAAGCTGTTTGAACTGCAAGGTTAGCAGTTCAAGCTCACCAGCTGGTCCCGGAAACCCTATACAGGGTCGCTGTGTGTCAGAATCAACTCTATGGCACTTAACAACAACAACAATATAACACAATTAAAAAGTATTTTAAATAATGTTATCTTTTTGACATAGAAACATTACAAATTAATGAAAATAAAAGTATGCAAATGTTGGGGAGATGAAGTGAATAACAAATAAGGACTATGTTAGGAAGATAAAGGCAAATTGGTGGTTTAGTAATAAATCCGAATCTTACAACATAAACTTACCTCATCCCTCCCACCATTCCCCAGTAGTCAAAGAACCTCTGTATGTAATAAGATAATTGTCTTTCTCCACATCAAAACACATAAAACCAAAAAAGCCTTAAAAAAGAAGGGAGCTTAAGAAAAAAACACTAAAGAGGAAACCTATTCCTAGTTTTGATGATTCTCTGCTAATTACTATCTCCCAGCCTTGCTGTTTTAGAACAGGGGCGGGCAGCGTCCAGACCACATGTTGTTGTTAAGTGCCGCTGAGTTGTCGGTTCCGACCCATAGCGACCCTATATAGGGTTTCCAAGGAGCAGCTGGTGAGCTTGAAACTGCTGACCTTGCTGTTCAAATGGCTTTGCAGTCCGGTGCATTAACACATAAGGCTCTAGAAATCATTTGATCTGGCCTTGCCAAGGAGAGAGAAATTTCAGCCATCAAGGTTGTTGTTAGTGCCTTTTGAGGTGGTTCTGACTCATAGCGACCCTGTATACGGTTTCCAAAGAGTAGCTGATGGGTTTGAACTTGTGGTTTGCAGCCAAATGCTGACTTTGCGTTCAAACCGACCTTGCAGTCTAGTGCTTTAACCTCTTAGAACCACACCAGGTCTCTGATCATCACATTAGTGGGGAGTTAACTAAATGCTTAATTTTGTTGCAAAGAGTCTTGGTATGGTGCTGTGGCCTAATGCGTCAGACTGCAAAGTCATCTGAACTGCAAAGTCGGTGGTTCAAGCTCACCAGCTGCTCCTTGGAAACCCTATACAGGGTCATTATGGGTCAGAATCGACTCAATGGCACTTAACAACAATTTTGTTGTACAGTTGCAAATTATGTTATAAATTTTGGCAGAAAAAGCTTTTGAAGCTTAAAACCTAACTCCAAAATTTTTTATTGCTTTCCTTCAAAATACTCTTATCACATGAACATTAAAGACAAAAATGTTTATAAAATATAAACGTATTCCTATAACTTCTAAAAGTATGAACATGAAGTTCCAAGTTCGTATGCAATGCCTAGTACTTACTGATTTAATTGTTGATGAAGATAGGGAAATAGCATTTTGGCTCCACCTTCTAGCTCAAGTGCAATCAATTAAACAGATTCACGCAGATTATGCAGGTTCTAGAGATCACTCCCCAAAAGCATACTTTGGGAAGAGCCTATCAACTAAAATAGTAAAAAAATGTATTAGCTTGCTCAACGTTACACAAAAGCGCCTAGTATGTGGGAGTTAAAATCAGATTAAACAATCACACGCCAAATTTTCTAACGTTAAGGAATGTAATTTCATTTTTTCAAGACCTTAACCAAATAAACATCACTATGACATCTCAGTTAAAAAAAAAAAATACCCAAAAAACAGAAACACACACACACTAAAACACCCCACAAGTTTTTCGTGTATTATCACCACACTTGGAATTTTAAAGTGTTCATAAATTATTCAAATTAAAAATAAAACAAAACCAGCACCACCAACAAAAAAACAAATCCTCAAAAAGTTATTTGGAAGGCAAATATTAAACGAGCTGAAAGAAAGAATTAGAAGTTAACAGGAAAATATGAAATTCCCTAACTAAAGAAAAAATGGATTTCATGTTTTAATACGTTCCAATGTAATGGAACAATCTTTTCTAACTTTGGAATTTAAAAGCGACAGTTATTGCCTTCCACGAATTAAAATATAAATTAATAAAGCCCAACATCAAATGGTATTTTAATCTTTTAACACACTGGCTATTAGAAAGTAATGCTACAGAATTAAGCATTTTGTCATGTCCTAACTGTCATGCCTCCTACTGTCAGAAAGGAGACATACGGTAACTCAAGTTAGGAGAAAATAATCACATAAGATTCAGTCATTTTTAACACAATCGATGGAGTCCAAGTTTGCATTTCATAGTAGTATCACCCTCCTCTCCATATTTAAAGTAAACATTTTTAGTATAAAAATACGAGCTGTATCATTTACCTGCATAGGATGGCACTTGGCCACTGAACACTGTCAGTTTAGTGTGGAGTTGGGATATAAACGTTAAGTCCCTGGAGAGGGTCTCAGGAACAAAGTCCAATTTAAAATACAAAAATAATTTTTTAAAATGTCTTGAATTCCTCGGAACTCTACAAATGGGACAAATAATCACGTTGCAGACGCATTCTGCTGTTCTATGCTCAGATGGAAATCTCCCCGACAATCAGCTTACCTCCCTTCCTTTAAAATGACTTAGCAGAGACAGTTCAGCAACAACCCCGATGCACTGTGGACCGTGAACCCAAAAAGACTGTGTATGTGTGTGTGTGTCTGTGTGTGTGAAGGGAGACCCGCCCCCAGGTCCCTTAAATCCACCTCTTCTGAATCGTACACTCAATAAAGCCACGAAAGGTTTTTTAAAAAACTAAATAAAAGAACACCACGAGAAAGCAAATAAGGTATGCTTACTCTTCCCAAACCCCGGCCCAATTTTCTGTCGAAGCTCCCGGTCCACCCCCCCTCCCCCCCAGGGGTCTCGGCGCCATTTAGATCCTCCGAAGCCGCCATTTTCCGCCCCCGTCGGCTGCAGCTGGCTTCCTTGCTCGGGAGCCCGAGCCGCCACTGCAACAGGCCCGGCCCCAGGAGAAAGGCTCTGGCCCGATCGTGCGGGGACAGTAGCTTCAGCGTCATGAAGGCCCGCTCCGACCCCGCCCGCCTGGGCGCGGGTAGCTGGCGCCTGCCAGCGGGAGCAAGCGGGCAGCGAGGGGGCCGGGCAGGCTCTACTGGGCGGAGCGGCCTCGGCGGCAGTTGGGACCTGAAGGTTCCATTGCACTTACTTCCTGTTTTGGGTCCGGGCACTTTGGAAGAACCAGGATGGAGGCTCCAAAAAATACCAGGATGGAGGAAGCAGCCACGGGCGAGAGTGGCTGCAGCTGGAGTGAGCGAGCGCGACGAGCCACCGGAAACGGAGCCGCAATCGCACCCCGCCCCCAGCCCCTGCACGTTCCCCCTCCTTCTCTCGTGGGGTGGCCTAGCGCGCTGGCTCTGGCGTCACTTCCGTCCGTATCGGCGCGCGAAAGAATACCCAGGGTTTTTGGCATTTTAATTCGGCGTTTCGAAGTGTATTTTTCGGTATTTATTTATTTACGTATTTGTACGCCCTTAATTAAAGAGTCCTGGCACACACGATCCCGTTTCTGATGCTTTATAGGAAGATCTTTTTACGTGGCGCAACTACAGTATCCAGGAACAACTGGATTCCGCGGGCGACTTTCAAGATTCCTCCTAGCCCGGAGCAGAGTACTAGCGGTGTGGAAGGGTGAACTGAGTGAAGAAAAGAGGGATGTGTAGAGGTCTGCGCTTCACGCTTGGTCGGCTAAAGACGTTTTAAATGACGTGCCACCTGTTTGGGTAGGGAATACAATTCTTGATGATGGAATGTCTTCTCTTTGTACGTGATCGGCCATTGCACTGGAAAGATGTTCCTCTCGAGCAATTCATCTTAAAACACTGGTGTTCAACAGTGACTGCTCTTCAGTTAACTGGGAGCTTTGAGAAAAGACCTGCCCTGTCCCCAAACCAACCTTACAGAAAAT
The DNA here is from genome assembly GCF_000296735.1 of Chrysochloris asiatica. Classification (NCBI taxonomy): domain Eukaryota; kingdom Metazoa; phylum Chordata; class Mammalia; order Afrosoricida; family Chrysochloridae; genus Chrysochloris; species Chrysochloris asiatica. The sequence goes on from NW_006408528.1 coordinate 21,760,716, forward strand.
TTGTGATGTAATTGTTTTTAATTAAAAAATTTCCAAGGACTTGAAAATCTAGAAATGGAGTGATCTGGACCCTGTTACAACTCGTTTGATGATTCCAACCTCGTTTTACTTGTTTACAAAACGAATGTCATTATTTTTGTCTTGCTTTTCCTTTCTCTACTAGGGCAGTAAGAATTTTAAAAGATAAACTTGATGAATTTTAAAAGTTAAACTTCATCCAATGCCTGTGTTTTCACACTGGGAATTAATCATCATCAATTGTAAGAACTTTAGTGAGAGCTATCGTGAATATGTGCAACTTAAGTTTGTGGCGCTGTGGCATAAAGCACTGCACCACAAGGTTTGAACTGCAGTGGGGATTCAAACTCAACAGAACTTCCTTGGAAACTCTATTGGGTGGGGTGGGGGTGGGGGGAGGTCACTATGAGTCGGAACCCCATGACATTTAACAACAGTCACTATTTAGTGTTATTTTATCTTTTCCTGTATAATTTCAGCAGTTTCGACTGTTCTATACAATCGTGGATTCCTCTGAATAAAATGTACAGTTGAAACATTAAGTGCCAGTGGCTGTAATGTATCGAAGAAACATTTGGGGGGGGGGGATAAGCAAACTACACATGGAAGTGCGTTTAGAAAAATGTATATTTGTTTCGGTTTTAAAGCAAATATAGTTTTTATTCATTTTGCTTTCCCCTTAATTTTTGTGATCTACAACATACGTGGAAAAAGTTGCCCCAGATAATAACACAATATGGACTATTGTTTTGTTTTTTAAAAAACTATATTTGCTTTAAAACCTAAACAAATGCACATTTTTCTAAATTCACTTATATATACTCTGCTCTAAACTCCCTAAAAATGTTAAATTAATAATCAGACCACCTGTTTCTGAGTGAGTTTATTTTCTAACTACCTATACCCAAAGTCAGTTGACACTTGGAGAAGACAAAGATATATTTTCTTAATAGCTTAATATATAATTTTAGAAAGTAAATCTATTACTTTCTCAATTAATAACACCTCAATGTTTTAAATCAGGGATGGGGAATCTTTTTTCTGCCAAAATTTTAACATCATTCATGGGTTATACAAAATTTTCAATTTAAAAATTAGCCTGCTATATATGTGGTCAAACATTTAATTAACTCAAACCCTATACAGGGTCACTATGAGTTGGAACTGACTTGACAGTACTTCACAACAATGTGATGCCTGGAAGTGTGGTTAGTTACCTTGGCAGGACCAGACCAAATGATCACTGAGAACTCTTGGTGTGTGGTGCTGTAGGATCAACACTGGACTGGGAACCACAAGGTTGGCAGTTCAAACCCACCAGCAGCTCCTCAGAAACCCTATACAGGGAATAGACTCGATGGGACTTAACGACAATAACATATGGCCTGTGGGCCAAAATCACCCACCCCTGCTTTAAATAATCAGTGTGCAGATTATCTGTAACACAATTTGAATCCAGAGCAGCTTTCTGCACTTACCGCTTCTAGGTTATCCCGTCTTCACTGCTTAGTCCATGTGTATACAAAAATAGTGTAACTTAAAAATTATTTTCCTAGGATTTCTTTAATTAGGAATTAAATGTTTTGTCTAAAAAGAGTGATAATTTATACCACGGTTACAGTATTCACTGAGTTGATCTAGTTATTAATTCCAAATCTTTTATGACACTTTCATGTATCTCCTCAATGGGTGACTATTGATGATGATGTCCTTCTTTTATGAAAAGTTGAAATAGTAATTAAGTATTTCAAAGACCAAGAAGTAAGTTTTGTTATTTCATCATATGGTGTCCTGGATGCTAATATTGTACCTCTCCCCATGAGTAGTCTTTGTTTCTACCCAATCTTGAGTCCTGGTAATAGAGATAGTGAGGCTTCCTATGCTAAAAGAATGAATAAACTAAGCCTAGTTAGACCCACAAGGAGCTCTGGTAGCGAAGTAGTTCCTATTCGGGTTGCTAATCTCAAGCTTAGCAGTTTGAAACTACAAGCCTCTCCGTTGGAGAAAGATGAAGCTTTCTGCTCCTGTAAAGATTTGCAGCCTCAGGAACCCTGTACAGGGTTGCTATGAGTCAGAATCAACTCCATGGCACACAACCACCACCACAACCAGTTAGACCCACACACCAGGCTCTTTTTGGCTGCCTTCTACCTCAGACTTCTCTACATTTTCTTCTGACATTTATGGCACACCATATTGTAATCTTTTCCCTGCCTTTCATCTTGTGCCAGTGCCTCATCTCCACAATCCTTTTTCAGTCCTTCAATGGATCCCTGGTCATTACCTCTCCATAACTCTCTTTATGTTTTATTCTTTTGCAATGGATGTTTATTATGGCCTATTAAATATTAGCAAAAATTAGTTCTCCTTTCCGGCTACAGGTATGGGTAGTTGGGTTTTAGATATTGCCAGGAATAAGGATAAAAGTTTTCCTTTGACCTTTGAAGTTTTGGGGTACAAATCAAAATAGATGTTATTTAAACTGGGAGAATACCTGCACCCAAACTCGAAGCCCTAATCCTTTCACTTTTAAAACTTATAGTGTGATATGGGAAGGAAAGGAACAATGCATACATCATTAAATCAATCAATCATTAAAAAATTTTATAAATTCTAAGAAGGATACAAAAATTACTTTCTAAAAGTAAAGCTTTGCATGTGAAAGTTGGGCAGTGAATAAGGAAGATCATAAAAGAATCAATATATTTGAGTTGCGGTGTTGGAGAAGAATCTTAAAAGTACCATGAACTGCCAGAAGACCAAATAATCTGTATTGGAAGAAGTATAGGTAGAATGCTCCTTGGAAGCCAGGATGGCAAGACTTCGTCTCTCATATGTTGGACGTGTTATCAGTCCCTGGAGAAGGACATCATGCTTGGTAAAGTGGAGAGTCAGCGAAAAAGTGTAAGACTCCAACAAGATGAATTCACACAGTGGCACTAGCAATGAGCTCAAACAACAAAAATTGTGAGGATGGCACAGACCTTGGCAGTGTTTCGTTCTATCATGCGTACAGTTGCTATGAGTTGGAACGGAGTAGGTGGCACCTAACAACAACAGCAACAAAACATAAACTTTACATTAAGAGTTCAGAGGAGACCTTTCTATGAAGGGGTAACAAAATATCACCATAGTAGGGGGTGAGAAGGCATTTATCCAGCTAGAGCTAGAAAGAATGTATTTGTAGAGAGCAGTTACCCTGTATGTTTATAAAGAGGTGACACCACACCACTGGCCAGTGAGTGATAGACTAGATCTGTTTTGGAAGAAGTACGCCAGAGTGCTCCTTGGAGGCCAAGATGGCTAAACTTTGTCTCTCATACTTTGGACATATTGTCAGGAGGGAACAGTCGCTGGAGAAGGATGTTATGCTTGGTTAGGTGGAGGGTCAAAGAAAAAGAGGAAGACCCCCAACGAGATAGGTTGGCCAGGTAGCAGCACTGATGGACTCAGTGTGGCAGCGGTAGTGAGGTTGGCTCAGGATCGGACATTGTTTCGTTCTGCTGTGCATGGGGTCACTATGAGTCGGTTCTGACTCAATGGCACCTGACAACAACAACAAGATGTTAAGTTTATTTCTGTCACTGATCAACATTGCACCCAGAGAGAGTAGGTATCTGCCATCTATTATCTCTGCAATATTTTAAAACCTCAGTTTTCCAACACGAGGCACAGTACTTTGACTTTGTAGACACTTAAATGTTTGTTAAGTGTCTTAATCCAGAAGATCAGGCAGGGAAATAGCCATTTCTATGCTTTGGTAATAGTCATTGACCACAAAAGAAATTAGAGTATTTTCTTCAGGTAGGTCATTACTGGGGCAATTCTGGAACTACAGTCAACACTGAGCAATCAATTATTATTACCTTTGCTTGAGTAATAATGAAATGTTTTAGTGTTGCTATAAACATTTTTTTTTTCTTGTTTGAATCAAGGAATTTTTAGAATTTCTTCTATTACTTAGGAATTTAAAAACAAGGTGTTATTTAATTTCCATGTACTTGATTTCCCACCCCACCCCCCTTGATCTTCCTATTATTGGCTTCTAATATAAGAGAATACTTTGTAGTGTTTATATGTTTTTTTGAAAATATATTAAGGCTTGCTTTGTGCCCTAACGTGGTCTATTCTGGAGAATATTCTAGAAAAACTAGGAAGTAGGAGAGGCAAACTATTTCTGAATGTTTAGCCACTGAAAACTATCAATAGCTGTGGAACATTGTAAGATACAGTAAGGGAAAATGAAAACATGCATAACAGCAGATTATTGAGAGACATAGTACTGGAAGATGAATCCCTCAGGTTGTAAGGCACTCAAAATGTGACTGAGGAAGTTACCTTGACCATGATGACACAAATGAAGTAAAGCTTTGAGAACCTTCATTTGCTTATGGGGTACAACTCAAAATGAGGAGATATAGCTATAAACATCCATGAATAATTGGAAGATGGAATGTACAAAGTTTGACTCAAGGAAAATTAGACATTGTCAGACATGAAATGGAATATATAAAGACCAATATCCTAGGCAATAGTGAGATGAAATAGATTCATTTAGGTCATTTTGAATCTAATAATCACATGCTTTACTATGCAGGGAATGGCAAATTGAAACAGAATGGCACCAGATTTGTAATCAAAGAGAACATTTCAAGACTTATATTGAAGAATAGTGGTATCTGTCATAGGATAATATCCATACGTCTATAAGGCAGACCAGTTAATGCCACTATTATTTAAATTTATGCACCAACCACTAAAGTCATTGATGATGAAATTGAAGAATTCTATCAACTAATCCGGAGCTCTGGTAGCGTAGTGGTTACGAATCGGGCTGTGAACTGCAAGATCAGCAGTTCGAAACTATTTGGGAGAAAGATGAGGCTTTCTGCTCCTGTAAAGATTTATAGCCTTGGAAACCCTGTACAGGGTCACTATGAGTCAGAACCGACTCCACGGCACATAACAACAACAACCAACTAATCCAGTCAAAATTGATCAAACATGTAATAAACATGTGCTGTTAATTACTGGTGGTTGGAATGCAAAGGTTGGAAACAAAGAGGAAGGATCAGTAGTTGGATAATATTGCCTTGGTGATAAAAATGATGCTGGATATCACATGATAGAGTTTTGTAAGACCAATAACTCATTCATTGAAAATACCTTTCTTAAACAACATAATAGATGAGTATGCACATAGACCTTCCCAGATGGAATACATAAAAGTCATATTGACAACAACAGTGGAAAGAAATGGAGGAAAAGCTCAGTATAATCAGCCAAAACAAGGCCAAGGACAGGCTGTGAAACAGATTACCAATAACTCATAAGCAAGTTCAAGCTGACACTATAGAAAATTAGAACAAGTCGACAAGATCCAATATATGACCTTAAACATAACCCACCTGAATTTAGAGATCATCTCAAAAACAGATTTGAGGCATTAGACACTAATGACTGAAGACCAGAAGAGTTGTGGGATGAAATCAAGAACATCAAAAAGGAAGAAAGCAAAATGTCATTAAGAAGGCAAGAAAGAAGAAAAAGACCAAAATGGATGTCAGTAGAGACTGAACCTTGCTCTCCATAGAGATGCTAAAGCAAAGGGAAGAAATGAAAAGGTAAAAGAGCTGAATAGAAAATTTCAAAGGGCAGATTGAGAAGACAAAGTCAAATATTATAGTGAAATATGCAAAGATTTGGCGTTAGAAAACCAAAAGGGAAGAACATGCTCTGCATTTCTCAAGCTGAAAGAACTGAAGAAAAAAACTGAAGCCTCGACTTTTAGTATTGAAGGATTCAATGAGCAAAATATTGAATGATCTAGAAAGCATCAAAATAAGATGAAAGGAATCCACGGAGTCACTGTAACAAAAAGAAACAGTCAATTTCAAGAGGTAGCATATGATCAAGGGCTGAAGAAAGGAATTCCGGGGTGCACGGAAAGCATCTGCAAAGAACAAGACTCCAGGAATTGATGGAATATTAATTGAAATCTTTCAACCAACTAATGCAGTACTGGAAACACTTACCCATATGCCAAGAAATTTGGAAGACAGTTATCTGGCCAACTGATTGGAAGAGATCCATAATTGTTCCCATTCCAAAGAGGTGACTCAACAGAATGTGAAAATCATCAAACATTATCATTAATATCACATGCAAATAAAAATTTGCTTAAGATAATACAAAACTGGCTGCAATTGTACATTGACAGGGAACTGCCAGAGGTTCAAACCAGATTCAGAAGAGGATGTGGAATGAGGGATATCATTGCTGATGTTAGATGGCTTTTGGCTGAAAACAGAGAACACCAGAAAGATGTTTACTTGTGCTTTATTGACTATGCAAAGACTTTAGACTGTGTAGATCATGGCAATATGTGGACAGCATTGTAGAGAATATGTATTTTGGAACAATAAATTGTGTTTATGAGTAACCTGTAGGTAGACCAAAGAGTTCTGCTAGAACAGAACAAGGGGACACTGAATAGTTTAAAATCAGGAAAGGTCTGTGTCAGGATTGCATTCTTTAGCCATATATATTCAATCTATATGATGAACAAATAATCTGAGAAACTGGATTAAATGAAGATGAACATGGCATCAGGATTAGAGGAAGAATCATTAACAATTTATGATATGCAGATAATACAACCTTGCTTGCTGAAAGCTAAGAGGACTTAAAATATTTACTGATGAAGATCAAAGACCACAGCCTTCAATATGGTTTACACATCAATGTTAAGAAAACAAAAATCCTTACCACTGGACCAATAAATAACATCCTGATAAATATAGAAAAGATTAAAGTTATCAAAGACTTTCTTTTGCTTGCATCCGCTAACAACACATACTGGAAGTAGCAGTTAAGAAATCAAACATATTGCATTAGGTAAATCTCTTGTACAAGACCTCTTTAAAGTGTTCAAGAACAGAGATGTCAGTTTGAGGACTAAGGTGTGCCTCACTCAAGCCATGGTATTTTTAATAGCCTTGTATGCATGTGAAAGTTGAACAATGAATAAGGAAGACCATAAAATAATTGATATATTTGAGTTATGGTGTTGGAGAAGAATATTGAAAGTACCACAGACTTTCAGAAGAACAAATCTGTGTTGGAAGAAATACAGCCAGAATGTTCTTTAGATGTCACGATGGCAAGACTTCATCTCTCGTACTTTGGCTATATTGTCAGGAGGGACCAGTCCCTGGAGAAGGACATCATACTTGGTAAAGTGGAGGGTCAGCGAAAAAGAGGGAGACCCCCAACGAGATGAACTGGTACAGTGGCAGCAGCACTGGACTAAAGGGTAAAAATGATTGTGAGTTTGGTGCAGGACCAAGCCGTGCATCATCTTTATGTGTATAAGTTTGCTATGAGTTGGTGCAGATCTGATGGCACTTAACAACAACAACAACAACAACAACAACATCTAAATGTCACTGTAGAACTGTCTATTTCTCTTTTCCATCCTGCTCAAGTTTGATTTATGACTTTTGAGACTTTTTCATTGGGTGCATAGATATCATATTTATTATGATTATATTCTTTTGTTCAATTGATGCTTAATCATTATGTAATGTCTTTATGTCTTTCTTTGTCTCTTATGCAGAGTTTTGCCTTAATGTCTATTTTATCTGTAGTTAATATTACCACTCCAGTTCTTTTTTTGATTGCTGTTAAGTTGATAAAATCCATCCTTTGATTTGTATTATACTTTTGTATTGGTGGTGGTTGTGTGCCACGGAGTTGGTTCCGACTCATAGAAACCCTGCCAAGAGTTTCTGAGGCTATGACTCTTTACAGGAGCAGAAAGTCTCATCTTTCTCCCACAGAGTGGCTGTTAGTTTTAAATTGCTGAACTGGAAGTTAGCAGCTCAACTCATAATCACTACGCTATTAACCAAATCTTTTGCTGTCTTTATATATACAGTGTTTTGAGAATAAAAGCACTTCATTTTAACCAGCAGATGGCCCTATTGTTAAGCAAAAAAATTTTTTTTCTTTTCAGAGTAGTTGTTCCAATAGTAGATGATGGACCTTGAATTTGCTAAAGATTATGCTATGGTAAACCAAGGACAAACTTCAACAATAATCAAACCATGGGGATTAAGTGCTGTGAAGCCCAAAATGAAACCGACCTTTATCACTTAAAGATTTTTCATAGATTAATACTCATGTTTCACTGTATATCAGTTTTCTAACAATTAATATGCAGTGGCAGAAAAAGAAACAAGAGACCCCTATAATCTTAATAGCTTTTAGGAATTTGCAGATTTGTGTTACACTCATTCATTCATTTCATTCAGAAAACCTTTTTGAGCTTCTCCTTTACACTGAAAATGAGCTGGGCACACATTATATGATAAAGAAACACAAGTTCCCTGCTCTCATGGAACAAACATTCTAGTGGAGGATCTTACATTATAGCAGCATTTTCAGTGCGTTTTACGTGTCATACTTTTTATAGTATCAACTTACTAAACTACTGGTTGTTGTTGTAGTTGTTAAGTGCCATCGAGTCAGTTCCCACCCATAGCGACCCTGTATGGGGTTTTGCAGGAGCAGCTGGTGAGCTTGAACCACCGACCTTGCAGTTCAAAAAGCTTTGCAGTCTGGTGCATTAACCCACAGTACTACACCAGGACTCCAAAAACTACTGGTAAATGCCCACAAAACTTGCTTGTGATTAAAAAACTTAATGAAGAATAAAGACAGTATATAAATCAAGTTACTGTACTATCAAATTAAGCTAAATTGCAAATGTTAGGAAATATGCATTAAAGTTTGTTGCTTCTGCTTAGTCACAGACTATTATATGCAAAGCACTTTGAACATATCTGGCAAATAATAAGCCCTCAAAAATATTAGATATTACTATTTGTAAATGGAGAGCAGGAAAAGACAACTGTTGTGTTTTTTTACTGTTATTTGGAATTTGTCTTGGGAAAAATTATATTTTAGTAAATAGGATTGGATTATCAAACATTTATTTGAATATATTAAGATTTTTAAAAATAAAATAATAGGCAGCAGAAATCTAGCTCTAGATTTGTTAAAATGTATTTTTAATTGCCCTGCAAAATGGGTGGTAGTGGTGGTGTGCTGTGGAGTCAGTTCCAACTTAAAGTGATCCTGCACAGGGTTTCCATGGCTGTAAATCTTTACGTGATCAGAAAGCCTCATCTTTCCCCTGCTCGAAATGAATATGGAGGGAGATTTTATAAATTCCATTGTTAAATTTTCTGTTTGTTTCTCGAAACTCCTTTTTGGAAATCGTCCTATTTTCACATTTCTGGGCCAAGTGTTTATGCATTGAAGGAAGAGATAAGACCTTTTACTTGAGGAATCCCTTTCTATTTGGATTCACTGGACATCCTTAACATATATGCAATAGCTACATGTGAATATAAACATATGCAAGTGAAAGAGTTTCTTGACCTGAATCAAATCTAAACCCAACAGAAAACATTATTTTTTTAAAATCAGGATGGTTATACCTCCCCCAAAATTAGCTGAACTATCAACTCAGTCTTTTAATACCTATCTAGGTGTGGCGCTGTCAGTTAATGCGCCAGACTGCAAAACCATTTGAACTACAAGGTTGGTGGTTCAAGCTCACCAGTCGCTCCTTGGAAACCCTATACAGGGTCGCTATGGGTCAGAACCGACTCGACAGCACTTAACAACAACAATTAAAAACGATCTACATTTGTATTATTGGTACAGGACCGGGCAGTGTTTTGTTCTGTTATGTATAAGGTCTCTTTGAGTCGATACTCACTTGACACCACCCAACAACAACAACAACACATTTGTATTAAATAATACCACATCAAATCAGGGCTAACAGGATTAGGAAAGCAGAATTTCTATGGGCCATCTATTCAGATTTGAAAAGAACATTAATATGTGTAACCATGTTTAATAATTGTAACTGTTGCAGCAGCATTATTATATCTAGCTTAGCAAACTTAGAGTAAGGAAGATATGTGAGTCTGTGACTGGTCACAGTACCACCAATGCCTTTTTTCTGATTTGGTTTCTATTTCTTATCAGAAGTTTACATTTAAACTGAGCATTAGTCTTTGTTGGTTCAGGTACTGAGAGATAAAAGGCTACCGTAGTCATTGTCTGAAATATGCCGAAACTCCTTTTCTATTTCCATTATAATTAGAAAGGCTCTATTTATGTTGAACTCCATAGGCTAAGGACTGTACTGTGAGCCACAAGGTTGGCAGTTTGAGTCTGCTCAGTGGGAGAAATATGATGCTTTTTGCTCCGACAAAGATTGTAAACACCCCGGACACCTTATGCAGGGTCACTATGAGTGGGAACAGACTCCAAGTCACGTAACAATAACATTTTTGTTGAATGGGAGTTCAGTTTCACATAATGCTGCTGTCTTTTCTTTCTTTTCCTTTGCCAAAGGGACTTCCGTAGAATCATTCTCCATTGAGAACACTCTTGGATCTTTAACCTGTAACACATTTTCATAAGACTCTCCTGTGAAAAGGAACTCATGCTATTTTACTATTGCAGATTAATTGCCTGAGAAATATATGAACAACGTTTTCTACATAATGTTTTAAATACTATGTTGTTTGAAAAGGTCACAGTAAATACTCTGTAAACAATCTGTCTCCTGCAATGGGTTAAAAAAATATCAAATCCAAAATCTTTTAGGTCTTTCTTGCTTCTCTCTACCACAAACACAATTTGATAAAGTAATAAATTGACTGAAGGATTTAAAAATTAGTTTTCCTTTTTACCCCCTTAAACTCCCCATTCTCTCCCTTTCCTAGTCCCTGGTAATCACTGTAAATATCTCGTGTTTATGTTGTTGAAAAACAACATAAATATTGAAAATACCATGGACCTCCAGAAGAACAAACAAATAAATCTGTCTTGGAAGCAGTACTGCTAGAATACACCTTAGAAGCAAGGATGGGAAAGGTGTTTCTTATGCTTTGGGCATGTTATCAGAAGGGACTTGTTGTTGTTAAGTGCAGTTGAATCAGCTCCGATGCATAGCGACACTGTATAGGGTTTCTGAGGAGTGGCTGGTGAGTTTGAACAGCCAACCTTGTGGTTCAAACCGATCAAGTGGTCGGGTGCTTATTTTATAGCACTACACCAGGACTCCTGGAGAAGAATTTCAAGCTTGGTAAAGTACAGAGTTAGAAAAAAAAAGAGGGAAACCCCCAACAAGGTGGATTGATACAGTGGTTACAATAACAGGCTCAAACATAACAACAATTGTGAGGATGGCACAGGACAGAGCAGTGTTTCTGTGTGCATAAGGGCACTATGAATTAGACTTGACTTGATAGCATCTAAAAACAACAACAGCTATTTCTTGTAAATGGGATTGTACACTATTTCTTCTTTTACTTTACTTAATTCACTGAACAGAAAAGCTTTGCAGTCCATTCAAGTAGTGGCTTATATCAGAACTTTGTTTCTTTTTTTGAAAACAATACTCCATTGTATGCATATTCCACATTTTGTTTATCTGTTAATGGGTACTTGGGTCTTCTCTATCTTTTCCCCTTGTGAATAATACTGCAACTGAATAAACAGCTTAAAATTTATGGTAGGTTTATAACAATCAGGATTTGTCTACCATTTCTATCTTCACTTGTGTGTAATAAAAATTTGTTTTGGTATTTGTCTGTGGTTCTTGAGAGGCAGTCTCTAAACCTTTTGGGTTTTCAGAGTGATCAAGAATATCATTGCTAATTATGGTGGGGGCTTTGGGTATGGGGGCTCAGACCACACCAGTAAGTTTATGTTAAGGAAATGACTCATGCGGGGTAAACCTAGATTATGTTAACAAGATGACTCAGGATGGGGTCTGGACAAACCAGAAAGACAACTATGTTATCAATGTTGGAACTTTGAACCATATAATATCAGCCTTACCTCTGGGAAGAGGATGAGGGCTGGAGAGTGTGTTCACTTACGTGACCAATGATTCAGTTAATCATACCTATATACTAAAATTGCAAAACAAAAACGCGACACCAAAGCTCAGATGAATTTCCCAGGTTGACATATTGTCAGGTATATCCTAAAAGCTTTATGTTTAGGATACTCCCAGATTTTATGCATTTTTCCAGATTGATTTGTATTCTTTTGTTATAATAAGGGGATTCTGGTCAAAATTGACTGAACAGTTTGTTTTTTTAAGGCATGCCTGCCACAAATCATGGCATGTTCAGTTGTATCCTATGCATGCAGGACAATGAAAACAAAGGCCAAAAAATAATTTGCATCTTTGAATTACAGTGTTGGTGGATAATATTGAATATATCATAGACTGCCAGAAGAACAAACATCTGACTAGGAAGATAAATAATCAGAATACTTCTTAGAAGGATGGTGAGACTTCTTCTCACATACTTTGGATATGGTATCAAGAGGGACCAGTCCCTGGAGAAGGACATCATGCTTGAAAAGTCGAAGGCCAACTAAAAAGAGGAAAACCCTCAACAAGATAGATAGACAGAGTGGCTGCAACAATGGGCTGAAACAGCACTGACTGAGAATGCTGCAGGACCAGGAAAGGTTTCCTTCTGTTAGACAGAATCCTAGTGGATTACCAGCTGGGCTGCTAAGTGCAAGGTCATCAGTTTGAATCTGCTAGTCGCTCTGCCCAGAGAAAGATAAGGCTTTCTGTTTCTGTAAAGATTTACAGACACGGAAACTCAGGGTCATTATGAGTTGGAACCAACTCAATGACACACAACCACCACTATGACCATCACCACCATCAATTGTAAATACAGCACTTACCTGAGTTTTATAAGTCATAGCAAGTTATCAAATATGAAAGGACAGTGGGAACCCCAAATTTGTAGACAGTAGTTCTCAATGAAAATAGCCTGGGAACCCCTAAGCTATGATTGTTGTCTGAAGCGAGAGCAGTTTTGTGGAGGACTTTAACCTTAACCTGTGGAATTTGGCCTAATTCTAACTGATAGGTGAAGTCAGAAGTCATTGCAATTTGGTAGTAGAATTTGGTATCATTATATTCTTATTTTTATAATTAAAAAAAATAGATAGCAGCATGGTTGCCTTCATTTGTTAAATAATTTTTAAAACATGTAACAGATGGAATTCAATTCCAATGATGTCTTACAAGTTATGGATCATACACTGTAGGTTTTTATGGAATATATTCTCTTTGTGTCACGTTTTCAAGGTGTTCCTCAGATCTTCATAGTTATTCTGTTTACTTCTCTTTCAAAAAATGACCATTACAGAGACTTTTAAGCATAATCTATCTCCCTCCATAGCCTGCTTTCCTTATTTCCTTTTCTGTGTTCATCCTAAACTCCTTCTTTCCAATCTCAAAATGTTCCTTCTCCTATTTAAGGATCATCCCTACTTTTGTGCTTTTGATCTTATCTCTCCCATGGACTGTTTATTCTCTCTTCTATGTTTTCAACCACAATAGTGTTGTACCTGTCACTGAAACAACTTTCATTATGATCATTAATGCTAAATCCAGGAAACATTTTTGCATATAAAATTATATAAACACATTTTACTTTATCTTCTAACAGCATTTGCTAATGAAGTGACCATCTCCTCCTTATTTGAATACCCTTTGTGATACAATAATCTGGAATGCCTCAAACCTTTGTAAACACTTCTTTGCTGGCCTGGTGTCTTTCTCATTCTATCCTCTTTATAGAAGTGATATCATCCACTGAAAATACAGGTAAACCTTTTCTTATTCTGCTTTGCAGATATTGTGTTGTTTACCAACTGAAGGTTTGTGGCAACCCTGTGTTGAGCAAGTCTGCTGGCACCATTTTTCAAACATCATGTGCTCACTTTGTGTCTCTGTATCACATTTTGGTAATTCTCATAATCTTTCAAATGTTTTCATAATGCTATTGCACACTCAATAAACTACCAAAACAAACAATACAACTAACCCACTGTCAAAGAGTTGGTCTCGACTCATAGTGACCCTATATATAGGGTTTCTGAGGCTATAAATCTTTATGTGAGCTGAAAACCTCATCTTTCTTCAGTGCAGCCGCTTGTGGTATGAACTGCCAACCTCGTGGTTAGCAGTCCAGCAAATATCCTACAGAATCAGGATTCCTTGAAAAGATTATAGCATAGTGTAATCATAATCTGTATATATCTTTTTGTTGTTAATTGCTGTCGAGCTGGTTCTGACTCTTAGCAGCCCTATACAAGGCTTCTGAGGAGTAACTGGTAGGTTTGAACTGCTGACCTTGTAGTTAGAAGTCCAGTGCTGATCCTATGGCACCATACCAAGAGTCCATTATATTGTCTTAGGAACCCAAAATGTTTGTGTGACTCGCTTCATTGCAGTATTAGCTTTAATGTCGTGATATGGAACTGAATTGGCAGTATCTCTGATCTGTACACTTGTGACTCCTATATTTATAACTCTGCTAATCTCTGGTAGCATAGTGGTTACGAATCGGGCTGCAAATCGCAAGTCAGCAGTTCAAAACTACCAGCTGTTCCGCGGGAGAAAGATAAGGCTTTCTGCTCCTGTAAAGTTTTACAGCCTCAGAAACCCTGTTCGGGGTCACTATGGGTCGGAACCCACTCGACGACACTTAACAACAACAACAATCTATTGTTAAGGATTCTGGTGTGGTGCTGTGGGTTAATGCCCTGGACTGCAAAGTCGATTTGAACTGCAAGGTCGGCAGTTAACAACAACAACACATAACAACAACAAATCTATTGTTCAAATGCCCTGTTAGATGTGGCACTTCTCCATGAGGCTTAGAATGTGACAGGTACATTATAACGATGGCTACTCCCATTCAACAAGCTCTTCCTACAATGAGAGTGATACTCCTCCCATTGACAAAAAGAGGTGTACAACCCCTTTTTAAAAAACTGTACAAATTTTTTTTCTAACAATTTTAACCAGTAGAGTATGCAGGAAGTGGCACTATATGACTTCTGAAGAGAGGTCTGGAAAGTCTGTGAGCTACTAAATAAAGCAGGAATTGTGTAAGCAATCTTCATGCCATAGTATGAGGAAGTATACACTCGTCTGTGCAGAAAAATCACACTGAGAGGATCTGAGCCCATAGAAAAAGAGAGATGAACTGCTGTGTCTTTCCTCCATGTTAGTTATCTACTGCCGTATAACAAATTACCCTAAATGGCTTTAAAAAGCAAGCGCTTATTACCCTGAGGTTTCTGTGGGTTAGGAATTCAGGAGTGGCTTAGCTGTGTGATTTTAGTTTAGGAACTCTCTTGGGTTGCATTCCAGATGTCAAATGGGGCTGTAGTCATTTAAACTTGACTGCAACTGCAAGCTATAGCTCCAAGGTGGCTTACTCACATGGCTATTGGCAGGAAGCTCTAGTTCCTTTCTGGCTGTTGGTTGAAGGCTTCAATTTCTCATCATCTTTTATACATTTGTAATATTTTGGAATTCTATCACTAAAATGGGTACTTAGGACCAGAATTCCACTTTACAGTACTCACCATAAAAAATGGAGATTGGAGGAAACATGTACCAGGGAATTACTAGTATATTTAGGAGACAAACAATACAGCTGAGGACAGTCTAAAGAATATGACGTTGTCTCTGGAGTCCAAAAGGACATCTTTCCAGTAATGGAGAGACAAGAGCATAGTAGTGGTGGTAGCGGTTGTGTGCCATCTGACTCATAGTGACCCTATACAGGGTTTCCAAGACTGTAAATCTTTACAGGAGCAGAAAGCCTCATGTTTGTCCAGTGGAGCAGCTGGTAGATTCAAACTGCTGACGTTGCCATTAGAAGCTGCAGTCATAACCCATTATGCTACCAGGGCTCCTTGACCATAGTAGTAATGGATGCAATTCAGAGAGGTTGAAAATGTTCACAGGTGATAAGAGATTTATCTTTTATTATATATTAGGATTTTGCAATTATGTTAGAAGCTGACAATATAGTTTAAAATTCCTTTTAACATGCTTTAAAATATAACTGACAAAAATACTTGCAAGCCATTATATACATAAAAAAGAAATATTGTCTAATTAGTATAGTAGATATTCCCATATCTGTTATATTACTAGTGAAGTGGAAGTTTCATAGAAATTGCAATTCTGTATGTCTGTAAGGAGTAACATACACAGTTAAGTTACCTGAATATGTAGGCAGAAAACTGAAGTGCCCACTGATATGTAAAATACTGTATAATCTCGGCATTTCCTCCTTGAGCAGATACTTTCAACTTTTATTGTCTCTCAGAAAGGACTGACTTGTTCAAGGATTTTCTTCCAAGGAGGTCATTTTGCATTGTACCTGGCTAATATCTAAAAGGTCAATTTACTTGAGAAATGATATATGGAGTCTCACCTAGGGCTTTCTGATGACACTTGACGTATGTTTATTTGGTTCTAACGAAATTCTTTTTCCATCAGTGCTTCTACTGCTGATGAGGCTGATTCAGCAGTGAGTTATTTTATAGTCTGGCATATTGCTTTCTGTCAGAAGTACACAGTTGTCTTAGCTGTCACAGACCTTACCATCTGCTGTGCTGTTTCCACTATCATTATAAATGATAGTCCATTTGGGATGTTTTGGAAAGACTGGAAATTGACAAGTACATCCTGTTTCCTTTGCATCAGTGTTAGTACACAAAATGTGGTTGAGAAGGAATTTAGGTGACATTCTTAAAATCTGTGATGTCTACACTTAGCCTACATTTCACTTAAGAAAGTGATTCATACTTTATGTCTATTTCCAGTTGCTAAAACTAACTCTGTGTTTTATAACTAAAGCTCTCTCCAATTGCTAACTTTATGGTTACTGTAAGTAGCATGACTAGTAAGTCTATGCTGAAGAAACCAATTTTTTTCAGTTATACTTATCTTCCACTTAGCACCTTTGCTTGTTTAATTGTTGTGGATTTTAAAAGGAGCTGTGGGTGTCCTCAGATGTCATTGAGGACCTCCTATTTTATAAAGTCAGTATAAGATTTTCTCAAATCCCCAGGGCCATCAAGAAGTAAGAACACGAGTGGAGCATGAGACCTTACCCAGAGACAGCAGAGACGGTGACAGAAGCGATGGTATAGAGAGATAGAGCAGCTGCGGACTCTAGGCCCATGGACTGAGAAAGGTTGCATGCCTGCGGATAGGAAGCTGACTTGCAAAATGTGTCCTTTGGACTTTTTAAATAATATGTATTTTTGTATGTGTACATAAAATATTTTTGCTTTGTTCATTTATGAAAAAATAAGAAGTAAAAGGGAAGCTATAGGGAGGAAGTAGGATAACTGTTGTTGTAGGAAGGGGAGTGTAATCACTGAGATGAAACAAGATGTATGATGGGTTGGAAGTAAGTCTTGTGATCTTGTCTGTATACTTTCACTCAATTCACAATAAAAAGTTAGGAAAAAAAAAAAAAAAGATTGGTTCAAATGTCCAATTCCAAAGTTTGCCACAGTTCTGCAGGCGTTCAGGTTTTTACACTGTCATGGCACAGTAATCCTTTCATTCTTACAGCCAGGTATATTCTCTTTTACCTTGAAGAATTGAGCTTCTTCATCAGATTTCTCTTTCCAAGCATTTAGAGGCTTGTGAAGAGAGTTAAAGTTTGCAAAGAGGAGTCATGTACTTTACACAGGCTTTCACCATTTTCTTGATTTCTTTTCTCCCTATTCTCCCTCTCAGTAACAAAAGCCAGTTCCTCCTCTTGCCATATACATGGCATTTTAACATGCTTACTTTTTTGGCCTGTCTGTGGCAGAGACTACTATTGACGTCCTATATGTTTCCTAGGGCTACAGTAATAAAATACTACAAAATACAAAAAACTGAGTGGCTTATAAGAACATAAGTTTATTTTCTTACAATTCTGGATATTAGGAGTCTGAGATCAAGGTGCTGGCCATGTTGAGTCCTTCTGCAGGCTTGTAGAAACAATCTGTTCCAAGCCTTTCCCCTAATCCTGGTGGCAGCCAGTGATCCTTGGCATTTCTTGTATTTCAATACATCTCCACATGACTGTCCTCTCTCTGTCTCTGTGTATCTATATTTTCTTTTACAAGGGCACCAGTCATACAGGATTAGGGCCTGCCCTACTCCCATATAACCTCACATAAATCTGATATCATTATTGCAAAAAGGCAACTCGGAGCTACCTGCTCCTGGAAAAGCTAACTGCTCAGAGGCAGTTGTGTGGAAAAGCAAGGTTTAATGTATGTCAGGTCTATAGGAGGTAAAGCGACTGCATGTCCTCCAAAGACTGGCTTTCCTGGGAAAGAGGATTTATGTACTTGGGGTTTATACGGAGTATGGGTAGGGGTCTGGGGAATGTCAGGAATTTTTATGCTACTTATCACAGCACACCCCTCCAGACGTGTTGTTTCCAGAATGTACTATTTTCTGCTCCACTGGTGGCCAGTTCATCAGCAGCAGTTTTACTGGATTCCTTGACACACGAGATTTCACAAGAAGTATATGCTTGCTTTTCTTCATTCCTATAATAGCTCTCAGGTGGGGATTAACTACTGATTGCCTAAAGGAAAGTATAGGCCAAGGCTTGGTACTAATGACCTCTCTCCTTACAAGATGGAATCATTTGGCTAACTGGCTTCAACTTCTTCAAAGATCTTTTAAAATCAGGTTACAGCCACAGGTACAGGAGCTAGGAGTTCAGCATCTTTTGTGGAGACACAACTCAATCCATAACACATCTGTTCTCTTCTATTGGTGTTGTTGTTAAGTGCTGTAGGGTTGGTTCCGACTCATAGCAACTAGTGACTGGTGGGTTTGAACCACCAACCTTGTGGTTGGCTGTCCAGTACCTATCCTAAAGCAGTGCCACACCAGGACTTCTTCTATAGTTGTTGTTGCTGTTGTTATTATGTGCTGTGGAGTTGGTTCTGACTAACAGAGACCCTGTACAGGGTTTCTAAGGCTGCAAATTTTTATAGGCGCATAAAGCCTCATCTTTCTTCTGTGGAGCAGCTGGTAGTTTCGAACTGCTGACCTTGTGGTTTGCAACCCGATTCGTAACCACTACGCTACCAGAGCTCCTTTTATACCTGCCCTTACCTACATTTGCCCTATCTTTCCTGTTTTCGTTTTCTGCCTTTGTAGCCCAGTCTATATCCTACTCAATACAATGCCTTCCAGGTTCTCACCTTTTACACCAAGGAATTTCTTAGGAATATATGCTCTTTCTAAAAACTTTGATGAATTGAATTTTCTATCTTTATATTTATTTACAGAGGAGCCCTGGTGAAGCAGTGGCTCAGCACTTATTTATTAATCAAAAGATCAAATTCTCTAACCAATTTATAGAAAAAATATTCAGCAGTTTGTTTCTATAAAGATTTACATTCTTGGATACCCTATGGGGGCAGTTCTACTCTGTCCTACAGAGTCACCATGATTGGAGTTGAAAGAATTCTACCAACCAATTCAGTCTGGAAGTGATTAAAGATGTGATCAAGATGTACTGATTATTACTGATGATAGGAATGCAAAGGTTGGAAACAAAGAAAAAGGATGAGTAGTTGGGAAGTATAATCTTGGTGATATAAATGACGTAGGAAATCACATGATGGAATTTTACAAGACCAATGACTTCTTCAAGTACCTAAATTTGGAGACCAACTCAAGAACAGATTTGATGCACTAGACACTAAGGACTGAAGAACAGAAGAGCTGTGAGATGACGTCAAGAACATCATACAAAAAGAAAGCAAAAGGTCATTTAAGAAAAGGAAAGAGAACCAAAATGGATGTCAGAAGAGACTTTGCAACTTGAATGTAGAAAAGCTAATACAAATGGAAGAAATGAAGAAATAAAAGAACTGAACAGAAAATTCCAAAGGCCAACGGGAGAAGACAAAGTCAAATATTGTAATGAAATGTGTAAAGACCTGGAGTTATAAAACCAAAAGGGAAGAACATGCTCAGCATTTCTCAAGCTGAAATAACTAAAGAAATACTTCAAGCCAAGGGTAGGAATATTGAGGACGGTGCAGGATGGAGCAGTGTTTTGTTCTGTTATGCATAGGGGTGCTATGAGTAGGAACCAACTCGAAGGCACCTAACAATAACAAAATGATACTCATGCAAAGGCGCCTTGGTGGAACTTTGTGTTAGGCATTGTACTGTTAGCAGCAAGATTGGTGTTTCAAACTGCCAACTTCTCCTTTGGAAGAATGATGAAGATATCAGCTCCCATAAAGCTTTACTGTCTTGGTATAACAACAGTTCTATTCTGTACTGTAGGTTCACTACGAGTTGGAATCAACTGAATGCAGTATGTTTGGTTTGGTTTGGGCTATACTCATGCACTGAAGACAATGGGAAGATCAGCTGGGTTGGAAGGCCTTTTCATGTGTTTAGTTGATAGGCTGATGGCTGGTATGCCTCAGTTTTTTCCATGTGGTCACTTCAGTCAAGTAGGTCAGGCTTAGGGCATCTAATTTCTGAAAGCAGCAAAAGAAAGCAAGCTTCGGTGCTCAAGCAGTAGTTTTAAGCCACTAGTTGGGTCACATTAACACATCCCTAATGAAGTCCGTATACAAGAGCTGGGAGAAATGATTCCACCTCTTAATAGGTGTATGTTATCAGTGACCATTTATTTTTTTTTTGTAAATTACTAGGTCCTTAGCTACTGGATACTAAAGGAGGAAATATGAGGTTTTCTTTGGTAAGGAAGATAGATTACAGATTTAGAAATCAATTTTAGATGTAACGGAAAAATAGGATGTGTTTCAGAACAGTTTTAGATTTATAGAAAAATTTAGAAGATAGTACAGAGTTCTCAGATGCCTTATATCCAGTTTTCTGTATTATTAACATACTATTTGTTATGATATATTTGTTACAATTAATGAACAAATATTGATAAATTACTTTTTAAAGAATTTAAAATTTTAAAAAAATTTAAATTTTAAAAAATTAAACTCCACAGATTTTTCAGATTTCCTCAATTTTAACTAAAATTATTTTCCATATAGTCTCTTGTTACGTTGAATCCATTATATCTCCTTAAACTCCTCTTGACTGTGAAATTTCTTATTTTTGGTGACCTGGATGGTTTTGAGGACTGATGGTTAGGTATTTTGTTGGATGCCTCTCTATTGAAATTTGCCTGACATTTTTCTCAAGAAATCATATGATGTATTGCATTAGGCAAATCTGCTCCACAAGACCTCTTTAAAGTGTTCAAAACCAAAGACATCAGTTTGAGTACTAAGGTGCAACTGACCCAAGCCGTGGTATTTTCATTAGTCTTACATGCATATGAAAGTTGAACAGCTGTCATAGGCTGGATTCTCTAGAGAAATAAAGCCAGTGAAATTAATATATGTATATATATAAAGAGAAATTTATATATCAAGGTAATGGCACAAAATTGTAGAGGTGGGAGAGTTCCAAAACTGGGTCAGAAGAACCAAGATCAGCAGGCAGGCAGGCAGAGAGGCTGATAATAGAGAGGCCACTGGCTCAAGTCTAAAGAACTTGTGGTTGAAGGATGAACCAGAGGCCAGATTCAGACCCAGAAGAAAGCAACTAAGCTTTTTCTGAATGTCCATATATTGCAAGCAAACTACACCTCCAAGGAAACATCCTTTCAATTTATTGGCTTCTCATCGCCAACTATCATAGAGTTAAGCACACTGTATTAGATCTCACTACAGAGATAACCACATCTCAACTGCCAAACTACTGAGAATCTTGGCCCAGTCAAGTTAACACAAAACCCTACCCAACACAACAATGAGTAAGGAAGACCACAAAAGAATGGACACATTTGAGTTACGATCCTGGAGAAAAATATTAAAAGTGCCATTGACTGCAGGAAGAACAAACAAATCTGTGTTGGAAGAAGTACAGCCAGACTGTTCCTTAGAAGCCAGGATGACTAGATTTAGTCTCTCATACTTCAGACATGTTATCAGGAGGGACCTGTCCCTGAAGAAGGACTTCATGCTTGATTAAGTAGAGGGTCAGTGAAAAAGAGGATGACCCCCAACAAGATGTATTGGTACAGTGGCAATAACAATGGGCTCAAGCCTAACGATTATGAACATTGCACAGAACCTGGCAGGCAGTGTTTTGATCTGTTGTGCACAGGGTTGCTATGAGTTAGAACTGAGTTGGCATTTAACAAAGTACATGTGGGGATTTCGGTAAAATACAGATGATACAGTATTGCTATAAAATGGTTCCCTTTACCCTTCCTCCATAGATTGACTTTTACATTATTAAACAAAATATTAAATGTTAGAACCCTAATATCAGAGGTGTAAACTATTGAGTGATCAAATTACATTGATATTGTATATCAAAAGTATTCATATGACAACTGAAAAAGTTCACAATGACCAAAACTGGAACAATTTGAGCAACAAAACATATAAAATAGTATTGAATTACAATAACCCAAAGTACAAGATTGCTGTCGTTAGGGGCCATTGAGTCTTTTATGATCCATAGCAATTCTACATATAACAGAACAAAATACCACCTGGTCCTGCACCATCCTCCCAATTGCTGCTACACTTGAGCCCATGGGTACTGCCACCATGCCAATCCATCTCATTGGGGCTCCCTCTTTTTCACTGACCCTCCACTTTAAAGAGTAGGATGTCCTTCTCCAGAGACTGATTCCTTCTGGTAATAAATCCAAAGTATGAGAGACCAAGTCTATCCATTTTGGCTTCTAAGGAGCATTCTTCCAACACAGATTTGTATGTTCTTGTGGCAGTCCATGGTAACTTTAATGTTCTCTCCAACATGATATCTCAAATGCGTCAATTCTTCTATAGTCTTCCTTATTGTCCAGCTTTTGAAAAGTATAAAATAAATATCCCTAAGTCCATATTGGTACAAAAAAAATAAGTGAATAAATAAGTGGGGGATGGAGAGAGACAAATCTTATTGTTGGGTGCTATGAAAAAATTTCTAAATAATTTATGTAGATGCTTCACCTTCATGGAGAGGGGACCATAACTCCATACTTCTTAAGCTTGGTCTATGCATATTAATTTTCTTTCAAAGAGTACAAGAAAGAGCTAATATAATGTATTTTAAGAGTATATTTACAGTCAAGACATGACAAAAATGACCTCAGTGAGGTAGCCAAGATTTACATCAACATTAATGTCATATGGATAGCAGTTACTTTTGATGTGATAAAATGAAAATGGCACTTCACCTCTGTGGTATTTTCTCTTAAAACTCAGAATATCCATTGTTCACAATTTTATCCATAGCTTGTCATGTTCCGCCCAATCGAAAGCCTTTGAATAATTAATAAGGTACAGATAAACATCTTTCTGGTATTCTCTGCTTTTAGTCAAGATCCATCTGATGTCAGCAATGATATCCCTAGCTCCACATCCTTGTCTGAATCCAGTTTGAACCTCTGGCAGTTCTCTGTTGATACACTGTTGTAGTCGTTTTTGAATTAGCTTTAGCAAAATTTTGCTTGTGTGTTATATTAATGATATTGTTCAATGATTTCTGCATTCTATTGAGTCACCACTCTTTAGAATGGGCACAATTATGGAACTCTTCCAGTCAGTTAGCAGGCAGCTGTCTTCCAAATTTCTTGGCATAGATAAGTGAGTACCTCCAATGTTGCATCAGTTTGTTGAAAGATTTCAATTTGTATTCCGTCAAGTCCTGGACTCTTTTTCTTTGCCAAGGCCTTCAGTGTATCTTGGATTTCTTCCTTCAGTACCATTGGCTCTTGATCATATACTA
>NW_006408528.1:21784807-21788477 GCF_000296735.1 Chrysochloris asiatica
TCCTTTCCTGTCTTTTTAATGATCTTTTGCTTTTTTCCTGTATAATGTTCTTGATGGCATCCTACAATTTTTCTGGTCTTCGATCATTAATATTTATATCCCATTATAACAGATTTCAAGCTGAAGATATCATAGGAAAAAGCCAGATTTTGACTATGTTATTGCAAGGAGCACTTAAAAAAATTCAAGGGTGCAGAGGATACTTACAATTAAACAGAGATGCAATAAAATGAAGCACCTAGTAAAGGATTGGATAGATATAAAGGACTGTGAAGAAAGAGGAAGAAAGGTGTAGATTTAGTGCCATAATCCAAAGGTTATTTATAAGGAATTATAGTAAATTAATATAAGCCCCAAACCTAGGAATTTGGTCATTAAATAAGCAAATAAAAGTATCTGCTGATAAATTACTAATAATTGTTTGTTCAGATAGTTGAGACAAGAATGACTTAAAGCATATGTTGCTTGTTTGAGCTGTCAGCACTTAGAGGAGTTGTTGACAAAAATGGAAGGATTTCAAATAAGAATAAGGATTTTGCAGGATGCACTCAGAAAATATTGGCAACACTTGCATGTTAACATTGCAGTTGAAAAGTCATAGTGCAAACTACTTTTTAACAGTATGTGAAAAATTATATAACTAAGAAAAGTCTGCCTTACTTCACATCTCTTATTCTGTCTGTTCCACCCCACTGCAGAAATGAATTTGGATGACCTAAACCAAAAGAAATAAAAGATCTCCAGGTGACTGCTTTGAGCAATACAATGTGAAAAGAATTCAAAAACTGGATTTAAACTCAACTTTGAAGACAGAAACATTTGAAATTTTTGAGATAAAGAAGTGAACAATTTTAAATGACCTAAAATAACATCATAACAGAGTTGTCTCTTGCAGGAAAAATTCTTTAAAAATCTGGGCCAGAAGGTTGAGACTGTTATTTATGGTTATATTTTATCATTGATTAGTAACAAGTCCTTTTGTAAGTTAATTCACTCTTCAAAGTCAGTTTCCTTATTTATAGGGTCCTGAAGATTTAAATATAATCACTGTAAGTTCTAAGACAGAGAGGGCCTAAAACTTTAAAATCCTCTTACTGCTATGGCTTCACATCTGCCTTGACTGTATGGCCCACTCCCCGCACCCCTCCTCAACTACCAGTTCCTCTGGTTCTCCTTATTCTTAATTATCTGTACTTCTGATTTCACTTTCCCAACCAAGACCTCTACAAATACTGTGTCTCTGCACTGCAAAACTGCAGCAGATGCCATTCATTGGGTCAATGCCATGAAAGATGTCCCTGGAGTTGTCCAGTAAAGCAGCCCTGGTCCTACTCTGACTATTGATTTCTGCCTTGGGCCTGTTTCCCAACCCACTCTACAATCTGGGTTTCACTATTCATGGGCTATGAGGTTTGCTAACTTTGCTGGTTTCTGACTCGTCTTGATTTTCTTATCTTTACTGTCATCCTGTATACATTTTTGAGCTTCTGTCCTTTGAGTTTAGGAAGTGACTATAGCAAAAATAGACTGATATCCCACATCCTTCCTTTCCCTTATACATACAGTTCTGCTTAAAACAGCCCCCACCTCACACAAATGGTAATTTGGAGATATGTGAAAGAATGCTAAAGGTGGAGGAATTTTTGAAATTCATGATTACTGTGTGTTATGAATATTTGAGAGTGAAAGTGAGCTCCTTTCTTCCTCACTAAGACTTTAAAAGGAGATATGTTTGCCTACTGAGAATTAAAAAATTCAAAGGACAAGAGCACAGAACACCAAAATCTCTTCAGGGGAAGAATGGCTGCCAAGCAAGGAACACTAAATTGTAACCTGATTGAATATAAAATTTAGTAGCTAACGAAAGAACCTTATCAGTCAGATAGTCTGGGGACTTGGTCATCCCTGAAATTTCTGAAAAACAGATTACAGGGACAAAGGTTAATTGTGCCCAGGGACAGGAAGCATTGGTCCAGAGAAAGCATAGTACTGACACCAACCACTCATTCTGAGGTTATGATCACTAATTATACATAACTTCCTATGTAATGTTCCTATAAGGTGAAGAATGTGCAGGCCATAGAAACACATGACAGTAAATGTGTCCTTTTGCAAATTAATGTATTTGAATTTGAGTTTCTAAGGCAGCTTTCCTGAGCTGAATTAATGAGGTGCTGCACGATGGACAGATCAGGTATGTGAGCTTTAAAGTCTGAGAGCTAAGCCTATGACAAATTTACCAAAGTCATATCACCCTGCTGGGAGATGAAACAGTTAGCCATTGTTTCCTAGTCATCTTCCCTCTTCATTGTTTCCATATGCGTGAACACATTTTTTTTTTAGATTTCTAATCCATGAAATTTAGATTAATAAAATATTTCAGTAGTGTTACCTCCAAGCTTGGGTCCAATGCCTTGGAGCAATTGAGTTCAATTAGCAAATACTCCATATAAACAAGGAAAGAGAAAAGCTTTTATTATTATTAGGAAGTCAACTACCAGAACATCCACAGCAACTTGTTATTATTAGGTGTCATCGAGCCAGTTCTGGCTTAGTGACCCTACACACAAAAGAATGAAACACTGTCTAGTCCTGCACCATCCGCACAATTGTTGCTAAACTTGAGTCCTTTGATGCTTCCACTGTGTCAATCCATTGTTGGGGGTATTCCAGGGACTGGTCCCTCCTGATAACATGTCCGAAGTAATGAAAGATGTAGTTTTACTATCTTGGCTTCTAAGGAGCATTCTGGTTCCATTTCTTCTAAGACAGATTTGTTTGTTCTTCTGGCAGTCCATGGTACTATCAGTATTCTTTGCTAACACCATAATTAAAATGCATTGATTCTTCTCCAGTCTCCCTTATTCAATGTCCAATTTTAACATGCATATGTTTCAACTGAAAATACTATGGTTTGGGTTACATGCACCTTAGTCCTCAAACTTGTATCTTTGCTCTTGTATACTTTAAAGAGGTCTTTTGTAGCACATTTGTCTAATGCATTATGTCATTTGATTTCTTAACTGCTGCTTCCATAAGTGTTAATGGTGGATCTAAACAAAATTAAGTCCTTGACAACTTCAATATTTTCTCCATTTATCTAATAGTCCACTTGTGAGAATTTTGGGGTTTTCATATTGAGGTGCAGTCTACTCTGAAGACAGTGGATTGATCTTCACCAGTTAGTATTTTAAGTTCTCATCACTTTCAGTAAATAAGATTGTATCATCCAAATATTGCAGGTTGTTAATAAGCCTTTCTCTAATCCTGCCATCACATTCTTCTTCATATAATACAGCCTCTTGGATTATTTGCTCAGCATATACAACAGTTGTGAGGATGACACAGTTGTAAGCATAACAACAATTGTGAGGATGACACAGGACGAGGCAGTATTTTGTTGTGTTGTGCATAGGGTTGCTATGAGTCTGAACTGATTCAACAGCACCTAATAATAACAGTAAGTAAAAACAGAAGTAGAAAAACTATTCTAAAATGAGGGAAAAGCTGAGGTAATGGCTGGTTGCAGCACGGAGTATGATGCATATGAAGTCTGGCTGGAACAACAAGGGTGAGGGGCAAACCAGATCATTGGGTCATATGGGGGAGCTTTTATATTTATGCTGAGCAATTGGGTTTGAACAGTATAATATGATTTGTTAGGTGCCAT
>NW_006408528.1:21790012-21794057 GCF_000296735.1 Chrysochloris asiatica
GTAATGTTATAGTCAGACTTAAAAAAAATTATACATTGAGATTTTATGCATTAACTTAGATTAACCCAAGAAGCATAGGTTAGTGTGCTGGTTAGATTCTCCAGAAAGCAGATGTTAAGGTGGAATTTGGAGTACAAAAAAAAAAAAAAAAAAAGGTTTATTGAAGAGTAACTTGAGATTACACAGAGAAAACTCCAGTCAGTGGTACACACTTTACAGTCTCTTCCAGTACAATGAGGAGTTCTGAGTCAAAGATTACCTATAGAAGAGTTCTGCACTTTGCAAAAATGGCTATATCTTAGCATTACCTCCTTGCTTTGTCATTGACTAGGGGCTGCCCTGAGAAGTGCTTAGCCTTGGATCAGGACCCTAAAGAAGGTAACAGCTGGATGGAGGTTATTAGCTAACCACACTCCTTGCAGTTGAGCAAGTCTTTTCTAGAAGAGGGATTGTAGCAGTGTATCTCTGTGTCTGCCATAGACTACCTCTGATCCACAGATCCATTCCTTAATATATGTTCAGGGAGCAGCTCCTCCAAGGCTCTGGTGTGCCTCTCAAAGATTTTGTTGCTATGGTAGGTCTCAAGGTACTAAATGACGTCATTGTCTCCTCCTGCACAGTTTTGACTGGTTGGACATAACAAGAATCTATGCTGCAGGGCCCATGCATAACCTCCATTTCTGCTGCTAGGCAACTTGGTTCTAAATATAAAGCCTGTGGAGCATCAACCAGTCAATCTATTTTGTTTGAGTTGGTTCGGTCCTCTTTAATAATGAATGCTTTCTGATAAATGTTAAAATGTGCTACAAAGATCTTCATCCCTCATGCTTAGGAAAAAACAGTCAATGGCATTGGACGAAAGGATGATGATTAGTCTTCAGGTGTATGGTTAAGTGACTGGGAGACAGCATGAGGAATGCTTCCGGAAAGTTCAAATTTATTAGCATCTCTCTAATGGACTATGCTCATCCTGACAGAGGACAACAGCCAGGAATATCTCCAAGGAGCCCCTAAGGAGAGCTAAGCATTAGGAAAGGAAGAAATGGTCTGAATGTTTATCTAGCTGTGTATTATGATTTGTCCAATTTTCTCTATTTTTCATACTTTAAAAAACTTTAGTAGGTACATATGTAACATAACATATGCCACTTAAACATTCTTTGCATTCACAATTCAATTACATTGTGTTTGTGTCACACAACCATCACAATTATCTACCTCCAAAATGTTTGCTATACTTTTAAAAAGGTTTAAAATGAACATGCCTGATTTCTTCTGAATTCAGAGATAGGCCTTAACTTGAGTTCAGAGTACAAGTTATGCAAAGATAAGCCAATAGGTACCTATTCATTTGGGGGGCAGGGAGACTATGGTTTCACAAAGACTGTCTCTTCCATGATGCCTTAGTATGCAGAGCTGAAATGGGTAATTTAGATAGAATTGTTGTTGTTGTTAAGTGGCATTGAGTCAGTTCAGACTCTTAGTGACCCTGTACAGGGTTTCCAAGGGAGTACGGTGGCTCTGTATGATAAGCACTGGACTACAAACCACAAGGTCAGAGGTTTGGTCCCACCACCTACTCAGTAGGAGAAAAATGAGGCTTTCTGCTCCTGAAAAGATGAATAATCTTGGAAACTCTATACGGAGTTTCTATGAGTCAGAAACTATTTGAAGGCACTTAACAGCAATACAAAGATGAGGCTTTCTGCTCCCGTAAAGATTTACAGCCTCGGAAACCCTGTACAGGGTCGACATGGGTTGGAACCGACTCGACAGCACTTAACAACAACAACAACAGCAACACAATAAGGTTTCCAAGGAGTGGCAGGTGTGTTTGGACCACTGACTTTGCTTATCCTATAATGCCACTATGAGTCAGAACCGACTCCACGGTGCTTAACAACAACAACAATAGTGCCACACCAGAAGAACATAGATTGAAATGATCACACTCTTCTCTTTTGAGGTCCAAGTTTATTAGAATCTCTCTAATGAATTGTGCTGGTTCTGATAGAGGACAACAGCCAGAATATCCCCCAAAGTCATCTGAAAGGGAACTTAGCATTGAGGAAGGAGAAAATGGTCTGACAACCTAGGTCTAGAGAGCATGGATCTACCACACATCTGTTGTTGACCCTGTGATCCAGGCTGGCCTATGTCAATCAGTGTCTCCAATTCTTTTGATCATAGTGTTTATTTAAGAGTTAGAAGCATAACTAGGTCAGAACAAGAATCTTTAAGGTAATATTTGCTGAGCTACCTTGTTAAAAGAAAAAAATGCAGTGCTGTAGAAAATGTCAGAAGAGACATTTCTTTTCTTCTACATATTGAGATGAAATATGAAATTGGTTTGACTGTAACCATTTTACTGCCACCAGAAGGAAACCCTGAAGCTTCTCAGGAAAGTCACTGTCCTGTCCTGAAGGATAAAGCCTGTGTTATACAAAAAAAGGCTGGAGAAATGGAGAGTCGGTCTTTGCCGACTAAGTTCCTTTATTTATTTTCCTTTATTTATTTTTTAAAATGTTTTATTGTTAAGTTCCTTTATTTTTGAAGCCAGCTGGAGTTGGGTTTACTCTCACATATAATAGCTATAAATGAATTCAATGGTTTAATTATTTTTTATTTATTTATTTTCTTATTTAGGTTTTATTGTGGATTGAGTAAAAGTTTACAGGGCAGATCATCAGTTTTACATTCAACAAATCAAACACCTTGTTTCATTACAATGATTATATTCCCCTCCATGTACCATTATTAGTTATCAGTGTTTCTCTCTATTCACTTTAGCTCTTTTTTTTTTTTTAACACTCAGGCATATATAATAACTTATACCACCAAAGGGCACATTCTGCAAGTCTGCCTCATGGCCACTATCTCTTAGACTCTCTCTTCCCATGAATCTAGAATCCTCTGTTGCTCCCTCCCTCCATGTCCCCATCTCTGCCTCCATCTCTTGTGTCACTGCTCACTGCTTTTCTGGATAAAGTCTCACATTCCACTTGTGCTCTTCTCCCTTGATGGTCCTAGGGTCCTTTGTTTCTGGACTTTAAGATTAACCATTTCCCTGTTTTTGTTACAAAACTTCTACCATTACAATTGTGACAGTCACAATTAGTCACGATAACAATTACTAACTATAAATCATAAGAATCTTATCCTCATCTCTTTTAACCAGACCAATTTAGACAAGATGAGAACTATTCAGTGGGGACTCTTTCTTTCCCCATACACTATTAAATTAAGCTCCCCTTTCAAACCTTGTAAGCCAATCACTTCATACCTTTATCACTCCCTCATTTTAGGTAGCCAGTGTCTAAGTTGCCCATCCCTATCTACACAGAGGGGATAGCATTGATACTTGATGTGAAGACTCCTTCCCTCTCTGTTGGTATTTAGATTACTACCTTCATGAGTATAGGTCAGGTTCATCAAACTGTAGAAATTTACCCTTGCTTCATTTATCAAAAAAAAAAAATTTTTTTTAAATCTTCCTGTAGTCAAGTTCTGATTATCAAGCCATCGAGGCTAGGTCAAATGGGTACTATCTACAAGTTTGGGTGTTCTTGTGCATCTCCCCTCACTTCTTATCAGCTGGATGCTTCACTCTCAGCTCTCACCCTCTGTGGCTTATGTCCTTGTCCATGGGCTCAGGTGTCCCCAGGTCTCACCACACTTTGGACCAACCAGCCCTTCCCCTTCTCTCTCTCATCTGCAGGTCGACAGGAGTCTATGGAATGTGGTTGAACTCAGCCCCTGAATAGATTGTTTAAAAAGTTCGTTCACCTTCATCGCTTACTTCTTGGTCAGCTTACAAGTTTTCTATAATAATTTTTGCCAACATTCCTCTCTATAACACTCAAGTGTCTACTTTACAATAGTAGGCAAGGGAAAACAATCTTCATAAGACATTCAAGTATCTTAGTATTATTTCCCCTCTCCAAACTGCTCCTTGATCCCTGTATCACAGAGCCCTGTTGTTCCAAGGTTCAGCATTCATCACTATTTATCTCTGTCCCACTTAGCCTATGCAAACCTGTCTCAA
>NW_006408528.1:21794722-21802531 GCF_000296735.1 Chrysochloris asiatica
ATTGCCTTCTTGCCTGCATAGTTTCTGTTGAGAGATCCGAGCTTAATCTGATTTGCTTGCCTTTGTATGTTACACTTCTCTTTCCCCTAGCTGCTTTCAGGATTCTGTCCTTATCTTTGATTTTAGAAAGTTTGATTATTATATGCCTTGGTGATTTTCTTTTAGGGTCTATCCTTCCTGGGGTTCGTTGAGTTTCTTGAATGCTTATCTTTTCACTTTCCAGGATGCTAGGGAAATTTTTTTTCCAGCAGCTCTTCAACGAACTCCTCTGTGGACTTACCTGATTTTTCCGGTTCCAGAATGCTGATAATTCTTAAGTTATTCTTCTTCATGTTGTTCAACATGAATCTTAGACTTTCAGATTTTTTAAATCCTTTTTTTCTGTTTGTTCTTCTATCTTAGTAGTATCGAGAGATTTACCTTCTAGCTCACTAGTTCTGGCTTCCATCTCCTTTGCCCTTTCAGTGTATTGTCCATTTTTGATATTCTAATATTAATTGTTTGGACCTCTTTCTGTAGGTTTTGAATTGTTTCCAATGCTGTCTCTATCTTATTTGATTGTTCCTGACTTCTTCCTTATTTTTCTCAACTCCATTGTAAAGTCTTTTGATACATTTTATAATCATTTTTCTGAATTCCTTCTCAAGCATTTCCAAAGCCGGCCCTCCTTCCAGTATGGAGTATAGGTCGACCTCCAGCTCATTTGTCTCAGTCACTTTATCTCATTTCTGGATATGTGCTGATACAGTCATCTGTTTCTGTTTTTTGGGCATATTCAGTAGTTAGCTATGGCCTTAATACTTAGATGGGTGGGTGTTTTGGTATTTTTCAAGTTTTCTGATTGCCTCCAGGTAGATATGATCAGGAGATGTGCTTCCCTTTTCACTCTTCTTCCTGAGAAATTTCAAGATGCCACTGTTGGTCGTTATGACGTAACTCAGGATTTAATTATCAGCCTGCTCACAACCCCTGTTCAGGTCTTTTTCCTAATGATAAACAGTTCAGGGCTGGCTGTGGCCGTTTTGTTCTGCCATTTAGTTTTAAGCGGAAACTGTCCCTTTAAATTTTGAGGAGATCTGTGTGCATGCATAATAGAATCCTCTAGGGTTTGGGGTGGGGTGTCCACTTGCTCAGGTACCCCCTCCAGTCACCAGAATGGAGGTGCACAGACAGCGAGAGATCAATGAACAGATAAAAAAAAAAAGAATGTCCACACCTTTATCTCTGCGGTTCTGTCAGGCATCTGTGGCTGCTCTGATCCTTCCCATGTTTGGTCTCACCCAGGATGGCCACTCAGGGAGCAGCTGAGTGCCTTGGATTAGAAAGCACTGATTTCTCACTTCTGCTATAAATTCCACTGGCTGCAAGCCTTCCAACTTTCTCAATATTTCTTTATATGTCTTTTAGAGTTCTGGGACCCTCCCCTGAGCCTGCTTGGTCCAGTATTTTGTGTTGTTGCTGACAGAGCTCCTCCCTGCATGTCTACCCAATCCACCATCTTGTTTGTTCTTCAGTTTAATTACTCTTAAAGATGTATTTGATAATTTAACCTGGTTTCCATTGTACATAAACATTGACATGGAAAGGAGCCATAAAGTAACTGATTTGAGTTCCTTAATACTTGTGAATCATTCTGCTTTCATCACTCCTGACGTCTTCATCCTATTTAATTTTAAGGACTCACAGAGATTACTGTGTACCTACATCTAGTTTTCCCTTATATGAGGTCTACTCTTCTACTGTTGATCAAGAAAGTGTTTGTGGAGAATATTTATTTATTTCAAGGTTTTTGTTGTTGTTATATGCCGTTGAGTTGATTCTGACTCATAGCAACTCTCGATGACAGTAGAACTACCCCATTTATGGGAGCAGACCACCAGGTCTTTTCTTCAGCAGAGTTGCTGTTTGAATTGCCAACCATTCAAGTGGTAATTTAACCATAACACCACCAGGGCATTTTTATTTTACAGTAGACCTTTGTTTTTGCTGGTAAGTGCTATTGAGTCAGTTTCACCTCATAGTAACCCTGTATAGGGTTTTCAAGGAGCAACGGGTGGGTTTGAACCAAAGACCTTGCAGTTAACAGTCCAGTGCTTATCCTACTGCACCACACCAGGACTCTAAACTGTTGTTGCTATTGTTAAATGCCATCAAGTTGGTTCTGACTCATAGCAACCCTGTATAGGTTTTCCAAGGAGAGACTGATGGGTTTGAACCACCAACCTAGTGGTTGGCAATCTAGTGTTTATCCACAGCAGGACTGCAAAGTGGACCTTAGAATTTTGTGTATTTTGATTGCAGGGACAGAAAACTCCTCGTAAACACTTTTTTTGCATCAATAACTTGGACATTTAAAATCTTTACATTTAAACGATATCAACAAAGACCACGGGGGTGATTTCTGCTGAGCGAATGGAAGTCATTAACAGTTTGGCTTGTCTCCATTTTTTGGTCAACATGCTCATCCCCTCCCCCATTATACTTTCAGTATGTTCATGTTTTCCCAGAATAGCGATGAAATCATGTAATTAGTCTCCAAATCAGCAATGCTGACACAGCCATTGAAATTAAAGTACAGAAAAATTGATCATCTTATTTCTAAGAAAATATTCCAACAAGGCCAGGTTCCAAATAGTAGGGAGAGTCTTATCTATCCACTAATGCTGTAGTTTCTGTCACTAATACCTGCAGTGGCTACTGAAAACTGTCCTGATACTATCTCCACATATGCTTATTCCTGTATGTAATAAATACCCTGGAGGTCCAAATTTCTGCACATGTAGCATTGTGTATATCACTAGGCCAAGGTACATACACCCAGAGTAGCATCCAGCTTCAGAAAATGTAAAACTATAGGCTTAAAAGGCAATAGTCAGATGGTGCATAGGGCAACAGTGAAATAATAAAATAAAGGAAATCAGATTTTCCTTAGGGATTAAACCTGCAAAATTAATAACTAGTGAGTGGTATCAGATGTATTTTTAAAAATTATCCAAGAAAAGAGAGAAAAACTCCCATAAAAGGAAGACATGATGATAATTTTGGGGTATGTGTGATTTTTATATGGATTGTATAAAATCTGTCAATTAAATTTTCTCATCTGTAAAATACAAGTAATTGTACCTATTTCACAATGATAGTGTACGGATTAAGTGACATGATGCATATAATGTATTTAGTGTAGTACCTGCTGAATAATAACAGTTCAATAAATGTTCACTATGGTTAGAGGAAGGAGCCCTCATGGCATAGTGGTTAAATGCTTGGCTGTTAACCAAAAGTTTGTGTGATGAGCCCATTAGCTGCTCAGTAGAAGAAAGAAATGGCAGTCTATTTCTGTAAACACACTACAGTTTTGGAAACCGTATGGTGTAGTTCTACACTGTCCTATAGAGTCTGAGTCAACTCGATGGCAAAGGGTTCTGGTTAGAAGAGTGAGGAGGTAGGAGCAGGCCCATGAATACACAAGCAGTGTTCTTCATTCGCCATCCCTGCACAATCTGTGGTCTCTGAGTGCTCTATATGCTTTAATTCCCTTGGTTCACAATAGTCCTATAAAGTAGGTACTATTATCTCCGTTTTTGCAATTTAAAACCTGGCACTGAGAAGCTAGGTAAGTATAATTTCTCCAAGATCAGAAAGTTGGTAAATGGGCAAATGCTGGAGCCAGGATAGATCTCAGTCTGGCTCCAGAGTCTGTTCTTATAACCATTTGCCCTGTGCTGTCAAAAAAATCCTGGTAGTGCAGTGAGTTAAACATTGGGCTGCTAACCAAAAGGACTGTGGTTCAAACCCACTGGCTGAAAACCCTACGGAGCAGGTCTAGTCTGTCCTGTAGGAAGGCTATGAGTTGGAGTAGACTTCATGGCAATAGATTGTGCTACCAAGGTCTAGGGGTCTAGTGGAGAATGAAATTCTGCTGCTAAGGATCCCTACTGCCTCTGCCTCACCCTCAGAGATATCTTTTCTTTTGTTAATAGAAGGTTTTAAATGTTTATATACAAAGAATTTCTATTGTTTTTTGTTGGCTAGATGTCTTAGATAATAACTCAAGGCATATCACTCAGTCCTACTTGATGAAGATTATACCCTTCCTCCGGTATGGTGCTGTAGGATAAGCACTAGATTGTTAACAGCAAGGTCAATGACTCAAACTTACAGCTGATCCTCAGACACCCTATCCAGGGTTGGTATTAGTTGGAACTAATCAATGGCACTTAACAACGACAACATATCCTTCCTCTACTGATGGAAACACTGGCTGCATTTAGTGAGCTCCTATTTCCATCTCAGAGGCTGTGGGTTAGAGAACATGAAGCAAGAGCAGAAAGCCTGGTGAAATTTTCCTGGGTGGCTTTCAGTAGAGCTGCTGGTGATCCACCTTTCTTTGAGAGATACACCAAGGCAAAAAAAGGGTTCCCAGAGGCTCCCTTATCCAAAATTATTCATCTCTGGTTCTTGGTCTGCAAAACTATATAATAAAATAAAATTTCAAAAGTGTATATATCCAAGAAACATCTTCATTCTTAAAGCTTTACATCTGTGTCAAGGCAAATTGACTATTTTAGATGCATAAATATTCTCTGCAGTTTTAGAGATAGCTATGGAAGGATACATTTTCCCTGATGCTACCAGTTCCCTTTGGATGACTCACAATTCTAACAAGAAGTTACTAACCTAAATCAGCCTTGTTGTAATAGAAACTTCCTCTAGTAAAGGTAGAGATGAGCTGGTACCAAGTTCTTGCATATTAAACTCTGAAATAACTGTAGTTGAAGAATAATTCAGTCATATCCTGATTCTATTAGACTGGTTTGGTATAGTGAATTATTTAATATGTCTCTTCTAGCTTTAGTCTTTGTAACTCCAATTAAACAACTCTTTCCTGGATTAGTCTAAGTAATAAAAGGTAGAAGATGGGATGATATGCTTCAGTTGTGAATGATTGTTAATAGAGTTAATTGTGATTGTAAAAACTTGGAATTCTAACATGGGTATAAAGTCAGTCTCAGAAGCAGTAAGGGAGATCTCATTACCATCAAAGAGCCAAGAGTGGAGTGCATCCTTTGGACCCAAAGATCCCAGTGCTTTGAACCTCCTCAAGCTAAGAACAGAAAGCTGTGATCCTAGAGGGCTGACAAAGGAGCAGTAGCAGCAGAACCAAGAACCAAGAATCCAGAACCAAGAACCAAGAACCCAGAGCCACAGCATGAGAGAGCAGTGGGCTTCCTAGCCCATGAAGCAAATAAGCTGATTTTGGGAGGAGATTCGCTTGCAGAGTGGGGTGCATCTATGCACTTAATCGGACGGGGTCTACATTTGCTGAGGCTTATTGTGGAGTAGTATGTCCTATGAGTACTTATCGTCAGTCCTAAAAGAACTTTGTAACACTGGCAGGGCAGACAAAGGTCTGCCTGTGAGCATAGCTGTGGAGAAGCTGTGCTACTTGGAATAACTGTGCTCTGAGTATTTCAGAACTGGAACTGTAGCCTCCTAACTTCCCTAATAAGGAGCTCTGGTAGTGTAGTGGTTAAGAATCGGGCTGCTAACCTCAGGGTCAGCAGTTTGAAACTACCAGCTGTTCCACAGGATAAAGATGAGGCATTCTGCTCCTGTAATGATTTACAGGCTCGGAAACCCTGTACAGGGTCGCTATGAGTTGGAACTGAGTCCACAGCACATAACCACCACTACCAACTTCCCTAATAAACCCCATAACTATGAGCATGGTGTCTGAGTTTTGTGTGCTCTTTACAATTAATTATCAAACACAGCTGAGAAACAGAGTTGTGGGAGGAGGAGTTGGTGTAATTTTTCTGCAGCTGGGTTTTCTAGAGAAGTAAAACCAGTGAGGCTTATATATGTGTATACATAGAAAGGTTAATATCAAGGAAATGGCCCACACAGTTGTAGAAGTGGACCAGTCCTAGGTCCATTGATGTATTTTTTCGCTAAATACAGGAATACTTACTCTGTTCTACATGTTGAGAAATGTGCTATAACACATATAAATAAAGCCCAACATCTACTACAATTTCTCATCGTCTGGTGCAGAAGACAGATACATAAATAAATACTTGCAGTACGGAGTACTACAGTGGGTCTTGGACTTTTGTGTGTCTATGTGTGTGACAAAGTCCAAGTAGGGAACTTTCTCACTTACAAAGAGCAAAAACTCTTTGGAACCCTGTTTTTTCCTGATCTTCCCCCTTCTCTGAGAGTTCCCCACTTCCCTCTCTGCCTTTTATTTAATATAGTCCAGAACAGTTTGTTCTAGGGCACAGCTAAATGTTTTTCTTTCCCAAATATATAACTTAAGCAAAAGTAAAAGTAAATTCTTACTTTACTGAGTTACTTGAGAAGGATTTAGAACCTAGATTCATCTTTTCCATTATCCTCCTTGTCATTAACCAACGCTCTGAAGACCTCGTCTCTTGTCTGTGTAACCTCTGAGTTACACAGGACAAAAATATGGCATCCTCTTGTCAACCTTTCAGTCAGTGCTAAACAGTAGTTGTGAGTTCTTACGTTAGTTATCTAGTGCTGTTATAATAGAAACACCATAAATGAGTGGATTTAACAAACAAATTTATTTTTTCAGTTTAGGAGACTAGAAGTCAGAATTCAGAGTGCTAGCTAGCTCTGTAGGAAGGCTTTCTGTTTCTGTCAGCTCAAGGGGAAGGTTCTCCTCTCTTTGAGCTTCTGCTCTTGGGCAATCTTCATGTAGATCAGTATCTCTCCCCATTTCTGCCTCTTTCACTTGCTTATTTATTCTTCCTTATATCTCAAAGGAGTCATGGTATGGCGCTGTAGGATAAGCATGCACTGAACTACCAGGCCGGTTTGAACCACAGGGTTGGCAGTTTAAACTCAACAGCTGCTCCTTGGAAACCCCTATTTAGGGTCACTATGGCACTTAACAACAGCAGCAAACAAACATATCACAAAAGCGATTAACTCAAGACATTCCCTACACTCATGCTGCCTCATTAATGTAATAAAGACAACCCAATTCCCAAATGGTACTCTAAACATCAGTATAGAGGTTAGACTTCACAGCACATATTTTTGTGGTACACAATTCAATCTATAACAGTATTCTTTTTGTTTCTTCACTAGAAAGGCACTTTATCTTCAGAACTTCAAACTACCTCTTAATTTGGCTCTCACAACTAAACTCCAAAACTTGTTTGTTTGTTAAGTGTCCTGTCTGTTCTGACTCAAAGTGACACCATGTACAACACAATGAAACAAGTCCCTCTCTGCCTTTTGTTGCTATGTTTGACTCCATGGTTGTAGCCACTGTGTGTCAGTCCATCTCAAAAAAGAGGGTCATCTTCTCTTTTCTGATCCTTTATTTTACCAAGAAATGAATCCTGTTTGGTGCTGAAGGATAAGCACTGGACTGCTAACCACAAGGCCGGCAGTTAAAACGTACCAGCCATTCCTTAGAAACCCTATACAGGGTCACTATGACTTAGAACTGACTCGATGGTACTTCACAATAACAGCAACTAAACCAAACATTATGGGCTCCTGGTGTGGCACTTTAGGATCAGCATTGGACGGTGAACCACAAGGTGGGCAGTTCAAACCCACCAGCTACTCCTTGGAAACCCTATATAGGGTCACAATGTGTCTGAACTGACTCAATAGTATTTAACAACAAATGTTCTGTAACTTGTCCCTTCTGATAACATGTCCAAAGTCCATGAGATTAAGTCTTTTCATCTTCACTTCTACGAAACATCTTGGTTGTACTCTTCTAAGACATAAGTTATTTCTCCTGTGAGTCTGTAGAATATTTAG
>NW_006408528.1:21803386-21804487 GCF_000296735.1 Chrysochloris asiatica
TCTTTTGCTACAAAATGTCTACCTTTACATTTCCAACCCTCACAGTCAGTCCTGATAACAATTACTCACTATTGTACCGCAAGAGTCTTATCCCCATCTCCTTTCATCAGCACCATCCAGACAGATTGGAAACCACTCAGTGGAGATTCTGCCTTCCCTTGCACCCTCTGGAACTAGGCTCCCTCTTGAAAGCCTGACTTCATAGACATGTATATAGCATTCAGCCCAACAACAGCACAATATACTTTCTTCTCCAGTGCACATGGAAGATTCTCCAGAATTGACCATGTGTTAGGTCACAAAGCAAGCCTCCATACATTTACAAACATCAAAATACTACAGAACATCTTTTCAGACCACAATGCTATAAAACTAGAAATCAACAAGAAGAAGACTAAGGAAATAAAATAGAATACATGGAAACTGAACAACACCCTGTAGAAAAATGACTGGGTAAAATAAGAAATTAAATGTGAATTCATAAAGTTCCTAGAAACAAATGAGAATGAAAACATAACATACCAAAATCTTTGGGACATGGTGAAAGCAGTGCTGAGAGGACAATTTATTGCGATAAATGCACACATCCAAAAAGAAAAAAGAACCAAAATTAACACATTAACACAGCATTTCCAACAATTAGAAACTGACCAACAGAGGGAATCTACAGTCACCAAAAGAAAAGAAATAATAAAGATAAGCGCAGAAATAAATGAGATGGAAAACAGAAAAACTATAGAAAGAATCAACAGCACAAGAAGCTGGTTCTTTGAAAGGATTAATAAAATTGACAAACTATTGGCAAACCTAACAAAAGAAAAGAGAGAAGACACAAATAATTCTCATTAGAAACCATATGGGTGATGTCACAATGAAACAAAACGAAATCAAAAGGATAATGACAGAATACTATGAAGAGTTGTACTCCAACAAATTCGAAAACTTAGAAGATACACTTTTAGAAAAACACAACCTACCAAAACTTATACAGAATGAAATAGAAAACTTGAACAGACCCATAACAAAAGAATAAATTGATCAGGTCATCAAAATACTCCCAACCAAAAGAAGTCCAGGCCCAGATGGCTTCATGGGTGAGTT
>NW_006408528.1:21804622-21812682 GCF_000296735.1 Chrysochloris asiatica
TGATCATATCGATTGATGCAGAAAAGGCATTTGACAAAATCCAACATCCATTCCTGATAAAAACACTCAACAAAGTAGGAATTAAAGGGAAATTCTTCAACATATTCAAGAGCATATATACAAAACCAACAGCCTACATCACACTCAATGGAGAGAAACTGAAAGCCTTTCTTTTGCGAACGGGAATCACACAAGGATGGCCTTGGTCACCACTCCTTCTCAATATTGTTTTGCAAGTTTTAGCCAGAACTATACAGCACGAAAGGGAAATTAAAGGCATCCAAATTGGCAAAGAGGAAATAAAACTCTCTCTATTTGCAGATTATATGATCCTATACATAGAAACCCCAAAGACTCAGTAAAAAAGCTACTAGACATCATTGGAAGATTCAGCAAAGTGTCAGGGTATAAGATCAATGTACAAAAATCAGTTGAATTTCTCTATAGTAACAATGACAGCATTGAAAATGACATTAGGAAAGAAATACCATTTACAATAACCGCCTAAAGGATAAAATATTTAGGAATAAACATAACCAGAGAAACAAAGGACTTATACAAAGAAAACTACAAAACACTACTACAAGAAACCAACAGGGACTTACAAAAGTGGAAGAACATACCATGTTCCTGGATAGGAAGACTCAACATCATGAAAATGTCAATACTACCCAAAGCTATTTACACATATAATGCAATTCCAATCCAGATTCCAGTGACATCTTCAAATAAAAGACAATTACAAACTTTATATGGAAAAGAAGGAGACCCAGGATAAGCAAAGCACTGTTCAAAAAGAAGAACAAGGTTGGAAGCCTCTCACTCCCTGATTTTAAAATCTACTATACAGCTACAGTGGTCAAAACAGCCTGGTACTGGTACAATGAAAGACACATTGAACAACGGAACAGAATTGAGAATCCAGAAATTAACCCATCCACATACAGCCAACTGATTTTTGACAAAGTACCTAGGTATGTTATATGGGGAGGAAATAGTCTCTGTAACAGATGGTGCTGGCAGAACTGGAAAGCGATATGCAAAAGAGTGAAGCAAGACCTTTACATCATACCCTATATAAAAATGAACTCAGAATGGATTAAAGACCTAAATGTGAATCCCAAAAGTATGAAAGTTATCAATGAAAAAATAGGGACAAATGTGAGGGCTCTAATACAGGGAATACACAGACTACCAAACATTTTGAAAAACACACAAACAAAAGTAGACAAAATAGATGATTGGGACACACTAAAAATTAAAAACATATGTTCATCAAAAGATAGATGGATCAGTGGGGACACTGGACTCAGAGAGGGAGAAGGGCTGTGTGCTGGTGGCTGGTGGCGGGGGGCGTGGGCCTTTGTGGTGTACCCTTTGGTTATTTGATGATGCATGGAGGGGATTGTAATCATTGCAATGAAACAAAATACGATAGAATGAGTGTAAAGCTGATGTTCTCCGTTGTGAACCTCACAATAAAAACTTAAAAAAGGAAAAAAAAAAATTGTAATGAAAATGGAGCTCTGGAAATGTAGTGGTTACAAGTCAGGCTGCTAATTCAAGGTTAGAGTTCGAATCTACCAGTTGTTCCGTGGAAGAAAGATGAGGCTTTCTGCTTCTATAAAGATCTGCAGCCTTGGAAACCCTATACAGGGTCACTATGAGTTGGAACCAACTCCATGGCATATAACTACCACCATCACCACAATAATGAAATGTGCAATGACCTGGAGTTATAAAACCAAATGGAAGAACATGCTCAGCATTTTTCAAGCTGAAAGAACTGAAGAAAAAAATTCAAGCCTCAGGCTGCAATGTTGTAGGAGTCTGTGGGCGAAATATTTAATGATACAGAAAACATCAAAAGAAGATGGAAGGTATACACAGAGACACTGTACAGAAAAGAAATGGTCGCTGTTCAACCATTTCAAGAGACTGCATAGGACCAGGAACCGATGGTACTTAAGAAAGAAGTCCATACTGCAGTGAAGGTGGTATTTGTTTGTTGTTAAGTGCCGTTGAGTTGCTTCCAACCCATGATGACCCTGTGTAGAGTTTCTGAAGAGCAGCTGGTGAGTTTGAACCACTGACCTTGCAGTTAAAATTGGCCAAAAAATAAGGCTCCAGGAACAGATGGAATACAAATTGAAATCTTTCAACAAACTGGTGCAGCACTGGAAGTGCTTACTTGTTTATGCCAGGATAATTGGAAGACAGCTACCCAACCAATCAATTGGAAGAGATCCGTGTTTGTACCCATTCCAAAGAGAAGTGATCCAATGGAATGTGGAAAGCATAAAAAACATCATTAATATCCCATGCAAGTAAATTTTGCTTAAGATAATTCAATAACAGCTGCCACAGTGCATTGATAGAGAACTGCCAGAATTTTAAATCAGACTCAGAAAAGGATGTGAAACTAGGGATATCACTGCTGATTGAAAACAGAGAATAGCAGAAAGATGTTCACTTGTGTTTTATTGACTATTCAAAGACTTTCATTAATGACAAGCTATGGTTAAGACTGGTAAGAATGTGTATTCCAAAACACTTACTTGTGCTCATGAGGAACTTGGACATAGATCAAGAGGGAGTCATTTGAACAGAACAAGGGAATACTGAATGGTTGAAAATCAGGAGAGGTATGCTCCAGAGCTGTATCCTTTCATCATACTTATTCATACTTATTAACAATCTCTCTTAGAAGTA
Source organism: Chrysochloris asiatica (assembly GCF_000296735.1). Classification (NCBI taxonomy): domain Eukaryota; kingdom Metazoa; phylum Chordata; class Mammalia; order Afrosoricida; family Chrysochloridae; genus Chrysochloris; species Chrysochloris asiatica. The sequence continues at coordinate 21,807,335 of NW_006408528.1, forward strand.
CAGCCAGAATGCTCTTTAGATGTGAAGATGGTGAGACTTCGTCTCTTGTACTTTGGACATGTTGTTAGGAGAGACAAGTCCCTGGAGGACATCATGCGTGGAAAAGTGGAGGTTCAGAAAAATGAGAGAACTCCCAAATGAGGTGGATTAACACTGCGATAGCAACAATGGGCTCAAACACAATTGTGAGGATGGCTCAGGGCTGGGCAATGTTTCATTCTGTTGTTCATCATGTTACTGTGACTCAGAACCAACTTGAAGGCACATAAAAACAACAATGACAAAGTTCAATCAAACTAATCCCCCCTTTAAAGTTCCTTGCAAGAAGCCATAACATACATTTATGTATTAACAAAAATAATTAACTTTCTGGAAAAATTTCCGGTCTTTCAAAAAGCATCTAAAGTATTTAATAATCCATATTTATATTTGATTAGGACATATATTTTCTGACTGTTGTTTGCTTCTCAACTCCCAATTACTTCGGGGGATAGGAACATTATGTCACAGTGAGAAATTTGTTATCACTCACAGTCATTTTGGGTATTATTTTTCATAACATAATTCTTTCTGGGAGAATTCTTTAAATTCAAAATCCTGTTATTATGTATGTGTTGATGCATAACTAAAGATATATTTATCAAAATCACAGCAAGGGCATTGTTGCCATGGAAAATAAATACACTCCATTTCAATTTTGTGACATATAACAATGGGACTATTTTTAATGGAAAAGAGTTAAATATCCTAGCATTTCAGCACTGTATAAATTATAATGGAATACCACTTCTCATTTTCTACTTATTACATTTGGCCCCCTTCACATTTTAATAAAATAAATGTATCTCATATCATATGAAATGTGTTATTTTTCTTCATCATGATTTATTTCTTCCCTTAATTTCTCAAAGTTCTCTATTAGATTTATTAGTTAAGCAAATCTAAATTTGAGTCTTTTTTCATTTTTTGATTATTTAGCTATAAGATTTATTAGTTTAACGCACCTAAATTTGGAGTCTTTTTTCTTCTGTTCCGGCAATGAGCTACTTGCTGATAAGCTAATTAAACATTATTGACCACAGTATCATCAGGATGCTCCAGGAGGAGCATGTAGCAGTTATCCTGAGAGCCACAGACGTATATACGTACCCTGAGATTTATAGCTTTGGAAACCCTAGACAAGGTCACTATGAGTGGGAATCAACTCAATGGCACTTAACAACAGTGCATATAAAAATTATGTTTATACTATTCTAATCTATTAAAGGAGCCCTGGTGGTATTGTGGGTTAGGCATTAAACTGCTAGCCACAAGGTTGGTGGTTCAAACCCACCAGTTACTCTGTAGGAGAATGATGAGGCTATTTGTCTCCATAAAGATTTATAGTCTCAGAAACCCTATAAAGGGATGCTATGAGTTGGAATTGACTCATTGACAGTGGGTTTGGGTCTTTTTGGATAGTCTGTCATAAGTGTGCTTCAATAGCATTATGAAAGTGTGAAATATTGTGAAAATTGACAAAATGTGACAGAGGCATGAAATGACCATTTGCTGCTTAGAAAATGGCACTGATTGATTTGATCAACACAGGGTTGCCACAAATCTTTAATTTATAGAAAATGCAGTATCTGTGAAGTTCCATAAAGATCTATAAAACAAGGTCTTTCTTTATATTCACAGGCAGACCACAGGCCTCTTAAGTTCTTTTGAGCCTCATTTATGCTCACCTAACCAATAGATACCTTTTGGAAGAGTGCTCCTTGGAGGCCAAGATGGCTAAACTTCATCTCTCATATTTCGGACATATTGTCAGAAGGGACCAGTTGCTGGAGAAGGATATCATGTTCAATAAAGTGGAGGGACAGAGAAATAGAGGAAGACCCCAAAGAGATGGATTGGCCAAGTAGCAGCATCAATGGACTCAAGTGTGGCAACAATAGTAAGGTTGGCCCAGGATCGGGCAGTGTTTCGTTCTGCTGTGCATAAGGTTGCTATGGGTCAGTACCAGCTCGATGGCACCTAACAACAACAACAACAATACAAAGTTGGTTTGAACCACAAGGTAGCTGGTTCAAGTTCACCAGCAGCTCCTTGGAAACCCTATACAGGGTCACTATGGGCTGGAGGTGACTTGAAGGCACTTTACAATTATAAATTGAAATCATAAGCTCTCTAGGATTTCTCACCTGAAGCATTTCTATTTAGGGAGCATGTTGGCTCCTTACAGTAAGCACTGGACTGGAAACTACGAAGTCTGAGGTTCAAGTCTGCCAGCTGCTCTATGGGAGAAAGATGAGGTTTTCTGCTCTTGTGAAGACTTAAAGCTTCGGAAACCCTATTCAGGGTCACTATGAGTCTTAACTGACTCAAAGGCATTTAACATAGGGTTTACAAGGAGTGGATGGTGGATTTGAACCTAACCTCGCAATTAGCAGTCTAGTGTTTATCCTACACAGCCACAGAGGACTCCCAATGTAGATCTTATTTTTAGTTACAAGGAGAGCAGATTTTTTTTTTTTTTATAAGAAATTTTAATTGTGAATTGAGTGTAAGATTAACTACTCCCCACTTTTTGTTAGAAAACTTCTACTTTTACACTTGTGACAGTCACAATTATTCATGGTACAATTACTCACTATTGGATCATAAGAATCTTATCCCCTTCTCCTTTCACCAGACCCATCTAGACAAGATGAAAACTATTCATTGGGGATTCTACAATTCCCCATACACTCTTGAAACTAACCTCCCTCTTGAAAACTTGTAAGCCAGTCACTTCGTGCCTTTACAGCCCTCCCATTTTAGGTAGCCAATGTCTAAGCTGCCTGTCCCTATTGACCCTGTATACAGAGGGAATAGGATTGAAACTTAATGTGTTTCAATACCAACTTCCCTCTCAGTTGGTATTCTGAGCTGCTATATCCATAAGTTTAGGTCAAGTTCATCAAATTGTAGCAATTTACATTTGTTTCCTTTATCAAAACATTTTTTAAAATCTTTTAAAAATCTTTCTCTGGACGAAATCTGATCAAGTCATTGAGACTAGGTTGAATGAGTACTATCTACAAGTTTGGGTGTTCTTGTGCATCTCCCCTCACTTCATATCAGCTGGATGCTTCACTATCAGCTCTAGCCCTCCAAGGCTATGTCCTTGTCCATGGGCTCAGGAGTCCCCAAGAAGAGAAGACTTCTTGTAACACTTTTTTGTATCAATCATTTGGAAATTTTTTATTCCTAGATTCAATCTATTTCAACAGAGATCTAGGGCATCCTATTTAGCAGTTTCACTCCAAGAGTCTCAAAGGAGTAAGTTTTCTATTTTTTTTTTTTGTGGCTGCAATTAGCATGGGCAACAGCAGCTGGTCCAATCTGCTGTGAAGTACAAGGTATGAGTCACATCAACTTCATGCAGAGATAGTGGGAAGTTGTTTTCCTCACAATACTAGTATGGGAATGGCAAACTTCATTGACCAGTCCCTGAAATATTTATATCTGTAGTTTTATAGTGTTAATTTACTACTGCTGCTACAACAAATTATTACAAATTTAGTGGCTTAAAACAATACACCCTTGTCCTACAATTCTGGAATTCTAAATTAGATTTCTGCTAATATCACGGTGTTGACAGGAGTGTATTCCTTTTGGATGTTCTAGGGGAGAAGCCTTACCTTTCCCAGCTCCTAGGGACTGTCTGCATACCTTGCACATTGTGGCATCACTTCAATCTCTGCTTCTGTGTCACATCTCCTTCTCGGACACGAACTCTCCTATCTCCTTTGTCTACAAACAGTTATGACTACATTGTGCCCACATAGATAATACAGGATAATCTCCCATCTCAAGATTGTATTGAAGTCCTTACTACAAAGTCATGTAAAGTAATATATTCACAGGTTCTGGGGATTAGGATTTGAATATCTTTGGGGAGCCATTATATGGCACACTCCGTTCAGGAAACATGTATCCTAAGTAGTGTGCTTTTCTTTATGCAAATATGGAAGTTTAAAGATTATTTTTACATAAAGAATTTACTGTTCATATTGGCCATACTTTTGAATTTAAAAGAATAAACCTTAATTTAAGGAGTGTAGTGGTTACAAATCGGGCTGGTAAACTCAAGGTCAGCAGTTCAAAACTATCAGCCATTCCATGGTAGAAAGATGACACTTTCTGCTCCTGTAAAGATTCACAGCCTTGAAAACCCTGTATGGGGTCTCTATGAATTAGAACACACTACATGGCACACAATTACTACCAACACCACCACCAAATGGTAATTTACTAAACATATTATAGTACCTTTAATTGTAAAGAAGCAGCAACACTAAGCTTCCCCTGAATCTTCTTTTCTTTTCTTTTAACTTAATTCAACGATTCCTTGTATTGTAGGGCTTTAAAACGTCTCACTATCCTGGTTGCTGCCTTCTGAATGGATTTCAGTTTGTTGATATCCTTTTTAGTGTGGTGCTTGAGCAAGGGATTCTGGGAAAATGGCTACTTGCATGCATCCTGCTTTGCTTCCCTCCCTTTTTTTTTTTTTTTTTTCTGAGCAACTAACCATTACATCACTTGCAGTTATTTGGGCTCAGGTGAGGCTGTCTGCAGCCCTGATTGTAGTGTAGGACTTTATTGCTTTTGAGGTGTAAGAGACTCTAGAAAAGAGCATTAAAAAGACTGAGTGATGATTAGAACACTCAGTTGTAATCTGGATGTAAGTGAAGCTTGATTTACAGAGATCTATGTGTACCTAGTAAGAAAATTGGCTCCAGAAAATTTGGGGAGTTGGTGAATGAGTGGCTGTGTTACTTCTGTCCTGAGGTTAGGAGAGTACAAGGAAACCGCAGAGAAGAGAGGCTTCTTTCCTGCACCCAGTGATGAAGTGAGGACCAGCTGCTGTTACTCTGTAGGATCTTACGATGTTTTCACTCTCCATTATGCTTGTAATTGACCACTGCAAGCTACACTACCAAAGAAACTGAAGTTCTTTAGTGAAAGAAATAATGAAAGAAAAACAATATAACTGAGGGGCCTACCCCAAGGAAAGGAGTATAACTGTGGGAAAGGTGACTGTCTTTGACTTGAGGACGGGGAATGGGGGACACATAGGTGAGAGCTGTTAACAACTAACACTTCCAGCAGCTCGGTGAAGATATCTTAGTCCTGCATGGGGTGTTTATGTAGCATAATACAACATGTCGTATCTACTACATATCACTTCCCCATTCAATTCACCACTTTATTCCCTTTAAAAGCCAGATGGATTGTGGTACATGACAACAGACCACTGGGTACTTAATCAGTTAGTAGCCCCAGTTATATATATACACACACACACAAATATATATATA
>NW_006408528.1:21813612-21815526 GCF_000296735.1 Chrysochloris asiatica
TTCCAAGAATCTAGAGTCCTCAGCTGCTCCCTCGCTCCATGTCCCCATCTCTGTCAGGCATACTTTAGTCATCAAAGTGACATCTTTGTTTTTTAAATTTTTAATGAGGTGCTTTGAAGCCAATTTGCCCAATTTTACATACCAAATGATCCCTCGACTCCTGTTGTCATAGACATTGGTTAGATTAGGCATTATTTTTGTCATAATACATCATGGTCATAGTGTGACATTGTCTGATATTGATGTTTTACAAAATAATTTATGTTTTTTTAAAAAAATAATAGACTGCTTATCTTTTTCTCACATCAATCTTGCCATCCAGGAATTACACATGAATAAAGTGTTATCACACAATATTTACTTCTGATTCTTTTTTCTAGGGAATTTTGTTCATGATAAAAATGCTCAAAAATAAAAATAATTCTTAGGTTAATAGGGTTATGGCTGAATTTCCCCTTTTACAATAAAAAATATTTTATAGAATAAAACAGTGATACAAGAATAGGATGTTGTTCTTGTTGCTGGGTGCCATCTAAGCAGTTCCAACTGTGTTGGAAGAAGTGCAGCCAGAGTGCTCCTTGGAGGCCAGGATGACCAAACTTCATCTCTCATTCTTCAGTCATATTGTCAGGAGGGACGACCAGTCACTGGAGAAGGATATCACATTTGGTAAGGTGGAGGGTCAGAGTCAAAAAGGAAGACCCCCCTGCGAGATGGGCTCAAGTGTGGCAACAATTGTAAGGTTGTTCCAGGACTGGGCAATGTTTTGTTTTGTTGTGCATAGGGTTGCAATGAGTCGGTACCGACTTGATAGCACATACCAACAATGACAACAAATAGCAACCCCTTGCTATTCCAAAAGAACTAAACACTGCCGGTCCCATGGAATCTATACCGCCTAGTGCCCAACTATCCACAGATCACTCTGCCTAGGATCACAGTAGAATCTACCAGGTAGAGTGGGAGAAAAATATAGGACAAAATTCAAACTCAGAAAAGACCAGACTTTTTGTCCTGATAGACTATACCCTTGAGACTATAATTCTAGACACTCTTCTAATTTAGAACTGAAGCCACTCCCAAAGATGATTTTTCAGCCATATAAAAGATAGACATAAAACAATGAACAAAACACCCGGGATGAATATGCCCCTCAGAACAACTTCAAGAGACCAAAAGTGCAGCATGTGCCTAACAACAAAGCTAAGAAGGCAGGAAGTGGCGGGAAAATTGGTGAACGGAAATGGGGAGAATGCTGAAATGTGATAATTTCAACTCATGTCATGGAACAGTGTGTTTATAAATATTCACTGAGCAATTGATTTGCTATGTAAACTTTTACGTAAGCCACAACAAAATATTTAAAAATAAAAATAAAATAGCAAAGGGCAGAATATTATGTGGATCTACTGTAATTCATTTAACTAGTCCCCCCTGTTGGATATTTTGGTTGACTTCAGGTATTTGCCTTTTCAAAATTGCAGCAGTGAATAACGTCATACAAGTATCTTAAGAGTACTTTTGTTTCTCTCCCTTTCTAAATTATAGCATTTCAAACGCACACATACTTAAACAATAGTTTATCAGAATCACCACTATTGCTGGTGGAAGGGAGGTGTTGTTTTTAATTAAAATTAATACCTGAATAGTTTCAAACATCATTTGAAAAATGATTAGGTAGAGAATATTGCCGTTCAATTCTTTAGCTCCAGATTTACTGTAACTGATATTATTGAATATTATATGCCAATTTTTAAATGAATTTCCAGGAAAAGACTGTATTTTTCTCATTACTCTGACTTTAAAAATAAAATCAAGAATGGGTTACCTTTGTAAGTGTAAAATTCAGCAGGGTCCTTGCCTGTTGACCCATGAGGAATTTATAAGGTGGAGCTCTGGTAGTGTAGTGGTTAC
>NW_006408528.1:21816006-21817226 GCF_000296735.1 Chrysochloris asiatica
CACACCTTAGTCCTCAAGCTGACATCTTTGCTCTTCAACACTTTAAAAAGGTCTTGTGCAGCAGATTTGCCTAATGCAACACATCCTTTGATTTCTTGACTGCTGCTTCCATGAGTGTTGATTTAGCAGTGCTAGTTTTACAGGCATTCTGCTGTGTGGAGGGAACCTACATAAACCTAATCAGTATTTATCATCTGCTGCTGCCAACCCTAATCTACATTTTGTCCCATTTCCACCTTTTGTATAGCCACAAGTTGATAGGTTTGTGATTAGCAATGACCAGCTTCTTAAGACCCAGAGGACCTACCTTTCCGTGGTGGCAACTCCAGATATCCTTCTACACGCCTCTCCAAGAAGACAGAAAGACAAAGGGAGATCTGTTTGTGGTTTGGAAACTTCAAATGCACAGTGAATTATACTTTACAATGTGGCCAAATGGGCTTTTTGAACCGTATCAATCCACTTTTCTTGGGGAGAAGAAGAAGAAGGCTAGTATAAGGTAAGTAGACTGATAGATGCGTTTTCTCCTCTATACCTTGATTAAATTGAAAAAGGGAGATATTTCAAGTAGAAATATTAGGCCTCGATTTAAACTATAGAAGTCTGAAGATAGGGGATATTTTGAAGCTACCTTGTTCTGTGTTCCTCTCCTTTTGTCTTTCAATACAGTTTGTACAGTTCTTTAACCTTCTGCATTCCTTCATCTATGGAAACACCACCTGGTGATTCTTGCCTTCCCTTTTGTAATATTTCTACTGTCAGATCAATCATTTTTACCAAATTCTGATTAATATAATTTCAATATTCATTATACACACACACATATATGAGTCCCTGGGTAGATCAAATACTTAAGTAGTCAACTACTAGCCGAAAGTTGGTAGTTCAAATGCACTAATGGTACCTCAGAAGACTAGCCTGTCCAGCTGGTTCTGAAAGGCCACAACCTTGAAAACTGTATGGCGTTTCATTGTACATATTCAACCTGTATGCTGAGCAAACAATCTGAGAAGCTGGGTTCTATGAAGAAAAATGTCATCAGCATTGGAGGAAGACTCATTAACAAACTGTGATATGCAGATGATACAACCTTGCTTGCTGAAAGTGAAGAAGACTTAAAATATTTACTGATGAAGATCAAAGAGCACAGCCTTTAGTATGGATTACATCTCAATGTAAAGAAAACAAAAATCCTCACCACTGGACCAATAAACAACATT
>NW_006408528.1:21817729-21821327 GCF_000296735.1 Chrysochloris asiatica
CCCCAGCAAGATGGATTGGCCGAGTAGCAGCATCAATGGACTCAAGCGTGGCAACGATGATGAGTTTGGCCCAGGATTGGGCAATGTTTCATTCTGTTGTGCATAGGGTCACTATGAGTTGGTGCCGACTAGATGGCACCTAACAACAAAAATGTGAGTCCTGGTGTGGTGCTGTGGGCTAATGTGCTGGACTCAAAATTGTTTGAAATACAAGGTTGGTGGTTTAAGCTCACCAGCTGCTCGTTGGAACCCTATATAGGGTTGCTGTGGGTCAGAAACGACTTGGCAGCACTTAACAACAACAATAGTAGTGAGTATAGGATTGAACTTTGAAGATACAGTGAAATATGAACAGGTCCTTAAACTATATATTCATCTATAGGAAGGTTTATAGGAATATATAGGAATGTTTTCCTTTGAGCTGGGCTTAAGACATCGTGTTATCCATTTTCATGATAGTGGTACATCGATTGGATTTCATAACACTTCAGCATCCTCTCCCACTCAGAAAAAGATTCATTTGGTGGTAGTTACTAAGGCTAGAATAGACATTTTAATAGTTCACTAAACCACAGCAATAAACTTGTTTTTCTTTCAAATTTAGAAGAAAGAGAAGAGAATTTTTTCTAGATAACCTATTAATAATTTTAATGATATTTAAGTCACTAATGTATGTGCTTGTTTCTGTTGGGGCAGGGCCAGGGTCTGAAAATCTCAGCACTTTACTCCCATTATTATAGATACATTCCTTTCAATAACTGAAAATGTATTTGTAATTGTAATTTTATAAGTTGAATGATAATTTAAAACCTCTAAATAATTTTATCCTCTAAAATTTTTTTTCTTTCTTTCTAAAGCTAGGTACAATTATCATTTCTTGTTGAGGTGTTTCTATCTTGGAAATTGATAAAATTGATAATCTGTTTTATCCTAGAAAGAATTGGGAATTAAAGCAAATGGAAGTAGATAGAGTTACATGGTCCATCTTACACAGCAAGGAGAACTTTCAGAAAATAGCCCAAGGGTTTAAGTACTGTTCTAAGAAAGAAGCTGTGTCTCAGTCTCATTGTAAGTATCCCATCAGCAATAATATAATGAGCAGTGATGGGGCACCATATATAGGGAACAGATGGCTTCTCTATAGGAAGTTTTACATCAAACACATTTTTATGCTTAATTTTTAGTTCCATGTTCTATTTTCAAAGATCCAAAATGATCCTAAAATTATATTTGATTAGAAAGTCTAAAAACAAATCGTGCATCTCTGAAAGGCTAGAATCAAAGAATCTGACAGGCTGGAAAATCACTATAGAGAGAGGAGCAAGAATCTGAATCTATACTTCAGCATTCTCAAGCTTTACATAAAACTAGATTGTGAGAGGATGGCATAGTGGAAGGGTAGAGTAGGTCTTACAAAAACCTGCAAGGAGCTTATAGAGATGGGAAAGAAGAGCACTTCTTTGATTGCCAATCAAGAATCATATACCCAGCAAATACCACAGTGAAATTAGGACATTTTCTGATAAACAGAAATGAAAGGAATTTGTAATGATCGAACCAACTTTGCAAAAAAAAAAAAAGCTAAATGGCTAAGAACCAACAGTAGTAGACAACAACTTAACATTACCATTCATGACAATACCACCCAGCATTCAATCTAGATATAGAAATAGTCAAAGTAAAATAAAGCTACAAGACTGCAAATAGGGAACCAGAAATATAAATGTATAATGAAGTCTACTACAAAGCAAAAGGAGGGGGTAGTGCAAATACACAATTTCCAAGTGACAAGGAAGTCAAGTAGATTTCAAGAAAAAACAGACTGTTGTAAGCAGAGGAGAAAAATGATTACATTACAGGGTAACCCCAAAGAAAAATAATACACCTGCATATCAAAAATTTAAAAAGGAGAAAATCAGGAAGGTTTAGTAAACATTAACACAACAGAAATGAAAAGGACAAGAAACCCATAAATAAAATGAACTCAGCATAGAAAATTATGTGATGCAAAGAATACAGGAGCACCACACATATACATACACACACACACACACACACAAAATAAACCCACAAAAAAATGACAACAATCAATTCATACCTATTGATCATTACACTGAATGTAAATGGATTAAGTGTACCAGTCAAGAGACATAAAGAATAGAATGGATAATAAAACAAGATCCTACAATATGCTGTCTACAAGAGACATATCAAACAGGCGGAGACAGCCTAAATGCCCATTAACAGCCTAAATGCCCATTAACAGAAGAATGGTTAAGCAAACGTTGGTACATATACACAATGGAATACTACAAAATGCTGAATAATAAAAATCTGTGAAACACTTCACAACATGATTAAACCTGGAGGACATTATGCTGACTGAAATTAGTCACGAAAGGATAAACATTGTATGAGATTAATGTAAAAAGTTAAAAAAATGTTTTCTTGATAAAAGAAAGTCTTTGATGGTTACTGGGGTGTGGAGGAGGGAAAATTATCCACAGGCTAGAGGGTAGACACATGTTAACATGGGTGACAGGGCAGGTAATATATAACAAGAGGGAGGTTAGCAGAGGGAAGATGAAGGTAGTGGCAAACACAGGGAGGAATGCAATAGTTATAGTGAATAGAGGTAAATGCTGTTAACTGTTGGCACATGGAGGGGATTGCAGCCATGTAATGAAGCAAAGTATGATTTGTTGAATGTAAAACTGATGATCTGCTCTGTAAACCTTAACTCAATTCACAATAAAAGCTTTAAAAAAATGAGAAAGAGGACATATCATTCTCGTATCCTAAAAATATGAAAATAATGCTTCGAGAGAACTTGGATGATGACAACTTGAAGGCTAATGTTAAGACCACACTGATGAAATGGTTAATACAATTCAGAGTGGTACAAATAATCGAGAAAGTTGAAATATCCCTTAATACACAGTAGAACGACTAAGCAATCTATTCCCTCAAAGATTTACAGCCTTGGAAATCCTATACAGGGTTGCTATGAATCAGAAATGACTCGACAGCACTTAATAACAATATCCCTTAATACTTAGGTCCAAAATTTCCTGAAGGTTATCCTTGTCTACTTTCACGGTCATGAAAGAATGGAAACAAATAGCAAAGTTATGGACATAAATCAGACTTTACATTTCTGTCTCCCAATTCTTTTTTTCCCTTTTGCTCCTTTTTGTTCTCTTGTTACAAGATTATTTAAAGCCCTAATTAAGTATTATGTCTGTTGCAAATCATTGAGTGGCTTCATTAAAACATTAAATTACATCAGGGTGAAAAACATTTGTGGGTTCTGCTCATTTATAAACCATCCCTGCAAACTGTCTTCATAAAAAACCGTTTGTGCAAAGATCTTGATGAGGGAAGAAAAGCCTCAAGTGGAAAGCCCCTGAGAAATCACAGTAGTGAGTCTCCACTGTCTATAATTGTTGACCACAATGAATCTTTTTTTTTTTTTAAATGTTTTATTGTGAATTATATGATAGTTTACATGGGAGAACGTTAGTTTTACATTCATTCCATCGTATATCATCTCATTGCCATGGTTCCAATCCCCTCCATGCATCATCAACCACCCAAA
>NW_006408528.1:21822732-21868764 GCF_000296735.1 Chrysochloris asiatica
ATCGTCCTTTATCTCTGTCCCATTTAGCCCTTTCGAACATGCCCACTTGTTCTCCCATTTACCCCGTTTCTCCACTTCCCTCTCCCTCCCTGTATATTGCCCCCCTCCCTAGCACCCAAGCTCTCCTGTGTCCAATCCCCACCCTGCACTCCACCCTCCCTCCTTCCCCCCACCCATCACCAACTTCCCAACAACCAACACACAATGAATCTTTATGGTGCTTAAATAGTATTTGGTGAGGTTACAGCCTTGACCTTTAAAAAACTTTAAGAAACTTTGCCATGGGACATATATTTGGTTTCTGTTAAGAGTATCTATATTACAATATCTAGATTAGAAAGTTATTGAACTAGAGTGCTATTACAAATGCCTCCAAACATATACTCTAAGTAACTGGAAGGAGGATGGGACGTCAGGATGTGGTGATTCTGTGAGTGGCAAAAATAGTAGAAGTAAGGTTTATTTTTCTGCGACTTGTCTGCCAGTTTGTCGTACTGTAGTTTGCATGTCTCTGTGATGCTGGAAGCTATGCCACCAGTGTTTTAAATACCATCAGGGTCATCCATTGTGGACAGGCTTCAGTGAAGCTTCTAGACTAAAACAGAGTAGGAAAAAGGAGAGGCATGCTGCTGAATGTTTAGCCACTGAAAACCTTATGAATGACAGCAGAACATTGTCAAATATAGTGCCAGAAGATGCAAACATTATGAATAGTAGCTGAAAATTGTCACATAAAGTCCTGTAAGATGAGCCCCTCTGGTTGGGAGGTACTCAAAATACAATGATGGGAGAGCTGTCTCCCCAAAGTAGAGTTACCATGATGACATTAATGGAGGAAAGCTTTTGGGACCTTCATTTGCTAATGGAGGGATAACTCAATATGAGGAGAAACAGATGCAAGCATCCATTAATAATTAGAACATGGAATGTAAGAAGTATGAATCTTGGAAAATTGGAAGTTGTCAGAAAATAAAATGGTACACATAAACATCTGTATCCTAGCATTGTTGTTGTTGTTGTTAAGTGCCGTCGAGTTGGTTCCAACCCATAGCGACCCTGAACAGGGTTTCTGAGGCTGTAAATCTTTACGAGAGCAGAAAGCCTCATCCTTCTTCTGTCAAACAGCTGGTAGTTTTGAATTGCTGACCTTGTGGTTCACAGCCCGATTTGTAACCACTTGTTGTTGTTGTTAAGTGCCCTCGAGTCGGTTTCGACCCATAGCGACCCTGAACGGGGTTTTTGAGGCTGTAAATCTTTATGGGAGCAGAAAGCCTCATCTTTCTCCCGTGGAGCAGCTGGTAGTTTCGAACAGCTGACCTTGCGATTCGCAGCCCGATTTGTAACCACTACGCTACCAGAGCTCCTTGCTACTGAAATAAACTGGTATTGGCCATTTTGAATCAGACAATCATACAATTTACAATGCTGGGAACAAAAATACAAGAGGAATGGTATCATGTTCATTGTCAAAAAGAGTATTTCAAGATCTATCTTGAAGTCCAATGATATCTGTGATAGGATACTATCTATATGCCAACAAGGAAGATCAGGTAATGCCAATATTGCTCAGATTTATATATCAACCACTAATGTCAATGATGATGAAATTGAAGAATTCTACGAATTTTTTCAGTCTGAAATTGATCAGACATGCAATCAAGTTGTGTTGATAATTACTGGTACCTGGAATGCGAATGTTGGAAACAATGAGGAAGAATCAGTAGCTGGAAAAAAATTATCTTGGTGATAGAAATGATGCTGGAGATCAAATGATAGCATTGTTACAAGACTTATAACTCAGTATCACCAACTAAACCCAGGCCAGGGGTAGACTGTGAAACAGACCATCAGTTACTTTTATTTAAGTTCAGGTTGGCGCTGAAAACAAAATAAGTCCAAGGGAGCCAAAATATAACCTTGGATAGATCCCACTTAAATTTAGTGACCATCTTAAGAACAGAGTTGATGCATTGGTAACCAATGACCAAAGACCAGAGAGTTGTGGGATGACATCAAGAACATCATACATGAAGAAAGCAAAAGGTCATTAAAAGACAAAAAAGAAATATGAGACCAAAATTGATGTCAGATGAGACTCTGAAACTTGCTGTTGAATGTCAAGAAGCTAAAGTAACTAGAAGAAATGAGGAAGTAAGAGAGCTGACCAAAAAATTTCAAATGGCAGCTCAAGAAGACAAAGTCAAGTATTATAATGAAAAGTGCAAAGACCTGGAGTTAGAAAACCAAAAAGGAAGAACACGCTCAGCATTGATCAAGCTGAAAGAACTGAAGAAAAAATTCAAGCCTCAGGTTGAAATACTGAAGGATTCTATGGACAAAATACTGAATGTTACAGAAAGCATCAAAGAAGATGGATAGTACACACAGAGTTGCTGTACCAAACTGAAAAGATTGATGTTCAACCATTTCAAGAGGCAGCATTCAATCAAGAACTGATGGCACTGAAGGAAGAAGTCCAAGTTACATTGAAGGCATTGGAGAAAAACAAGACTCCAGGAACTGATGGACTAGAACTTGAAATCTTTCAACAAACTGATGTAGCACTTGAAGCACTCAGTCATCTATTCCAAGAAATTTTAAAGACACCTATCTGGCTAGTGAATTGGAAGAGATCCATAGTTGTGACAATTCCAAAGAGAGGTGGCCCAGTGGAATGTGGAAGCCATTGAACAATATCATTGATATCACATGCAAGTAAAATACTGCTGACGATAATTAAAAAATGGTTGCAACAGTACCTTGAGAGGAAACTGCCAGAAATTCAGGCTGAATTCAGAACAGGATGAGGAACCTCATATATCACTGCAGATGTCAGATGGATCTTGGCTAAAAGCATAGAATACCAGAAATATGTTTACTTGTGCTAGGATTCCTGATGTGGCGCTATAGGATAAATGCTGGATTGCATTTAAATCTACCTCAAGATTGGCAGTTTAAATCTACCAGTAGTTCCTCAGAAACAGTACACAGGGTTGATATAAGTCAGAACTGACTCGATGACACCTAACAACAACAGCAACGTTGACTATGCAGTTTTTAGACTGTGTATATCGTGACAAGCAATGGATATGATTGCAAAGAATGGGTATTCCAAAGCACTTAATTATGCTCATGAGGAACCTGTATATAGTCCATGAGGCAGTTGTTAGAACAAAACGTGGGGCTACTGATGGTTTAAAATCAGGAAAGGTGTGAGTCTCCATTGCTGTATTAGTTTGTTGAAACATTTCAATTTGAATTAATTCCATCAGTTCCTGGAGCCTTGTTTTTCTCCAGTGCACTTTGGACTTTTTACTTCAATACCATCGGTTCTTGATCATATGGTACCTCTTGACATGATTGAACACTGGCCAATTCTTTTTGTACAGTGACTTTGTATATTCCTTCCATCTTTTTTGATGCTTCCTGCATCATTCAGTATTTTGCCCATCAAATTCTTCAATAATGTAAGTCGAGGCTTTGATTTTTCTCTTTAGTGCTTTCAGTGTGAGAAATGCTGAGCGTGTTCTTCCCTTTTAGCTTTCAAACGCCAGGTCTTTGCACATTTCGTTATAATACTTTGTTTACTTGAGCTGCCCTTTGAAATTTTCTGTTCAGCTCTTTTCTTCCAGTTGTTTTAGCTTCTCTATGTTTAAAAGCAAGTTTCAGAATCTCTTCTGGCATCCATTTTGGTATTTTCTTTCTTCCTGTCTTTTAAATGACCTTTTACTTTCTTCATGTATGATGTTCTTAATGTCACCCACAACACTTCTGGTCTTCTGTCAGTGTCTAATGCATCAAATCTGTTCTTGGGATGGTCTCTAAATTCAGATGATCATATTTTGGCTCTCATGGACTTGTTTTAATTTTCTTAAGCTTCAACCTGAACGTGTATAGAAGTAACTAATGGTGTGTTCCAAAGTTTTCCCCTGGCCTTGTTTTTGCTCATAGTACTGAGTTCCTCCACCTTCTCTTCCCACAGATGCAGTCAATTGAATTCCTGTGTATTCCCTGTGGTGATGGCTAGGTGTATATTCACCACTTGTATTGTTGAACAAAGGTATCTGCAATGAATAAGTTATTAGTCTTGCAAAATTCTATCATGTTATCACCAAGGCCATATTTTTCAACTCCGGATCCTTTCTCTTTGCTTCCAACATTCTCATTCCAATCACCAGTTATTATCAATGCATCTTGATTGCATGTTTGATCAATGTCAGACGGAAGAAGTTAGTAGAATTCTTCAATTTCATCACTGGCTTTAGTGGCTGGTAGATAAATATAAATAATGGTACTATTTTTCCTTGTATTATAAGGATATCCTATCACAGACAGACAGCATTATACTTCAAGGTAGATCTTTAAATGTTCTTTATGAAAATAAGTGTGACGTTATTCATCTTCAATTTGTTGTTTCCAACGTAGTAAAGCATGTAATTGTCCAATTCAAAGTGGTTAATACCAATTCATTTTGGCTAAAACCTAGGATATTGATGTTTATGCATTCCATTCCATTTTTGACAACTTGCAATTTTCCAAGGTTCATACTTCTTACATTACATGTTCTGATTATTTATGGATGTTTGTAACTGTTTCTTCTCATTTTGGATTGTGCCTCATCAACTAATGAAGGTCCTGAAAGGTTTGCTCCATCTATGTCATAAAGGTCAACTCTACTTTGAGGAGGCAGCTCTTCCTCAGTTGGTATTTTGAGCACTTTGCAACCTGAGAGGCTCATTTTCAGGCACTGTATCAGAAATGTTCTGCTGCTATTTAATAAGGTGTTCAGTGACTAACCCTTCAGATTTTCCTTCTGTCTCTCCTTCTTCCTAGTTTGTGTTAATCTGGAAGCTCTGCTGGAACTGGTCCACCATGGTGACCCTGCTGGGGTTTATAATACTGGTGACAAAGCTTCCAGCAACAGAGCCACACACAAGCCATCATAGTACGACACACTGGTAGATGAGTGGTGGATTACAGGGTACTAGACTACAGCTCATAGGAAATTTGCTAAATTTGAGTAATCTCAATTTTTCTTAATGAGATTTGGGTCTAGGGTAAAATGAATAAGGCACTAACCTTAAGTAAAAAAAATAATAAATAAAAGTGATCAAGATAAATATTCAAGTGTAATGGTTTTTAAAAGTCAAAGTTAGTGCAAAAAATCATGACAAACAAAATATCAAAGTTTTAAATAAAGACAGGATCAATAACAACTTCATGCTGAGAAATAAAGAAAAACCATTTAGTAATACTAATTTAATGCAACAAAGATTAACATGCTACTTTACTTCTCAACTGTGAAGCAATTCCCTTGCTGTCACTCTTTCTTCAGTTGCCTTATTTTTCTCCTGTCCATCAACATCATTATTAACTCTGCTTTCTCTCTTGATATCTATATCCTGTTAACTCAGGCTAATTCTTTCCTTGTTCCTTAAGTAAACACAGCCTTATTATCTTATTGTAAAATAAATAATAAAGAATACTTGTCCATTTTTATACAGTTAATGCTGCAATAACCAGAACCTGTGTAAGGTGGAAACCTGTCAGAGAAAGAAGACACAAACATTCTCCGTTAAAATGAATGATAGAAAAGAAATAAGAGCTCTTCCTGTCAAAGGTGGAAAACTTGCACTTCCAGGAAAACAAAGCACTTCCACTAAGTTCCAGCTCTCATAGGGCTCACTGTATAAATCGTCAGATATTTTAGTAGGGGTATGAAAGAGACTGGATTCCTGGTGTGGCACTGTGGGTTAATACACTAGAGTGCAAAGTTGGTTTGAATAGCAAGGTTGGCAGTTCAAGCTCACCAGCTGCTCCTTAGAAACCCTATACAGGGTCACTATAGGTCAGAACCAACTTGATGACACTAAACAACAACAACATAGAGACTAAAAAATTATCAGTAATCTTGCAATCCAGAGATACCTCCTCTCCATATTGTAGTGTATATTATTCTAGAGACTTTACTATACGTTTGTCCTTGCAAATAAGTTTTTTTTTTAAAAAAATGGGATATAATTTTGTTATTTCTTATTAACAATAAATTGTGGAAATCCTTCCTGTAACCAAATCCAGATTTACAAATTAATTTTTAATGTCTTGATGCTCTTGTTCGGTGTCACCAAGTTGCATCAGACTCATAACAATCCTATGAACAGCAGATGGAAATTGCTAGGTTCTGAGCCATTCACACAATTGCTTCATGTTTGAGCCCATTATTACTGCCACTGCGTAAATTGAAGTGCCTTAATTCATCTAATTAACCCCCTTTGTAGGATATTAAGTTTATAACTATACTTTTAACTATTAAAAGCAACATCATAATAAAGAAAAACTGTTTTTATTCATACTATATACTCATCTGATTAGGGGTAGAATTATTAAGTCTAAAAAAGCACCTACTTATAATTTGTTGTTTTTAGGTAACATCGAGTCACTTGATTCATAGGAACCCTCTCTATGTTCAACAGAATGAAACACTGCTTGGTCCTACACTATCCTCATAATTGTTGCTGTATTTGAGTCCATTATTGTAGCCATTGTATCAATCTATCTCCTTCAGGGTCTCCCTCTTTTTTGCTGACCCTCTATTTTACCAAACATGCTATCCTTTTCCAGGGACTGCCCCTCCTTACTGCCCAAAGTATGTGAAAGAAAAGTCTCACCATCCTTTCTTATGAGGAACATTCTGGCTGTATTTCTCCCAGCACAGATTTGTTTGTTCTTCTGGCAGTCCAAAGCATATTTCATATTCTTTGTCAGCACCATAATTTAAAGGCATCAATTCTTCTTTGTTCTCACTGATTCATTGCCTACCTTTCACGTGCAAAAGATATGATTGAAAATACCATCGTTTGGGTTAGGTGAATCTGAGTCTTCAAAATGACATCTTTGCTTTTTTAATATTTTAAAGAAGTCTTTTGCAGCAGATTTGCCCAATGCAATATGTCATTTGATTCCTTGACTGCCGCCTCCATGGGCATTGTTATGGATACAAGTAAAATGAAATCCTTGATAACTTCAATCTTTTATCTGTTTATCATGATGTTGCTAATTGTTCCAGTTGTGAGGATTTTTGTCTTCTTGATGTTAAAGTGTAATCCATACTAAAGGCTATAGTCTTAGATCTTCATTAATAAGTGTTTTAAATCCTCTTAACTTTCAGCAAGAAAGAATGTATCATCTGCATGTTGCAGATTTTCTATGTATTAGATCTTCCTCCAATCCTGGTTCTTCATATAGTCCAATTTTGGGGATTATTTGCTCCTTGAATAAGTATAGTGAAAAAAATAGCAATCCTGACACACACTTTTTCTGATTTTAAATCACACTGCATTCCCTTGTTCTATGTACAAATTCTTCAAGAGCACAATTAAGTGTTCAGGGATTCCCATTTTGCATAATGTCATCTATAATTTTTTTATGAGTCACACAGTCAAATGTCCCTGTATAGTCAATAAAACATAGATAAACATCTTTCTGATATTCTCTGTTTTCAGATGAGGTCTATCTGATATGAGAAATAATATCCCTCATTCCACACTTTTTCTAAATCTGATTTGAAGTTTTGGCAGTTCCCTTTCTTCGGAATGGGAGCAAATATGGATCTCTTCTAAGCAGCTGGCATTGGTGGTGTTTTCCAAATTTCTTGGCATAGACAAGTAACATCTCAAGCTTTGTTGAAGCACTTTGTAACTGTTATTCAGTCAACTCCTGGAGCCCTGTTTTTTGCCAGTGTAACTTGGACTTCTCCTGTCAGTATCAGTGATTCTTGATCATATCCTACCTCCTGAAATGGTTTAATATTGCCCAGTTAATGTTTGTATGGAGTCCTGGTGTGGCGCTGTGTGTTAATGCACCAGACTGCAAAGCCGTTTGAACTGCAAGGTCTGCGGTTCAAGCTCACCAGTCGCTCCTCGGAAACCCTGTATAGGGTCGCTATGGGTCGGATCCGACTCGACGGCACTTAACAACAACAATGACTGTGTATTCCTTTCATCTTCTTTTGATGCTTCCTATGTTGTTCAATATTTTGCACATAGAATCCTTCAGTATTGCAATTGGAGGCTTGACTTTTTTCTTCAGTCTTTCAACTTCAGAAATGTGGAATGTGTTCTCCCATTTGATTCTCTAACTCCAGGTCTTTGCACATTCCATTATGATACTTTCCTTTGTTTTCTGGAACCATCCTCTGAAATTTTCTACTCAACTCTTTTACTTCATCATTTTTTTTCCTTTTACTTTATCTACTCTACATTCAAGATCACGTATCAGAGTATCTTATTTTATTTAAATTTTTTTTATTATGAATTGAATGAAGGTTTATAGACAAGATCATCATCTTTACATTCAACATATCATACACTTTGTTTTATCTCAATGATTACAATCCCCTCTCCCCCCCTCAACACCCCCACACACACAGCAACTTGCTTCTGGTGGCTCTCATTTACATCTTATATTTCACAGATGAACAAAGCAAAAATATTTGATGCACACATACAAAACAAAAAATATATATTCATTTAAATGTCCAAAGGGCACATTCTGTAAGCCAGTCTCCTGCCTGTAGACAGACAGCCTTACTCAGTCCATTGTTATAGAGACTGAATCTGCTCTGTCTCTGCATGCCACCTCCTCTGCCACCATCTCTGCTGTCTCCACTTTTCTAGGTTGGGATCTCATAGTCCACTCACGTTCTTCCTTCTTGATGGTCCTGGGATCCTCTATTCCTGAAATGAAGATTAACTACTTCCCACTTTTAGTTACACATCTCTTACATCTTCACTTTTAACACTCACAATCCTGCTAACAATTACAATTGACTCATAAAATCTATCAGCATCATCACCACCTCCTTCTACCAGACCCATCTGGAAAAGAGGGAAACTATTCAGTGGGGAATATACCTTACCTCTCACATGCTGAAATTAAGCATGCCCATGAAAGCTTCATGCCTTTATATCCCCCCTATGTTTGATAGCCAATGTGTAAATTGCCCATCCCCATCAACCCAGTACACTGAAGAGACAAGAATTCCTTGACATGGAGAATCTTCCATTCTGGTTGGAATTTTGAGCAACTGCATCCATAAGCAAAAGTCCAGTTCATCAAATTGTAGCAATTTATGCTTGGTCAAGTATCAAACATCTTTATCTTCATCTGTCTATGGCCATACCACTCTGAATGTGCCTGATCTCATCAGAGTCTCTTTTGACATCCATGTTGGTCTTTTCTCTATTTCCTGTCTTCTTAATGGCCTTTTTCTTTACTCTTGTATGATGGCCTTGATATCATCCCACAACTCTTCTGGTTCTTGATTATTAGTGTTCAATGTGTCAAATCTGTTATTGAGATGTCTCTAAATTCAGGTGGGCTATACTTACATTTTGGCTCTCATTGACTAATTTTAATTTTCTTCTGCTTCAACTTTTATTTATTTTTTGAATTTCTTATTCATGCTATTTACATTCTTTGTTTTTTGGATCATTCCCTTTTAAAGTGATATTCTTTCACTGATGGTCTGTTCCGCAGTCTGTTTCTGTTCTTGCTCTAGCTGATGATACTGAGTTTCTCCATCATGTCTTTTCACATTTGTAGTCAAGTCTAGTCTATTCCATCTGGTGAGGTATGCCTGTATAATAGCAGTTTTGTTGTTGAAAAATGGTATCTGCAATGAATAAGTCATTGATCTTGAAAAATTTTATCATTCAGTTTCCCGCTTCATTCCTGTCATCAAAGGCATAATTCCCAACTACTGATTCTTCTTTCTTTCCAACTTTCTAATTTAAATCACTCATAATCATCAGTGTATTTTGATTACATGCTTGGTCAATTTCAGACTGCAGAAGTTGGCAAAAAAAAATCTTCAATTTCTTCATTTCTGACATTAGTGATTGGTGCATCAATTTGCAAAGTAGACATATTAACTTGTCTTCATTATAGTCATATGGGTATTTTCCTCTCACTGATAGCTTTATACTTCAAGACAGATCTTGCTTTTTGACAATGAATGATATGTTGTTCCTGGCATATGACTGTCTGATTCAAAATGGCTGATACCAGTCCACTGTAGCTTACCAATGCCTTTGCTATTGATCTTCATGCGTTACATTTAATTCTCGACACCTCACAAGTTTCCTAGATTCAAGCTTAGTGCATTCCATGTTCTGATTATTAATGGACATTTGTAATTGTTTCTTCTCATTTTGAGTTATCCCTTATCAGCAAATGAATTTACTTTTAGGAGGCAACTCTTCCCTCATTGCATTATGAGTGCCCTCCAATCTGAAGGATACATCTGCCAGCACTATATCCGACAATGTTGTGCTGCTGTTATTCATAAAGTTGTCACTGACCAGTTTTTTCAGAAGAGCACCAGGTCTTTCTTCCTATTCTTAATCTAGAAGCTATACTGAAACCTGACCCCCATGGGTGACTCTGCTGGTGTTTGAAATACTGGTAGCATGTCAGCTCAGCAACACATAAGACATCAAAGCACAACAGACACACAAGCATGATTTGATACTTACTGCTAAATTAATGAAAATTTGCTTTTGTCTTTGGTTTATGGAAGTGTCTTTTTTCCCCCCTGGATATCACTTATTCATTTTAATATTTGATTTATTTTGTGATTTGTTTATTCATGTTCTTTACATAGTTTCTCTTTTGGATCATCTCTTTCAAAATAATTTTCTTTAAAGAGTTCTTACATTGGCTATTACACTGATATTTGCTGTTCTTAGTTGCTGCTGAGTCTATTTTCACTCATGGTGACCTCATCTAACGTGTGCAGAGTAGGAATGCCATAGGTTTTCAAGACTGTGGCCTGTGCAAGCATACTGCAAGTCCTGTCTTGAGGTGCCTCTGGATGGGTTTAAATCATCAACCTTTTTGCTAATAATTGACCACTTAGCCATTTATGCTACCTAGGGACTCCACCTGTATAGAAACTGCTAGTTAATGCTGTGCATATTGCTAATTTTTTTCCCTAGTTTGTCAGGTGTCTTTAAATTTTATTTATGTTGTATTTTACTCAACCAGAAATTTTAAGTTTTCATGCTTTCGAATTATTCTTAAAACAATATCCTCCTCAAGGCTTTAAAAAGTATCTAAATTTTCTTTAGTATGGCCATAGTTGTTGTTGA
This sequence comes from Chrysochloris asiatica, assembly GCF_000296735.1. NCBI lineage: Eukaryota > Metazoa > Chordata > Mammalia > Afrosoricida > Chrysochloridae > Chrysochloris > Chrysochloris asiatica. The sequence continues at coordinate 21,833,883 of NW_006408528.1, forward strand.
ATGCCATTGAGTCCGTTCTGACCCATAGCAATCCTGTATAGGGTTTCCAAGGAGTGGCTGGTAAACTTGAACCACCGACCTTGAGGTTCAAACCTTCTTTGCAATACAGTGCATTAACCCACAGCACTACACCAGGACTCCTTGCTCATGATTAAGGTTTTACAAATACATGTTAAACAATTCAAAACTTGTGTTGGTATACAGATTTGAAGATTCTTTTTGACAGTTTTTGGCTCATGGTGTGGTACTGTAAGATAAGCACTGGATTGCTAAGGTTGGCAGTTCAAACGAGTCACTTCTTGGAAACCCTATACAGGGTCACTATAGCACTTAACAACATTACCCTTTTTGGATCCTGTTTGATTGTGGTCTTCCTGTTTGTTTGTTTTTATTTATGTGTTACCTCTAATAAAATCATTTTAAAGATTCTCCAATATTAAGCAAAAACCAAAGCCTTCCAAGCACTCTAGGGAATCTACTTTTACAATCCTATCAATCTTATCTCTTCACAGTGTAAAGGAGAAATTCACACAGGTTTTGTTACCAAAACTGCAAGATTGAATTTACTCAGATCTTGATAATTATACGATTATGCTTTTATTTCGCCTGATTTGCCTTCCTTGGTATCCTCTTTGTCCCTCTGATAAGCACCTGTTATATGGGTATGTTAATTGTTTCTTGTTGTTCTTGGTTCTCATAGCTGCCCTATATAGAGTTTCCAAGGAGCAGCTGGTGAGTTTGAACCTCTGACCTTGTGGTTCAAACTGACCTTGGTGTCCAGTGGTTATCCTACAATACCACATCAGGACTCAGTTAATTGCTAGGAGTATTAAATCTGAGAAATAGTTTCTCTCTCTGGTTAAGTCAGGATATGAAGAAAACACACTCTAGGAGAATTTTGACACAACTGTCTTGTATAATATGGGCCTAAGGAATATTTCTTCATGACAAAGATGTAGTAAGAGAATTACTTTAAAGGGGTTTAAAGCTAGTCTAGCTTTATCTGAACTTTCCCAGACCACTTAAAAGTTTTGAATAGCAAGCTGTTTCAGGAAAATGAGACTCTGGTATAAAGATGAATCTTCATACACTCCATAGATATCTGACTAAAGCTATGTAAACATTCACTAGTGATACTTTATGATTCCTCCTGAAAGCTAAAGTTATAATTGAGAATCCCTGTAATTAGTTCCTGAAATCAATTACTGCAACTGTTTATAGCCAACCATCCTGATGTGGTGCTATAGGATAAGCACTAGATTGCTAACCACAAAGTTAACAGTTGAAAACCACCAACAGCAACTTGGAAACCCTGTACAGGGTGACTATGAGTTGGAACTGACTTGATGGTACATCACAATAACAAAAACAACACCAATCCAGTAGAAGTTGTTCCCTACCGCTAACCCATTTTTTGTATGACCTCAAATTAACAAACTAATGTCTATAATTTCTTGTTTCACAAACGATATCAATCTGTGTGAGAAAATTTTAATTGAAGTCATCAGTTCTCACTTTGGACTGTTGTCTTCTACAGTGAGGTGAATACATTTTCTTCCTCTGAATAAATTCTTTTAAATTCAATTTTTGCAGCTGGAGTGGATTCTTCTCGACAACAACAGGAGCTTTCCACTTAAAATGTTGAGTTGGTAGGTAGCATCTAGTCATTTCCCGCTCATAATAACCCTGTGCACAAAAGAACAAAACTCTGCCTGGTCCTGAGTGACCTTCACAATTGTTGCTATGTTTGAGCTCAACATTGCAGCCACCATGTTAATCTTCTTGAGTGTCTGTCACTGTTTTGCTGACTACTTTACCAAACATGCTGAGCCAATAGAACCAATGCCCTCTCTGTGCCTCTTTGCCTGCTCTTCCTTCCTCCTAAAATGTCCTGTCCATCTCTAGGAAGTTATTTCTGGAGTCTATTCATAAAGCACTTACCTTTCTCCAAACTCCAATGTAACCTATATATTTGGTTCTTAGTTGTATGGTTACTTGTTTTTGTTATTTAACGTTTGTCTTTAAAATCATAGAATCAAGAGTTTCAGACTTGAACGACACTCAAGACATCTGTTGCCAAATGTATTATCTGAGATTGATGCCCGTTGTAGTGCTGTAGGATAAACACTGATTTAATAACTGCAAGGCTGGCAGTTCAAACCCACCAGCTGCTTCTCAGAAACCATATACAGGGTCCTGGTGTGGTGCTGTGGGTTAATGCGCCAGACTGCAAAGCCGTTTGAACTGCAAGTTTGGTGGTTCAAGCTCACCAGCTACTCCATGGAAACCTTATACAGGGTCGCTATGGGTTGGAATTGACTCGACCGGCTCTTCACAACAACAACAACATATGACACTTAACAGCAATATGTTTATTAAGTGCTATTTAACTTTTGCATAATCACCTCCCATAATGAGAACCCACTATGTATGAGTGGGCTTGAAAAAGTTCATGGGGAAAGTACCATATCTTTTAATTCAATTTTTCCATGAACTTTTTGGAGCACACTTGTATATTACTGCCAATGCCATTCCCAGCCAAGTCTTCATAATTAGAACTTAAAAAAAAAAAAAATTATAAATCTGCCTTGTTCGAAGGGGTTTCAAAAAGCTTGTGGAAAAATAGTATTAAGATATAATGGATTTTTTCCACAAAATTTTTGAACTCCCCTCATATTTTCATCCTTTGTGGGAGTTGTGGGAAACGTAATAAATGTTGAGGTCTTTGAAATGCAATTTTTAATCTTGATTTATTATCTAATAGTTTTGGGATCTTGGGCAAAATGTTCTACTTCTGCTTCACTTCAGTAAAATAGGAATAGCAATGTTGTTGTTATTAAGTGCTGTCGAGTCGGTTCCGACCCATAGCGACCCTGTATAGGGTTTCCAAGGAGCAGCTGTTGAGCTTGAACTACCAACCTTGCAGTTCAAATGACTTTGCAGTCTGACACATTAGCCCACAGCACCACACCAGGACTCCACCAGGAAAAGCAATACCTACCCCTAATACTGTGGTAAGGATAACATTCAATGGGAATTAAATGAGTACATATATGAAAGCTCCTGGCATAGATCTCATTACCAAGGGAGTGTTCAATAAATATCTGTCAAATTAGAATTTGATTTTCTCCTAGAGCTTGAAGACAAAATCAATCCTGTAGGTTAATATTATATACACTTTAATTTTTTTCCCTTTCAAATCAAATATTTCTAATCCCTTTTAGCACATTGTTATTTTTTATGTAATTACCTCTACTTTTCCCATTCTCTTGGGCACTCACATCTCAACAGTGTCAGATTACTCAATAAGCAAAGTAATCCTGGGTTTACTTGCTAATGTGTAGCAGACAAGTTCCTGTTTCCAGCACATCAAAAATCGGCTTCTAGATATGGTTGGCAACTGTCTCTTTCCCAATCCCACATCACCTTCTTACAGAATCAAAGCTTCTTTTCAAATTTACAATGACTAACAGGGTCAGAGTATCCAGTAAGCAAAGTAAGCATGAGTTTACTTTGCTTATTTACTAATCTGTAGTGAACAGTTTCATATGTTCTCACTACTTCTTTAAGGAGCTCTGGTAGCATAGTGGTTACAAACTGGGCTACGAACCGCAAGGTCAGCAGTTCGAAACTACCAGCTGTTCCACGGGAGAAAGATGAGACTTTCTGCTCCGGTAAAGATTTACAGCCTCAGAAACCCTGTACAGGGTTGCTATGAGTCGGAACCGACTCCACAGAACATTACCATGACCACCACTACTTCTTTAATGTGAAAAATTGATGTGAAATTGTTCACTACAGATTAGTAAGTACTGCAAGTTCAGTAGTTCGAATCTACTGGTTGCTCATCAAAAGAAAAGAAAGAAGAGGCTTTCTGCTCCCGTAAAGATGACAGCCTCAGAACTCTATACAGGGTGGCTATGAGTTGGAACAGACTGGGTGCATACAACCACCACTACCATCAACTTGCTTATTGGCTAATCCATTCCTGTGTCTCAAATTACTTTATCAGAATCCCTTTTAAAAGATGGGATTTTGAACTCTTATGAGTCCTGGTATGGTGCTGTAGAGTAAGCACTGGACTGTTAACCACTAGGTCGGTGGTGCAAATCCACCAGCCGCTCCTCAGAAATCCTATACAGGGTTGCTCTGAGTCAGAACCAGTTCAACCACGCTTAACAACAACAACAACAACAGCACCAAATTAAGTTCCTTGGGAGCCAGTGGTGGTGCAAATAGTCAATGAGCTCACAAGGTTGTCAATTCATACCTGTGTAAAGGTTCCCAGAAGAAAGGTCTGGTAACCTAGTTACAAAACAGCAGTCATGGAAAACTCTAAGGAAAACAGCTGTACTGTGATACAGAGTGGATTGCTGTTGCTGTTAAGCATTGTCGAATCAGTTCCAGCTCATAGTGACCCTGCATTTTGCATTTCAAACCGATCTTGCAGTCCAGTGCTTTAACCTACAGTGCCACACCAGGATTGCTGTGAACCGGAATGAGCTCACCAGTAACTAGTGGAGCAGATTTGCATCTCTCTTACAAATGCTTGGGTCAGAAGTGTTTCAGAATTCAGATTTTTTTTTTCTCTCCCAATTTTCGTTTACATGAAAAAACGCCCAGTGGATCTGGAAAGAAATACATAAATATTTTGGCAATGATATATATAAACACTCACAGTAAGTGGAAAAATAAGACTATAAATAGCCTTATGTTAGTTGAGACTGAATTTTGCAGCCAAATGAATTTTGGGCATCAGATTTGGAGAACTTTTTGGAATTCAAAATTGTAGCTAATGGGCTGGGAGCAATAACGGTGTCTTCTCAGTGCCTGGCCTGATATGCAGACCAATGTAAGAGTTTAATAAATATGAAGGGGCTTCAAAAAGTTCGTGAAAAAGTAGAATGAAAACAGAATAGACTTTTCCTGAACTTTTTGAAGACCCCTCATATTTGTTGGGGGTGCTGGTGGCTGCTTATCCGGTAGCGCGCTCAAGGACTCCTTCCTTGGGGTTTGTTGATGTTGTTGTTGTTATGTACCATCAAGTCAGTTCTGCCTCACAACGACCCTGTATAGGGTTTCCGAGGAGAAGCTGGTGGGTTTGAACCCCAGACCTTGTGGTTAGGTCTCCAGTGCTTATCCCACAGCACCACACCAGGACTCCTTGGAGTCTATTGGAGTTAACTGCTGTGCAGTAAGTCTTGTTGTTCTTGTTGTTAAGTGCCGTCGAGTCGGTTCCGACCCATAGCGACCCTGTACAGGGTTTCCGAGGGTGTAAATCCTTACGGGAGTAGAAAGCCTCATCTTTCTCCCGCGGAGTGGCTGGTAGTTTCGAACCGCTGACCTTAAGGTTCGCAGCCCGATTCGTAACCACTACGCTACCAGAGCTCCTTGTGCAGTCAGTCTAATGGGTATATATTTCTTTTGACTACAGGTGAAAGAGAAAGTAACTACAACACAGAAGATGACAGACCATTCCCTTCTTATATGGTGATAGGCATATACACTGTAGGGCTGTAGGACACACACTAGACTGCTAAAACAAGGTTGAAAGTTCAAACACACTAGCTGCTTCTGGGAAACCCTATACAGGGTTCCTAAGAGCCAGAACAGACTTTACAACTCACAACAACAACAGGTATATAGGAGTTGTTGCTAAGTGCCATTGAGTCAGTTCCGACTCATGACGACCGAGGAGCAGCTGGGAGCGGCTGGTGGGTTTAAACCACTCACCTTATGGTTAGCAGTCTAGTGCTTATCCTATAGTGCCACACCAGAACTCCAATATGAAAGTTGTTGTTAAGTGTGGTTGAGTTGGTTCTGACCCATAACGACCCTGTATAGGATTTCCAAGAAGTGACTATTGTGTTCGAACTGCCTACCTTGTGGTTCACAATCCAGTGCTTATGCTACAGTGCCACACCAGAGGTAAGCACCTGAAATCAATGACAGGTGAGAACGATAAAGAAACACTTTTCATTATTTTGCCTCTTCGAATCCCAGCCCCTAGCTGAACAGCTGAATCCATGTATATCTGCTACATTCACATTGATGTGATTTGCATGAATTTGTGATTTAAGAATTTAACTTTTTGCTTCAGATAATTTGAGATGGATTTCTGTCACTTGTAACCTGAAAATGTCCTGACTAGTCAGTCCATATAGTTTAGGAAAATGATTATTATATATTCTATTAAATAGGAAAGAGTGATTTCCAAGGATCCTGAATCAAGAGAATTTTCAACTTCTCTTTAAATAAATTGTCCTTGTTGTTGTTACGTGCAGTTGAGTCAGTTCCAACCCATAGTGACACTGTATAGGGTTTCTGAGGAGCAGCTGGTAAACTTGAACTGCCACTCTTACGGTTCAAACTGATTTTCCAGTCCAATGTATTAACCCACAATGCCATACCAGGACTCCTTCAAAGAAAATAGTAGACTTAATTTTCCTAAATTAGAAGGCCAAGACTCAAGTGATATTCTAAATGGTGTAATTAAAATAAGAATATAAATCAGGATTTGAAACCTGCGTTATGTAATGCAGTTAATATTTATATTAATCTGTAACATCATGATAAATGAAGAAAAAAATTGAAGTTGTCTGAGACTTCATTTTGCTTGGATCCACAATCAACACTCATGGAAGCAGCAGTCAAAAAATTAAGTGATGTATTGCATTAGACAAATCTGCTACACAAGACCACTTTAAAGAATTCAAGAGCAAAGATACCAGTTTGAGGACTGGGATGTGCCTGACCAAAGCCATGGTATTTTCAATTGCCTTATATGCATGTGAAAGTTGGACAACGGATAAGGAAGACTGTAGAAAATCAATGCATTTGAATTATGGTGTTGGTGAAGAATATTCAAAGTACCATGGACTGCCAGAAGAAAAAACAAATCTGTCTTGGAAGAAGTGCAGCCGGAATGTTCCTTAGAAGTCAGGATGGTGAAGATTTGTCTCATCCTTCAGATATGTTATCAGGAGGGACTAGTCCCTGGAGAAGGACATCTTCACTTGGTAAAGTGAAGGAAGAGGGCAAACAAGGAAGACCCTCAATGAGATGGATTGGCACAGTGGCAGCAGCAATGGGCTCAAGGGTAACAATTGTGAGGATGGCACAGAACAAGGCAGTGCTTTGTGCCATTGTATACAGAGTCTCTATGAGTTGGCTCTGACTTGATGGCACCTAATAACAACAGCAAAGTTCCAATTTTACACAATTGTAACTGAGGGCCCAAACTTCTTTTGTTTTCCATCATGGAAATCAAACTCGAGACAGAAAATTTACAGATAATATTGACTTCAGTATTCTGGTTCTATGACAATTATTTTATATTGTATAATATATTAGTCTGGGTTCCCTAGAGGAGTAAAACTTGTGAAGCGTATACAAATATATACTTAGGTGGTGGTGGTTATGTGCCATGGAGTGGGTTCTGACTCATAGTGACCCTATACAGGGTTTCCGAGACTGTAAATCTGTACAGGAGCAGAAAGCCTCATCTTTCTCCCTCAGAGCAGCTTGGTCGTTTTGAACTGCTAACCTTGAGGTTGGTTAGCAGCCTGATTCATAACCACTATACTACCACAGCTCCTTATATACTTAGGTAAGAAGAGAAATTTAGTTCAAGGAAACAGCTCATACAATTGTGAGGAAATGGATCATGAAATTGTAGGGGCTGGCAAGCCCCTACTCTGTGAATCAGTGACAGGTAGTTGGGGATGCTGGCATTGTCAGATACAATCAGGCAGAGAGAAGTTAAGACACTTCTGTAGGTTCATGTCCCAAGACCTGGAAGTTAGGTGATGAGAAGAGAACAGGGCCAAATAATGAGAGCTTTGCCCAAACATCCATTTATATGCTAGAGGCAGGTGTCATCCCCAAGCATGTTCCCCTTTAAACTGTTTGCTGCTTAGAGAGATCACAAAATGGAAGGTGATTGCATAGTGTATGCCAAATCACTGAGAAGCATAACCTAGCCAATTTGACACATAGCATTAACCACCACATACAATAACAAATTGCTATTAAGTTCTAATACTTTACTCTCCTGAGTGTCCTGTTGGAAGATGGCTCTGTCATAAATGTGTTGATGGAGTCTGGTTCCTGAATTTGCAAGGCAAAGGACCAGACTTCTAGATATGGCATACCCACCAGGCAGTTGGCAGGTCTTTCCACCTGGTGGAGAAATAAAGCTATCACTTTTTTTTTTTTTAATTACATTTTTAGGAAGACACATAACGAGCTATATATTTTTAAAAATCTTGCTCCAAATTGCAGCTCATGTAGTTCATAAGTAAAAATTATTATAAACTAAGGTAGTATTGCTGAAGAAAATATGTAAATCATTTTTGTGCTTTTTTTTTTCCCTTTGGAAAAGTTTATTGTATATTTTCACATGTAAAAGTAAAACATTTGCTATATAAAAGTGTAGCCTTGGGAGTATATAAAAACATCCAATGCAACAAAAAAATTCAGAGGTATTTTTAATCTCTTAAAAATAGTTTGTTTGTTTTTTTTTTTTTTTTAAATAACATTCTGATTATGTTTCCAAACCAAACCAAACCTGTAGTGATTCAGTTGGGTCTGACTCATAGCGAGTGTGTCAGACAGAGTAGAAGTGTCTCAGAGGGTTTCCAAGACTATAAGTTTTATGGAAGCAGACTCCCATAACTTTATTCTATGGAGCTGCTGGTAAATTTGCTGGTGATGTTTATGGTGTCATTAAATATTTTTTATTGAAGTAAAATTTACATTTATATGCAATGAAATGCAAAGTTCTTAAGTGTGCATTTTGATAATTTTGACAAATGTTTGATAGATCAATACTTAAACCCCACCCAACTGAAGGCCTTATGGCTTTTATTTCTAACAACACTTTTTGTTGTTCTTGTATGAAATTATGCAGCAATGTGCACTCTTTGTGTGTGTGTTTGTCCAACATAAATGAACAAAATACTGAGTTTGTCAAGGATTTCAATTCACTCAGACCCATAGTCAACCTCCATGGGAAGGATAGTTAAGAAATCAAATAGAAAAAAATGCAACAACAACAAAAACCAAACCCAAAATTAAACACCATATTGCATTAGATAAATCTTCAGCAAAAGATCTTTTAACAGTGTTAAAAAAGTAAAAATGTCACAAGTTTCCCCTGACCCAAGCTATAATATTTTCTACTGCTTCACATGCATGTGAAAGCTGGACAATGAATCAGGAAGACTGAAAAAGAATTGATGCAGTTGAATTATGGCATTTAAGAAGAATATTATGGTCGGCCAGAAGAATGTATAAATCTGTTTTGAAAGAAGTATAGTCAGACATCTCATTAGAAATGAATATGGCCTTTGTCTCTGGTACTTTAGGCATGTTATCAGAAGGGATTAATCTCTGGAGAAGATCAGACTTGGTAAAATGGAGGGTCAGTGCACAAGAGGAAGATCCTCGCTACATGACTGTAACAATGGGCTCAAACTAGCAACAGTTGTGAGATGTCTCAGAACCGGACAGTTTTGATCAGTTGTACACAGGGTTGCTATGAGATCGGCACCTAGCAACACAGTGACATTAATTTGTTAAACTGAAAAGAATACACATTCATTATTGAAAGCAGGGAATAAAAGATATAAAAAAAAACCACACACAAAAAAATCACTCTTAAGATCTGTCAACATTGTTATCATTAATTTAAATGAAAAACAACAACGCTAAAATAAAACTTTATTAATGCATTCATTTTTTTCTCATTGTTTTTAGCTTAGCCTCAAGTACAATATTTATAGATCATTTAGGCAGGAAATAATTCGTCATATGGTGGTTTTTTTTTTTTGTTGTTGTTGTTGTTTTTTTGTCTTGCAAAACATAAGAGTGCATGTCTCATCCAAAAATCAAGAAACACTTTAAATCTCAGATAGGCCATTATTTCCTAAATGACCAAAGTCATCCTGGAGATACGGTTGTTTTAAGGTGATTGATGTTTTTCTTTATCCCACAAGCCTGAGTATTTACAACTGTGTTGCTTTTTACGATATTTTAAAGATCTCTCAGAGGAACCGAAACACAAAAAGCTTCTGTGATACTTTTCCATTTCAGTGCTTCAGTCATCTAGTGCCCTTGTCTGGTCTCCTGTCTTCCCTGTGGAACTTCATGTGACTTTTCAGTCAGACTGTTCTCTGCAGAGGACTCCATACTGGAATGTTTCTTATACAGATATAATAACTGAAAATTGGCCAATCTTAAGACCTATTTGACAAGACTCTTCTTGAATGTATTGATTGAATAATGGTTTGATTCTTCCTTTAGCCTTGTCTCCCATCCCCAAGCTTACATTTAAAAGATTGGCTTTCAGTAAACATTAGATTACTTTCTATTGTTACCTTAACAAATTACCTCAAATTTAGTAGCTTAAAACAATGTATGTTTACTATTTAACAGTTCTGGAAGTCATTTATCTTAAGTGAAATTTAGTAATTTCACATTACTAAAGTCAAAGAGTCCTGGTGGCTCAGTGGATTAAGCATTGAGCAGCTAACTGAAAGGTGTATGGTTTGAATCCACCAGCTGCTTTGTGAAGAAAGATGAAGCAGTCTGTTTCTGGGAAGATTTATAGCCTTGGAGACCTTAAGCAGCAGTTCTAATCTCTCCAGTGTGGTCACTGTCAGTTGGAATTGACTCGAGGGCAGCAAGGTTGGGTTTTGTTAAAATCAAGCTATTAGAAGGGATTTGCTCCCTTCTGAGTTTCCAGGAATTTCTAGTATTTCCTGATTCATGGCCTCCTCTCATCTTCACAATAAAAAATGGCTGGCTGAGTCTTTCTCAAATCACACTACTGACACCATCTTTGCTTCCCTCTTTCCACATTTAAGGACCCTAGTGATTACATGGCTCCACCTACATAATCTGAGATAATCACATTTGCAAAATTCCTTTTTCCTTATAATGTAACATATCCATAGGTTCAGGGATTAGGATGAGGACATATTTGGGAATATGTCTGCCTACCATAAGGGGATAGAGGTGAACACTGTTATATACACAACCCTGCAACAACAGTGTTCTGTGGATAAAGACATGGACAGATATACAGACTGAATGGATATGGGAGGCAGAGTGGGAGTTGTTGTTGTTGTTGTTGTCAGGTGCCATCGAGTAGGAACCGACTCATAACGACCCCATGCACAGCAGAACGAAACAATGTCCGATCCTGGGCCAACCTCACTACCGCTGCCACACTTGAGTCCATCAATGATGCCACCTGGCCAATCCATCTCGTTAGGGGTCTTCCTCTTTTTCTCTGACCCTCCACCTTACCCAGCATGACATCCTTCTCCAGCGACTGTTTCCTCCGGACAATATGTCCAAAGTATGAGAGACGAAGTTTAGCCATCTTGGCCTCCAAGGAGCACTCTGGCTGCACTTCTTCCAAAACAGATCTATTGGTTCTTTTGGCAGTCCATGACACTTTCAGTATTCTCCTCCAACACCACAACTCAAAGGCATCAATTCTTCTACGATCTTCCTTATTCACTGTCCAGCTTTTGTATCCATATGAGGCTATTGAAAATACCATGGCTTGGGTCAGGCGCAACTTAGTCCTCAAGCTGACATCTCTGCTCTTCAATACTTTAAAAAGTTCCTGTGCAGCAGATTTGCCCAATGCAATACGTCGTCTGATCTCTTGACTGCTGCTTCTGCGAGTGTTGATAGTTGATCCAAGAAGAATGAAGTCCTTGACAACTTCAATCTTTTCTCCATTGACAAGAATGTTGTTTATTGGTCCAGTGGTGAGAATTTTTGTTTTCTTGACATTGAGATGCAATCTACATCGAAGGCTGTGCTCTTTGATCTTCATAAGTAAATGTTTCAAGTCCTCTTCACTTTCAGCAAGCAGAGTGGGAGTATACCCACAAATATATGAGGGTTTGACAGAGGATATTTGTACATGGGTATTTACTTTTGCTGTAAACACACCTATGAATGTGGTAAAGCATGGTGGTGGTGGTGGTGATGATGTGCGATTTCAACACATAGTGAACCTGTATAGGGATTTCAAGGCTGTAACTCTTTACAGGAGCAGAAAGCCTCATTTTTCTCCTGCGTAATGGCTAGTAGTTTTGAAACGCTGGCCTGAATCATAACCACTATGCTACCAGAGTTCTTTGTGATACAGTATGTTGTTGTTGTTGTTGTTGTTGTGAAGTGTCGTCAGTTGGTTCTGATCCATAGCGACCCTGTATAGGGTTTCCGAGGAGCAGCTAGTGAGCTTGAACCATTGACCTTGCAGTTCAAATGGCTTTGCAGTCTGGCACATTAACCCACAATGCCACACCAGGACTTTGTGATAGAGTATGTTGTTGTTTGCTGTTAAGTGCTGTCAAGTCAATTCTGACCTACAACGATTCTGTACAGGGTTTCTGAGGAGCAGCTGGTGAGCTTGAGCCTCCAACCTTGCAGTTCAAATGGCTTTGCAGTCTGGCGCATTAACCCACAGCACCACACCAGGACTCTGTGGTAGAGTTATGTTGTTAAATACAGTTGAGTCAGTTCTGACCCATAGTGACCCGGTGTAGAGTTTCTGAGGAGCAGCTGGTGAGCTTGAACTGCCAACCTTGCAGTTCAAATAGCTTTGTAGTCTGGCATGTTAACCCACAGCGCCACACTAGGACAGAGTACAAAATGATGAAAACTTCTTAGATGTTACCAAGCACCTTCAGATGTGTTGCTGGGCCTGGGGTCTCAGGACCATAGTCTCAGAGGACACCATGGTCAATTGGCATAATACAGTCCATAAAGACAATGCTCTACATCCTACTTTTGGGGGATAGCAACTGGGATCCTTGAAGGTCATGAGCAGCCACCTATTGCTCTTACTATGCATGCAAGAAAGAAGAGTAATGAAAATTGAAGATGTTTGTAATCAAATAGTCCAATGGACAAGTGGACTATGTGAACATCAGTCTCCATGACTCTGAGACCAGAAGCAATTGGCTGCCACTACTAACCACTCTGAAATGGATCACATTAGAAGATCCCTGATAGAAAGGGAGGAAATGTGGAACAAAAACCACAATGATACAATACACTTTTCACCCAGGAGACATCAAGGCAAGTGGCTGGGTCCCCTCAGGGCAAATCCCTTTCCAAGATTAAGATTCAATGGGAATACACAAGGAGACATGTGCTCTGATTGGTGACCACGTTCGCCACCGATAAGGAGAAGTGAGGGAAAAACAGCAATGAAGCTGCGAGCTAAGCCCTACAACATTCAATAGACGCCTATGAACCCGGGTGGAGACCTGGTTGTCCAGCAGCATGGCAAGACCTGGGGACTCTTGGGCACAGAGTCAGTGACATAGCCACAGAGGACTAGAGTGGAGAGTGAAGAGTCAAGCTGATAAGATGAGAGGGCATGTGCATAAGAACAACCACACTTGCAGATAATACCCACTTGACCTGGCTTCAATGACTGGATGATCAGAACCCAACCAGAAGAAGAATAATGAGGAAAAAAACAGTAATCTGATACAATTTGATGAACCTGACCTACAGCTATGTATGTAGTAGCTCAAAAGAGGGAAAAAGTCTTTACAGTGAGGATCATTTCCACCCCTTCCATAAACAAAGTAGACAGGGATGAGCAACTTGGGACTTTGGCTACTCACAATGGAGGGCTACAAAGGCAAGAAGTGACTGGCTTACAAACATTCAAGAGGGAGCCTAGATCCAGAGGGTGCGGAGGAAGGCAGAATCTCCATTGAGTAGTATCCAATCTGTCTGGGCAGAGTTAATGAAAGGAGATGGGGATAGGTCTCTTGTGTTACAATAGTGAATAATTGTTTTCAGGACTGATTGTGAGAACTGGATATGTAAAGGTAGACATTTTGTAGCAAAAGGAGGGGAGTGATTGACTTTGCAGTGTAGGAGCGGAGGTCCCTGGGACCACCAAGAGAGAAGAGCGGAGAGTGGGACACTATCCAGAGAAGCAGTGATGCCAGTGATGGAGGCAGAGACGATGACATGGAGAGATGGAGCGGCTGGGGACTTTAGATCCAGAGAGGGAGAGCGGCTGTGTGCTGACGACCAGGAGGCAGACTGGTAGGGTATATACTCTGGTTGGTTGATGATGCATGGAGGGGACTGTAACCATGGCAATGAAATGATATACGATAGGATGAATGGAAAGCTAATGTTCTCCCATGTAAACTATCACATAATTCACAATAAAACATTAAAAAAAAATACACTTTTCAGAAAGAGACTGGAGGAACCCATGACTATGGCTTTTGATCACCCATAAGGTCTGGAATGGAACTCATCCTCGTGGCTCAATTTTCAGCCGAGCCAACAGGTTCAAACAGACTTTGCCGTCTAGTGCATTAACCCATAGCATTCAAGATGAAAAGGGCAAAGTTTACTGAAGGACAAAATTCAGAAGGGTTGGAAAGGAGGGTGGAATGGAAACAAGAACCACAGGGAGGAAGTGGGATAGCTTGTTACACAGAGGGGATTGCAATCACTGAGATAAAACAAAGTGTATGACCTTTTGAATGTAAAATTGATGATCTGCTTTGTAAACCTTCATTCAATTCACAATAAAAACTTTCAAAAAGAGAAAAAGAGAAGTCTAAAACATTTACTTATGAAGATCAAAGAGCACAGCCTTCGATATGGATTGCATCTCAATGTCAAGAAAACAAAAATCCTCACCACTGGACCAATAAACAACATTCTTATCAAGAGAGAAAAGATTGAAGTTGTCAAGGATTTCATTCTTCTTGGATGAACTATCAACACTCGCGGAAGCAGCAGTCAAGAGATCAGACGACCTATTGCATTGGGTAAATCTGCTACACAGGAACTTTTTAAAGTATTGAAGAGCAGAGACGTCAGCTTGAGGACTAAGGTGCGCCTGACCCAGGCCATTGTGTTTTCAATAGCCTCATATGGATGCGAAAGCTGGACAGTGAATAAGGAAGATCATAGAAGAATTGATGCCTTTGAGTTGTGGTGTTGGAGGAGAATACTGAAAGTGCCATGGACTGCCAAAAGAACCAATAGATCTGTTTTGGAAGAAGTGCAGCCAGAGTGCTCCTTGGAGGCCAAGATGGCTAAACTTCGTCTCTCATACTTTGGACATATTGTCCGGAGGAAACAGTCGCTGGAGAAGGATGTCATGCTGGGTAAGGTGGAGGGTCAGAGAAAAAGAGGAAGACCCCTAACGAGATGGATTGGCCAGGTGGCATCATTGATGGACTCAAGTGTGGCAGCGGTAGTGCGGTTGGCCCAGGATCGGACATTGTTTTGTTCTGCTGTGCATGGGGTCGTTATGAGTCGGTTCTGACTCGAAGGCACCTGACAACAACAACAAAACCAGCACAGAGTCATCGGGGAGATACTCTTTGCATTTCCTATTTCTTAGTTCTGTCACTTTACTCCTAGAGCTGTTGTAGACATACACCAGCTTTCAGGAGTAAAATACCTTCCAGTCCTGGCTTTTATCTCCCAGAACCCTGCTTTCTTCTACTCACAAACCAAATCCTAAACCCATTGCCAATGAGTTGATTCTATCTCATAGCAAGCAATAGGGATAAAGTAAAATTTCCCCATTGAATTTCTAAGGCTATAAATTCTTATGGAGGTAGTCGGCCTTGTCTTTCTCCTGCAGAGCAAATGGTAGGTTTGAATCCCTGACCTATAGGTTAGTAGTCAAATACTTTAACCACTGTCTCACCAGGCTTCTGTTACTCCCAGTCTTCAGTTAACCCTGATAAGATATTTTGTAATACAGACCAGAAAAGTATTCTTTTGAGGATAGCTTCATGTTATCAAGAGATTTTGAAAACTTTAAAGACACAGAGTACAGTTCTAGTCTTCAAAAAGATCATTAAAGGGATGACAGTACATTATAGTCAACCATTCATTTACAGATTGCTTCTGATTTATGAGAACAGATTTGATGCATTAGAAATTAAAGATTGAAGACCAGAAGGGTTTTGGGAGTAAGACAACGAGAAAGAAGGAAAAGACCAAATGGATATCAGAAGAGATTCTGAAACTTGCTCTCCTGTGTAGAGATGCTCACACAAATGGAAGAAATACGGAGGTAAAATAACTGAATAGAAAATTTCAAAGATCAGCTCCAGAAAACAAAGTCAAATATTATAAAAATGTGCAAAGACCCAGAGTTAGAAAAGCAAAAGGGAGGAAAACACTGCATTTTTCAAGCCGAGGGAACTGAATTAAAAACGCAAGCCTCGACTTGAAATATTGAAGGATTCTACACTGCAGGTTAATGCACCATATTGCAAAATTAGTTTGAACTGCAAAGTCGGCAGTTCAAGGTCACCAGGCACTCCTAGGAAAGCCTATACAGGATCACTAGGAAAGCCTATACAGGATCACTATGAGTTGGAACTGACTCTACAGCACTTATCAACAACAGGCAAAATATTGAATGATGCAGAAAGCATCAAAAGAAGATGTGAGGAATACACAGTCACTGTACCAAAAAGAAATGGCTGATGTTTAATCATTTCAAGAGGTAGCATATGATCATGAGCCAATGATACTGAAGGAGGCAGTCCAAGGTGCATTGAAAGAATTGGCAAAGAACAAGACACAAGGAATTAATAGAATACAAATTAAAATCTTTCAAGAAAGTGAGGTGGCACAGGAGGCACTCACTCATCTGTGCAAAGAAATTTGGAAGACAACTACCTGGCCAACTGACTGGAAGAGATCCATATTTGTGCCCAATTCAAAGAAAGATGACCTAACAGAATGTGGAAATCATTGGACAATCGCATTAAAATCACATGCAAGTAAAATTTTGATAAAGATAATCTAAAAATGACTGCAACTATATATTAACAGAGTAATTCCAGAGGTACAAGCTGGATTCAGAAGAGGATGTGGAATGAGGGATAGCATGACTGGCATCATATGGATCTTGGCTAAAAGCAGAGAATACTAGAAAGATATTTACCTATGCTTTATTGACTATGCAAAGGCTTTTGATTGTGTGAATTATGACAAGCTATGAACAACATTATAGAGAATGAGTATTCTGGAACACTTACTTAATTGTGCTCATGAGGAACCTGCACATAGACCAAGACCTCGTTGTTTGAAGGGAACACCGAATGGTTTAAAATTAGAAAAGGTGTGCTCCAGGGTTGTATTCTTTCACCATATTTATTCAATCTGTATGCTGAGTACATAATTAGAGAAGATGGATTATATTTTTAAAAATGTGGCATCAGGATTAGAGGAAGACACATTAACAACCTGTGATATGCAGATGATACACCCTTGTTTGCTGAAAGTGAAGAGGATTTAAAATACTTAACTGAAGGAGATCAAAGACCACAGTCTTTGGTATAGGTTGCACCTCAATGTAAAGAAAACAAAAATCCTCAGCACTGGACCAATAAACAACATCCATATAAATGGAGAAAAGATCGAAATTGTCAAAGACTTCATTTTGCTCGGATCCACCATCAACACTCATGGAAGCAGCAGTCAAGAAAGTAAACAACGTATTGCATCAGGCGAATCTGCTGCACAAGACCTCTTTAAAATGTTTAAAGCCAAAGAGGTCAGTTTGAGGACTAATGTACACCTGATCCAAGCCATGACATTTTCTTTTTCTTTTTTTGCCATGACATTTTCAATAACCTCCTGTGCATGTGAAAGTTGGACAGTGAATAAGGAAGACCATAGAAGAATTGATGCATTTGAGTTACAGTGTTGGAGGAGAATGTAAAATGTATGATGGACTGCCAAAAAGAGAAAAAAACCTGTGTTGGAAGAAGTACAGTCAGAATTTCGGTCCTTGGAAGCCAGAATGTGTACACTTCATCTCTCGTACTTTGGCCTTATTATCAGTAGGGACCCGTTCTTGGAGAAAGATATCACGTTTGGTAAAGTGGAGAGTCTGAGAAAAAGAGAAAGATCCCCCCAATAAGATGAATTGGCACAGTGGCGGTAGCAATGGGCTCAGGTGTAGCAATGATTGTGAGGTTGGCTGGGAACAGGCAGTGTTTCATTTGGTTGTTCATAGGGTTGTTATGAGTCAGCACTGACTCAATGGCACCTAACAACAACAGCAACTGACTTACAATGTAATCTAGTTGCAACAAACTGTACTTAAGACTGTCTCTTTTTGTTGTTGTTGTTGTACATCCTATAGGTATTACATACAATGTTGCAGCACATTATTTGCTGATGTTATCATTCTCAGGTGATCACTCTGGAATGTTCAGTTTTATGATCTTCTGTTATATATAGGCTATGACTTGTATGGCCTACAGTGAAATCAGTGTTGGGAATCATAGTGGATAGAAAGTTGGGCAATGTTCAACTCTAACAACACGTGACAACTGAATTGTGCATGTACCTTGCAGCCATTACTACTTTGAAGGCAACTTCTTTGTAGAACGGGCCTATGCTACTGCTGCTGTTGCAAGTCATCAAGTCAGTTCTGACTCATAGAGACTTTGTATTCAGTTTCTGAGGCTGTAAAAATTTACAGGAGCAGAAAGCCTCATCTTTCTGCTGTGGAGTGGCTGGTCGATTCGAACTGCAGTTAGCAGCCTAATATATAACCCACTCTGGTAGCGTAGTGGTTACGAATTGGGCTGTGAACCTTAAGGTCAGCAGTTCGAAACTACCAGTCGCTCCGCGGGAGAAAGATGAGGCTTTCTACTCCCGTAAGGATTTACACCCTCGGAAACCCTGTACAGGGTCGCTATGGGTCGGAACTGACTCGACGGCACTTAACAACAACAACAAACTAACAGAGTTCCAAGATTACGCCTATGTTGTTGTTGTTGTTAAGTGCTGTCAAGTTTTTTCTGACTCATAGCAACTCTGTATAGGGTTTCTGAGGATTTGCTGGTGAGTTGAACTACTGACCTTGAGGTTCAAACCAACCTTGTGGTCCAGTGCTTATCCTACAACGCCACACCAGGACTCCCATAACTGGCCTATAGTATGATTTTTTTCAGCATTTCCTGTTAAAAAGCATGAGTTCTTTATTTGAAGTCATATTAAGTTTCTCTACCAATAGCACCTGCAGTTCTTAACCCCCCCTAACAATATGGCTAGCAAAAGAAGTTATGCCACTGAATATTCTAATCTAAAAAAAGTAAGGAAGGTTTTAGACACGAATGTAAATATGAAGATCATTAAGATCTATGACAATGAGAGAGAAAAAAAAAAAAAAAAAAGACAGCAAACTAGTGCTATGAAGGACTATCTTACCATTAGACCATTTCAGCAAGTGTTAAGGATAGCAATAGGATTTTGGAGGCTATTAAAGGAGTCCTGGTGTGGCGCTGCGGGCTAATGCCTCAGACTGCAAAGTAACCTTGAACTGTAAGGTCGGTGTTTCAAACTCACCAGCTGCTCCTTAGAAACCCTATACAGGGAGACGCAAGGGCCAATCCTTAAAATGGAGAGCTGTTGATGGGGATAGAAGACCAAATCTAGAAGATTCCTTTGAGTTTACTGCTAAAACAAAGGAAAGTATGCAGCCTTTTTGAAAACCTGAAGGAATAGCAAGAAGACTACCTCAGGGGCAGGTCACCCAATAAGCTAGGTAAGCATGGACTTGTGCTTACTAATCTGTAGCGAACAATTTCTCATGTGTTTCACTTTGGTGAAATTGTTCTCTACAGGTTAGGAAGTTGTTGTTGTTAAGTGCCATCCACCGATAGCAACCCTGTATAGGGTTTCTGAGGAGCAGCTGGTAAGCTTGAAGCAACTTTGCAGTCTGGTGCATTAACCCACAGTGACACACCAGGACTCCAAGTACTAACCAGGTCTGCTCCTGCTTAACATCTGAGATCAGATGACATCGGGTGCGCTCAGGGGGGTATGGCTATCACAAGTAAATCCATACTAGACTTGTAATACTGGGTACTTGGCCCCTGTTGTTGTTGTTGCTATGTGCTGCGGAGTCGGTTCTGACTCACAGAGACCCTGCATAGGGTTTCTGAGGCTGTAAATCTTCATGGGAGCAGAAAGCCTGATCTTTCTCCCATGGAACAACTGGTAGTTTTGAACTGCTAACTGTGAGATTAGCAGCCTGATTCGTAACCACTACACTAACAGAGCTCCTTTGGCTCCTGTTAGGGACTGTAAATTTGAAAATATTCTGTAGGAAGGTGCTGTGGGTCTGTGAGAGAGACAGATGCCAGCCATACCTAGAAGTAGAATTTTTAACGTGCTGAAAAAATTTGAAATTGTTCACTATGTATCATTGTCCAGAGTGACTCAAGCTAATAAAGATACACTGAGGTGATGAGAAAAAGGATCATGTTTATTAAGCTTGTGGACAAATCTGAGAAAGAGGGGGATTCTCAGATTCTGTCTACCTCCAGATGCTTTCCAACTTTCTCTTATAGTGCAATAATTACATCATAATCATCATATGTGATTTCATATGATAACAGGTTAAACATGCAAAGTAAGGAATATAAAGATGGTTGCGATTGTTGTTAAGTGCCATCGAGTCAGTTCCAACTCATAGTGACCCTGTATAGGGAGGGTTTCTCAGGAGCAACTGGTAGATTTGAACCACCAATCTTGTGGTTCAAACTGGCATTGCAGTTCTTACTCTACAGCGTCACACCAGGACTCTATAAAGATGGTTGTCTTTGTTGTCATGTGCCATGGAGTCGGTTCCGACCCACAGCGACTCTGCATAGGGTTTCTGAGGCTTGAAATCTTTACTGGAGCAGAAAGCCTCATCTTTCTCTCGCAGAACAACTGGTAGTTTCGAACTGTTCTCCCTGAGGTTAGCAGCCCGATTCATAACCACTATACTACCAGAGCTCCTTTAGTAAATCTCACTATAATGTTAAACTTCCACCAAGAGGTGACATTGTTTCAATGTGACCAAAATGACTTATTGTGGAAAAGTATGACAGAGGACTTAGAGTCACAAAAGAGGTGAAGCTGATGCCTGGTTTCAAGGCATTGAAAGACAAAATCGTACTGTTGTTTAGGTGAAATGCTGCTGGATTTGAATCAAAACCTTTGCTTGTTTTTCATTCTGAAAACCCCTGAGCATTCTAAAACATTCACAAATATATGAATTTTGTTTCCCTTTTTCTTTTTTTAGTCTACTACAGGATTAACTCCAAGATCTGGATGACAATTATGTTATTGGAAGACTGGTTTTTAAAATAATTTCATCCCAGAAGTGCATGCCTACTGCCTTGGAAAGTACATTAGTTTCAAGATTCTGCTGGCACTTGATAATGTTCAGGACATCTTCCTCACAAAATGATCTAAATTAAGATATGAAAGTGGTATATCTACTTCCCAATATGACAGCTATGATTTAACCTGCGGATCAAGGTGCAATTGCTAGCTTCAAGGCATACTACTACAGATTATGTTTGCACGGGCCATAGCTGTAACAAACAGGGTTATGGTAATATTTCATGATTTCTAGAATAATTATAACATTCTTTAGTGTATCTGGAACATTGTTTCTTTCTGAGAGGAAGTTAGGAGAAAATGCAGGCCGGATTGTGTAACAAATTGGTGAGTTATATTAAAATACTTCAAGCATTTGCTCAGGATAATGTGATGGAAGAATGATGGGAAAATCATCCGTACGGCAAGAACGCTGAATATAGAACTTCATTGTGTCAATGTGGAACAGCTCTTAGAACATGGAGAAGGGGAATTGTCAGATCAGGACTAACATGCAAATTGAAGAGGAAAGACATATCAAATGAGAAAGAAGTAATGAAGAACAGGAAGGGAAGAAGTCAAAATTTCTGCAGTGAAAAGATTTGCTGAAGTTTTATTTTATTCCTTTTAACTAAATCCAGGGCTTTGACTGCTTAACAACATGGATCCCAATGCCAATTACTAAGCTAAAATAGATGGGCATTTTCAGGAAGCAGTGAAATGTTACTACGAAATAAATGCAGAAAAAGAGAAAAGGATCATATATGCAATTCTCACCAATTTTGACTAAAATATCATCTCCATTCTCAAGGGTAATCCAGATGATCTAGAACATTCCACAAGTTGCGTTTTTGCTGCAACTGACAAAATGCCAGTTTATCCACATCTTTTTCATCAGAGTAAATTTTTTAGTTTTGTGCATTTTTATGTATGTATTAAAATAGATTTATAGTTTGTGTATAGTGTTTCCAATCATCAAAAATAACTAAAGACTGGATTTATAAAGATACTGATAATAAAAGACATTAATAACGAAAAGAATTTAAAGAGGGGTGTTTGACTTATATCAAAACTGACTTATGATGGAGTTGTAGCAATGGAACCCATGGTAATTTAGGGCCTACCTGTGTTATAAGCTACAGTAACCATTGCAGAGATACACAAATAAGTAAAGCCCAGTTGCTGTCCTCAGGGAGTTTGTTGTTGTTGTTAAGTGCCGTCGAGTCAGTTCCGACCCATAGCGACCCTGTACAGGGTTTCCGAAGCTGTAAATCTTTACCGGAGCAGAAAGCCTCATCTTTCTCCCGCAGAGCGGCTGGTAGTTTCAAACTGCTGACCTTGCGGTTTGCAACCCGATTCGTAACACTACACTATCAGAGTTCCTTATAGACTGGTAAACTTAAAGTAACAAGTTCATTTGCTGGCAAATTTATGAAACTCCTGGGTGAAAACTTAGAGTTTTATTCCTTATGACACATCAAGCAGCATGGGCTTCATATTAGCGCTGGTTTCTCAAGTTGGTGATTCAATTCTAACTCATGTTGAGCCCCCATGTGCAGCATAGGACTGTACTTCATAGCTTTTTTTTTTTTTTTTTTTTTTTTTTTTTAAGGCTATGCCTTTCCTGAAACAGGTCCCCAGGGCTTTCTCTCAAGGCGTCCTTAGATGAACTTGAATCTCTCACCTTTCTGTTAGCATGTGAGTGCAGTAACAGTTTACCACCTGGGGATTCACTCTTTTTTTTTTTTTTTTTAACTCTCCTTTTCAGAGTTGTTCCTCCTCATTAACATAAATTTACTGACCCACTACAGTCCTGGTGTGGCGCTGTGGGTTAATGCGCTAGACTGAAAAGTCAGTTTGAACTGCAAGGTTGGTGGTTCAACCTCACCAGTCGCTCCTTGGAAATCCTCTAGAGGGTCGCTATGGGTCGGAACCAATTCGACGGCATTTAACAACAACAACAGTGCTTATCTAATTTTTCATGTTGCTAATTTGTTCCCATATGTTGTTGTTAAGTGCCATAGAGTTTTTCTGTCTCATAGGGATCCTGTATAGGGTTTCTGAGGCTGTAACTCTTCACAGGAGTGAAAGCCTCATCTTTCATTTCAAGCTGCTGACCTGCGGTTAGCAGCCCAATGTACAACTACTATGCACCAGGGCCTGTTTATACATAGTTATTAAAAGAGAATAATACTCAAGACACACACACACACACATATATATATTAAACTCTTTAACTTAAACTATGGTTCAGTATGGATTATATCTCGATGTAGAGAAAGCAAAAACTTCATAACTGGACCAATAAATTGTTGTTAAGTGCTGTCGAGTTGGTAACGACTCACACATTGTGACCCTGTATAGGTTTTCCAAGAAGCCACTGTTCAAACTCAGCAGTCACTCCTCAGAAACATATACAGGGTCACTATGAGTCAGAACCATCTCAACAGCACTTAAAAACAGCAACAACAAATGGAGAAAAGATTGAAGTTGTCAAAGACTTCATTTTGCTTGCATCCACAATCAATACTCATGGAAGCAGCAGCCAAGAAATTAAAAGATTTATTGTATTAAGCAAATCTGCTGTACAAGATCTCTTTAAAATGTTAGAGATCAAAGATAGGAGTTTGAGAACTAAGGTGCGCCTGACCCACGCCTATGTATTTTCAATAGCCTCACATACAGGGGAAAGTTGGACAATGAATAAGGAAGACTGGAGATGGACTGACAGCAGTAATGGGCTCAGACATTACAATTATGTGGGATGGGAAGGACCAGGTAGTACTTAGTTCTGTTGTACACAGAAGGTCACTATGAATCTGAACTAACTTGATAGCATCTAACAGCAACAACAGTGGTTCAGTTTTAAGGTGACGTCAGGGGATATGTTTGGTTTAAGATTTAAAGATTATCTAAAGTCCATAACAATTTGAAATTCTGTTCTGCATTTCCCCCTTTTTTATTAGAGTTTTTCAATGGAATCTTTGATCAAAATGTTCAGTAATGGTAGCTGGGCACTGTCCATTTCTTCTGGTCTCATAGCAAAGGAGACAGTTGTTCATGGAAGCAATTAGCCACACATTTCACATCCCCCTTCTATTCCTGATCTTATTTCTTTCCCTGTTGAATAGAGACCAATTGTTGTGCCTTGAATGGTTGCTTTTAAGACCCCAAGCATTGCACTATGAAGTAGGAGATAGAACAGAAGCACTAAACATATCATTAAATCAATTAACTGGGATGTATCAGAATTTCATTCTGAGATTACTGTATATTATTACTTTCTTTCTCAATTACACCTAACAATAGGACATTAGTCTTTACGTGCCTTTGAGTCCTTTCCAACTCACAGCAACCCTGTCGTTTTCAAGGAGCATTTGATGGGTTTGTCCTATCGACCTTGCGATTAGCAGTCCAGTGGTGATCCTACAGCATCACACCAAGAGTTTTTAGAACCATATTACATAGCTCGTGTTGATGGAGAAATGCTTTCTGGGTTCTAATTTCAGGAACCTGGGTCCCTGATAGTGGTCACTCACAGTCCTCTATACTTAATAGCTGAAGCAACAAAAGAGAGTGGGCCTAAGAAGTATTGGGATACCAGAAAAAGATTAATTTTTTTCATCTGAATAAAATATTTATTTATTAAGCATTCAATGTCAAACTAAAAGAGGGGGGGTTTCAGATCTGGGTCATGAGAAAACTACAAAAGGCACAGGAAACCTGTAATGGGTTGTGAAGATTGTCATCAAATAGGTGAATTGTTCAATTAAAGAAAGGACTAGCATTGTTATTGGATATGTAATGATAATAGCTAAGGAAAGACAACATAAGTTAGAATTGCCATGACCTCTTTTTTGTCACAACAGATTTCAAAATCTATTTTCAACAAACTTGGTGACCTCATAATGGAATAAATTTGTCCCCAATTCTTATTTTTAAATGATCCAGGTGATCAAATGGTACAATGACAGTAGTAAGGCAATACTTTTTGATACATGTCTATTATATGTTGGCACACTGGCACACTGTAAAGAAGTTTTCTATTTTAATCTTTATGTGGACCCCCTCAAGTCCACATGATTCTTCTCCCCATTTAAAAAAAGAAGAAACTGAGCCCCTGTGAAGTTGCTTGACTTGGTGAAGGACACAGGACCATTTGTAGAACAGGAACTAGAAAGCAGGTCTTGGGACAAGGTCTATTGCTTTACATTGCCATACAAGAACCAAACCCAACCCATTAGGAAGTCAATTCCAACTCACAGTGACCCTATAAGATAGAGTAGAATTGCCTTTTAGGGTTTCTAAGGCTGTAAATCGTTACCGAATCAGACTGCCACATCTTTC
Source organism: Chrysochloris asiatica (assembly GCF_000296735.1). Lineage (NCBI taxonomy): Eukaryota > Metazoa > Chordata > Mammalia > Afrosoricida > Chrysochloridae > Chrysochloris > Chrysochloris asiatica. The sequence continues at coordinate 21,859,440 of NW_006408528.1, forward strand.
TCCCATAGAACAGCTGGTAGGTTTGAACAGCTGACCTTATGGTTAGCAGCTGAACAGTTTGAGCACTGTGCTACTAGGGCTGTTTACATTATCATGCAACATTAATATAAATGATTATGATAGATTTTGGTTGATATTTTTGACCATTTTACAAAACCATGTAAGGTAAAACAAAAGATTGCTTATTTGGACTCAAGGGGGAAAAGCTAAAAGAAAAAACTGAAATATTGTAATGTTGGAATGTATTGATTCAGGCATCACAGAAAAATATGTGTGCCTTCATCACTCTGTAGCTCACGCTCTCTTTTTCTTTCTCTTTTTTGTAATTTATTCTTCACCAATTTCAAAAAAAGATGGATAGTTCTTGGCTGACTTTCAGAGGAATCATAATATAGTAAAATAATTTTCAGATTTCTAGCTAAATAGATTTCTTGTCTTCAGATTACCCAAGAACCCACAGTATTGATAAATTTAAAAAGTCTATGTAGGTAGAGCATGCTTTGTGCTTTATAAAAATAGAATCATATTTATGTGCATTTTCAATAGTTTGCCCTGTTTGTTCAATACTATGTTTTCGAGATTCATTCTTGCTATTTCATGTAGCTGTAGTTCTCTAATTTTCACTGCTGTATGTAAAATTCCATTTTACTTTTATACCACAATTTGTTTATCCTTTGTATTGTTGACAGCCATTTGGATTGTTTCCAGTTTTTTGCTGTAACAAACAATGTTGCTTTGAATATTCTTTTACAAGTATCCTGGTTCACATAATGCAAATGTTCCTGTTGGGGACATAATTCTTAGAAGTGTGATTGCTGGGTCATAGTGTTTTTCCAGAGTGTTGTTCAATTTAGTCCAAATAGCCATGAAAACTCATTTCTTCACATCATAAGCGTGATATTATCACTTTTAAAACTCTTGCCTATCTGGTAGCTCATTATACTTTTTATTTGCATAATCCTGAGTACAAATGTGAGTAAATGTATCTTCTTAAGTTATTTTGTACATTCGTTCATGTGTCTGCATCTATCACTTTGCCCATTTTTCCACTGGGTAATTTATATTTTTATCATTGATTTGGACTTTTTTTTCCCCCCTTAGAACATATTTCAGATACAAATCCTTTGATAATGATCTATGCTATACTTTTTTCCTTTTAGTTTTTGATTTTTAAAAATTTTTAAGTGGAGTTTTTTAAAAAAAACAACCACAAGCATTACATTTTAATGTAGTCAAATTTATTGTTTTTTCCTATATTATTTGTACTTTTTATGTTTTGGTTAAGAAACCCTTTCCTACTCTAAGTTTTAAAGATAGCCTTTTACATTTTCTGTAAAAATGTTTAATTTTTAGGATTTACTTGTCTGAGTTTATTTTTATATGTAATATATTTTAGGAGTATGATATTCTTTCCATAGGATTAAAGCCAAAAATCTCCACCAAATTATGGTACTGAGTCTGTCATACAAGTATATTATTCTATGGCTTGTATAACTCAGAAACTATTCCACATTCCTACATCATATTCAAAAATAGTTGCTTATACATTTATGATTAAATGTGTTTTCATTAAAAAATAAATTATGGCTAAGGCCGATTAATGTGATTCTATGAGCAGAAGTAGGGAGGGTGTAAAAGAGAAATTTGAAGCGGGGAAGCAAGAGTTTATCTCTGGTTTAAGAAAATATGATCCAGTCATGATAGTGACATAGAACGGAAAGGACAAAACTAGAATAACACTGGAGAGGAAGAACTAACTGTGCTTATTGAATAACTGAACATGGTGAGCAAAGGAAGTATCAAACATTGCTTCAAGGTTTAAACTTGGGTGGCTCTGATTGTATGGAAAGAAGATTATTTCCATTTAAAATTGTTGAGGCTACAAAACCCTTAGGTAGAGGTTTAGGAAGCATTGACATATACTCAATGTTATATTTTTGGAGGAGTATTTCTAATAGACTTTGTTACCTTCACAACCTGCTCCATTCTTATTGTTTCAGGGTAGAAAAGGGTGGTAGTGTTAGCATTAGCATCAGTACCTGTTTAACATCCTGGGGAATAATGAGAATCAAGATGAGCCCAAGGCTGAAGCCTATGAAGTGAAGTTCGGGCACATTTCCACTAGGAAACCATATACAGGGTTGCTTTGGGTCGCAACCTTCTCGATGGCACTTAACAGCAGCAGCAGCAACAACAACAACAACAACAACAACAACAATCCTTATTACCAATTCTGCCACAAGCCATCCCTTCCACAGTACTCTCTACTTCTTTTCTGGGTTCAGTGATCTATTGCAGTAGCCACCCGGAACTCACAGACCATACATTTCAGTTAAGTGGCTTATTAAGGAAGTGTTAAGTTGTTAAGTACCATCCATTCGGTTCCAACTCATTGTTGTTGTTGTTGTTAAGTGCCATGGAGTTGCATTCTGACCCATAGCGACCTTGTATAGGGTTTCCAAGGAGCAGCTGATGAACTCGAACTGCAGGCCTCTTGGTCCAAGTGGACTTTTCACTTCAGCGCATTAACCAACAGAGCCATACCATAGTGACTCTTTATATATTCTGGATACTAATTTTTCTCCTAGAAATATCTTCTTCCAGTTTGTGTCTGTTTCTTTTAATTTTTTTCATCTATTCTTTTTATGATATCTTTTGATGAACAAAAGATCTTAATCCTTATATAATCAATCATTTCTGTTATATTTCTGCATTTTATTTAAGATGTTTCCCCCTATAGTGAGGTCATGAAAATATTTCCTACTTTTTATTCTAATTATAGCTTTAACTTTCACATATAAGTGTTGAATTCCACTACATTGATTATAATTTATGGTATGGTGTTGTTAGTAAGTGCCATAGAGTTGGTTCTCATTCATACTGACCCCGTGTTTCCAAGGAGCTGCTAGTGGATTTGAACCATTGACCTGAGGTTAGCAATTCAGTGCTTATCCTATAGCCCCATACCAGGACTCCATGGTATGGTATGGGATAGGGATAGAATATCACTTTGTTCCCTCGTGGATACTCAATTTTCCATTTCTATTGAAAATCTATTATGTTTCACAGACTTTCAATATTACCCTGGCTATGTATCAAGTAATATTGTTGTTGTTAAGTGCCATCCAGTTGGTTCCAACTCATAGTGACATTATTATCCACAACTGAACGAAATACTGCCCAGTCCCGAGCATCCTCACTGTCATTGTTAAGCTTGAGCCTATTGTTGTTTCCACTGTGCCAATCCATCTCATAGGGAGTTCTTAATCTTTTTCACTGACCCTCCACTTTACCTACCATGCTGTGCTTCTCCCAGGGCTGGTTCCTCCTGATAATATGTCTGAAGTATGAGAGACAAAGTCTGGCCATTCTGGCTTGTAAGTAACATTCTGGCTGTACGCTGTACTTCTTCCAACACAGATTTATTTGTTGTTCTAGCAGTCCATGGTACTTTTAATATTCTTCTCCAACACCATAACTCAAATGCATCAATTCTTTTGTGGTCTTCCTTATTAACTGTCCAACTTTCACATGCATATGAATCTATTGAAAACACCATGGCTTGGGTCAGGTGCACCTTAGTCCTCAAACTGACATCTCTACTTCTGAACACTTTAAAGAGGTCTTGTGCAACAGATTTGCCTAATGCAATATGTTGTTAGATGTCTTAACTGCTACTTTCATGAGCACTGATAGTGGATTCAAGCAAGATGAAGTCTTGGACAACTTCAATCTTTTTTCCATTTACTATGATGTTATTTATTGGTTCAGTGGTAAGGATTTTTGTTCTCTTTACATTGAGGTCTAGCCCATGCTGAAGGCTGTGGTCTTTGACCTTCATCAATATTTTAATTTCTCTTCCCTATCATCTGCATTTTGTAGGTTGTTAATGAGTCTTCCTCTAATCCTGATGCCATGTTCTTTTTATAACCTAGCTTCTGAGAATATTTGCTATTATTATAGCTATTTATTCCATTCTATCTCTTGAAATATCCATTGTATATCACCACCTGGTTTTAGCTTCTATAACTTTATAATAAATCTTTGTATCTACTAGGACAAGTCTTCCAACATTTTTTCTTCTTCAACAGAATGACATGTTGACAGTTTTTTGGCCTCTGAACCACAATATAAACATCAAACTCAGTTTCCACAAAAGAACTGATTGGGTTTTTATTTGTATGCAATTACATCTAAATGTCTATTATAGAACTAGCATTTTTATATAATGAGTCTTCAGTTCATGACCATGGCATACTTCTTGGTTTATTTAGGTCTTCTTTAGTGTAGTTCTGTACATATCATATTTTTCTTCATAGTAGTTTTATACATGATACCACATTTATTGATAGGTGTCTTAGGCTGGGTTTTCTAGAGATGCAAAACCAGTGAAGCATCTATATGTATGTAAATTGTTGTTGCTAAGTGTGGTTGAGTCCACTTCAGCTCATAGCAACCCTGTGTAGGGTTTTCAAGGAGTTGCTGGTGAGGTTGAACCACTGACCTTTTGGTTTGAACTGGCCTTGCAGCGCATTAACCCACAGCACCACACCAGGACTCCACTGTATATATACATATATAAAGGTAAGCTTATTATCAAGGGAATGGCTTATAATTGTAGAGTCTCAGGTTCCCAGTGAAAGAGAAAGAAAGCCTTTCCTGTGTGTCCATTATATTGGGAATAGACCACACCCTCAAGGAAGCATCCCTTTTATGACTGGCTGCTCATAGCCACACATCATAGAATTAACTATACCTATATTAAGTTTCATCACCATGTTGATGTTATTAGGGACCATTGAGTCAGTACCAACTCATAGCGAACCTATGTATAACAGAATGAAACACTGCCTGGTCCTGGGCCAACCTCATAATTGTTGCCACGTTTGCCTTTGCCAGTCCATCTTGCTGGGTGGGGGGTTCTTCCTCTTTTTCTCTGACCCCCCCACCTTAACAAACATAATATCCTTCTCCAGCAACTGGTCCCTCCTGATAATATGTCCGAAGTATGAGAGACAAAGTTTGGCCACCCTGGCCTCCAAGGAGCACTCTGGCTGCACTGCTTCCAACATGGATCTGTTGGTTCATTTGGCAGCCCATGATACTTTCAATATTCTCCTCCATCACTATAACTCAAAGGCATCAATTCTTTTATGGTCTTCCTTATTCACTGTCCAGCTTTTACATGCATATGAGGTTATTGAAAATACCATGGCTTGGGTCAGGTGCACATTAGTCCTCAAGCTGACATTTTTGCTTTTCAACACTTTAAAAAGGTCTTGTGCAGCAGATTTGCCTAATGCAATCAATATGTTGTTTGATTTCATCACCATAGGAATAAGCAAATTTCAACTGATAATTCTCTGGAAATCCTGCCCTAGGCATGCTGACACAGAATCCTACCCATTACAGTAGTATTCCAATAAAATCATTTTCTGACTCTCTATTGCTGGTGTATAGAATGCTATACATTTTTATACATTGATTTTAAACTGTGCAAACTTAGAAAATTTTTAATTCTAAAAATTATCTATAGCTTCTATTGGATTTTTTAAATACACAAGATCATATCAACTACAAATAATATTTTATTTTACCTACTTCTATTCCTTCTACTGGAGTCCTTGTGTGGCGCTGTGGGTTAATGCGCCAGACTGCAAAGCCGTTTGAACCGCAAGGTCGGGCGATTCAAGCTCACCAGCTTCTCCTCGGGAACCCTATACAGGGTTGCTATGCACTTAACAACAACAACAAAATTCCTTCTACAATTTATTACTTTTTAAAGACTATTTAGAGACTCCAGTACAAGGTTGAAAAAAATGGACATGCTGGTAATTTTTCAGATCTAGAAAGGAATGCCTTTTACTATTCTATATGATTTGTTAATAGGAGGCTTTTTGTATATACCTTTTATCAGGGTAAGGGATTTTGCTAATTTGAAAAAAAAAAAAAATCATGAATGTGTATTGCGTGGGTTGAACCTTTGGCCTGCACTAGGATTGGTGATTCAAACTCACCATTTGCTCCTCAGAAACGCTATGCATGGTTGCTAGGAGTTGGAACCTACTCAAAGGCATTTAACAACAAAGGACAAGAAAGAGAATAGGAAGGAGAATCAATTGAATTTTTGATGATGATAATGCTAAATTCTAATTGTTCTATGTAGTTCCTCCCTCCCTTCCGTCTTCCCTCCTCCACCTCCCTTCTTCTTTTCTCTCTCCTTCTTTTCATTTAAGCTAATTTTGCCTTTTTAAAATATTTTATTTTTTTTCTTCTAGTTTCAGAAACTTTCTAATTGTAAAAATATAGTAAACATATTTAATATTGATTCTTTGTTTTATTTTATATCTGAAATCTTTATGCATCTAACTTTACCATCTGTTGTTTCCACTATCTTTCACTAAAGGTGGCTGGATTTAGCATGCATTTTATGAATTTTAATGATATGTTCATATTTTGGAGGAGTTTTATCTGTTAGTATTTTCTGAGCTCTACATTGGTATTGTCAATTTATACCTCCAGTGACTATTTCCTTTCATTTCTGCTAAACACTGAGGGACACTGGGGCACCAGTATAGAAACAATTTAATTAAATTGTTTTTGCCTTAGGCTTTTTGGATCGGTACTATGAGTTTGGGTTACAAGTTCAGGTGAGGACCAGCTTGTGGATAAGAATTCAAAGGGGAGCTTTTATGTTTCCTTTTACCCAATGCCACGTTTTACAATAGATAATTTTCCTTGCTGTCCTCTGGATTTACTTGTAGTTCACATATACCTTGAGGCTTTAGGCCTTTTGGAGTTCCTGATTTATTAAGGGATGTCTTACTAGGTTCCTCATTTTGTACAATGCCCCTTCTAGGGGTTATTTCCTGTTGCTTGTAAACAAAGAAGTTCATGTACACCTTGATGGGCAAATGTTCTTGAAGGTGAAAGATTCAAAGTTCAGTTTACTTCTTTGTTTTCCTATTTTCCCTTAGTTTTTGGCCCCTGTGGATTTCTTGATAACAAATCAAAGCATTTAAAAATATTATTTCATTATTTCAGTTCTTTTCAATAGAAGGATTGGCTCAAGGTCTCAACTGACATGTAACTGGAAAGTAGATTTTAAAAGAATCTTTGAAAATAATTTATTCCTAGCTCTGCTAGCGTAATGGTTACAAAACGGGCTGCTAAACACATGGTCAGCAGTTCGAAACTACCAGCTGTTCTGTAGGAGAAAGATGAAGCTTTCTGTTCCCGTAAAGATTTACAGCCTTGGAAACCCTCTACAGGGTCACTATGAGTCAGAACTTACTCCATGGCACACTATCACCACCGCCACTATAATAAATTCAAGATTTGCTGGTAAGTGCCATTGAGTCATTTCCAACTCATAGCGACCCTGTATAGGGTTTCTTAGAGCAGCGGGTGAGTTTGAACAGCTGACCTTGTAGTTACCAGTCCAGTGCTTATCCTATAGCACCACACTAGGGCTCAAACATCTCATATAATTTCTCCATAATGGTTTTATACATTATAACACATTTATTGGTAGGTGTTCCATCAACTTTATTTTAAAGTTAAGATAGGCATAGAAACTGAGTAATAGGATAACAGGTATGTATGATAACTGCAAGATTGGGGAGTATATATTTGTTTAGTTATTTCACTCTGGAGATATTTACTAATCACTCTTGTGTGAGGTGCTGTGTTACACTGCAGAAGACACAGATAACATTTATTGAAAGGTCCTTGGCCTCCCCAGACTTTATAGATATGGATGATAAACTCAATAAGGATGGTCTAGACCTCGGTGTGGGGTTACAGAATCAGCACTGGACTTTGAACTTCAAGTTTGGCAGTTCAAATCTACCAGCTGCTCCTTGGAAACCCTACAGGGGCATGTGGTAGTGTAGTGGTTATGAGTTGGACTGCTAACCTCAAGGTCACCAGTTCTAAACCACCATGGGAGAAAGATGAGGCTTTCTGCTTCCGTAAAGATTTACAGCCTTGGAACCCTATACAGTGTCTCTACGAGTGGGAACCTACTCCCTGGCATACCACCACCATCACCACCATGATGGTATTTAACAACAACAATATCCAATTGGAGAAATATGTAAAGCATTTCAAGGGTGATATTTGATCTTGTTCTATAAAATAAGATCTGAGAGAGAGGTGCGTAAGGTGTAGAAGGAACAAAGAGTATGAACAAAATGACTCTGTATAGAGTCACTATGAGTTTCCAAGGAATGGCTGATGGGTTTGAACCACCATCCTTGTGGTTAGCACTCTAGTTTCTCACAGTGCCACACCAGAACTCCTGAACAAAGGTAAGGAGGTTTTAAAAAAAAGCCTAGAATGGTGTTAGGTAGCTGAATGTTTGATGGTATCATACATAATTGACATCAGACAAATTATTATCAGAAAAAAAAAAACCAGACTGACACCAGGGCACCAAACAGCATGCATTTCAGGCTAAACAATTTGAATTTACTAGGGAACTCAATAGTTATCAATAGATCCACAAATCTCTCCATTCTATGAAATCTAAAATGTGTAATCATTTTAGATTAAGACCTATTCAGTTAAACAAGAGTAATAATAAGCAAGAGTAAAAGAAATATGGGGTGAACACAGGAGTATGACACACAGCATTTTAATCAGGGTTTCTGACGTAAATAACTTCCACTTCTGAGGATGGCTTAATGTTCCTTACATAATTACTTCCTTCTATTTCTGGACTCCTTTAGAGTCCTGGTGTGATGCTGGACCGCAAGGTCAGTTTAAACCACAAGGTTGGCAGTTCAAACTCACCAGCCACTTCTTGAAAATCCTATTCAGGGTCATTATGAGTGGTAACCAACTTCACAGCATTTAACAACAACAACAACAACAACAACAACAACAACAGCAACAGCAACAACAACAGCATTCCTGGACTCCTGGTGTGGCTGGCACTGCAGGATAATGAGCCAGACAGCAAGGTCAGTTTGAACTGCAAGTTTGTCAGTTCAAACATACCAGCTGCTCCTAGTGTTCTGTCTCAATTTACCCAGATGACCACTCAAGACTCTCAGGATCAGCAAGGTAGTCTTTATTAGCTGGCCAGCGACTACAGCCTCCCTAAAAGTGGGAAAAACTGTAGCCCCGAACCAGTTTTTCAGAGTATTTATACATAGGCAGTCTGACATTATCTTGTACAAACCAAGGGTATGATGTATGCATGAGCTGTTAGGGTGGGGGCTAGGGGTACATCTGTTAGGACAGTTAGTTTGCAAGATTAACTTTGGCTGGCTGTTGCTTCTCAAGGTTAGCCTTGGCTGGCTGGCTGGCCGACTGCAGC
>NW_006408528.1:21868864-21892613 GCF_000296735.1 Chrysochloris asiatica
GGTGGGGGGGGTGTGTGTCCACCCAGATACGAGGAGTTTTCATAAGCAGTGTTACAGAACCACGTTTAGCCAGAGTTAAGGGGCGAAGGGGGTTTCTGTCTCTGGGGAGTTGTTGATGCTAAAAATTTTCCACTTCAGCCTGATCCTTTCTTAAAAATTAGTTACCATAGGGCAATTGGGCCTTACACTAGGAAACCCTACACAAGTTCGCTATGGGTTGGAACCAACTCAATGGCACTTAACAACAACAACATACCTGACATAAACAATTAAGCGTTCAACTACAAACCAAAAGGTTGGTGGTTTGAAGTCATCCACAGATGCCTTGGAAGAAAAGCCTGGTGATTAGCTTTTGAAAGGTGACAGTCTTGAAAACCCGGGAAGCAGGTTCCTCTGCAACATAGGATGTCACTAGGTCTGAATGGACGTCATGACAACTGCCTATTTTATTTTCTCCATAGCGTAGAAATATTTTCGTATTTTCTTCCATGAGTAAGATTCAAACCTGAGGATATGGATTTAGGAACTCATTTTCTGCCCCTCTCTTTTTTTCATTTTAAAGATAAAGCTTTGAGCTGGGTCTTACTGAAATAGTTTTGGTCACTTTTTTTTTCCTTTTAAGTTTTACAGGGTATTACTATAAGTTTCTTACCACCTTATTTTGTTGATAAGAAAAATAATCATTAAGTGCCAATCAGGATTTGTGGTATCAAAATTACAGGTCTACTTCATGGTTGCTGTGATCCAGGAAAGTGTCAAAGCAACAGGAACCAATGGCCAATCTAATTTTTATTTCTGAAATCAGATGAAAACTGAGAATGTGCACCTACTACCAAAACCTCATTAGGACCTGGCTCACATTTTATAAAGTGGCACAGCTGAGTTTTTCTCAGGCAAACTGCGTGGACATTACAAATGAAATTTGGTCTGTTCTTTATCTGTCTCCAGGAGCATTCGCTCTCAGAGGTATAGTAAGAATTACATTTGCAATGCATTTCTTAGGTTCTGTTGGATCATTCTGTGTTTTGGAAAAGGCGAGTGAGCTTTGGTATCTCTTAGAGGGATACTAGCACTATGGATATATTTGAAATAAAACGAATTGGGACAAGACAGTAACAGTAATACCAGATTTACAAAAATATATGGAGAAATTTGATATCCAGTTTTTTTAAAATAGAAAATATTTTAAAGTATTTCATAATATTATATTTGGATATAGTTTTGATGACCTTTATTTATTCTTAGACAGTTTATCTTCTGTTTTTCATTAAAGATGGGAAATGGAGGGAACATACTGTTGAAAATTCACAAATTCATCCTCTGAAATATGGATACCACTTGAGACCAAAACTAAAAATAGCATAGCTATTTTTTCCTTCGGTTATTAGGGTTATCTATGTTCCACATTTTTAACATTCTTGAAATCTTGGTGTTTCTTAAAAAGCAGTATCAAAAGAAACACACCCCAGCTTCCATATTTTTTGGTGGTCATTCTCTTTGAGGGTTATAATGCAGTCATGAGTGATAGAATACAGACGTTGGAATTCTGACTTAAGTTTGATCCTTACGTTGCCTCAAGTGTTTAGAAAAAAGGTGTTTTAAATAATTTTAAATGTTTAAGATACCCTGTAATGCAGAACTGAAAAGAAACGTTTTTTTTTTTTTTTTATTTTAAATAAAGAAGGCCTAGAAAATACAAGCAATGCTATCAAAGGTAGCATCAGATTGCTAAATCTATGGAATATTTTATGGCTTTTTCAAAATCAGAAGAGATTGTATGACAGATTCATGGTTTTAAAAGAATTACTATTCAGGTGCTAAGCATCCATCTACCAAACATTTCTGGATAACTTTCAAGAGATGTTTCATTTATTCAAGCCAAACTTAACTGTCCTCTAGTCAACTGTGTTTCATAGAAAACCCGTACGGGTTTCCAAGTGTAGAAATCATTGGTGGTGGTGTGCCGTGGAGTTGGTTTCGACTCACAGAAACCCTGCAAAGGGTTTTTCGAGGCTGTAAAGCTTTCGGGAGCAGAAAGCCTCATCTTTCTCCCACAGAACGGCTGGAAATTTTGAACTGCTGACCTTGAGATTAGCAGCCTGACTCGTAACCACTATGCTACGCAGAAAGTCTCATTGTTCTCCTGTGGAGCTGTTAGTGGATTTGAACTGCATGTGGTTAGCAGTCCAATGCTTATCCTACAGCACCACCAGGACTTCTTAATTCACTTATTGTTGTTTTTGCTAAGTGCAGTCCAATCAATTCTGACTCACGGTGACCTGGATAGGGTTTCCAAAGAGCAGCTGGTGGGTTTGAACTTCAGACCTTGTGGTTAGCAGCCACAATTATTGATGATGTATAATTTAATTAAGTAAAAAGTAAAACCATCGATTTAATGAAAAGGAATTGCAAACAAAACTTTAAAGTTATACTGTCAATATTAAAGATGGCCAAAAGGTCAAGATTATAAAAAGCAATTTATTGTCACACTGCCTGGTCAAGACTAATTCAGAAAATTCCTAATATTGAGTGGGAAGACACTGGAACTCAGATTTGATTTTGATGCTTCAGAATGTGTTACACATAATGTATAATAAATATAAAGTGTTAGGAATACAAAAACAATTTAATGCATGTCCAACTTAGTGCTTTTTCTGAAAACACAGTAAGAAAAATTGGTAATCACTATGATACAAACTGGATTTATTATTTCTAAATTACTTCCATAGTAATACAATTTTCTTTTCTAATAGGAGTTTGATGCTTGAGCTGGGATAATAGATCTATATTTCAGCAGGGCATTTAACAAGCTTACAGTATCCTTCTGGGCAACTTGGAGAAACATGAACTAGAAGAGGCAGTGTATTAGGGTTGAATAACTGTGCTGACAGGGTCTGATGAGTGGATTAATGGCAGTCTGGAGAGAGGCTTCTTCTTTGTGGCTTGTGGATGGCTTTTTCTTACATCTTCTATTTAGTGCAGCTTTAGTATCTTGAATACATGGAAACCCTTCTTATATATTTGTGGAGAATATAGAAAGGCATCAAGAATAAAATATACTTTATATGATAAAATCAGTATCTTTCACAATTTTGATAGGGTAGAGTAAAATTAATATTATAAGGGGCATATGTATATAAGGTTTGGGGTTCAAACTCATCAATTGCTCCTTGGAAACCCTATACAGGGTAACTATAAATTGGAACCAACTCGATGGTACTTGACAACAAATATATTTAGTGCTGTTGGATAAGTACTGGACTGGTAACTGCAAAGTTGACAATTCAAAGCCACTAGCCACTCTCAGAAACCCTATTCAGGGGTACTATGAATGGGAACTGACCCAATAACAATGAATATGAATATAAAAAGTCAACATGTTCAGATAGACTAGCTTTTAATTTCTTACCATTTTTATACTGCTTTATGCCTCAGATTCCCTATATGTAAAAAGTGGAACAATAATAGTATCTACTTAACAGTTTTGAGGATCATGTGAGACATTTCATTGTAAAGGACTCAGAATAATGCTGGCACACAGTAAGTGCTCAATAGATGTTAGCTGCCACTTTTTCAGAAATCTTGGGAGAGAGTCCAAATTCTGCCACTTATGGGCTATTTGACCTTGAGCAAGTATTTATTCTTTCCAAACCTCATTTTCCTCACTTGAAAATGTGAATAAAAATAGCACCCACCTCCCTCATTGGTGGTTGTCACAGGATTAAGTGAGCTGATGCACGTGAAGTCCTCTTGAAGGTGCTTCTACATAATGAGATCCCAATAAATGTTAAGAATTGCAGTGAGAATTAATGAGACTTCAGAAAATCCATGTTTACATCATGTTGTAGAAATAGAACTATAGCCCTTACAGATTAAGGGAAATTATGCTTCTATTCTAATCTTTTGAGTAGCGTATGGGATCAAATTCATGCCATTATTTAAATTTAATTTTAAATATATGCTTTTAGGAAGAATATTGGAAAATCAAAGTACACCTAAAACTAAATTATATGAAAATGATGGAAGAAACTATAGATGTTTATCCTGGAGAAAAAAGATTATGAAGCAAGGAAGTCATTTGAATAGTTGTCATTGAAAGAGGTATGAATCAAAGATACGCTAATAGGGAGACAGATTTTTGACTCTTCTGAAGAAAGACTATTACTGCAAGAGATGTTCAAAGGTCATTGCCTAGAAAGGTAGTGAATTCTCAGTTACTGGAGTTGGGTTGTTTTTTTTTGAGGCTGAAAAATCATTTGCAAAGAGGATTCAGGGACGTGAGATGGGATTTGGTTCAGTGATCTTTAAAGGGCAATTCTTTTCCGAGGTCCCATGGTTCTTTAGCTGTTGACTTCCTTGCCCTGAAATTAAAGCCTTTTTTTTTTTTTTAAATGTATCCAGTCACCAAGTCTTTTCTGTCAGATTATTTGACTGAGAAATTCCACTCTAAACTAGAACTGCAGATCCCTGACCTTCAAGAGCTGAAAGTTATTTCCTTCACTCCTTTTATATGAAATATCAGGGCAAATGAATTTTCAGAATCTACATACACCAGCTGTATTTGTAATTCTTTTAAAATAGGGAAGGTAATAAAGTGGTTAAAGGACTGTAGGGTCATAGGATTTATGACAGCTCTGCTTTAATAGCCTGCAATTCTCCTGTCCCAAGGAATGTCACTATTAGTTACTAGATGTATAAGCAATGGGCATATGGTTCACAAAGAAGCTTTTTATTGCAGGGCAGTCTTTGAACAATGTGACTCCTAGGAGAGAATTGTATAGACATTTACTATCTCATTCAGCAGTCAAATTATTTATTTTTTTCCCATGTGTTTAGGCCTTAGAATTATGTGCTGAAAACAAAGTGCCAGTTCTCTGCTTTTATATGTTGTTGGTAGTGTTAAATGCTGTCGAGTCAGTTTCGACTCATAGTGACCCTGTATAGGGTTTCCAAGGAGTAGTTGATGTGTTTGAACCATTGACCTTTTGGTTAGCAGTCCAGTGCTTATCCTATAGCACCACACCAGGATTCCTTGCTTTCACATGTTGTTAAGTGCCATGGAGTCAGTTCCAACTCATAGTAACCCTATATGGGGTTTCTGAGGAGTGACTGATGAGCTTGAATCTCTGATCTTGATTGACAAATTAATCATGAGTGCACCTAAAGGCCAACGGAGAAGGGAAATCCTCCCAGAGAGCACAACTTGGGAGTGCACTTTGCTTGGAAGAAGGTAACAGGAGGTCAGATCTACAAAGCTCATGGGTGATAGCTAAGGGCTTGTGCATATGGTGAAGGAGTTGGAAGGAGCAGGATTGCAGGATTGTCGATAAGGAGGATTGGGAACGTAAATGAATCTCTTGAAATTTGCTCAACATGTGGGGATATTAATATTCTCTGTGACTTTTCACCAAATGTTTAACTATCATGTGACTCAGATAACCCACCACATAAATGCTAGTGAACGTTTTATTCCAGATCATGAACTATGGTCCATCATAGTAGGGATAAAGATTATACTTGGCTCAATTAAAAAAAAAAAAATATTGCCTCTCTCCAATACTGACCTGGGTATTGTAATGACTAACTGCTCAGTTTTCTAGGAGCAAAGGCCAAATGTTGTTGTTGTCGTTGAGTCGGATCTGGCTCATAGTGATCCTGTATAGGATTTTTGAGGAGCAGCTGGTAGGTTTGAACTGCCAACTTTATGGTTAGCAGTCCAGTGCTTATCCTACAGTGTCGCACCCAGACTCCCAGAGGCCAATAGTGAGGTCCCAATATTGTATAAGAAAGGAATGAATATACCTCCTAGTTGATTATATTGCTTCCTCTTCATCATAGAGTGACGAATGTTTAGTACTCAGTCAATAAATTTGAATGATGGTGTTGGAGAATATGAAAAGTATCATGCACTACCAGAGGGACACTAAATCTGTCTTGGGAGAAATGCAGCCAGAATGCTCCTTAGGAACCAGGGTGGCAAGCTTTCATCTCTATATTTGGACATGTTGTCAGGAGGGACCAGTCCCTGGAGAAGGACATCATACTTGGTAAAGTAAAGGGTAAAAGAAAAAGAGGAAGATACTCAGTGAGGGGGATTGATACAGTGGCAGTAACAATGAACACAAATGTAACAATTGTTAGGATGACACAGGATGGGTTGTTGTTATTGGTTGTGCGCCGTGGAGCTGGTTCCAACTCAGAGAGACCCCATAGGGTTTCTGAGACAGTAAACCTTTACGGATAGAGAAAGCCTCATCTTTTTCCTGTGCAACTGCTGGTAGTTTCAAACTGCTGACTAAGATTAACAGTCCAACTTGTAACCACTACACTGTCAGAGCTCCTTCGTAATTATAAGTTGGAACTGACTTGATGACACCTAACAACAACTGGATGTGGTTTGCTTCTGGGTCACCAGGCCTCCCCTGCTGACTTGTTAAAAACTTTTTTTTTTACATCATGTTTATAATCCATCTTATGAGGGTGAGTCAAAAATTATCCGCACTCTGGCTGTAGCATTTCTTTTAACCAACTTTTAGACAAATACAACATTTTTCTAAATAATTGCTTTGCTTTTCAATAAACTTTGTTCATCTGGCAAGAAGCTTTTGCATTCCCTTATTTAAAAAATTGTTTTAGACCGAGCTGTGAGCCATGAATGCACTGGTACCTTCAGAGGTGAATCTTTGTCCTCGAAGGGCTGCTTTTAGGGGATCAAACAGGTGAAAAGCCAATGGAGCAAGATCAGATTATAGGGAGGCTACTTTAACACCTCAAAGTGAAATTTTTGTGTGCCAACAGTATGGGCAGAGGTGTGCAGACGTGCATTGCCATGCAACATCACAAAGCCCTTGGATTGCCGTCCTCTGCATTTAATCCAGTTTAGGCTTCAGCTCTTCAGTGAGCATCTCACTGTAATCAGCAATATTGATTGTTGAATCATTTTCCTGATAGAGTTCCAATACTGGCCCTTGCGAATCCCAGAAAACTGTAAGCGTCAATTTTCCCACTGATTGTTGGCTATTGACCTTTTTCTTGGTTGGCGATTGAGATTGTTTCCATTTTGTCCTCTGCCGTTTACTCTCAGGCACATTGTGATGAATCCATGTCTCATCACCAGTAGTGATTTTTTTAAAAAAAGACTTTTACCTCCTTTAAGTATCAGTCCAAATTGTGTTTACAGATCTCCAAACACTTCTGTTTATGCTCTTCTGTGAGTTGTTTCGGTACCCATCTGGTACAAACTTTTCAAAACCTTAGTCTGCCAAGGATTATTTCATAGGCACAGCCATAGCAGATTTGCAAATGACTTGCCACATAATCCACTGTTACTCATACATTTGACAGAATCATTTCATGTGCACACTCAATGTTGTCATCAGCCATGAACATGGATGGATGTTTTAATATTGCTGGAGAGGCAGATCCTGGTGTGGCGCTGTGGGTTAATGTGCCAGACTACAAAGCTGTTTGAACTGCAAGGTTGGCAGTTCAAGCTCACCAGCTGCTCCTCAGAAACCCCATACAGAGTCACTTTGGGTCAGAATTGACTGAATGGCAGTTAACAAGTGGATTAAATAAAATTAATATATAGAATTAAATTGACAACAATTGGAAAGATTTAGCTAAGACCATGTGGGAGCCACGTGACTTTATAAGGGGAAAGAGACTCAAACTCAAAATTCTGTCTTTAGGCACTAAGTTTTATTAAGTCCAGAGCCCCAAACTACTCGTATCTTCATGCCACTGCCTCTGCTGTTACTTCCTGCTTTGTCACCTTTGCTGTCATCTCTGAGGTTGCCTCTGCATTCACTGTTTCTCTAGGTAGGGATCTTACCTGCCACTCATGCTTTTTCTTCTTGAGGGTCCTGGAATTTTCCTTCTGTACTTCTGAGATGGCTCTTTTTAAGCCTAGCTGCAGGACAACATTAACCAATCCCAGCCTTAGAGTCCTGTACACCTTACTTGCATGGTTTCTCCAGTCAGTTGGTGAGAATTAAGAAGACTTTGGATACAAAAGTCATATCAAGTAAATTTAAGGCACCACAGGAAACTTAGCAGCCAGTGAGTTTATGGTAATGGGGCAGGAGCAACTCAGAAAAAGAGAAAATGTAATCAGTGTCACTAAATGGCACATGCAGACCTGGGGGGAAATCAAGCCCACCAGAGACTTGATCAAGCTATTTATAAGATAAAATGGTATTGAAGAAAATCAGCCTCCTTGGAAATATTTGATAAAATACTCTTACATCCTTTGCAAAAGAAGCCAGACACAAATGAGTATATATTGTAAGAAGCAAAAAACTCATCCTATAGCAAAAAAAGAGGAAGGCCAGCGCTCCTGTGGTTCACTGGTAGTTCCATGAATTCATCTCCCAAAAGCAGCTAGTTTAGAGCACTGCAGAATGAGTTGATGAAGACTTATTTACTGTATCAGTAGGAAAACAGCTTCTAATGTTGGGTTGGCGTCCTTCAGAATAAAGCACATTATCTGAACTAGTAGTAATTTTAATATAGGATGCTGTTCTCCCAAAGCCAGAATACACTGTCCCAGAACCCAAGAAGTGAAGTGAGAAATTTTCTATGGCAAAGTCTACCCCTTTGCCGTTCAATAGCCATAAACACTTCTACATTTACTTTAAACTCCCATCTTTAGGTGATGTTCATTTCTCATGCACTCAGTGATAATCCCATCTTGATATTTTGAAACCTATGGGGTAAATTATGAAGTTAGCTACCGTGAAGTCATCAAATAGTAAAATTGTTGTTGTTAGGTGCCATCGAGTCATCAACCCTGTGCAGGGTCCCTGAGGTTGTAAGTCTTTATAGGAGCAAAAAGTCTCATCTTTACTAGCACTCCTATACTGAGTATTACTACTCAGAAAAAATAAGGAATAAACTATTTTCACATAGACTGCCCCTTTGTGCGAAATCACACACTGCTTCTTCCTGAGGAAACTTATGCATTTGTGCCCATCTGTAAAATTGGCATAATAAGAGTACCTACCTAACATAGTTGTTTTTAGAGTTAAATGAAGCAGTGCTTCTAAGGCTTTTAGAACAGTGTTGGCATTTATCTATTAAGTACTCAATGATTGCTATTCAACACTCAGAGTAAAAAAAAATTACATGTTGCCATCTTTGCTCCTATTTTATTTTTCTTTCTTCTTAACTTTTCATTCTTCTTTCCTTTCAGAAATAAAGCACTAGAGGCACTGGTGTCGTGTCTTTTGTAGTCTTTTCCTATCTCATTTCCAGACTTTGTTGCAATTCCTTTTGTCCACGTTTTTATACTTTTATTATATTGAACATATCTGTTGTGTGTAAATTTCATATATTTGTTCCACTTAAGTGAAGTATGTTTATATGGATTTTCTTCTGTCAGATATTTTTATTAAAATAATTCTTGGTGTTAGTATATTATTATTTACTTACCCATTTCTTTTGATATTATATATTTAGCTTTCTTTTATAACAATGATTAACACTTTTGTTTTTCATTTTTGCCTACATATTTGATTTTTCTTTGGTAAGATTGAGTAGCATAAAAGAAGAACAATATTTTAACTAATTTGTAATAGTTATGAAAATAATACATGATTGTTATGGAAAAATTGAAAACAGTCTATAAAAATGAAAGGAAAACATCTGTTATACCACTCTTAAAAGAGATCATCACTGCTAACAGTTTATTTCTTTCTGTTCATACAGTATTCTTTCTATAATGTACATTCAAACACACACACACCATTTTCAAAAACCTTTTTACTGTGAATTGAGTGAAGATTTACAGACAAGATCAACACTTTTACATTCAACAAATCATACACTTTGTTTCATCTCAATGATTGCAATCCATCTTCTCCTGTGACAAGCTATCCCACTTCCTCTCTGTGGTTCCAATTTCCATTGCATCCTCCCCATCCCTTCTCAATTTTGTTCTTAGGTAAATGCTGCCCTTTGGATTTTGAATAGTTGAACAGTCCATGTTGCATACCTCACTAGTGTTGTCCCTACAATATACCTATCTACTACTTGACTATTTTCAGTAGTCTTGTAAGCACGTGAAAGTTGGTCAATGAATAAGGAGGACCATAAAAATTGATGCATTTGAGTTATGATGTTGGAGGAAAATATTAAAAGTACCATGGGCCAGCAAAAGAACATGGTACTATATTGGAAGAAGTACAGCCAGAATGGTCTTTAGAAACCAGGATGGCTAGACTGACTTCATCTCTCATACTTCAGACATATTATCAGGAGAGACTAGTCCCTGGAGAGTCATGCTTATAAAGTGGAGTGTCAGCAAAAAAGAGGATGACCCCCAATGAGCTGGAAAATAGTCAAGCAGTATAGAAATACTTTAGCGTATTCCTTCTATAATGTACATTCAAACACACATATACACACACACACACCATTCTTTTTGTTTTAAACTTTTTATTGTGACTTGAGTGAAGTTTACAGACAAGATGATCAGTTTTACACTCAGCAAATCATGCACTTTGTTTCATCTCAATGATTACAGTCCCCTCCAGGCAACAACAGTCATCCTGACTCCTCCCTGTGGTTCTTATATCCATCATACCCATCTTCCCATCTCTTCTCAACTTTGTCCTTAGGTAAATGTTGCCCTTTTGATCTTCAATGATTCACCATTCCGTGGTGAGCATACCTATTTTAGAGCATTTAGATTATTTAAAATTTTACTATATTAAGTAATAATGACACAAACTTTAGGTTATTCACTTACTATTTCCTTAAATTTGACTCTTGGAAGTAAAAACTGTCAGATAAAGGTATAACCATATTGTTGTTGTTATGTTGTTAAGTGCCGTCGAGTCGGTTCCGACCCATAGCGACCCTGCACAGGGTTTCCGAGGGTGTAAATCTTTACGGGAGTAGAAAGCTTCATCTTTCTCCCGTGGAGTGCCTGGTAGTTTCGAACCGCTGACCTTAAGGTTCGCAGCCCGATTGGTAACCACTACGCTACCAGAGCTCTATAAGCATATTAAAGATATTTAAATCATATTGTTAAATTTTCTCAATAAATTCCTGTTATTTTCAGTTGGTGTTGTTAAGTGCCATCAAGTCAGTTTGGACTCATAGTTACCATGTGTAGGGTTTCTGAGGAGCGGCTGGTGAGTTTGAACCACCGACCTTGTGGTTCAAACCAAACTTGAGGTCAAGTACTTATCTTATGGCACCACACCAAGACTCCGTTCTTTTCAGTAGTGTATAAATAACTGCCAGCTTATTACTTCATTGCTAATAAGATAACAGAGAATTTTTTTCCATTAGTGTTTTGAGTTTTGACTATCTAAAGTCAATTTTCTAAAAAATTGCTATTTGAATTCACTCATTTTTTTTTTCTTTTTTCTTTTCTGGTATATGAATGCTTAGTCAATCTTTAAAAATATTGGCACTATTCATACTCAAATTTAAAAAAGAAAATAATACAAACCTATATGTTTGACATAATTTGGATATGGTGGTGGTGGTGGTGTTCCAACTTATAGCAACCCTGTATAGGGTTTCCAAGGCTGTAGATCTTTATGGGTGCAGAAAGCCTCATCTTTCTCCTGCAGAATGGCTGGTAGTTTCAAACTGCTGACATTGAGGTTAGCAGCCTGACTTGTAACCACTACATTATCAGAGATCCTTAACTTCGATATAACTATGACTTATAAACTATACAATCTGATTAAACTATTGTCAAATATTCACTACACAAAGTAATGTTAAATTGGTAATCACCTACTGATTTTAAGCTATTTTAACCTTTAGCTGGACACCTCCCCCTTAAATATCCATTAGGAATTTTTATTAAAGGTGATTTAAAATTTAACCTAAAGTTATTAATTACCTAATTATAAACCAGCTGAATAATTTGCTGTTAGATTCTAAAATAATAAGCACAAGGGGGAACCTTAGAGTTTTCTTGGAATTTCCTTTCTCTGTCATCCTGCATGCTGGTTTTAATTATCCAGGGTCAAGATCTTTTCCACAGGTGAGAGCACAAGGAGAGAATTGCTTCTGGACAGTAGCAAATTGTCTGTCCCAGTTGGGGAAAATCTGTAATTGCCATTTAATCTAGGTGCACTGACCAGGATGACCTTTATTTTTACAAGTTAAGAAGTTGGTGTTATTCCATTAACCATGTTGTTATATCTTGCTTGGATAAATAATTGTATCAAAATATGATAATATAGTCTGATTATTATAAAGTAAAGATGAACTAAATACAAAAATACAGATATAAAGGAAATGATTACAAGATAAGAAAATATAGCATCTATATTTCCCCAGGTCCTTCTAAGCATAAAACAAAAAGAGAAATCACAAAAAGAAAAATTTTTGACTATATAAAAATGACCATCTATGCAAGTAAAAATCCACCAGAAACAAATTAAAAGACAGATTGCAAACCAAAAAACTATTTGTGACACATATGGTAAACGAATGTTTAATATGCAAAACTCACAAAGATTTCTTACAAGTCAATTAAAAAAAGATGAAACTTTAATATAAAAACTTCCGAAGTATGCCTTTCAGAAATTTACACACTCTATCAAGTGAAGAAAATAAAAATAGTTCTTGCTTCTTTTCCTAAATTATCCTAACTCATTAGTTACAAAAATATATTTTAAAATGTTAGTAATGTTGATATTTTTGTCTCCTACCCAAATGGCAAATACCTAAGGTGATGTGGTATAAATAATAAAACTGCTGATAAGCATTTTTTGGGAAGGAATTTGGTGCTATTCATCATCAAAAACTTTAAAATAGCATGTATCATATGATTCTATAAATATGAATCCTGACAAAACAATTAAAATAAAAAAGAAATGTACACATAAATCATATACTTGTTTTTGTTGTTAAGTGCTGTGGAGTAGGTTCCTAGCACTGTATAGGATTTCCAAGAAGTGGTTGGTTGGTTTGAACCACTAACCTTGTGGCTAGCAGTCCAGTGCTTATCCTACAGTGTCACACCAGGACTCCTGATTATGTTGTTGTTGTTGTTGTGTGTGTGCCATGGAGTCATGTCCGACCCATAGTGACCCCGTACAGGGTTTTCAAGGCTGTAAATCTTTACGGGAGCAGAAAACCTCATCTTTCTCCTGTGGAGCAGCTGGTAGTTTCAAACTGCCCGATTATGTACTAGGTAATTAATTCTAGAATTATTTTAAACTGAAATGAGAAACAATGCCTAATATCTAATGGTAAGGAACATACTCAAAGAGTGGGAAATATTATGCAATTATAAAAACTGCATTGTCAGAGGGTAAACACTTGGGAACATGCTTAAGTAAAAAGCAAGTAATAAATATTATGCCAGTTTTGCAATATATACACAAGTAAAAGAACAGGAAAGAAGTTCCTCAAAATGTTACTAGGGTTAATGTTTTCATTACTGAGTAATGGGATCTTTGACGATTTATATATTCTTCCGGATACTTACAGTATTTAATATTTTCTTTAATGTCAATCAGATGCTCCTCAGAAACAGGGCTGTTAGAGTCTGAACCAACTTGATGGCATTTAACAACAACAACAGCGTCTACTCATATTACTTTTTTTTTTTTTTTTTTAATGTTTTTATTGTGGATTGAGTGAAAGTTTATAGGGCAGATCATCAGTTTTACATTCAACAAATCATACACCTTGTTTCAATACAATGATTACAATCCCTTCCATGTACCATCAGTTAACCGTATTTCTCTCTATTCACTACTTCAGCTTTTTAAAAAAAACAAAACAAAACACTCAGGCATATATAATTTACACCATCAAAGGGTACATTCTGCAAGTCTGCCTCCTGGCCACCAGCTCTTAGTCCCTCTCTTTCCATGAATCTAGAGTCCTCAGCT
Source organism: Chrysochloris asiatica (assembly GCF_000296735.1). Lineage (NCBI taxonomy): Eukaryota > Metazoa > Chordata > Mammalia > Afrosoricida > Chrysochloridae > Chrysochloris > Chrysochloris asiatica. Next base: position 21,882,736 of record NW_006408528.1, read on the forward strand.
GCTCCCCCTCTCTATGTCCCCATCTCGGTCTCCATCTCTGATGTTGCTGCTTCTCTGGATCAGGTCTCTCGTTCTACTTGTGCTTGTCTCCCTTAATGGTCCTTGGACTGTAAATTTTACTACTCCCCCATTTTTGTTACAAAACTTCCACCTTTACAATTATGACAGTCACAATTAGAAATGATAACAGTTACTCACTGTTGAATCATAAGAATCTTATCCCCATCTCTTTTAACTAGAACCATGTAGACAAGATGAAAATTATTCTTTGGGGACTCTTTCTCTCCTCCCCCCCACTATTAAACTAAACTTCCCCTTGAAACCTTGTAAGCCAGTCACTCAGTGCCTTTATCACCCCCTCATTTTAGGTTGTTGTTGTTAAGTGCCGTCGAGTCGGTTTAGACCCATAGCGACCCTGAATAGGGTTTCCGAGGCTGTAAATCTTTACGGGAGCAGATCACCTCATCTTTCTCCCGCGGAGTTGCCTATCCCTATCTGCCATGTGTACAGAGGGGATAGCAGTGATCCTTGATGTGAAGACACCTTCCCTCTCTGTTGGTATTTAGAGTTACTACCGCCATGAGTATAGGTCAGGTTCATCAAATTGTAGCAATTTACCCTTGTTTCCTGTGTCAATTTTTGTGTGTGTGTGTAATCTTCCTCTAGTCGAGTTCTGACTATCAAGTCATTGAGGCTAGGTCAAATGGGTACTGTCTACAAGTTTGGGTGTTCTTGTGCATCTCCCCTTACTTCATATCAGCTGGATCTTTCACTCTCAGCTTTAGCCCTCTGTGGCTATGTCCTTGTCCATGGGCTCAGGTGTCCCCAGGTCTCACCACACTTTGGACCAACAAGTCCTTCCTCTTCTCTCTCATCTTCAGGTCAATGGGAGTCTGTGGAATGTGGTTGAACTCAGCCCTCGTATTACATACACACACACACACATATATATATGTACATATATATGTATATATAAATATATATACACATACATATACATATATATATACATACATATACATATAAAGATAGTGGGAGGTATCAAGTTTTAGTCCTGGTGTGGCGCTGTGGGTTAATGAGCCAGACTGCAAAGCCATTTGAACTGCAAGGTCGGTGTTTCAAGCTCACCAGTCACTCCACGGAAACCCTATATAGGGTCACTATGGGTCAGAACCGACTCGATGGCACTTAACAACAACAACAAATGTTTATTCAAAGAGTACTAGAGACAATTATTCGGCTAGGTGGATTTCTCCAAGTACTCAAATATCACAAATGTGGGTGTTCATTTTGACCAACCAACAGGATAACTCACTCATTGTCTACTTGGTTATGTTTTGAATGAAGGAAGATGAATGAAGACCATTCCAGTCATTCTAGAGCTGGAGAAACTGCTTTCCATAAAAACAGAAGAACTTACCTGCCCAAGGTTTCATCCCCTCCCTTGAAATAACACCAACAGCAGAAATAATTGTCACTGTTACTACCAACAGATACTGATGGCGCTACTCTGCTTGCCAGATATCTTCTAAGCGTTTTATATATTTATTTAATTCTCATAACCACAATAGTATATGGAATATGTGTTATTTTCATTAAAGAGGTGAGAAAACGGAGTCAAAACTGCATGAATACTTCTGCCCTTTCTTCTTCACCATTAACGAAAATAAGAAACACCTGGAAATTCTGAGCCTACCTAGCTTACATCCTTTCGTAGAGACGTTCCTAGGGCGTGTGTGTGAGTGTGTCTGTGGTGCTCGGATAGGAAGATTTTAAAGCCCAGTGGCCGGAAAACAATGTCCTGCATTTGTTCATACTGCATCTCTGGAGCGCCCCTCCCGGTGGGCCGTCGAAACCTGGGGATAGGAGATTTAACAGTCCGACCCAGGCTTCACTTGCGCTCTAACGAGTAATTAGGCTCCAGACCCCCGCGGCGGCACAGCCCCTTGGGAGCCGCTCCCCTGGGCCTGAGCCCACGCCCGTGCCACCTGCACCGCGGAGCCCCGCGTCCCCGCCCCGCGTCCCGCCCCCGCGCCGCGCCCGCGCTCCATCCCTCCCTCCGGCGTGACGGGAGAGCCGGCGCCCGCTGCCGGGGCGAGAGCGCAGCGGAACTGACAGCGGGCGCGCAGGCGGGCGGCAAGCGAGCGAGTGGCGAACGGATCGCGCAGCCCAGCAGCTTCCCCACCCCGGCGAGGCTGCCTTCCTGCCTCCAGCCGACCTCTGCGGGACCAAGATGCTGCTCCAAGCCCTGGGGCCGACGCGGGGGAGGGACCGGGGGCGGCCGGCCAGGGCTCCCCAACGCTGGCACTCGCCTCCCTGGAGCCCCGCCTGGATCTGCTGCTGGGCGCTTGCCGGCTACCAGGCGGCCTGGGCTAGGGACCTGTCCTCCTCCAGCCGTCCACTTCCTCCTTGCCAGGAGGTGAGCAGCACTGGGTCCTCTATCTGGAGTTTGCGGGTGGGGGTGATTAGGGATGGTGTTTACGTTCCTCTGTTGGCCTTCACCTTTTTCTTCTTGGAGGACATGGTTTTGGTTTATTTTAAGGACTGAAGTTGCCCGCTTCGGGTGACCAGGCAAGGGAGGGTATGCAGCATTGCTGTCTTCCAGTGATGCTTTTTTGTTCGCTTTCGTGTGTTTTGAGGGCTCTGAAGGACTTTGTGGTGCCCTTTTTGGAGTGCCAGGCTTGGGGAACTGGTGCTGAGGGAGAGATTTCAGGAAGGGGAAGCCCGCCAGTGGAATTTGGAGAGCCTTTTTATCACAGCTTTTCTTTCCAGAGAGCTCTTGGTCTAGAGAGTCAGATACTGACACGGAGTATTTCCCGCTCTCCCCCAGCTGCAAGTTCCTCCTCCCGTCTCCACTCTTGTCTCTACAAATCCCCTCTTCTTGCACTCAGCTTGCTGATGAGGCCCTGGAGATTGGCTAAACCATCTCGTGTGCCATTTGACATCCCTCTGGCAAATATGAAGATGAATTAGGATGAAAAAAGAGTGTATTTAGGGAAGAGGTGGGTTGGTGATCTACAAAATCAGAAACGACCAAGTGAATATGCTCCTGTTTGGGAGGTGCTTCGTTACCTGGCTGAAGCGTTGCCAGGTGATGAAGCTTGAGGTTATTGTTGATTTACAGTCAGGAAGGATATGGATGATGAGTTTTCTCCTGCCTTTAGGGGAAGTGGACTTAGTGTGCCAAATATTTGCAGGTGTATCATTGGTACTTATATAGGGTACTTGTCCTTCCTTTTAGTGTTTTAGAAAGTGCATTCTCTTAATGAAAATCAATAAGGAGATGGAAGAAACATTTCTGACCTACTTTGAATGATTATGTTGGAAGTGATCTGAAGAGTGGATACTGTTATTAGGAAGATTGCTGTGCATCAGGGTTATGGGTCATTTTCATTTACAAGTGGGCTTCAGAAAGCTTGTGGACAAGTGGAATGAAAAGATAATGGAAATTTCCCACTAACTTCCTGAAGCCCCTTGGCTGTACCAAAACTAGATTAACCAGTATCTCCTCTGAGAAGGTGAAAACCTGTTTCTTTGTGTATGTCACTGTGACTTTGAGTATTACCTAGATTTGAATTACAGAGTAACTGTTTTCTAGACTTTATCCATTAATTTTCTTGTTTTCTACAATAAAAAATCCTAAGACAGATTAAAGTGAAAGGGAAACAGATCAAAGACATGTGTGTGAACACACAATAGAGTTGTATTTGGGGGAAACCAGGGCAAGAGTCCTGTTGTGGCACTGGAGGATAAGGACTGGATTGCTAACTTCAAGGTCAGTGGTTTGAACCCACCACGTTCTCCTTGGAAACCTTATAAAGGGTGGCTATGAGTCAGAACATCCATATTGTCAGGAGGGAACAGTCGCTGGAGAAGGATGTCATGCTGGGTAAGATGGAGGGTCAGAGAAAATGAGGAAGACCCCCAACGAGATGGATCAGCCAGGTGGCATCATTGATGGCATCAAGAGTGGCAGCGGTAGTGAGGTTGGCCCAGGATTGGACATTGTTTCGTTCTGCTGTGCATGGGGTCGCTATGAGTCGGTTCCGACTCAATGGCACCTGACAACAACAACAAATGAGTCAGAACAAACTTGGAGGCACTTGACAATAACAACAGGGCAAGATATTGATAAACAGATGTGTTTAATTTCAGAGTTTATTAGTATAGTTAGTTGTTTGCCTTGTGTTCTCCAACTTTACCTATCATTTGGGAATAATCCATTCTTTACAGGTTTGCACAGAAAGATGTTTCTTGGAAATCCACAGATTGAACAGCTGTGACAGGAAAAAAGTTAAACTATTTTCCCCTAGCCCCCAACTCAAATATGCAGTGTATTTTCTAAAGAGAAGCGTCTGAAGCTTACTGTAGCGGTAATTCTTAGGCATGAAGACTCTACTTGCTGCATGGCTGAATGAAATAAGGGAAGGTCTAGTGACGGTGGCGGTGATGCTTTTGGTCACTACAACAGGTGTGATCCTTTAGATAAACACATGTACACCTAAAAAGAACAAAGAGTCTACAACCTAAGTAGAGAAAGTAGAGATGGGGAGACTTCAGAAGATACAAGAAGTCTGTGTTCAATTAAACCCATCTTCTTATTGCTCTGGTTTTGAAAATTGCAGGCGACTTAATCCCTTGAGGTCTCAAGTTTGATTTTTTTTCCCTCTAAAAATGTGAATAAATAAAACATATAGGAAGGTGCTACTGAGCCTGCTAGTTGGGTTTTCAGAAATGGATTCATATATAGTCTTCTGATGTCTGACAATTGACTGGGAATTAGAGGTTCCTTTGGAAATCACAGAGGCAAAGTGGTCTCCCAGGGGCTGTATCTTCTCCTTGTCATCTGGCCTAACCAGCTGAGCTAATTCTTGGAATTGATTATTCACTCGCTCTCTGACATTATTTTTAAGGAGAAAGCTGGAAAGGCAGGTGTTTTCCAGCTTTGAGGGTTATGGCCCCCTTGTGCTGGGGGTGAGGAGGGTGGATTGAGTTCATCTCTTTCCTCTGAGATAAAGCTATGGTAATGTGGAGCAAATTTCTTTGAACAAAGACAGATTTAAAGTTCTTGTTTAGTGTGTCCATTCATGCCAGTTTACCCTTTTTTTTTTTTTTTTCTAACTGTGTTTTAGTAATAGGGAAGTAGGTGAATGCCATATGCAAGGTCCAGTACCAGGTGGTGAGGAGGGGCGTGAGAACCATTACAGTGAGGCAGGTCTAAACCAACTCTTAAACAATATGAGAGAATTTTAAAGAGTAGGGAAAAATGAAATCTGTATATAATTCTAAACATCATCTTATCCAAATGTTCAAATCACATTCTTATATAAGGTTAAGTCAAAAGTGTTGCTAGGGTTCCAGTTCATACATGCATGGGTTTAATCCAAACAAAACATGTTTAAACATATCTCTGAGATCAGTGGGTTGATGAGAAAAAGGCCAGGAAAACTGTGCCAAGGAATTCCCTTCCATCTTGACAATGCACCTGTTCATTCTTTGAGTGTAGTAGCAATGACTCTACTATAAGAATCACTGGGAAACCATACCTCATCCATCTTATACCTTACCTTATCCTGATTTACCTTCTTAGACTAATTTCTCTTCTCTAAGCTCAGAGAACATTGACAACTTGAGTCCCCTGAGGATGATAAAACTGCAATTTTCAGATGGTGCAAGTAAAAGAGTACAGAATTCTTCTGGGAAGAATTGTTGTTGTTGTTAAATGTGGTAGAGTCGGTTCCGACCCATAGTGACCCTGCATGGGGTTTCCGAGGAGTGACTGGTGAGTTTGAACTGCCGATTTTGTGGTTCAAATCATCTTTGCAATCTAGCACATTAACCCACAGCACCGCACCAGGACTACTCTGGGAAGGATTGTGGTTGTTGTTGTTAGGTACCATCAAGTTGGCACCGACTCATAGTGACCTTATGCACAGCAGAATGAAACACTGCCTGATCCTGGGCCAACCTCACTACTGTTGCCACACTTGAGTTCATCGATGCTGGCACTTGGCCAATCCATCTCGTTGGGGGTCTTCCTCTTTTTCTCTGACCCTTCACCTTACCAAACATGATATCCTTCTCCAGTGACTTGTCCCTCATGACAATATGTCCGAAATATGAGAGACGAAGTTTGGCCATCTTGGCCTCCAAGGAGCACTCTGGTTGCACTTCTTCCAAAATGGATCTGTTGGTCTTTTGGCAGCCCATGGCTCTTTCAGTATTCTCCTCCAACACCAAACTCAAATGCATCAGTTCTTCTCTGGTCTTCCTTACTCACTGTCCAGCTTTCACATGCATATGAGGTTATTGAAAACACCATGGCTTAGGTCAGGCACATCTTAGCACTCAAGCTGACATCTTTACTCTTCAACACTTTTAAAAGGTCTTGTTCAGCACATTTGCCTAATGCAACATGTCGTTTGATTTCTTGACTGCTGCTTCCATGAGTGTTGATAGTTGATCCAAGAAGAATGAAGTCCTTGACAACTTCAGTCTTTTCTTCGTTGATAAGAATGTTGTTTATTGGTCCAGTGGTGAGGATTTTTTTTTCTCTTTACATGGAGATGTAAACCAGACCTCATCAGTAAATATTTTAAGTCCTCTTCACTTTCAGCAAGCAAGGTTGTATCATCTGCATATCGCAGGTTGTTAATGAGTCTTCCTCCAATCCTGATGCCACGTTTTCCCTCATAGAATCCAGCTTCTCGGATTATTTGCTCAGCATACAAGTTGAGTAAGTATGGTGACAGAATACAACCTTGTCACACACCTTTCTTAATTTTAAACCATTCAGTGTTCCCATGTTCTATACGAACAACTGCCTCTTGGTCCAGGTACAGATTCCTCATGAGCACAATTAAGTGTTCCAGAATACTCATACTTCTCAATGTTGTCCATAGGTTGTCATGGTCCACATAATCGAAAGCCTTTGCCTAGTCAATAAAGCACAGGTAAACATGTTTCTGATAGTCTCTGCTTTCAGCCAAGATCCATCGGACATCAGCAATGATATCCCTCATTCCATGACCTCTTCTGAATCTGGCTTGAACCTCTGGAAGTTCTCTGTCAATGTATGCTTGCAGCCGTTTCTGTGTTACCTTTAGTAAAACTTTACTTGCATGGGATATCAAAGTTATTGTGTAATGATTTCCACATTCCGCTGAGTCCCTTCTCTTTGGAATGGGCACAGATTCAGATGTCTTCCAATTAGTTGGCCAGATAGTTGTCTTCCAAATTGCTTGACAGAGATGAGTGAGTGCCTCCTGTGACACCTCACTTTCTTGAAAGATTTCAATTTTTATTCCATCAATTCTTGGTGCCTTGTTCTTTGCCAATTCCTTCAATGCACCTTGGACTTCCTCTTTCAGTATCATTGGCTCTTGATCATATGCTACCTCTTGAAATGGTTGAACGTGAACCATTTCCTTTTGATACAGTGACTCTGTATTCCTTCCATCTTCTCTTGATGCCTTCTGCATCATTCAATAATTTGCCCAGAGAGTCTTTCAGTAATGAAATTCGAGCCTTGAATTTTTACTTCAGTTCTCCCAGCTTGAGAAATGCTGAGCATGTTCTTCCTTTTTGGTGTTTCTGATTCCAGATCTTTGCATATTTTGTTGTAATATTTGGCTTTATCTTCTCAAGCTGATCTTTGAAATTTTCTGTTCAGCTCTTGTACCTCCTCATTTCTTCCATTTGCTTTGGCATCTCTACACTGGAGAGCAAGTTTCAGAGTCTCTTCTGACATCCATTTTGACCTTTTCCTTCTTTCTTGTCTTCTTAATGACTTTTTGCTTTCTTTATGTATGATGTTCTTAATGTCATCCCACAACTCTTCTGGTCTTCAGTCTTTAGTGTTTAATGTATCAAATCTGTTTTTCATATGATCCCTAAATTCAGGTGGGATTTATTCAGGGTCATATTTTGGCTCATGTGGACTTGTTTTCATTTTCTTCCACTTCATTTTGAATTTTCATATGAGTAATTGATGGTCTGTTCCACAGTCTGCCCTTGGCCTTGTTTTCACTGAAGATATGGAGTTTTTCCATCATCTCTTTCCACAGATGTAGTAAATTTGATTTCTGTGTATTCCATGTGGTGAGGTCCATGTGTGTAGTCATTTCTTATGCTATCTAAAGAAGGTATTTGAAATGAACAAATCATTGATATTGTAGAATTTTATCATGCGTTCTCCAGCATCATTTCTATCACCAAGGCCATATTTTCTAACTACTGATCCTTCCTTCTTGCTCCAACCTTTGCATTCCAATCACCAGTAATGATCAGTACATCTTGATTGCATATTTGATCAGTTTCAGATTGAAGAAGTTGGTAAAATTCTTCTGTTTCATCCTCACTGGCTTTAGTGGTTGGTGTATAAATTTGAATAATAGTGGTATTAACTGGTCTTCCCTGTAGGTGCATGGCTATTATCCTATCACAACGCTTTGTATCTTGTGACTGATCTGGATATGTTCTTTTTGACAATGAATGTGATACCATTCCTCTTCAGTTTGTCATTTCCGGCATAGTAAACCATGTGGTCATCACTCGTCTGTCAGTTTGTTGTACTGTGGTGGCTTGTGAGTTCCTGTGATTCTGATAGCTATGCCACCAGTATTTTAAATACCAGCAGGGACACCCACGGTAGACAGGTTTCAGATGAGCTTCCAGACGAAGACAGGCTAGGAAGAAGGAGTGATGAACTACTTCTGAATATATAGTCACTGAAAACCTTATGAATAGCAGAGAAACACTGTCAGATGTAGTGCCAGAAAATGAGCCCCTCAGGTTGGAAGACACTCAAAATGCGACTGGCGAAGAGCTGCATCCTCAAAGTAGAGTTGAGCGTGATTACGCGAATAGAGGAAAGCTTGTGGGAGAAAAGCCCACAGGACTTTAATTTGCTAATGGGGCACAACTCAAAATGAAGATAAACAGTTGTAGACATCCTTTAAAAATCAGAACATGGAAGGTATGGAAGTATGAATCTGGGAAAATTGGAAGTTGTTAAAAATGAAATGTAATGCATAAACACTGATATCTTAGGCATTAGTAAGCTGAGATAGACTGGTGTTGGCCATTTTGACTCTGATGATTACATGATTTACTATGCCGAAAGTGACAAATTGAAGAGGAATGGGAAGGATAAGAGAGGTGGAAATGCCGCCTTAGGAAGTATATCGACCTAAGTAGAGGATGTGTTGAGAAATGATAGCTTTTGTTTCTGATATTTTTGTTTAATAAAGGAATGTATAATTTTGTAGTGTTAAAGAGCAAAGGTATCACTTTGAGGACTAAGCTGCACCAGACCCAAACCATAGTATTTTCAGTTACCTCATATGCATGTGAAAGTTGGACAGTGAGTAAGGATCATAGAAAAATCAGTACCTATGAATTATGGTATTGGAAAAGGATATTATACGTACCATGGACTGCCAGAAGAAGAAAAATATCTGCCTTGAAAGAAGTACAGCTAGAATGTTCCTTAGAAGCCAGAATAGCAAGACTTCATCTCTCATACTTTGGATGTGCTATTAAGAGGAACCATTCCATGGAGAAGGATATCATGCTTGGTAAAATGGAGGGTCTGCAGAAAAGAGGAAGAATCCTAATGGGATGGATTGACACAGTGGCAAAAACAGTGGGCTCAAACGTAACCATTTGGAGTATGGCACGGGACCTGATGGTGTTTCGCTCTGTTGTGCATAGGACTGCTGTGAGTTGGAACTGACTCGATGAAACCTCACAAGAGCAACATGATTTTGTAACAATAATTTTTTACCTACCCATATGTATCAGAAGTTTTATTAAGGTTGTTGTTGTTAAGTGCCTTGGAGTCAGTTCCGACCCTTAGTGACCATGTATAGGGTTTC
>NW_006408528.1:21893533-21900599 GCF_000296735.1 Chrysochloris asiatica
GTCACAGATTGTTAATGATAGCTTTAGAGGAAAGCAAAAGGGAAAACAAAGAAAGCACAGAAAAGTGGCCTGGGAGTGAGTTTGTTATGATTGCTTGAATTCTGAAAAAGACCCTTTAAATGGAAGTTTCACTTAGATTATTGCAGAGAATAGGACTCATGCAGTTCAGTTCTCTTGGTCAAAATTGTTGGATTATGGGGTCACAATGGTTAAGCGCTTGGCTGCTAACCAAAAAGTTGGTGGTTTAATCCGCCAGCCCCTCTGCAGGGGAAAACAGTCAGCATCCATAATGATTGATAGCCTTGGCAAACGCATGGGTAGTTCTTCTCTGTCTGTCCTTTAGGGTCACAGTGAGTTGAAATGGACTCAACTGCAATAGGTTTGGTTTGGGGGGCTTTGGGAATGCTCAGCTGGTGATCTCATCAGCACAGGCACAAACAGGAAGGCAGTTTGGGAAGACAGAAATAAAAGTAAAGGCCATGTGTCAGCACATGGACAGGGTGATTTACATGAATAGGATGTGACTTTGGTAAATGGTGTTTAAAGAAAAAAAGAATGAGGATTAGACATCAGAAAACAGAAACTCAATTTTTCTCATGCTTTTATGTGGGAAATTTATAAAGAGTAAATGTTTGCTGTGTTTTCCATTGTCTGCTTTTCATTTGTAAAATGATAGTATTAAAACTGATATATCTATCTTTACTGTGAAGATAAGATGAGATTAATGTAAGTGAATGGTAAGTAGTTGTATAAATGTGAGTTGTTTATTGATGGAGTTTTAGGCATAGATACTGATATTTTGGGACGTGTCTATAGTGAGACCTCGGAGGTTCATAGGATAGGCCTACCCAAGAACTGGAATGGAAATTTTTGCTTGTTCAGTAATGAACTAAATGGAGCAGCAAGAGGAAAAAAGATAAAGGCCAATAGATGATTCAGAGTTGGAACAAGATATATTAGAAGGTAGATCATATGAAAGTGAAAAAGCAGAACTAAGTGGATTTGGTATGCATTATTTAAATTTTGTAAATTAAATCACAGGATAGTTTAATTCTAAAACCTAGTTTACTGCTCTAAAATCCTGTGTAATGCATTTCTACTGCCCTCTCTGAAGCTTTATTGATGATGACTTTTTTTCCCCAACAGTTGTAATTACTAACATTTATTGAGTTTATATTATATGTTAGGCGAAATTTAAGATGGTATGAAATTATAAATAAAATTGTATAATTTAATTGTCTAAGGGTGAGTGATATTGAAACAGATATTTACATTTAATTGAGTTGGTCCCATGAGAGAAGAAAAGGAGAAAGTGGCAGTCACATCTCCTGGGAGAGTCAGAAACCGTTCTATAAAGAAAGTGAGTGAGTCTCATAAATGAGTAGGAGTTTGTCAAGCAGACAGTGGTCCATTTGTAAGTGGGGAGACACTACAGGTATAGAATTTCTCTAGAAAAAAAGGCAGACACAGACAACAGCATTTTTTTTAGCCAGAGCTCAACATGCATTTGAGGAACTTCGTGAGAGATGGACCTAAGAGACACTCAGGAGCAGTCTGATCATAGGGACCTATGCTTCTTAACAGTGTTACTTTGATAGATGATGAGCAGTAGAAAGATTTAAATAATTTTGTTGCTGTTGTTAGGTGCCGTTGAGTCAGGATTGACTCATTGCGACCTTAATGCACAACAGAATGAATCATTGCCCAGACCTGAGCCAAACTCATAAACGTTGCTGTGCTTGAGCCCTGTACTGCCAATTGCCACTGTGCCAATCCATTTCATTGAGGGTCTTCCTTATTTTCGCTGACCCTCGTCTTTACCAAACATGATGCCATCCAGGGACTGGGCCCTCCTGATAGTATGTCAGAAGTATGAGAGATGAAATCTGGCCATGTTGGTTTCTGACTGCACTTCTTCCAACAGAGATTTCTTTGTTTTTTGTCAATCAAAGCTAGTTTTAATATTCTCCTCCAAAACCATAACTCAAATGCATCAATTTTTCTAAAGTCTTTTTATTCACTGTTCAACTTTCACACGCAAATGAGGCTATTGAAAATGTCATGGCATGGGTCAGGCGCACCTTAGTCCTCAAACTGACATCTTTCCTCTTGAACACTTTAAAGAGGTCATGTGCAGCAGATTTGCCTAATGCAATATGTTGTTTGATTTATTGACTGCTGCTTCCATGAATGTTGATGGTTGTTCTGAGCAAAATTAAGTCTTCAGCAACTTCAATGTGTTATTCATTTATCTTGATGTTATTTATTGGTCCATTTATTAGGATTTTAATTGTTGTTATTGTTAAGTGCTGACTCATAGAAAGTGCTGACTCAGTTCTGACTCATAGAAACCACTTATAGGATTTCCAAGGAGTGGCTGGTGAGTTTGAACTGCTGACCTTGTTGCTCAAACTACCTTGAGGTCGAGGACTTATCCTATGGCACCATACCAGGACTTCATGATAGGATTTAAATAATAAGTTATAAATGTACTTTAGTCTGACTATATTTAGAGAAGTGAGGAATAGAAAGAGATGAGACAAGGTAGGGGGCTATTGTAATAAAGGATGACAACCTCAACTGAGGAGTGGCTATGAAAATGGAAACAAGGGCATGATGTTTGAAGACAGAACTGATGAGTAAATGGATGGAGGTGGTAAGGGAATGAAACAGTTTTGTTTGATTAGAAATTAGTCCTTCTAATTTCCATGATGGGGAAAGTTAGGGGAAAAAAAATTGATAAATTTAGTTCTGGAGAGGTTGACTTTGAATAGAACTGTTCATTAGACAAGTCTTAGGCCTTGTTGCTCAGTGGCACTGCCTGGGTGGTGTTGCAGTTTGGGAATTGAGTACAATGAAACTTCTGGAGTGGATGAGATCATCCAGGGAATAAGAATGTAGGAAGTCAAAGAACACGAATTTCACCAACATTAAAGGGGACAAGAGCTGACAATCCACAAAGGAGCTATAAGTAGTGGTAGCACAGAGAAAATGCCATAGTATGGAGTTATGAGAAAAGGGAACAAAGCCTTTGGTGAAGAAAGGGGTGATTGTGTCAGTTGCTCAAAGAAATAAATTATGATGAGGACTGATAAGAGATTATATTTGGCTGTTAGGTCACTAATGATCAATATCAGAGTGGTTTCTGTCTAATAGTGGGCATGGGTTGAGTATTTATTGAGAGGGGAGACAGGAATGATAGAATATAGAATTTTGTTATATAGTCTTCCTAGATTTGCTAAGCTGTTGGGTTTTCCAAGTTCTTGTAAATCAGAAAAACTTGTAAATGGCCATGTTGTTTGCTTTATACTTTAAAAAGAACAGTTGAAAAATATCCTTTATGCAGGAAGTCATGTGTGGAGAAACCAGAGAAACGAAAATTTTCATCAAAGGAGGTAAATTTAGCCTTCAATTTCAAACAATTAACAAAATTAATTTTGCCTGTTATGCCTGTTGAGGTGAATTTTCCATTTCAAGTTCTTATGCTCAGAACTATTTCTCAAGCTTTAGACAAATGTGAGCAAGTTTTGTACCATCAATATTTACAATGTAAAAATAAGAGTTGACAGATCTGTGAAGTGTCATATTTTAGCATAAGGGATAGAAATAGCAGAGTACAGTATGAAGTGGCACATTTTCCTACCAGAGTGTATACTTCAGCAGTGTCTTCGATCTTATACTGATGGTTCACTGTAAGAAAATACTAGTTAGATTTTCATTGCCCTTTTCTTCCCCCTGGAAGAACCTAGGGATAATTCTATCCCATTTCCCATTTCTTAATCTGTGACGTAACATATTAAATATATCATAATATATATGTTAATATTCAGCACATACTTACTGTGCACTTATGTACAAAATACTGGTAATAAAATACAAAAAAGAAAATATAGTTCTTGCTCTCATGGAACTTTATAATCTAGTGGGGACAGATTAAAAACCGGACCATACATCATGTGCTCCTTGGAAACCCTGTACAGGGTCGCTATGGGTTAGAATTGACTCGATGGCGCTTAACAACAACAACTGCTAATGATCGTGAACATTTCTTCATATGTTTGTTGGCCACCAGAATGTCTTCTTTGGTGGTGTCTGTTCATGTCCTGTGTCCACTAATTCTTATTTTACTCCCACATCCAATCTGTTAGCAAGCCCTCTTTTCTCTCATAACTGGAGTCAGAACTGCTCCTCACTCTACCGGTTACCTCTGGGCATGTCACCATTGTATCTTGCTGGATGATTATAGTAACTTTCCATCTTGATCTCTTCTAGTTTGGTTTTAGAAGATTAAATAAGTAAATTGTTAAGAGAGATCATATTTAAAACATAAATAAAAATTTGATGTTTTTGCTTAAAACCCTTCTAGAATGAAAACCTAATCTATTGTAGTAACCTGCAAAATCAGTATAACTAGCCCCCATTAAGCTTCTTTTGTTATGTCTTACTCTCCTAAGTTTTCATCCTGCATAGTCACCTTGGTCTCCGTGTTCTTTATAGAATGTATTATGTAAGGTCGTTCCTTGGGGTCTCTGCATGACAGCTTTTCTAGAACATTCTCCCGTCTGATACTTGCTTGACTTTCTTCCCATGCCCTTTAGGTTTCTACCCAATTGCCATCTTTTCAGCAAAACCTTCCCTGATCACCTACTTAAAATGTCAACTTCCTCTTTATTCTCATGTTATGCTTTTTTTTTTTTTTCCTCCATAGTATTTTCCATTATATATATTTTAATTACTTATGTTTGTATGACTTCCTAATATATTGTAATCTCCATAAAGAGAATTTTTTTCTTTAAAAACAAACTTTATGGTTCTGTAGGATAAGCACTGGGCTACTAACTGCAAGGTTGGTGTTTCAAACCCTATACAGGGTTGATATGACACGGAACTAACTCCACCACTTAACAACAGCAGCATATCCTTAGTACCTCAAACAATCCCTTACACATGAACTAGAATTAAAAGAACTTCTAATTCTTTTCCTTAAGATAGATTACTTGCACAAAAACCAACTCAGCATGGATTAAAGACTTAAATGTGAATTCCAGAATTATAAAGGCCATCAGTGAAAAATAGGGACAAATGTGAGGACTCTAATTCAGGGCATACACAGACTACCAAACATTTTGAAAGGTACACAAACAAAAGTAGACAAAATAGATGATTGGGACATCCTAAGAATTAAAAACTTATGTGCATCAAAAGACTTCACCAAAAGAGTAAAAAAGGAGCCCACAGAATGGGAAAAAAACTTTTGCAATGACACATTGGGCAAGGTACTAATTTCTAAAATATATAGGAAACTACAACACTTCTACAAAATAAAGACAAGTAACCCAATTAAAAAATGGGCACAGGACATGAACAGACACTTCACTAAGGAGGAGATCTGGGCAGCCAACAAACATATGAAGAAATGTTCATGATCATTTGTCAGTTGTTGTTCAGTGTCATCCAGTCAGTACTGACTCATAGCGACCTTGTGCCCAGCAGAATTATTAGCCATTTGTTGTTGCTGTTAAGTGCCGTCAAGTCGGTTCCAACCCATAGCGACCCTGTATAGAGTTTCTGAGGAGTAGTTGGTGAGCTTGAACCGCTGACCCTGCAGTTCAAATGGCTTTGCAGTCTGGTGCATTAACCCGCAGCACCACACCTTAGCCATTTTTATTGTTGTTGTTATGTGCCATGGAGTTGGTTCTGACTCAAATCAACCCTGTACAGGGTTTTTGAGGCTGTAAATCTTTACGCGTGCAGAAAGCCTCATCTCAATCCTGGTAGTTTTGAACTGCTGTCCTTGCGGTTCGCAGCCTGATTCATAACCACTATGCTACTAGAGCACTAACAATGAGATATCATCTCACACCAGCAATAACAGCAACAATCAAAAAAATGGTTTTGGCTGGTTATGTGCCGTGTAGTTGGTTCCGAACCAAAAAAGGTAGAGGACAATAAATGCTGGCAAGGATGTGGAGAGACTGGGACCCTCCTACATTGCTGGTGGGATTGCTAAATGGTCCAACCACTCTGGAAAACAATGTGGCGCTTCCTTAGAAAGTTGGAAATAGAAATACCTTATGATACAGCAAGTCCTCATATATTTACAAGAAATATGAGCCATAACATGAATAGCTATATGCACACCAATGTTCATAGCAGTACTATTTATAATAGCAAAAAGATGGAGACAGCCTAAGTGCCCATCAGTTGAAGAATGGCTAAACAATTTTTGGTACATACACACAATGGAATATTATGCTACCTAGAAGAATAACAAGAGGCTGCAAGCCACTGCATAACATGGATGAACCTTGAGGACATTTTGCTCAGTGAAATTAGTCAGTCACAAAAGAAGAAATACTGCATAGGACCATCATTGTAAAAGATTAAGAATAGCTACCCATACTAACACAGGGGGTGGGGGGAGAAGAAAAAAAACATTTGCTGGTTACCGGGATATATGGGGTGAGGTGAGGGGAGGGAGGGAAAGGTGGAGCACAGGGTAGGGAATAGACACAGGATAGCTTGGATGCTGGGAGAGGGGCACAATATATAAAAAGAGGGAGGGGAATGGAAGAACAAGTCTGATGGGAGAATAGTTAGGCAGGTTTGCATGGGCTAAGTGGGACAGAGGTAAATAATGATGTATGCACAACCTTGGAACAGCAGGGCTTTGGGATACAGGGATTGAGGTGTGGTTTGAATGGGTAAAAGGGGAAATAAGGTTAATATGCCTGGCTGTTTTTTGAATGATGGTTTACCTTGCATACCATTGTAAAATAGACACTTGAGGGAGAGAGAAAAGAATAGCCAGAAACATCACCATAGAAAGCTTGTAAGTCTGTCTTCAGGCTACAACTGATAGGAATACCTAAAATGGGGCTACAACTTGCCCAGTGAAAGTGACTTCCTGCAGAGCCTTTGCATTGCATAAGACCATAGGTGGAAACCTGAACCCCATCAGAATCTTTTGAGATGGGAAATCTCCACTTGAAAGGCCAAGCAGACCAACCTGGAGTGGCTAGAAAAATTGAAGATACTTTTTGAAAGAAAGACCAGCAGGAAAAAT
>NW_006408528.1:21902169-21904363 GCF_000296735.1 Chrysochloris asiatica
TACTGACTCGATGGCACCTAACAACAACAAACAGGAAAAATGACATTTGAGATAATGTTAATCTCAAAGAAAGCAAGGATTTGTTTAAATAAAAAAATTTAAGTGGAATTACTTTATTAATCAAAAGGAACTAAATTTTAATTTAAAAAACTTTCATTTGGTACATTTGTTGTTGTTGTTGTTAACTGCCATCAAGTCAGTTCAGACCCATAGCGACCCTGAATAGGAGTGACTGCTTGAACTGCCAAATTTGCAATTCAAACCCAGTTTGCAGTACAGCACATTAACTCACAGTTCCACACCAGTCCTTTATTAAATTTCTACAGCCTGTTAAGTCTATTTATGTATTTGAGGAAAAATACTGACACAATTGCAAATTGACTAAGAATTCTTGGACTTGGATTGACATGTTTATTTTAAAGGTATAATTTTGAAATTTCAGGATACCCACTACCACTACCCACCTACTGCCATCAAGTCAATTCTGACTCATAGTGACCCTGAATAGGGATTCTGAGGCTGTTAATCTTTATGGAAACAGACAACCTCATCTTTTCCCCATAGATCAGCTGGTGGGTTTGAACTGCCAACCTTGTGGTTAGCAGTCAAGTGCCTAATCATATGTGCTGCTTTAATCACTGTTACATCTATTCTCAGAGACCATTCATATACTTATTTGTTGATCTAGCATTTAATGAGTTTCTATCATATATTCCTTTCATAGAAAAATGAATATGTAAATCTATGGTTGTAGTACAGTTGGGTCATGTGTTGTGATAGAGACATGCACAGTATTAGCTAGAAGCTCAGTGAAGGGAAAAACAAATCAGTGTGTGGAATCTTGAGGAAATGATTTTGGACTGAATTTGGAAGATTTCTAGGAAGTGTTTTATAGGATGTGTTGAAGTAAACCAACCTTAGTCCAAGAGTATGTGCAACAGCCTGGACGAATGAAAGATGATCAGCTCAAGTGCTAGAGTGAAGCCCATGTGTGTGAAGGGGCAAGGGTAGTAGGGGATGATTGTTGTTGTTGTTAAGTGTTGTCAAGTCGGTTCTAATCCATAGCGACTCTGCACAGGGTTTCCGAGGCTGTAAATCTTTACGGGATCAGAAAGCCTCATCTTTCTCATGTGGAACTGCTGGTAGTTTTGAACTGCTGACCTTGAGGTTAGCAGCCCAACTCGTAAACACTATGCTACCAGAGCTCCTTGATTGTATCATTAAATTTAAGATCTTGTGAGGAAAGTATGGGGAGTCATTGACATCAGGTTAGAAAGGTAATTCTGTCTGTGAGTGGAAGATGATAAAAAAAAGTGGGTCATTTTGGAGGCAGGAAGATCAGTTAGAGACTGTTGCCTTTCCCACAGGGAGAAGAGAAACAAAAAAACATAGTGAAGCAAATGATAGTGAGATTGAAGTGGGAGGGGAACTGGAGACTACAGAAGAAGTAGCAGTTTACCATGACTTCTAGGTGTTTGGCCTCAGACAGTTGGGATACTTACTGGTCATTGAGAAGTTGAATAGTATGAGCTGGCTGGGGAGACTTCGGGATGAGGCTATCTGAGTTTAAAGTGCCCCAGGGACATCCAAGCAGTGCTCTTCTTGAGACTGTTGGATGTACAGGAGTACATTTGAGACAGCTTGGGAGTCATGAGCACCTAAGTGGTAATTGAAAGCTTAATGAGGTTGCTTGGGTTCTAAACACATTGCAAGGACAGTGTTCTGAGTGGAGTGCTTAGGGAAACACCAGCATTTAGGAAGCTGGCAGAGCTAGAAGCGTTTGAGAATGAAACTGAGAAGACAGCCAGGAGAGAATGGAACCACAGTTAGAGGCTAACTGTCATCTGATGGAGTTTGAAAAACCAACCAACAAAAAACCAAGCCACACCGATTCATAGCAACTGTATGTAAGCTTCCCAAGGCTGTAAATTTTTATAGGAGCAGAAATCCTTTTTTCTCACTTGGAGCAGATGGTAGTCCAACACATAACGAGGACTCCTTGCTTATCAGGGTTATGAGACTGGTAAATACTGAGTATGCATATACATATATTGTGGTTCTTTTAAATTTATTTGATGTTGAAAACATGTAGCTAAACATGTAGCTAAACATACAGCAATTCAACAATTTCTGAATTGCTTACATTCTTAAAACTGTGTAACCATTCTCACTCTCCTGTTCCAAATTGTTTCTC
>NW_006408528.1:21905599-21915210 GCF_000296735.1 Chrysochloris asiatica
CTCTCATACTTCAGACATATTAGGAGGGACCAGTCACTGGAGAAGGACATTATGCTTGGTAAAATGGAGGGTCATTGAAAAAGAGGAAGACCCTCAGTGAGATGGATTGGCACAGTGGCAACAGCAGTAGGTTCAAGCGTAACAGTGATTGTGAGGATGGATCAGGACCAGGCAGTATTTTGTTCTGTTGTGCAAAAAATGACCATGAGTTGGAACCAACTCAAGGACACCTAACAACAGCAACATAGTCCGTTAGATCCCATATAAATCATTCTTTAAAAGAGCACAGTGCTCAAAACAGACATTTCTTACTAATCTAGCCAACTTATTATTTGGTTTACTGAAGACTTTATGGGATATATTCAGCTTAAAATGTTAAGGTTATCCCAGGGCAATATTTTCAGGAGTTCATCCAGCCTCAATGACTCCAGAGAGTTTGGATTCCATGCAAATTTGAAATCTTATTCCTTATTTTTTTCTGAATGTCAAAATGTTCAGCAGTAGTAGTTGGGTACCATCCAATTCATCTTGTGGCAAAGGAGGCAATTCATGGAGAGAATTTGTCACACATTCCATTTTCTCTTATTTTTGACTCCTTCTTCCTTTGTTGCTTTAGGTAAATAGACGCCAGTTGTTATACTTTGAATGATTGCTTGCAAGCTTTTAAAGACTCCATGTACTACACAATGAACTAGAAGGTAGAAGAGAAGTACTGAAAACAATATTGGGCCAATTGACTGTGATGACCCATGAAATCAAAACTTGGTGATTCAACAAGCATTTAAATTGTCATGATAGCTTGGTGTTTAATATTCTGAAATAGAAGGCTGAAATAGAATGTAAGTTTATGTAGACTTATTTGACCTATCAATAATGTATACAGAGATATAATATGAAATAGATACAATGGATATTTGATTAAGGTTGGCGTTGCTAGGTGGTACAAATGGTTAAGCTCTAGACTATTGACTGAAAAGTTGGCAGATCAAAATGATCCAGAGGTACCTCAGAAGTAAGGCTTGGTGATCAGTTTCTAAAAGACAAAGCCTTGAAGATCTTAATGGAATGTAGGTATACTCGGTGCACATGGGTCATTATGAGTTGGATTGACTCACTGGCAACTTAACAACAACAGCAATGGTGGTGGTGGTGGTTGTATGCTGTAGAGTCAGTTCCAACCCATATTGACCTTGAATAGAGTTTCTGAAACTGTAAATCTTTACAGGAGCAGAAAGCCTCCTCTTTCTCCCAAGGAGCGGCTGGTAGATTCAAACTGCTGACCCTGCAATTCGCAGGCCAGCTCATAATCCTACCAGGGTTCCTTAACAACCACAATAATACCCTAAAGTTATTAATTTAAGGAATTGATGTTAAGATAGGAGATGATCTCAAATGTGATACCTTTGAATTTAGTATCTAGTTAATGTCTTATTATTATTTCACGATTACTGTTTTAACCAGTATCTTGATTTAAGAAGTCCCATGATAGTATAAATAGCTACCATATTTGGTTTAGTAACTGAATGATTAGTGGTTCAAATCCACTCAGAGGCACTTAAGAAGAAAGGTCTGGCAATCTACTTTAGAAAATTGTAAGCCCTATGAAGTACAATTATACTCTGACATACATGAGGTTGCCATGAGTTGGAATTGGATGGCAACTGGGTTTGGCTTTAAGAAGGTTTAAGCAAGTTTTGTAAAGTCAGAAAGCTGGAAAAATTGTCTAATGAGTTGGGAAGCATAATTGGGAATTCAAATTGATTTTGAATAGGCAACACACATAGTTTAAATGTAGACTGTTCTTTTGGTTCGAAAAATGGATTGTTCAAGTGTAAGGAGAGATCTTGTTTAAAACCACATTTGAAATCACAAATGTCACAGGATTGTTAAAAGCAATGGTGGGAATCTTATATTGTATTAATATGAGCAAGAGTGCTTGATTCCTGAGAGGTAGCCATTTAACCTAGGTCAATAATTCACCTTATGTGCTACCTATAACACAGGTAGATGGCTTGAGGCACAGTTGTTGTTTGTTGTTGTTAAGTGCCCTCCAGTCAGTTATGACTCACAGCAACCCTGTGTAAGGTTTCTGAGAAGTGGCTCATGAATTTGAATCGCTGACCCTCTGGTTCAAACTGCTTTGCGGTCCAGCGTTTATCCTACAGTGCCACACTAGGCACAGTTAGGAAGGTGAATCATTTGAAAATTAACACTGATCAATGGAATTGAGATTTTTATCTTGGCAAAGACTTACGGGGTACATGATATTCAGCTTCAAATTATTGAATGCACTCATGTACAAGAGGCATTAAATATATACTAATTTATAGGACAGCATTCCGATTAGTGGGGAGTAGACACCAGAAAGCAGAATTCCATTAAATAATGTGTTTTATATGAACTGCTCTTTTGTGCTCTGAATCTTGCAGGACTTCGGCTTTGGGCGAATTGCTGGTATGGGCTGCATCTATAGGAGCATTGAGTTCCAGTTAATGGCAGTGAGCCTGTGTTATTTCAGTGGTGGATTTAAGAGGTAGTTCTATGACTGTTCAAAGCTGTATACATTCCTAGTATGACAGGTGAGAAGATAAAATTTTGTCTTTGGTACTTCAGTTTTAGGCACTCTCTTTCTTTACTTTTCATACTTCGCTCTTCCAAGGAGCCATGGTTGGCACAGTGGTTAAGCATTTGGTTGTGAATGAAACGGTTGGTGATTTGAATTCAGCAGCAGCTCTGCAGGAGATGAGTGTGGCAGTCTGCTATTGCAGCCTTAGATTACAACCTTACAAACCCTTGATGAGTTCTACTCTGCCTGGTAGGATCATTGTGAATCAAAGTCAACTCGTCTTGTACAGCAGATTTGCCTAATATAATACATTGTTAAGATGACTGCTGCTTCCCTGAATGTTGATATGAAAGAAAATGAAGTCTTTGACAACTTCAATCTTTTCTCCATTTATCATGATGCTATTTATTGTTCCAGTGGTAAGGATTTTTCTTTTCTTTATAGTAAGGTGCAACCTATACTGAAGGCTGTCATCTTTGATCTTCATCAGTAAGTATTTTAAGTTCTTTTCTCTTTCAGCAAGCAAGGTTGTATCATCTGCATATCGCAGATTGTTAATGAGTCTTTTCTCCAGGCTTGATGCCAGGCTCTTCTTCATACAGTCTATCTTCTTGGATTATTTGCTCAATATACAGATTGAATAAATGTGGTGAAATAATACAACCCTGGTGCACACCTTTCCTGATTTCAAACCATTCCCCTTGTTCTGTGCTCATAAGTCATTCAAAGTTTGAATGACTCATTCTCTGCAATGCTATCCATAACTTGTCATAATCCACACAGTCAAAAGCCTTATGCAGAGTTAATATAGCACAGGTAAGCATCTTTTTGGTATTCTTTCCTTTCAGCCAGGATCCATCTGACACCAGTAGTGATAGCCCTCATTCCACGTCCTCATCTGAATTCAACTTGAATTCAGTTCCCTGTCAATGTTTTTGAATTATCTTCACTTGCATATGATATTGTGATATTATTTGATGATTTTCATATTCTGTTGGGTCACCTCTCTTTGGAATGGGCAAAAATATGGATCTCTTACAATCAGTTGACCAGGTAGCGATCTTCCAAATTTCTTGGCATAGATGAGTGAGTGCCTCCAGTGTTGCATGTTTGTTGAAAGATTTTAATTTGTATTCCATCAGTTCCTGGGCCTTGTTCTTTGCCAATGCCTCCACTGCACCTGGGACTTCTTTCTTCGGTACAATTGGCTCTTGATCATATACTACTTCTTGAAGTGATTGAATGTTGACCATTTCTTTTTGGTACAGTGACTCTGTGTATTCCTTCCATCTTCTTTTGATGCTTTTTGCATCATTCAACACTTTGCCCGTAGAATCCTTCAATATTGAATGTTGAAACTTGAAGGTTTTTCTTCAGTTCCCTCAGCTTGAGAAATGCTGAGTGTGTTCTTCCCTTTTGGTTTTCTAACTCCAGGTCTTTGCACATTTTGTTATAATTTTTCACTTTGTCATCTCAAGCTGACTTTGAAATTTTCTGTTCAGCTCTTTTATCGCCTCATTTCTTCTGTTTGCTTTAGCATCTCAATGCTAAAGAGGAAGTTTCAGTCTGTTCTGACATCCATTTTGGTCTTTTCATTCTTACTTATCTTCTCAATGACACTTTGTTTTCTTCCTGTATGATGTTCTTGATGTCATCCCACAACTCTACTGGTCTTCAGTCTTTAGTGTCTAATGCATCAAATCTGTTCTTCAGATTATTTCTAAATTCAGGTGGAATATGCACAAGGTCATATTTTGGCTTTTGTGGACTTGTTTTAATTTTCTTCAGCTTGAGCCTGAGTTTGCATTTGAACAATTGATGGGCTGTTCTACAACCTGCCTATGGCCTTGTTTTGGCTGATGATATGAAACTTTCCTGCTGTCTTTTCCCACAGATGTTTTGAATTTAATTTCTGTATATTCCATCTGGTGAGGTTGTACAATTGTCTTTTTGTTGTTTAAAATAAATGGTATTTAAAATGAAGGATTTATGGTTTTGCAAATTTCTGTCATAAGATCTCTGACATCTTTACTATTACCAAGGCCATATTTTCCATTTACTGATCCTTCCTCTTTGTTTCCAACCTTTGTATTCCAGTTACCAGTAATTACCAATACATCTTGATGGTGCGCTTCATCAATTTCAGACTGAAGGAGTTGTTAGAAGTCTTCAATTTCATCATCACTGGTTTTAGTGGTTGGTGTGTAAATTTGAATAATGGTGGTAATAACTGGTCTTCCTTGTTAGATGTATGGATATTATTCTATCATAGACAGTATTGTTTTTCAAGGCAGATCTTGATATGTTCTTTTTGATGATAAATGTGATGCCATTCCTCTTTAATTTGTCATTCCCTGCATAGTAAGCCATGTAATTGTCAGATTTAAAATGGTCAGTACCAGTCCACTTCAGTTCATTAATGCCTAGGATATTGATGTTTATATGTTCTGTTTAATTTTTTGGCAATTTCTAATTTTCCTCTTCCCAGTCGTATTTTGAACGCCTTCCAACCTTACGTGTTCATCTTCCCGCATTGTATCTAACAATATTCTGGCGCTCTTCATCATGTTTCGATATTCACTGTTCTGGTGCTGACAGTGTTCTACTGCTATTCATAAGGCTTTCAGTGACTAAATATTTGGAAGTAGTCCATCTCTCAGTCTTCCAAGTGTATCTTTGTCTGGAAGCTCAGCTGAAACCTGTTCACCATGGGTGTCACTGATGGTGTTTAAAAAACCCATAGCATATCTTCCAGAATCACAACAATATGCAAGACACCACAGTATGACAGACTGACAGACAAGTGGTAGATATATGTAGTGTGGCGCTGTAGGATAAACTGGTGTGCTAACCGCAAGGTTGATAGTTCAGACCTACCAGTTGCTTCTTCAATACCCTGTGTTGGGTTGCTGCAAGTCAGAACTTACTCCACGTCTCTCAACAATAACAACAACAAAATATGTACATATGAATATGTGTATATGTACACAGACACAGCCATCGAGTAGATTCTGATTCATAGTCCTTAGGGTTTCCAAGACTGTACATCTTTATGGGGTCAGACAGTCTCATCTGTCTCTTATGGAGTATGTGATGAGTTTGACCTGCCAACCTTGCAGTTAGCAGCCCAATGCTTAACCTACTTTACTACCAGAACTCCTGAAACACACAGTGTTGTCTTAAAAAATTTCATGGAAAAATAGATTTAAAAGATAATAGAATTTTTCATAACTTTTTGAAGCCCCCTCATATATATTTGTGTGTGTGTGTGCAGGGGGCCATGGTGGTAAGATGACAGGGATCTGGTTGACTTGAATGCTTGTTTTTAAAGCAATGTAATTATTATTTTTTAAAAAATAACAGTTGTAGTTGAGTGATGTCAAGTTGGTTCCAACTCATAGAGACCCTGTAGAGGTTTTCTATGGAGCAGCAGATAGGTTTGAACCACTGACCTTGTGGTTAACAGTCCAGTTCTGATCCTATAGTACCAAACCACAACTCCTTTAGAATAGCAGTAGTACTGCAAATTTTGGGGAAATATATATTTCCCCCCAAGTGTAAATTTAAAAATGCATATGTATATGTGATCCTGGTGTTGCATTGTAGGATAAACACTGGACTGCTAACCACAAGGATCCAGTTCAAACCCACCAACCACTCTTTGGAAACCCTATACAGGTTCGCCATGTGTTAGAACCTACTTGATGATACTTACAAAAGCAACTGCTATTCTAAAAGAATTCTTTTAATTCTGTAAATACATATTGCTAGTCAATCAAATCCCTACCCACCCACCCCTGCCCTCCACCTCCCCAACCCCCCACTCCTCAAGAACCTTATACGGGGGTCGCTATGAGTCGGAACTAACTTGATGGCATTTAACAACAATATATATGTGTGTCTGTGTGTTTCTCTAGGAAAGACAAAAATTATTGGTATGAGCTGTAATTCTGAGACTACCTGAAGAGTCCCACCTAATTTTGACTCTTCTTAGAATCCCTCTTTGTTAGCAGTAGGTAATAACCTTGACAGGACATGGAGAATGAATGTGATTTCTTCAAAGTTGTGCATTCTGCATTCATAGAGATGGACACAAATAAAGGCAAGTCAGCCCTCAATCTGAACTTTCTTTCAGTTACAACTTTTTATAATCTTCCCTTCATTTCCTTACATTCTTTCAACCTGCTGTTTGACTTTTATCCACTTGTTTTCCTAAATCTCATGTTATGGCTAGCAATCATCTTCTGATTGCCAGTGGCTTCTTTCATTGTAGTCTTAACTCCAGTTCTGTGCAGCTCTTGACCCTGTCTTTCCAGGTTGCTCCTCTCTTGCCTTCACCGACACTGTTAGCAAGTATCTTTTGATGTTATAGTCTTATTTTTTTGTGTGGATTATCCTGTTTCCTCTTTTAAAATGTTGGATCTCCCAGGTTTTTGCTTTTAGTCTTCTGCATTTTGCATGTTTTCTCTGAATGGTTTTATCCATATTTTCCTTTATTCTCATTTTTATATACATAAAAACCATACATACTCATAACAAGCAACTTGAATAATTTGAGCACGTCAAAAAGCTGAAAATCACCTGCAGTCCTACCTAACAAGCCATTACTAACATTTTTCATCCTGCTGCTTGTTTTACTTACAAATTTTGTTTAAACAACTCCTGAATCCAACCTCCAATGCTTCATTTCCCATCTAGTTTCAAAAGTACACTTAGTGAGACATCATCTCACATCAGCATTAATTTGTTGTTGTTGTTGTTGTTGTTGTTAGGTGCCATCGAGTTGGTACTGACTCATAGCGACCTTATGCACAGCAGAACGAAACAGTGCCCGATCCTGGGCCAACCTCACTACTGTTGCCTCGCTTGAGTCCATCGATGCTGCCACTTGGCCAGTCCATCTCATTGGGGGTCTTCCTCTTTTTCTCTGACCCTTCACCTTACCAAACATGATATCCTTCTCCAGTAACTAATCCCTCCTGACAATATGTCCCAAGTATGAGAGACAAAGTTTGGCCATCCTCCAAGGAGCACTCTGGTTGCACTTCTTCCAGCACAAATCTGTTGGTTCTTTTGGCAGCCCATGGCACTTGCATTATTCTCCTCCAACACAATAACTCAAATGCATCAATTCTTCTACGGTCTTCCTTATTCATTGTCCAGCTTTTGCATGCATATGAGGTTATTGAAAATACAATGGCTTGGGTCAGGCACACCTTAGTCTAGTCCTCAAGCTGACATCTTTGCTCTTCAACACTTTAAAAAAGTCTTGTGCATTAATAGCAAAGTTTTAAAAAAAACAAACAGAAAACAACTAATGCTGGTGAGGTTGTGGAGAGGCTGGGACCCTCCTAAAACCATGTGACGCTTCCTCAGAAAGTTGGAAATATAAGTACCATATGACCCAGCAATCCCTTACTTGGTGTATATCCACAAGAAGTAAGAGCCAGGACACGAATAGATGTCTGCACACAGATGTTCATTGCAGCAATATTCACAATAGTAAAAAACTAGGGACAGCCTAAATGCCCATCAATAGAAGAGTGGGTAAACAAACTTGAATCCATATTTACAATGGAATACTACGCAACGCTGGAGAATAACTATGAATCTGCAAAACACCTCATAACATGGATGAACCTGGAGGGCATTATGCTGAGTGAAATAAATCAGTCACAAAAGGACAAATATGGTATGAGACTGTTACTGTAAAAACTCTAGAGAAGGTTTTTATAATAAAGAAACATTCTTTGATGTTTACCTGGGGTGGGAGGGAAGGGAGAGAAATTTCACTGGGTAGTGGTGGTGGTTATGTGCCGCGGAGTCACTTCTGACTCATAGCGACCCTGTACAGGGTTTCCAAGTCTGTAAGCAAAGCTGTAAATATTTACTGGAACAGAAAGCCCCATCTGCCTTCCACGGAACATCTGGTAGTTTCGAACTGCTGCACTTGAGGCTAGCAGCCACATTTGTAACCACTGCGAACCTAAAGGTCAGCGGTTCGAAACTACCAGCTGCTCCGCAGGAGAAAGATGAGGCTTTCTACTCCCGTAAGGATTTACACCCTCGGAAACCCTGTACAGGGTCGCTATGGGTCGGAACCCACTCGACGGCATGTAACAACAACAACAACAACAACAATGCTACCAGAACTCCTTTAACTTGGGTGATGGGGAAAGCAATATACAAGAAAAGGGAGGGAGGTCACCCGAAGAATGATGAAGATAGGTAGAGACACAGGTGGGTATGCAAAGGCTAAACAGGATAAAGGTAAATAGTGATATAAATGCCACCTTGGAACAACAGTGTTCTGTATGTAGATACATGGACAGAGACACAGTCTGAATGGGTATGGGAGGAAAAGTGGGGTATATATTTATTCATCTTTCAAATATATAAGTTTTGAAAAGGGTATTTGTACATAGGTAAGCAGGATAACACTAATTGCATGGAGGGGATTGTAATTATTGAAATGAAACAAAGTATATGATTTGTTGGATTTAAAAGTGATGATCTTGTCTGTAAACCTTCACACAATTAAAAAAAAAAAAAGCACATTTACATTTCCTTAAAAGACACATCTAGGAGGTCATGCTGAACTGTCTCAAATTAATCACAGGGGAAGGAGTTGGGTTTCCTTATGTAAAATGAACACTTGCTGAATTGGACCTCGATGGAACTGTTTTTTGGAAAAGAAACATACGTATGATGAGTTAGAGAAATCCTTTCTTAATATTTTTTTCTGAAAATAATTCATTTTTTTCCCCTTAGATTTCTCATTTAGTCTCATAGTGAAAATAGTAGAAAAAAAATCAGCTAGTATATGGACACTTTCTTTATTTTCAGAAGAAATACATCAAAGTATTTTCTCTGAGAAAACCTCTAAAAGGCCCTTGAAATATTTGTAAGGTTTCCCTTGTCTTATCAGGACAGCAACACAGTGTAGTTCTAAATAAAGGCAGGGTCTGACCCGTCCGTGGATCATCCTTATTACATAAATTAAAGTGGTTCGTGATAAGAATTAGATTTTTTTTTTTTTTTTTTA
>NW_006408528.1:21915310-21927174 GCF_000296735.1 Chrysochloris asiatica
TTTTTTTTTTTTTTTTTTTTACATCAAGAAAAGTACTGTAACAATTGTCTCATATTTGTATGTTCAGAGTAATGTTCTAAGCGAATTTTTGGTCATTCTCTTCTAAAGAATTGTCCTTTTATTCAATATTGTTCCAATATCCATTTCTTGTTGAAATATAGGCCATTAGGATATAGCCTCATAAAAGTTGGTGACTGAAATGGTTTTTATTTGGAATCTGTTATAGATCATAACTAATGACTATGGTTGTGAGCACATGAACCCGTTAGCTCTGAATTCTTAGTGCAACTCGAAAGAAATGTAACTGTAATTGTAGTGTAGAAGCTATTTTTGCTGGCTTATAGTCTTAAAGAAAAATACAGTGTTTAAAATTACAAATCATTTGTGATGAAAGTTAATGTTAAATGGGATTCTAATCTGGATTTTTCATCTAATTACTTTTTTCAAATTAAAAAAATTAATAAAATAATTAATTTTAGTTTTGCTAAATAAACCTAACATTTAACAATGCCTTATGATTATCTTGAGTCTCTTTTAATTTTACACAGTTTGTTTAAATAATTAAAACATTTTTTCATATTTTTAAACTTAAAAAACAAAACCCTAAACTAAAAAAGAAACCTAACTCATCTCCTGTAGTTTAAATGCAAGAATATTCATGGTGGTTTCTCCTCACATTAAATTTGGCGGTGGTTCAGATACTAACCATGTTAAAAGAGACAGTTTGTTGTGATGAATTCTCTTGCTGGCTCTAAAGTCTGACTCCTCTGTGATCATGATTGAGTGAAAACTGAATTTGATAATTTGTCTTCATTCATGAAATCACAACCCTTTGAGCCTCCCCCTTACTTCTTCATGTACATTGTTATTGTTAGGTGCAGTTGAGTCCATACTGACTCATAGAGACCTTATGCACAACAGAAGGAAACATTTTCCAGTCCTGTGCCAACCTCACAATCGTTGCTATGCTTGAGCCTGTTGCTGCTGCCACTGTGCCTGTCCATCTCATTGGGGGTCTTTTAACTGACCCTCCGCTTTACCAAGCACTCTGCACGTAAACTCTAGAAAATCATCTTTTTCTTGGTGCCTTCTCAGAGATTGTACTGATAGAAATATAAGGAGCATATGGAAGTAGATATATGCGTAGGTCTTAATTTTGTTTTGGTAGACTGGTTGATTCAAACACATACAACAGGAGAACATGTTTGTTTAAAGGTTTTCTTTGTGCCAACTGCTGCTTCCTCTTTTTCCTAGCCTGAACTGCCAGTAATACCTACCTTTATTTCTGATCGGTTACACAAAATTTGAATGTCTTTTTTTCCAGTGAATTAATTAGCTTCCAGAAAATCTAACAATATAGATCTACATACATAGATTAGGAATGTTGAGGATTTGTTAGAATTTTGCTCAAAATTGATTAATTGTACTTAAAATGAAGTGTTCTTAATTTATTATAATTATTTGTATAAAGCTGGAGGTTTATATTAATAATATTAAATACTGTATATGGATTCATTTTCCTTTACAATAGGTAAAAAAGCAGAAGGTCTCATTTTAATTATTTGGAACAAAAGCTTTACTTTTTGAGGGGGAGAATAAATTGACAGTGAGATACTATTCAATTGAATACCTGCCCATCAGAATGTGGTAGATTGAGAAATGGCCTGGGAGAGACCCAGGGCTTTTCTTAGCTGTGACCACGAGTGACTTGCTTTTTCTCAGATACAATATTTTCATTTGGAAAAGAAAGAGGTAAATTTAGATAATCTGTAAGGTCCTTTTCAAACATATTTCATGACTTTCATTTCCTCTAGCTTTATATTGGGAGTAAAACAGGGATTATGTCTCTGCTTCTTGTTAGGTATTTTTACATTTTTTACTGAAGGGGAATGTTTGATGTCTCATAACTGGATAGAGAGAGGCAACTGGATAGTTCGTAGAGGATGAGCACTATCTACAAATAATCAATAAGAAGGCTTGATTTCCTGGCTTATGCCGTTTTTATTTACCTCATTGTTTATGCCCCACTTGTATTTTTGCCAGTAGATGGTGATGGTTCAATAACAATATAATCTCCTAAGTCAATTGAAGTTGGCATGAGATACTTTATATTATTCAAGACAAGGTTTTGGGGCCTTGGAAGATCTGGCTGTCTATAATTCTGTCTTGGGTTGTAAGATGACTTAGAATAAGGATGACTCATAATGCCACTAGTAAATTAAATCCATGATTCTTCCTGTGATAGGAAGACTCACAACTTGGTGACATGAAGCAGGCCTCTGTAGAATTTGCTTTTCACTTTAATCCTTCTCAGTTTGTTTGTTGACCTTATAGTCTAACTTCAACTGCTGAGGCCTTGCTATGTTGCTGTCTCACAAGGGGTGTTTATAATATGAATTATTTCTGAATAGAGGTATGCCACACATACTCCATAGCTTAATGTATACATCTAAAATAATCTACCCGATTCTCAGTATAAATTTTCCCCTTTAGAAATGTGTATCTGTTGAAGGGGTGGTGATAAAGAACAAAATTATCTTCAGATTCATAAAAGAGAATATGTTCTGACACTAGAAACACACTGAAAAAGAATTATGATAAGGGTAGATACTTAAAAAACAACAACAGATAATACGTTTCCATAGCTTTAAAATGATTTATTGTCACCAGGCATTCTGTGTATACTTATGTAATTATCCTAAGTGAATTGACTAGCTGAACAGAACAATTGTGTACGTATAAGGTTGTTCATGGATGACTGGTTAAATAACTTGTTTTCTCTATAAAATGGGGTACCACAGAGCTATGAAATGTGATGATATAGCTATGTATCCACAGAAGAAGAGGCTTACAATATGCTGAACAGATTACAGTATGTGTGATGAAGACATTAGTATAGGCATATAAAATGTGTGTATCTACTTTGAAAAGTTTGCAATAAATTGACAATTGTTATTCCTTGATGACTTGTACACTAACACACTGACCTCTAGTTCTAATTTTTCTGCTAACAAAACAAAAAAACAAAAACCACATGAATTCTTTGAGCATAGCTAGAGCATAGCAGGTGGGACAGTTGACAGAGTGGGACTCTGGAGCCAGTCTGGCGAGGTTAAACTCTCTACTCCGTCACTTACTTGCTGTACAATCCTGAACAAGTCAGTTTATTTCTTTGTTCTTTTCTTTCTTATCTATGAAATAGGATGATGGTGATGATGATAACATTCCTATCTTCTAGAGTCATGAGAATTCAATATATTAATGCATGTGAACTGTTTAGAACTGCACGGAGGATTATCAAGGCTGTAAATCTTTACAGAAGCATATTGCCTCATCTATTTTTTTCCTTGGAGTAGTGGGTTCAAACCATTGACCTTTAGGTTGGCAACCAACTCTATTAACTACTATGCCAACAAGTCTCCTTAGAGTACATGATGTTGTTGTTAAGTGCCGTTTAGTTGGTTCTGACTGATAGCGACCGTGTATAGGGTTTCCAAGGAACTGCTAGTGGGTTTGAAACACTGACCTTACAGTCCACACATTATCCAGCATTGTCACACTAGGACTCCAGAATAACTGATAGAAAGTAAAGTTTAAAAATTTTGTTAAACTTTATAAAGTAACATGATGAGGATATATTTACTTTTATTAAATAATAGTTTCTTCTGATAAGAAAGTGGTATAACATAGAAAATTAAGAAAGTAACAGAAATACAAATAATCATAATTAACATTCTAGTGTAGGTCCTATCAGTCTTTTCCCCCTTTTGCATATGTGAGGGGCTTCAAAGAGTTCATGGAAATAGTTGTAATAGTAAGAAGTAGAAGACATTGTAAGTGATCAGCAATGGCAAAGTACTGCAGTGTACTCTGAAGCTCCTCGTATGTGTGCACACAAAACACACATCGTGTATACAAACATATTTCTTAAAAGGGAAAAATTGGAACCATATTATACATATGTTCTATGATATTAGTTGCCTTGAACACTTTTGATCATTTTCTGAAGTCTTTTAAGTATTCTTGAAATAATTTTTAATGATTACATAAAATTCTCTTATGATATAATCAGAATTTAGTTTGCCAATATCTACTGTTTACAGTTTAGCTTTTGACCCTATTAAAAAAAAAAAAACAAAAAACTTTTTATTGTGAATTCAGTGAAGGTTTACAGAGCAGATCATGAGCTTTACATTCAACAAAGCCTACCTTGCCTTTCATCCCATGATTACAATCCCTTCTATGTAGCCTTACTCACACCACTTCTTCCCTGAGTTTCTT
This sequence comes from Chrysochloris asiatica, assembly GCF_000296735.1. Classification (NCBI taxonomy): domain Eukaryota; kingdom Metazoa; phylum Chordata; class Mammalia; order Afrosoricida; family Chrysochloridae; genus Chrysochloris; species Chrysochloris asiatica. The sequence continues at coordinate 21,919,592 of NW_006408528.1, forward strand.
GTTTCCATTCCTCCTTCTTTCCCAGCCTTTCTAAACTTGTCATTGGGTAGATGTTTGCCTTTTAATCTCAAATGGTTGACTATTATGGTATATATACTTTACTAGTGTCATTGCCACCACTATATACAATTGATTGCTTAGCTTAAAATTGAGCCACCAGGTGGTCACGGGTCATAGTCGCTGGGTTCCTCCAGTCTTTTTGTGAACAGTAAGCTTGGTCTTTTTGATAATTTTGAGTTTTTTCCCACATTTTTCTCACTCTATTCAGGACTTTCAAATGTCATCACTTACAGAGTAGTTTGGTAGTAGTGGTCATACACCATCTAGTTCTGGTCTCAGAGTTGTGGGGATTGAAATTCATGTATTGATCCCTATTTTTAATAATGCCACAATGGACATCCCTTTATATAAAATATTACTGAATCATATCCTAAGGATAATGTACTGGAAGTATAATTTTTTGTCCAAAGAATATATATTTAAAATTTTTTTTATATACAATGCCAAATTTCCCTACAAAAATGTTATACTGATTTACATTTCTTTCAGCAATATTTGAGTCTCTATTTCTTATCAGTGGAGAAAAGATTGAAGTTGTCAAGAACTTCATTCTTCTTGGATCAACTATCAACACTCACGGAAGCAGCAGTCAAGAAATCAAACGACGTATTGCATTAGGCAAATGTGCTACACAAGACCTTTTCAAAGTGCTGAAGAGCCAAGATGTCAGCTTGAGGACTAAGGTGCACCTGACCCAAGCCATGGTATTTTCAATAACATCATATGCATGCTAAAGCTGGACAGTGAATAAGGAAGACTGTAGAAGAATTGATGCTTTTGTGTTCTGGTGTTGGAGGAGAATATTGAAAGTGCCGTGGGCTGCCAAAAGAACCAATAGACCCATTTTGGAAGAAGTGCAGCCAGAGTGCTCCTTGGAGGCCAAGATGGCCAAACTTCATCTCTCATACTTGGGACATATTGTCAGGAGGGACCAGTCATTAGAGAAGGATATCATGTTTGGTAAGGTCAGAGAAAAAGAGGAAGACCCCTAGCGAGATGGATTGGCCAAGTGGCAGCATGGATGGACTCAAGCATGGCAACAGTAGTGAGGATGGCCCAGGATCGGGCAGTGTTTCGTTCTGCTGTGCATAATGTCACTATGAGTTGGTACCGACTTGATGGCACCTAACAACATTTCTTGTTTTATTTGTTCGTAGACTTTTATTCACAATCTTTGTCATTTTTAATAAAAATGGTATCTAATTATATATTGGAACCCTGGTATGGTGCTATAGGATAAACACTAGACTGATAATCACAAGGTCAGCTGTTCAAACCCACTAGCCACTCCTTGGAACCCTATATAGGGTTGCAGTGAGTCAGAAACAACTCAATCGTTCTTAACAACAACAATTTTATGTTTTATATTGCTTATATTTCTCTTCAGCAGGGAACACTTTAGCATATGTGTATTGTTTTATTTTTTCTCCTTTGTGAATGCCTGATTTGTATCCTTTAGTGATTAAATGTATAATTTAAAATTTAAAACATTATATAAGGAGCTCTGGTAGCGTAGTGGTTACGAATTGGGCTGCGAACCACAGGGTCAGCAGTTTGAAACTACCAGCTGCTCTGCGGGAGAAAGATGAGGCTTTCTGCTCCCGTAAAGATTTACAGCCTCGGAAACCATGTTCAGGGTCGCTATGGGTCAGAACCGACTCAACGACACTTAACAACAACATATATACACACATATATATATAGTCTCTCTCTATATATACATATATAAATATATGTTGTTGTTAGGCACCAACTCATATCATAGTGACCTTATACACAGCATAAGAGTCTCTCTCTCTCTATATATAAATATATAGAGTCTATATATATTATATATATGGAGAGAGAGAGAGAGAGAGTCCTGGTGTGGTGCTGTGGGCTAATGCGTCAGACTGCAAAGTTGTTTGAACTGCAAGGTTGGTGGTTCAAGCTTATCAGCCGCTCCTTGGAAACACTATACAGGGTTGCTGTGGGTCAGAACCGACTCGATGGCACTTAACAACAACAACTATATATATATATATATATAATAAAGATGTAAGTCTTGGTCATTTATTGCAAATACTTGTTTCCTAGTTTGCTATTTGTTTTTTCATTTTGCCTATGAGATTTTTGCCATAGGAGGGTTCTAAGTGTTTAAGTAGTGATATCTATTGTTCTTTGTCTTTTTGGTTTTTGCATTTGAAAATTGCTATATGTGTTTGATAATGAGTAAAACGTCTATTTTTGTCTTGTTTGAGAAGTGGGTGAAAACTTACATTATTGTTGCTAAGTGCTGTCCAGTCAATTCCCACTCATAACAACCCTGTATAGGGTTTCCAAGGAGCAACTAGTTGGTTTGAACCACTCACTTTGTGGTTAGCAGTCTAGTGCTTATCCTGCAGCGCCACACCTGGACTCCTTACATATTGACTGTAATTATTGGCTGTTGTAATTGTTATGTTTCTATTAACTTTCCCCAGTGAATTAGAAATAACAAATGCAACTAGATTAACTAAATGCAACTTAGTTAACGAAATGCAACTAAATGCAAGCCTAGGATCTTGTGTGTTATACTTTAGAAACAGATACATGTCACTAGAAAGTAAAGGAGTATCTGGGATTTATTTAGGGAACCCATTTTCCACGGTGTATGCTGAAGTCAGACATCATTCACTTAATTTTCTTTCTGTAGTCACCCTGTCTCTAGAGCCTAATAACTTGTGTTGACTTTCAGAAGACTGAGTTTGAGGCATTCAGAACCTCATTCATTAGAGAAAGATTGCGTTTTGTTCATGATCCTCCATTTACCCATACAGGAAATTAAATTGATTCATTTTTGGATGAAATAGTTTTCACCCTTTGAAAATCATTTAACTGGAGCACCTCATTTCGTCTTTATTGTACATAGGTAAAATATTCTTACATCTTTGGGAAGCAAATTACAGGAATTGATGCTAGCCTAGGTAAGTAACTACCATTTTTATTACATTAAATGTCACTATTGGAAGTGACATTTATGGTGGTGTGCAATAGAACATCTGTTTACTTCATGCTGAGGATGTTAATGGCAAGTCATTTTGTTCTTATCAGCTTGTTTTTAATGTGTTACTTATGAATGATCTTTCAGGGTTTCCCCCCCTTGTATGAAAATAATATATGCCTGTTATAAAAAAGGAACCCCTGTGTGGTACTGTAGGATAAGCACTGGACTGCTAACTACAAGGTTGGTGGTTCAAACCCACCAGCTGCTCCTTGGAAACCCTATACACGGTTGCTATGAGTTGGAACTGACTCAACAGTACGTAACAACAACAACAACAACATAAAAAGACTCAGGAAATATAGATAAGCCAAAAATGCAAACATTATTACTGTTAATCTTTTTGTATATATCTGTTTAGATCTCCTTTCATATACATGAAATCAGTCTCACACTTTATGACAAATGGAACTATGTTATACTCACCATATCTTGCTTATCTTCAGGGATTAGGGTAGAGACCACAGAATTCCATTGGGTGGGTATGTCAGAATGCATTGTAGCAGTTTGCCATTGCCTATGACTTAAAATGTTTTCTATTTCTTGCTAATACTATTTAACTATTTAATAAACATTGTTGGACTCCTGGTGTGGTGCTGTAGTATAAGTACTGGACTGCTAACCACAAGGTCAGCAGTTCAAACCCACCAGCTACTTATGGGTTCAAACCCTATATAAGGTTGCTTGAGTTGGAACCGACTCGATGGCACTTTAACAACAACAGTAAACATTATTATAGTGAAATCTTTGCTTATGTTTTAGATAGTTCTAGGATTGTTGTTAAGTGCCGTCAAGTTGTTTCTGACTCATAGTGACCCTGTATAGGGTTTCTGTGGAATGGCTGGTAAGCTTGAACCACCAACCTTGTGTTTCAAACTGACATTGGATATATCCCCCCAAGTAGAATGTATCTGATGTTTTAGTTATGTAGGTTTCTTGAGGGGAAATGTTTGTCAGGTATTGAGAAGTTGTAGACTAGATGTCTTTTTAAATTTACTATCTTACATAAAATTTAAAAATTCCCCTTCAATGTAAAAGTGCTGCTAACATTTCTGTTTCTTTGTCTGTGACATTTTGTCTAATCTGCTGTATTTTCCTGACTGTGGAAGTAAATGTTGAGAGTCAGTTGAATAGGAATCCTAGGAGATTGTTTTCTAACTATGTTTTTGTTGTGAGGTTGATTTTTTGGTTTATTTTTAGGGTAAGGTTTTGGAATGGAGGTTTCAGTTCTTCTAACCACATCTAGTTTGAGGTTTAGAAAATTTTTTACTGTTGATGCTACTGATTGCTGATGATCGATTCACCATTTTATAAACATCTCATGTTTCCTTCCCCACAGATGGTAAGAACCCTGTATGTGTAGTTGTTAGGCAAAATTAAGGGCACAGGGGAAAGGAAATAGGTGAAGCGTTCCTGAATAGTTCTGAAATCTGGTGTGAGCCAGATTCAGTAGGGTTAATTCTGTTTTTTTTTAATGATTTGTTTTATATTTGTAGCTGTTGAAAATATACACAAAAACATATACTTGTTCAACAATTTCTATGTGTATAATTCCATGATACTGGATTGTGCAATCACTCTATTCTCCCTTTCTGGATTGTCCCTTCCCAATATGAACATAAACACACTGCCCCCTAAACTTACTTTTTAATTTTTTGAATTGCTTTTATCAATTTGATCCCAAGTAGATAATCTGATCCCAGAGTAGACTTTCTTTCTTCTTCTTCTTTTTTTTTTTTTTTTTAACTAATTAAGCTAACTGTTTGGTTTACAGCAGTTCAAGTAATATTTTTGTTTTAAAATTCAAGGTTTTGAGAGTTCAGCCTCAATGACTCCAGAAAATGTGAATTTCATGTTGAAATGCTGTCTTGTATTTTTCTACTTTTGATTTTCTATATAATCTTTGATCAAAACATTCAGTAATGATAACTGGGCACCAACTGGTTCTTCTGGTATTACAGCAAGAGAGGCAGTTGTTCTTGGAGGCAGTCTACCACATATTCCATTCTCCTCTGTTGCTCCAGGCAATATAAAACAATTGCTGTATCTTGGATTGCTGTTTGCTATCTTTTAAGATCCTAGTCACTTCATAATGACCTAAGACTAGAACAGAAGCACTAATACATGTTATTAGGGCAATTGAGGAGTTTGTCCCATGAAGCCATGGCGCCAAACCTCCAAAACAAGAAACCGAATACCATGAGGTGTTTGGTTGTATATAAGCAGCCTCAACAGCTGCTCTTTTTGGTTGTTGGTGTAAGTGTATATATCAGACAACATTTACTAGTGAATTTTTCACAGGTATGCACCTTATTGATACCACCTACATTAATTGTCTGCGCAACCATTACCTTTAATGTGAAATTCCTGTTACTGTAAACAGAAACTCGGAGATCCATACACAATAACTCCACCTTTACAATTCTCCCTTTATATAATGGATAAAGCAATGAAACATTTTTGTTGTTACTGGTGAATGCTGTTGTCAAGAACTCTAACTCATGGTATCTTTATATTACTGTTAAAGGGGCCCTTCCACCTTCACAAACAGGGAAGAGGAGAATTACCAGCATCAGCCTAAGGCCGATTCCTATGAGGTGGAGGTCAGACATGTTCCCACCCTCCAACTTTTTCTACCCTATTCTGATACCAACCATCCCTCCCATGGTGCTCTACTTCTCTGCTGGGTTTGCTGTTCTGTTGCAATGACCACAAAGAACTCACAGACAATACTTACCAGTATGTGGTATGTGGCACTGTAGGATAAGCACTAGACTGCTAACCCTAAGATTGGTGGTTTAAACCCTCTAGTCATGCCTCGAAAACCCTATACAGGGTCTCTGTGAGTCGTAACCAACTCATTGGCACTTAACAACAACAGCCCCATGGGCTGTATTAGGGAAGTTAACAGTATGATACAGGATCAGAAACAACTCAGGATACAATAGTTCTTAGTCAGGAATCCCTCTTCTCTGGTCCTTGGTCTATCAGACGTGCAGCCTCTTGGCCCTTGCCCTGCTCAGTAAGTGTTACAAGCTCCTTTAACTAGAATCCAGTTCTGCAAACCAGACTCCCACCCATAGACTCTTAGCTTTACTTGTTCTGTGGGCTGGAAAACCCACTATTCTGTCTGTCCGTGCTGCTGCCTCTCTGCCCAGGAATCTCAGATCCAAGGGATGCACTGCATTCGCTCTTTCTTGATGGTCTTAAGAGCCTCTGTTTCTACTTCTGAGATGGATCCTTTTAAACTACGTTGTTGTTAGGTGCCATATAGTTGATTCCAACTCATAGTAAATCTATGTACAGCAGAACGAAATAGAATGAAATGGTTACTACATCAGTCTCACAATTGGTGTTATGTGTGATCTCTTTGTTGCTGCCACTGTATCAGTCCATTTTGTTGAGCATCTTCCTCTTTTGTTTTTGACCATACACTTTACCAAGCATGATATCCTTCTCCAAGGACTGGTCCTTCCTGAAACATGTCCAAAATATGAGAGACAGAGTTTTGCCATCCTCCCTTCCAATGAGTGTTCTAGCTGTAATTCTTCTAAGACAGAATGTTTGTTCTTTTGCCATGGTACTTTCAGTAATCTTTGCCAGATTTGTAATTCAAATGCATCAATTTTTTCTGCGATATTCCTTATTTATTATTGTCCAGCATATGAGACGATTGAAAATACCATAGCTTGGGTCGTGTGTACCTTAATTTTCAAAGTAATATTTTTGTTCTAAAACTTCAAAGAGGTTTTTTGCAGAAGATTTTCTAACACATGTATTGTTTGATTTATTGACTACTGTTTTCAAGAGTGTTGATTATGGAAACAAGCATAAACTTTTCTCCAATTATCATGATATAATTTATTGGTCTAGTTGTGGAGATTTTCATACCTTTACATTGGGGTGCAATCCATACTGAAAGTTGTAGTCTTTGACTTTCATCAGTAAGTATTTCAAATCCTCTTTACTTCCTACAAGCAATGTTGTGTAATTTGCATATTACAGTTTGTTAATGAGTCTTCCTCCAATCCTGATGCCACATTCTTCTTCATGTAATCCAGTTTTTCAGATTATTTGTTCCATATGAAGATTTGAATAAGTGTAGTGAAAGGATACAACCCTGACACACACCTTTCCTGATGTTAAATTATTTATTATCCTCTTGTTCTTTTTGAATGATGACTTCTTAATTAAGTTCCTCATGATCTTAATTAAGTGTTCCGGAATTCCCATTCTCTCAATGTTATCCTTAGTTTGTTATGATCCACACAGTTGAATGCTTTTGCATAGGCAGTAAAACACAAAACATCTCTCTGGTAGTCTCTGCTTTAAATCAAGCTCCATCTGATGTCAGCAGTGCAATACCTTGTTCCACATCCTCTTCTGAATCCAGCTTTAATTTCTGACAGTTCTCTGTCGATACACTGCTGCAACCATTTTTGAAATATTCAGCAACATTTTATTTGCATATAATATTAAAGATATTGTTGAATGATTTTCA
>NW_006408528.1:21927400-21936150 GCF_000296735.1 Chrysochloris asiatica
GTGCTTGAAATTGTGAAACATTGAAATTGTGGAATATTGACCAGTTCTTTTTGGTACGATGACTCTCTGTGTTCCATATATATATATATATATTTGTTGTTGTTGTCCCAGGGACAGGAGTAAGGAGTTAGAGTTAGGTCTGTGGCTAGGCCTTGAACTTCATTTGTGTTACGGTTATTGTGAGTTCTAGGGCTAGTGTTAGGGGGAGTGGTTGACTAGGAGTAAGGCTTTGTCTAGTTTTAGGGTTACAATTAAGTTTATTTTTATTTCTTTTCTTGAAATCTGCTTGATTTCCTCTTTTTTGTTTATAAACTGATACCTCTGGTTCCTAATTTCAGTTTTTGAATACTAATATATCTCGGTTAAGTTCTGGGTGACATTGTCAAGTAGGTTACTCTCAGGTTGTTGTCTGTTATTGTTGGTTGTCTGTCCAAAGAACTCCTTTTAGTATTTTTGTAAGGTTGGTCTGTTTTTTGCAAATTCTTTTAATTTTTGTTTATTTGGGAATGTTCTGGTTTTGCCATCAGAGTTGATGAACAGTTTTGCTGAGTATATGATTCTTGGTTGGCATTGAGTTTTCTTTCAGAGTTTTATATATGTCATCCTACTGTCTTGTTTCTCGCATGGTTTCTGCTGAGAAATCAGAGCTTAGTTTTATTTGTTCTCTTTTGTAGGTAACTTTAAATTTTTCCTGAGCTGTTCTGAGGATTTTCTCCTTATCTTTGGTTTTGAAACATTTGGTTATAATGCCTTGATAATTTTATTTTGGTGTTTATCCTGTTAGGAGTTTGTTTAACTTCTTTAATGGCTATCATCTTGTGTTTCATGATGTTAGGAAAGTTTTCTTCCAACAACTTTTAAAACCTTTTCTCTATGAATTTTTTGGTCTCTTCCTGTTCTGAGACTCCAATAACACATAAGTTATTCCTTTTGATCATTCTATATAAATTGGACCTTATTCAGATATATTTTTTCCCATTGTTCTTCTAGCACAGGGGTGGGAACACCCAGCCCATGGGCCATATGTTGTTGTTGTTAAGTGCTGTTGAGTCAATTCTGACCCATAGCAGCCCTGTATAGGAGCAGCTGGTGAGCTTGAACCACCGACTTTGAAGTTCAAACAACTTTGCTGTCTGACAGGCCTGAAAAATCATTTGGTCTGACCCTGCCAAAGTAACCATCGTTCCAGCCATCACAGTAGGGATGAGTTAATTAAATGTTTGATCCAATATAGCAGGCTCATTTTTAAGTTGATAATTTTGTATGGCCCACATTTTTTTTGGCAGAAAAAAGGTTCACCACCCCTGTAAATCTTGCAGATGACTATTGAGAGATTTGTGTTCATGCTCAGTAATTCAGCCTTCCATTGATTCTATTCTACTTCTTTCATTTTTTTTTTTTTGAAGCTTTTTATTGTGAATTGAGTGAAGATTTACAGAGATGATGATCAGTTTTACATTTAGCAAACCATAAACTTTATTTCATCCCAATAATTACAGTCCTCTCCTTGTAAAAATAGTTGGCCCATTTCTTCCCTGTGGTTCTTATTTCCATTCTACCCTCTTTCCCAACCCTTCTAGACTTTGTCTTTAGGTAATTGTTGCCCTGTTGTTCTTGAATGGTTGACCATACCTTAGTAGTGTTGTCCCCTATATATACCTATCTACATCTTGGCTGAAAATTGGACCAAGAGGATGAATTCCATTCCCAACCTGAAGAGTGGCTAAGCACTATAGTATCAGGTTACTCCAGTCTCTTTCTGACCAGTAAGTTCAGTCTTTTTTTATTATTTTGAGTTTTGTTTCACATTTTTCCCCACTCTGTTCAGAACCTTCTAATGCAATTCCTTTCAGAGCAGTTGCTTGTATTAGTTGGGCACTGTCTAATTTTTAGTTTCAGAGTCATGGAGACTAATGTTGAGTTAGTCCATTGGACTAGTTGATTCCAGGTGTCTTCAACTTTCATCACTCTTCTTTCTCTGCACATGGAGAGACCAATAGTTGTACCTTAGATGGTTACTCATGAACTTTTAAGATCCGAGTTACTACTCACCAAAGTAGGATGTAGAACATTGTCTTTGGGGACTGTGTTATGCCAATTGGCCATGGTTTCCTTTGAGACTATGGTATTGAGCCCTCAGGTCCAGCAAATCCTTGCTTCAAGGTGTTCGGTAATGTCTAATAATTTTTCATAACTGTGTCCCCTGTATGCTACACCACAGTCATAGATGTGTTTGCAAAGAAGGTAAATACCCATGTACATTTCTCCTTTGTCAAACCTTTATATATTTGTGGGTATGCTCCCACTCTCCCTCCCGTACCTGTTCAGCCTGTATTTCTGTCCATGTATCTACCCTTAGAACACTGTTGTTGCAGGGCTGTGTATATAGCAATATTTACCTCTATTCCCTTTAGCCCTTGTATTCCTCCCTGAGTCTTCACCTGTTTTTATCATTGTTGTGCCAGCCGCCATCCCTCCCTCATCACAGTAATGCACAAAATAAATGTATATAGTCCGTGTGTATTTTGTTTAAAAGGTATTTTCAATGAATGCATCATTGTTGCTGTTAAGTGCCATAGAGTCTGTTCCACTCATAGGAACCCTGTTAGGTTTATAGGGAGTGACTGGTGAGTTTGAACCACTGACCTTGTGATTCAAAACAACCCTGAGGTCCAGTGCTTTATTCCACAGCACCACGCCAGGACTCCTAAGTCATTGGTCATGCAAAATTCCTTCATGCAATATCTAACATCCTTTCTATCACCAGGGCCATATTTTCCAATTACTGATCCTTCCTCTTTGTTTCCAACGTTTGCATTCAAATCACCAGTAATTATTTATGTATCTTGATTGCATATTTGATTAATTTCAGACTGAAAAAATGGGTAGAATTCTTCAAGTTCATCATTATTGGCTTAAGAGGTTGGCATGTAAATTTGATTCATAGTGGTATTCATTGGTCTTCCCTGTAGGAGTATGGATATTATCCTATCACAGACACCATTGCACTTCATGACAGATCTTGAAATGCTCTTTTTGACAATGAATGTTATGTATTCTTCTTCAATATGTCATTCACGACATAGTAAATTTTATGGTTATTCAGTGTAAAATGGCCAGTCCTGTCCATTTCAGCTCACTAATGTCTAGGATATTGATCTTTATGTATCCCATTTTACTTATTTATTTTTAATTTTTGAAAATATTATTGTGAATTGAGTGTCCCTTTCATTTTGGATGACTTGCAGTTTTCCTAGATCCATACTTCATTCATTCCACGTTCTGACTATTAATGAATATTTGCAGCTGTTTCTTCTCTTTTTGAGTGTGCCACCTCAGCAAATGAAGCTCCTGAGAGCTTTACTCCATCCATGTCACTAAGATCAGCTCTACTCTGAGGTGGCAGCTTTTCCCCTGTTGTATTCTGAGTAACTTGTAACCTGTGGGGTCATCTTCGGACTCTGTATCAGACAATGTACGGGTGCTATTCATAAGACTTTTCAGTGACGAACCTTTCAGAAGTGGTTTGCCTCTCCTTCCTCATCTGTCTTGGTCTGTAAACTCCACTGATACTTGTCCACCATGGGTGCTTCTACCAGTATTTAAAATCCCAATGGCCTACCTTCAAGCATTCTTAAACCACCACAGTATGACAAACTTACAGATGAGTGGTGGTAGTAGATTATTTTTACTGAGTAGAAACAGTATGGCATTGATATACTTGAAATTCTGGAAATAAATGTGTTCTGCCATTACCTCTAGCTTTTGATTATGTTGTCATTGTTAAGTACAGTCGATTGGTTCTGATTCATAGCGACCCTGTATAGGGTTTCTGAGGAGTGACTGGTAAGTTTGAATCACTAGCCTTGTGGTTCAAACTGACCCTGTGGTCAAGTGCTTATCCTACAGTGCCACACCAGGCTTTTTATTATAGTCACATCTTAATGACCTAGTAATATACAGGTAGAGCTCAAACTATAACGTATTCAAGTTATCACAAACTAATGGTCTTTTTTCTTTTTAGTACATTTATCATTAGCAATGTATACTGTTAGCACATGGTTTGCTGTATAAATTTAAATGTAATATTTCTTACTCCCAAAGACAAAGATTGAATTAATAAAGATCCTGAAAATAAAAATATGAGAACTAAAAAAAGCATTCAACTTGCTTCATAACTGACATACAGTGGGGTTGTCAGTGTGGAACCCTGTTCTAAGTCAGGGTCTAACTGTACTTGATATGATTATCTGGAAGTGTCATTTATTTAAGCACTGAATCTTTAATCATATAGTTATTTATTTTGGAAATTTCTCTAAAATTAAATAGAATTGAACATTCTTTAGAGTTTTGTTTATGAGACAAATTTCTCATTACGAAGCCTGATAATTTAACATTTGTCGACTGTCAGCTGTTAACTTCTCTCAGTGTGTTTGTTTACAACAATTTCCCTGTTAATTCACCATTAACTTCTTCCTCATTTGCTCTGCTCTCTCTGTATTCCAACTGGTACTTCTCCATGTTTAGGTATCTAAGACCCTTCTGTCATGTGTGGATGATACAACCTTGCTTGCTGAAAGGTAAGAGGCCTTAAAATGCTTACTGATGAAGATCAAAGACCACATCCTTCAGTATGGGTGGCATCTCAGTGTAAAAAAAAAAATTCTCACAACTAAATAACATCAAGAAAAATGAAGAAAAGATTGAAGTTGTCATTTTGCTAGGATCAACAATCACACTAATGGGAGTGATGGTGGTGGTTATGAGCCGTGGCGTCGGTTCCAACTCGTAGCGATCCTAGCAGTCAGGAATTCAAACAATGTATTTCATTAAGCAAATATGCTGCACAAGACCTCTTTAAAGTATTCAGGAGCAAAGATGTCAGTTTGAGGACTAAGGTGCACCTGACCTAAGCTGTGGTATTTTCAATAGCATCGTATGTCTGTGAAACTTGGACAATGTATACAGACAACACAGAAGAATTGATGAATTTGAGTTATGGTGTTGGAGGAGAATATTAAAAGTACCATGGACTGCCAGAATAACAAACAATTCTGTGTTGGAAGAAGTACAGCCAGAATGCTCCTTAGAAGCCAGGATGACCACACTTTAACTTTCATACTTTGGACATATTATCAAGAGGGCCCAATGCCTGGAGAAGGACACATATCATGTTTGGTAAAATGGAGGGTCAGTGAAAAAGAGTTAGACCGCCTCCTCCCCCAATGAGATGGATTGGCATAATGGCAGGAGCAATGGGCTCAAATATAGCAACAATTGTGAGATTGGCACAGCACTAGGCAGTGTTTCATTCCATCGTGTATAAGGGCTCTATGAGTTGGCAATAATTTGATGACACGTAACAACAACACCCTTCTACATTTTCTTGCTATTTCTATTCTATCATCTCCTACAAGCTAGGAAAAACCTGGATAATTTAGAAGCAGAACCCCTCCCCCCCCAAACAAAAACCAAAAAATTCATTAAGTGATAAAAACAAGTTTTAGTTGTAAGTTTATTTGTAAGCTTCAGTAAGAAAGTGAAAAGGGCTCTGATACGTTACTTTTGTGATAACTGTTTTCCTTTTGAGTCGATGGCTTTGTTTGCATTTTATTTTCCATGATGTATGTACTAGATGACTTAGGATGTCAGAGTTTTTGCTATTAGATCAGTAGAGACAGTCAAGCTTTTCCATTGCAGTTTAATATGACCTGTGGTGTAAAGCAGACTCCTGTTGGTCAGTTTTGTGTGCCTTTCCACTTTTAGGTACTTCATTTAATTTTATAAGGTTAAAGGCTGAGGTCTGGAAACAGGCTAACTATCTTAGAGTGATAGCAGAGCTAATGAGGAAACATGCAAGTACTTTGATTATAATGTCACTGTATTTGCCTAATTTTGTGTTTTATTTCCCTTTTTCGGCCATCTTTAAAATTTTTCTTAGTAAATTTTCTGGGGAAATTGATATTCGTTAAATGCCTTGAATTTTAGTAGAGTTCCTTCCTTCACTGAATATAGCATTGGCAAGTGTGTGAGCTTTTGTCTTTTATTAGAACAGTTACAGATTCAAAAACTACCTTCTGCCAGAGGACTGTGTTTCAGAGTTGACTTTTGTTATACTTTATTCAACCCAGTTGGATAAAGAATGTAGTGTATTTATTTAATACACTACATTAGACTTGTTGTTGTTATTATTAAGTGCGCAGATTCCGTTTTGACTCAGAGCAACCCTGTATAGAGTTGGCGGCTCAAACCCACCAGTGAGCAGCTGGTGGGGTTTGAACTGCCCACCTTTTGATTAGCAGTCTAGTAATACATTTTGATCCTACAGAGCACACCAGGATTCCATATTAGATTTAGCCCTTGTCATATATTTATTGCCTTGCAGTGTCTGTACACAGTGTTTACACAGCTCAGGATAGAGACACATGATATAATTTAATACAGACTTACTTCATGTGGAAAGTATAGCTCCTTACTGCCCAACAGAGTAGGCACTAATCACGTGTGGCTGTGATCATTTTGAAATGTGGCTAGTCACTATGTGCTGTAAATTATACACAGGATTTGAAGACTTAGTACAAATAAAAGAATGTTAATATTTTTATATTGATTACATGTTGAAGTGATATTAGGTTAAATAAAATGGATAATTAAAATTAGTTTGACCTGTTTTTAAAAATGTTTGAATGGGCCTATGTTACATTTCCATTGGACAGTGCTAGTGTAGACGCTATGCTAGACATTTAAAAAGTTCGTTTTTAAACCCTGCTTCTTGTTTCCCTTTTCCTCCCCTCCCAAAAATACACCTGTGGGTTGCTATGAGTCGGAACTGACTACATGGCACATAACCACCACCAATGTTGTCAAGGACTTTGTTCTTCTTGGATCAACTATAAACACTCATGGAAGCAGCAGTCAAGAAATCAAATGACGTATTGCATTAGATAAATCTGCTGCACAAGATCTTTTTAAAGAGTTGAAGAGCAAAGATATCAGCTTGAGGACTAAGGTGTGCCTGACCCAAGCCATGGTATGTTCAATAACCTCATATGCATGCAAAAGCTGGACAGTAAATTAGGAAGACCATAGAAGAATTGATGCATTTGAGTTATGGTGTTGGAGGAGAATATTGAAAGTGCCATGGGCTGCCAAAAGAACCAACAGATCTGTGTTGGAAGAAGTGCAGCCAGAGTGCTCCCTGGAGGCCAGGATGGCCAAACTTCGTCTCTCATACTTGGGACATATTGTCAGAGGGACCAGTCACTGGAGAAAGATATCATGTTTGGTAAGGGTGGAGGTTCAGAGAAAAAGAGGAAGACTCCCAGAGAGATGGATTGGCAAAGTGGCAGCATCAACGGGCTTAAGCTGCTCTTCAGAAACCCTATATAGGGTTGCTATGAGTCAGAACTGACTTGGTGGCACTATCATTTACCTTTTGTGTTTTTTCCTTGCCCCTCCCCCTTTTTGATCCGAAAAAAAAGACCAGAATGTCATGGGGTAAGTGAACTTAAAAAATGTTATGTGTTACCAAAATTTTTTCCTTTCATTTAGTAACTAGATCTTATTAATGTTCTTTCTTCCTACTGTCTCCTTCCCCTCAGCCAGTAATATTTATTCTCTCAGTTTTTATTTAAATGTACAAACTACACAGTCAGTTAAGGAATGTGCTGGACTGCAAAGTCCCTTTGAACTATATGGTAGGTGGCTCAAGCTCACCATTTGCTCTCTGGAAACCATTTACAGGGTCTCTATGAGTCGGAATGGACTTGACAGCACTTAACAATAACAACATGCTTATGATGTGCTGAGTACTGTGGGGAGGACCTTGCAGGCATTCTGTAGATAATCTTTCAAACACTTCTTTTTCATCTACACATTACATTCAACTGTAATTATTTATTAAAAAACATTTTTTGATTGCCATTCATGATTTTTGTTTCCACAAATGAGAAACTGAAGTTCTGAGAGGCCAGGTTACTTACACAGTGTTCTGTAGCTGGGAAGTGGTAGAGAGGAGAGCCTGATGCAGATTTGTCTAATTCAAAGCCTGTGCTATCTTCTACAATTTCGTAATTTAGAACTGTATGGCCAGAAATCAGGAGAAGTAAAAATAGGATCTTCAGTCTTGGGTTGGATGTTGTTGGTTGCAAAAGTATAGAATGTAGTAAGATCAGTGGAAATCTATATTGTTATTCATGATTCTTTGTGTTTGACAATTTAAAGACATTTTGGAAAGTGTTTGTTTTAGAGTTTCTACTGGCTTTATAAACTGTAACAGCACGTGCCTATGCATTGTGCAGGACTCCTGGTATGGCGCTGTAGGATAAGCACTGGACTTTGAACCCACCAGCTGCTCTTTGGAAACCCTGTACAGGGTTGCTCTGAGTCGGAATGGACTCCACAGCATATAGTAATAACATGCATTATGCAAATGATTAGCGTGCTCAGTTTCTAACTGAAATATTGGCGCACTGAGTCTACCCATAGATGTCTTAGAAGGAATGCCTAGGGATCTATTTCTGAAAAATCAACCAATGAAAACCCTGTAGAGTACAGGTCTACTCTGGCATACATGAGGTCACCATGATTTGCAATCAACTCCAAGGCAACTGTTTTTAAAAATGTTTTATTGTGAATTATGCGATAGTTTACATGGGAGAACATTAGTTTTACATTCATTCTATTGTATATTGTTTCACTGCTATGGTTACAGTCCCCTCCATGCATCATCAACTAACCAAAGGGTATAC
>NW_006408528.1:21937260-21954644 GCF_000296735.1 Chrysochloris asiatica
CAACAAACCCTTTATAGGAACAGAAAGCCTCATCTTTCTCCTGCAGAACAGTTGGTAGATTTGAACTGCTGACCTTAAGGTTCACAGCCTGATTTGTAACCACTACGCTACCAGAGCACCTTAGGTAAGTAATACATTAAAGCTCTACTTCCCTGGAGCCAGCCTGCAATTTCCTGGACAGAGGTAAATGTCCCCTCTGCTTACCTATTAAATATTTAGACCTTATTGTGATTTTGATCACAGTTCACCTCACATGCCAGTTAGTTAAATTAATTTCTTATCTGTCTTATGATGAAAATAGATGTTCATATCTTGTTACGTGTCATAGAGCCAGTTTCAACTCATAATGATCCTGTATAGGGTTTCTGAGGAGCAGTTGGTGAGTTTGAACCATCAACCTTGCGGTTCAAACTTAGCTTGTGGTCTAGTGCTTATCCTACAGCACCACACCAGGACTCATGTCTTATAGGCCTTTTTTATTCAGCATTGCTTTCCAAAAAGTGATAGCCAAATATATTTTGAATTCATGAACCCATGAATAAATAGGTTTTCTTTCTTCCAAAGTATCCTAAATTCAGTGATGTACTTATTGGTTGTATTTTGTTTGTTTTTCATTATTACATACATTTTTGCAGTAAAATTTTGTTATTTTAAACTGACAGAAAAGTTGCAAGGATGGTACAAGACACTTGTGTATATCCTTAACCCAGATTCACTAATAGTAACTTGGAGGTGTGTACCTTTTGCACTGAATACCTCAGTTGGTATGTTCTAAGAACAAGGTCATTCTTTGATATAATCATAATATATCAATTGTTGTTGTTGTTAGGTGCCATCAAGTCTGTATCAATCCTGCATAGGGTTTCCAGGGAGCAGCTGGTGGGTTTGAATCACCAATCTTGTGAGTAGCAGTCCAGTGCTTGTCCTACCATCACACCAACATAGCAGTTACAATCAGAATATCCCACATTGACACATGATTCCTGTCTCACTTATAGTCTGTTTCTTGGTTTCTTGTAGGTACAATTTAGGAGTAGAGTAACTGAGTGGAAGCGTATTGGTCTAATTAAGAAGCCACCAAGCACTGTTGTCTAAGGTGCTGTGCCATTTTGCACTGCTGCCTGTGCTAGTCACTTTGTATACTTGCCAGCATTCCAAGCTTTAATGATTTTGTTTTTTAAAGTTTAGCATTCCAAGCTTTAATGATTTTGTTTTTTAAAGTTTAGCTATTCTTGTGGGTGTGTAGTAATACGTCATTATGATTTTAATTTGTCTTTCACTCTTGATCAATGTTGGAAGCACATTTTTATGTGTACATTGGTCATCTTTTTCTGTGATGTATCTGTTGAAGTCTTTTGCTGATTTTAAATTCAATTCTTTTCTATTATTATCAAACTGTAAAAGTTCTTTATATACTCTTAATATGAGTTCTTTCCCAGAAGTGAGTTTTCAGAATATTTTCTCTCAGTTCGTGGCTTGCCTGTTTTTTTTTTTTTTAATAATATCTTAGTTTTGAGCAGAATATTTAACTATCAATGAAGTCTAATTTATTTATTTTCTTTTATTGTTATTGCATTCTGTATCCTAAGAAATCTTTACATATCTCTCATCATGAAGATGTTGTTGTTCAGTGCCGTTGAGTTGGTCCTGACCCATAGCAACCTTGTATAGGGTGTCCGAGGAGCAACTGCTAAACTTGAACCACCTACCATGTGTTACAAACCGACTTTGTAGTCCAGAGCTTTAACCCACAGTGCCACACCAGGACTTCCATCATAAAGATAGTCTCCTGTTTTCTTAAAGTTTTATTGTTTTAATGTTAGCATTTAGCTCTGTCAGCCATCTTGAATTACTTTTGTGTGCGGGTGTGAGGATAAGGGTTGAGGTGTATTTATTTCACATTTGGATATTTTTGTTGCTTATGCATATTGTAGAGAAGACTTTTCTTTTTCCATTCAATTACTTTGGTACCATTTTGGAATATCAGCTGCCCATACAAGTGTTGTCTCCCTGGATAACTTAAATTGCTAACATGGTTTATAATTCCTGGTATGGTGCTGTAGAATAAGTACTTGACAGGGTCAGTGGTTCAAACCCATCAGCTGCTCCTTGAAAACCTTATACAGGGTCACTATAGCTGGAGCCAACTCAATGGTACTTAACAACAAGGCTTTGATTTTCATTGAACTGTGTTACTTTGTATTTCAAGCAGCAGTCATAAAAACTTACACTCGGCTTGTACCTAGGGAAGTTCACTATGGTTTGATCTATAGTGCCATACCAGTAGATCAGGCATTGGACTACTACAAGGTCAGTAGTTTGGATCCATCTAATTATTCCATGGGAGAAAGGTAAGGTTTCTGCTCCTATAACGTTCTACAGCCTCAGAAAAAGGTCTACTTTTAGCAGTGGGAATTTAGGAATTACAGACTTTAACAATTTACTCTGTCCCACCTTTTCAACAAAGCATAATGTTCAATGATGTTTATAGTAAATACAATAAAGTCAATGGGCATGCTTCTTCTTTCTTTGTTTTTGATTGTCTCTGATAGCGTAGTGGTTGTGAATTGGGCTGCTAACCTCAGGGTCAGCAGTTCAAAACTACCAGCTGTTACTCAGGAGAAAGATAAGTCTTTTTGCTCCCGTAAAGATTTACAGTTTCAGAAACCGTGTTCAGGTTTGCTATGAGTTGGAAATGATTCCACGGCCACACTACCACCACCACCATTCCATATCTAAGTAATCCCTGTGGTGCAGTGATTAAGGGCATGACTTAACCAGAAGGTCATTGTTTCAAATTCACCAACTAGTCTGTTGGAGACAAATGTGGCCTTCTGTTTCTGCAAAGGTTTACTGCGCTGGAGACCCAGTGGGGAAGTCTGCTCTGTCCTATAGGGTCACTATGAACCAACAGCAATGCTTTACTCATTCCATGTGTAAATACTGACCTGGAATCGTGAGCTGCCTCACTATGAAGCCATAGGTTGGATGATAATTGACTTCTTTGTGATCACATATCATGAACTTTTGCTAACCCTGTGCAAACACAGGGCTGAAATTTGTCATAATAGGTACCTGCTCTTATTCAGTACAATGTCCACACACAAGGGCTTGTATATTTCTTCTGTTGTTGTTATGTGCCGTCAAGTCAGTGCTGACTCACAGCAACCCTATATAGGGTTTCCAAGGGGCAACTGGTGAGTTTGAACTGTCAACTTTGTGGTTAGTAGTCCAGTACTGATCCTACAGCACCACACCAAAACTCCATACTTCCTCTACTCCCTGGAAAAATTAGGAAGATGCCTTGGAGAGCTCATTACTAGTAGCTCATGGTTATTATAGCTCTCCTTCCTCCCAGTTACTTTGTAAAATTCTTTTGTCAAGGTTAGCAATTTTCTTTTGTAGTTTATTGTCTAGTTTTTAGAGGAATATGTTTTAAATGGCTTCATTTTTCTTTGTTTTCAGACCTTTCGTGCATAGATCTCATGCATAGCAGTGTTAAGGGTTTCTCATTGCCAGTATGCCATCATGGTTTTGATGGTAAGAACACTATCTGTAATTAGGCATGCAGCTGATGTGTGCCTCTGGTAGCCATCAGTGTGTGACCTTGACAGTGTGTGTTAGGGGAGAAAGTGTCAGGTGGATTTTGGTATATTTAGTCCACTTAACAGAGCAAGAATGATGGCCGATGACAGTGCAGGCAAGCTCAAGGCGTCCTCCAAGAAGAGTTGCTTTCTGTAACATCTTGCATGCAGTGGCTGGTCAAAGATGCTTAGAGTTTGTGGTGGAGCTCCACATGTCTGACAAGACGACAGCATTATATTTGGAATGTGGACTTGTATTGAATTTGCACTGGCTTCTTTCGTAAAGCAAAGTGAAAGTAATAATGAAATAAGTAGCATGTGTAGAAACAATTGAGTTTTGCTTTATACTGGGGCACAGAGGCCAGGTCTGTTCTCTGTCATGGTGCTCAGTGGGGGCTGATCATTAGCCTGCAGCTGTTTTACATCCATTTTAACAACAAGCACATTCCTCTTCCTTTGTTGTCCCCACCTTTCCAGGAAAGAGGGGCATCTGCTGTCATATCCATTATTTATCTGTGAGAAACAGTTTTACTTAATTATCTTCTCAGCTTCTGGAGGCCTGGCTTGACTCTCTCCCTTTTGAAAGGATAATAGGACTCAGTACTGTTTATACATTTTAATTAGTGAACTCATGGTACTGCCAATGCCTCATACTTAGATTGTTTAAATGGCTTTGCAGATAAGAACCTCTACAGCAACATGAGAGGCTTTGGAGTGGGCACACTGACACAGAGCTGTGTTCAAATCTTGCAGCAACCAAGTGAAGGACTTCATTTTGTCAGCACTGTCAGTGTGATGGATAGCTACTTGCCAGGC
Organism: Chrysochloris asiatica; assembly: GCF_000296735.1. NCBI lineage: Eukaryota > Metazoa > Chordata > Mammalia > Afrosoricida > Chrysochloridae > Chrysochloris > Chrysochloris asiatica. The sequence continues at coordinate 21,941,661 of NW_006408528.1, forward strand.
TACTTCCTTTGTATTGAATCTTAACCAGCTTAGTAAGACTCACCCTTTGGGAGAATGCTTTACTCTCAGAGCCTCTGCTCCTATGTTTTAAAACAGGTCATTTGAACAGTGTAGATCTTTCAACTACCTTTGAAGTCTGAATTTAGTCCTAATGTCAGAAGCTCTAGGACCCAAAGAACGGCCTCCGTGGATGGTTCTGCACATGCTATGGTCTTGGAAAAGGTGTGGGTCAACAGTCTCTGCAATGTTGCTTTGTTTTTACCTTTGTAAAAATGGAGGGCAGGGTCTCCTAACACCCCAATTCCCCTATCTCCCTATCTCCTTTTGAAAATAAACAGGATGGTGTTTCTCTGTTGGCATACTAACATACATTTTTAGAAATTTTCAAAATGCCTTCATTGGTCTATATTTACGCTGTGAGATTTGCTTACCAAACATGAGCCTCTAAAAGGCAGACGACTGTCCCAACCATTGCCACCCTTCTGGTTCATGTTGAAGCTGGGAATAAGAGCCTAAATTTCTGTCTCCAAATACTGAAGGTGTTACATGTTGATGAATAATGTCAGTTGGCGATGCCCTTCCTTATCCCCATCTGCTGTGGATGCAGCTCACAGTTGAGAGCAGAAGGAACAAACTCTTTATAGAGAAGAGAAATACCTTCTGTGTTTTCAGTCCCACAGAGCAGGGCTTGCTAAGACAGAGCAGGCCTGTAGAACCTGTGTAGCCCTCCCTGCTCACTCTTTCATGTAAGGAGTGAAAAAACTCCAAGAACAAGGTTGTATGTATTAACTGCTTCTTCCCCTATTCTGGGGAAGGGCATGAATCATGTTCCCTTTCCAAGCCAAGACCTGAAGTCAGGGAGAATGCCCAGGATCTAGCCTGTGAGATGCTGAAGTAGTGTGGACCATTGCTTACCTGGGGTTACTGTTGGTTGACAACTCACAGGCGTGAGTTGGGGGATGGGGACCAGGGGCTGAAGAACATGAATGCAACCAGCCCCACATGCCTCAGAGCTTTGTAAATCCCATAGTTGTTGTTAAGTGCCTTTGAGTCGATTCTGACTCATAGCGACCCATTATAGGGTTTCTGAGGAGCAGCTGGTGAGCTTGAACCTCCGACCTTGTGGTTCAAACCGACCATGCAATCCACACCAGGAAACCCCAAAGTAGGGAAACACATTTTCTGAAGCCCTCAGAGTTAACACTGCAGCATTTGGTTGACTGGTAGGCACTGATGGGCTTCCCTGGGACATCTGCTCTAGCTTAGTGAGGGAGCTTATGCCTGATGAGGGGAGTGCTCTGTTTACCACAATGGGTGAACTCCCCTCCAGTAATCACACATGTCTTGGTGGAAGAAATGATGCCTGGTAGAATGCTATCTCTGGTGATAGAAGACTTTAGTGTTTCACGCTAATACAAGGGTGAGCAGACCATGCAGCTGACAACAAATATTTGCCAAGTGGTGAGATCAGACTGAGATTTAGCAGAGGCCGAGTGAATGGGTACTGGTTCTTCAGAAGTAAGCGACACTACATCTTCCTTCCAATCCTTTGCTGTCCTTACTATCCTCAGTAGAGCCATTGCATGGGACAGGGATGGAAAATAGTAGGCCCAATCTCAGGCAGCGCCTAGTAATTATGCCCAACTGTTATCTGTTTTAGAAGGGAAGAGCACCTGGCTTTGAATTGGATTGGGCTAAATTTAACTTGGAAGTAACTGGAAACATTATTGGATTGGGCTGAGGTATCTCAGATTGGCAAGTAAAAGTTTGCCTGCTGTCCTTGACATAGGTTTGGTAACATTGATTGAAATAATTAAGCACTGGGTTGAGACTCTTCAGTTAAAGCAGGTATATCAGCAGTTGGGCACTGACTTGTAGTTCTGGTGGGTCACAGCTGAGTTCAGGTGTGCAGAGAAAGTGGAGATGCTTTACTTTTCATAATTGAAAGTCCTCCCCTCACAAGGCTTCTGCTTTGCCAAATCAAGGTGAAGGAGACTAATTTTAGAACGTCTAAGAAACTCAATCTCATACCTAAGTATCAGTGGCTTCTATAGGTGACACAAATTTAAAAACTACATATATATATATATATTAATATAATATCTTTTTTCTGATTTGAACTTTGTCACACTCTGTAATTGCATTTGGATGTATTGGGATGGAGCTTAAATGGTTTTCATAGTGGAGGCAAATGGAGCTGTCAAATCTTTAACAGACTGTGGCTCTTTGACCTTCACAGAGTTATATACTTTAGGCATCTAAAACTGAGGTAGTTAGAGAACTTACGATCTGTTCTCTTTGCTTTATTAAGGCTCAGTGGTCTTGCGTGTTGGCTTGGCCTCACCTAGGTTGATGCTGTGGACCCTGGAATTTGGTTCTGACTCCCTCCATTGTAGCACCATTTTATGAGTTAATCCCGTGTCTGCCCTCAGGGAACTGCAAGGATTTCATGATCCCATCCATGCTTCACAGGAATGGAGATAAACTGGAACAGTCACATTATGATATTTCTCTGTCTAACCATATGGCTGTCTCACATTATTTTAAGTGTACCCAGGGGGACAGTCTCCTCCCAGAACCCCAAACAGGATGTTAGGCAGGAACTTTTCTGCTTTTGGCTTTCCCCTTAACTTGTCTAGCACATCTACCCTCTATGAGAATTCAGGTTTAACAAAGAGATTTAGACACCTGTGTCTCACCATATGCCCATGGAGTCCTGGTGTGGGATAATGCACTGGACTGCAAGGTCAGTTTGAACTACAAAGTCAGTGGTCCAAACCCACTAGCTTCTCCTTGGAAACCCTATACAGGGTCCCTATGGGTCGGAACCGACTCAACAACACTTAAATAACAACATACATAATTAGTTGGGGTTCAAACTTAGTGGACTTTCTATTTTTTCTGTTGGACCAAGATTTCTTTCATGTCATATCTTCTTTTTTTTCTGGCAGAATGGTTTTCCAGGGAGTCATATTTAAGATGGAAAAGAATAAACAGTGCACTGTTGATCTCTGTTACACACGATCTCCTTTAATCCTCCTAATAGCTCTGAGTTACAATACTTTCATTTATAAATGAAGGAACATTTATAGATGAAGCTCAGAGAAGTCAAGGAAATTCCCAGTGCCCCACATATAGTAAGCGACAGAACTGAGCTCTACAGTCTTCACTCCTGGAATCCTAGTGTGGCATTGTAGGATAAGCACTGGACTGTTAACGGCAATGTCTGCGGTTCAAACCCACCAACTGCTCCCCGGAGATCCTATACAGGGTTTCTGTGTCAGAATCGACTAGACAGCACTTAGGCATTTAACAACAACAACAACAACAACAAGTGTGGGTCCTAGATTGTGCTGCCATCTTCGATCAGCGCTGTTTGCAGGGCACTTTGCCAGGAATTCAGGAGTGCAGCTACTTTTTGATATGGGCCAGTGGATGATGTTTTGTTCTCATAATTAAAAACACTGAAAAGTTAGTGCTTTTCGTATATTTTTAATTAGCAAAGCTGAAGCTTGTGATGTGAAGCCAATGGGTGGAACTCATCTCCTCTTGTATATTCAGCAAAATATGTGAGGTGTGACTGGCACTTGCTTAGGTTAATAGCAAAGGCACAACGATGAAAACAGCAGCAGAAAAAATAAATGACTAGCTCAGAACCTACAGCAAGTCAGTGATATTGCAGGGTTGAGTCAAATGTAAAGTGGGGCAGTGAATGAATCCAGGTTGCTCTTGTTTTCTAGACTCTATCAGGTATCTCCAACATGAATTGTTTTTATCTGGCACCTTAATGTTTCCTGGGACTAGGTGTTTTCTCTTCTCTGGTTTAGAAAACAACCTAGGATTAAAGGCTTAAGCCCTTGAGTGATAGTTTGGGAGCAAAAATGGCCTTTTCATTGTCACCTATGAAGGCTGCAGTTACCCAGGCTGAAGGTTGTGCCACATTTTCCTTCCAGTTTTCATTTGCATATGTCTCTCTGTGTGTGTGTGTGTGTGTGTGTGTGTGTGTGTGTTGGAAAGATGTTGCTTCTTAAGAGAGAGACTGTCTTTTGTTGATGAGTTTTAGCCAGGACAGTTTCACCAGGGATGGTGTGTGATGGCTTCCAGGGATGGTCAGATGTCATATTTAGCTTTAGACAGTTCATGCAGCAGTTTGTTTACATATGGACAGTAATGTGTTCTCTATGAGGTTAATCTGACTCTTTTGGATGTGTTTGAGTCAAAATCAGAAATTCTATATGACATTATTGTTATTCTTGCATCATCTTTATGTTGCCCTTGAAACTGGAAATTGTGTTCTGAAAACAGATGAAATATAAATGAAAATCATCTCGTGTGTGTATCTTTGTTATGAACATGCAGAGTTTATCTGTAGTGTTTTAGTCCATCAACTTATTCCAAACCCCTGATGAGCTCACATGGAAGAATAAAATCTGTTAATAGAATCTAGACCAAGTCTCTAAAAACAAGTAAAAGAGGGTGTGAAGCTGTACTGAATGTTGGTCCCAGAGAAAGAGCTAGCTATTGCTCTATTTTCCCCTGAGGAAGCCTGGTGCTTTACTAGGTGGTGGTGTTGAAGCTGGATATGTTGTCTTCAGAAACTGCTTCATAAGTCTAATGAGCAGAAAGGAGACCCAGAATATATGGTTATGGCAACTGACCTAATTTTCTACTTTAAGCTATGATTCCAAATCATTTATATTCTTTACTGTGCATTTTATGTATTCAGTTGATCTTCATATTTGAATAATCAAGATGGTAATTGGGAGAATATTTCATTTACTAAAATTAGTTAAGAGTTACCCTAGAGAATTTACTGATATGGGCATACATGTTTCATTTTAACTATTTGCCCTCTCGGATTTCTATTAGAGAGTTTCTTTATTTCTATAGCAGAGCAAAACACATGATATAGTGATTAAAAGAAATGCTGTACCCTCCATAAAGGTATTAAAATACTGTTTGTCTTGCATGAATCAAGTAGGATTAAGTGCTCAGTGTTCTTTAGTGGTCACACTGGGAATGCCAAGAAAACACTATTGGTGTCAAAATGGGGCAGAGGTATGGTCAGCTGTTTTTCTCCCCTTGGCTAATACAAATTGGACTCTTAAGTTGTTGCTATTAAGTCTGTCCAGGGCGTCTGAGGGGTGGCTGGTGGGTTTGAACCTCTGACCTGTGGTTAACAGTCCAGTGCTTATCCTACAGTGCAACACCAGGACTCAAGTAATTGTTGTTGTTGTTGTTAATTACACACAGGACTAATTATATAGGTGAGTGTATCTTCCTTCCACAACTAATAAAATATAGATACCAGAGGTAAGAAGAGACGAGATGGAGATGAGACCAGTGTTGGTTTTTTTTAATTTTTTTTTAAGTAGAGTCCTGGTGTGATGCTTTAGGATAAACACTGGACTACTAAATGCTTCCGTAAAGATTTACAGCCTCAGAAACCCTGCTCAGGGTCGCTATGGGTCAGAACCGACTCGACGGCACTTAACAACAACAACAACAACTAAATGCAAGGTTGGCAGTTCAAACACTGCAACTCTGCCTTGGAAACAGGGTTGCTATGAGACAGGATTGACTTGATGGCATTTAATGACAACAACAGTACTAGCAGTACTGATGTGGTGCTATAGAATAAGCACCGAACTGCTAACTGCAAGGTTGGTGGTTCAAATCTGTCAGGGGTTCCGTGGAGACCCTATACAAGGTCACTGTAAGTCAGAACCCACTCCACAGCACTCAATAACAACAAAAATACTTAAATACATTTAAGAAAAAAAATGTGTTTTAAAAACCCGGAACCTCCAGAACTTCCTTCCCATTAGCCAGAACTCTCTATTAGTTGGTATTGCCTTACATCTTTAACTTGATATTCTTATTGATTATGAGGCATTACAATTCCCCTAGGTATTTTGTAAAAATTGAGAAACAGTGGAATCCTTAAAAATTGGTAAAATAGATTGTTACATTCTTATTTTCATTCAAATTATAGAAAATTAATGACCTCACAAATCAGAATTGCTGTATACTGTGAAAGGAGCCCTGGTGGTGCTATGGGATAAGGACTGGGCTGTTAACCACAAGGTTGGTGGTTCAAACCCACTAGTCATTCTGTAGGAGAAAGAAGAGACTGACTACTTCCGTAAAGATTTACAGTCTCAGAAACACTAAGGAGCCATTCTCCTCTGTTTTATAGACTCGTTATGAGTTGGAATTGACTGGATGGAAATAGGTTTGAGTTTGGTTTTGGTATACAGCATTGTAGGATAAGCACTGGGCTGCTAACTGCAAGGTTGGTGGTTCAAACCCACTAGCTGTTCCTTGGAAACATCATGCAGGGTCACTATGAGTCAGAACTGACACCATAGCACTTGACAACAACTTTTAATAACTTGCCTTTAAGGAAGTCTAGAACCCTGGAAAGTCAACTAGACAAGTGGTCCTCAATAGAGGTGGACAAATTTGATCTCAGAGGACATTTGGCAACATCTGAAGACATTTTTGATTGTCATGAATGGGATTGGGGGTTGTACAACTGGCATTTGGGAGGTAGAGGCCATGGGTACTGCAACTGAAATAATTTATCCAATGTTATAGTGCCTCAAATGTTAATAATGTCACTGTTGAGGAATGTTGCACTAGACTCAGAAGTAGGAAGTTCTGGGTATGAGTTCTAGCTCAAGCCTTCAATAACCATCAACATTTAGAAAGAACTCTGGAGTCTTCTGAGCCTCAGCTTTTTTCTTTGTAGAAATACAAAGAACATATTGCTGCACCATCCACTAAGATTTTATTGTGCAAGGAGATCACTGTGAGCTAATGGAGGTTAAAACACTCTCTTAGCTAAAAAATATATTATCTCAAATTCTGCAATTTTGAGTGTTTTTATATTATCACTATTTATCAAGAGTACACTTTCTTCTCTTGATGAATTCAGAATTTTCCATAGAAAGATTTTTTTGAAGAGTAAGTCTTGTACTTGTATTTCTTTTATATCCTCAAGTACAAGGTCATACATATAAAGCAACAGTACATTTTTGTTAAATACACACATTGATATTGTAAAACTTCCATTGATGGTAGTCTTTTATTTGTCCACCTTTTTATTGATTTGTTTAATTCTACCAGCTTCCTGAAACTGGGTCTTGTTGTTGTTAGTATGTGCCGTTGAGTTGGGATCCGACTCATAGCGACTCTGTACAGGGTTTCCGAGGAGCAACTGGTGAGTTGGAACTGCCAACCTTTATGGCCCAAACCAACTTTGCAGTTTTACTGCATTAAACTGGGTGTAGCCACTCTCTAATTTGCTTGTTGGAGTGTCTATTACATATGAACATATACTAAAGGCTCTTTCATTAACAGTGATTCTGTAGCAAAACTTAACAATATGTTAAGGTTTCTAGAGCAAATCACTTTGTGATGCAGCTGACTAGATACATACTTGATTGAGAGATACTTCCATGATTTATTAGAATCTAGGTCCGTATTTAATCTAGAACAGAAGACACAGAGATACACTTGGTCAAGGACCATGGTGAGGAGTGAAGCTGAAAATAGTCCTGGGGTCAGTCTGAGAAAAGTAATTAGTACTGGAGAAGACCTGAGTTTTTAAAAATTGGTATGCAATTCATCAGTTTCACAGGCTAAGTGAGAGCATTTTTGGTGGTTCCATGTGTTCTTTACATGCTGACTCAACTACTTCTGCCTAAAATTTCCAAAAGTATAGAGACAATAGATAGGACAACAATTAGAGTTTTTATTGTTGAACATTGAAATTGTTCCTGGAACCATTAGGTCTTGTAGTCCTTTGTGAGAGAGAGACCAAGTTCCTTTGAGGTAAAGGAAGAACAGATGGGGAGGCTGGCAATTTCTGATCACTTCTTTCTTAGTTGGAATCAGATTTAGAATTTACATGATAAATCCCTGGAGGACTATATGCTTCTCTTTGTGATAGGCATATACATCCGTTTAAATTTGTCTATGAATACTACCTACTCAGGCAGGAAGAATATTATTTAAATGTGTTTAGGCTGCTTGTCAGCCTCTTTCATTGACAACTCTTTCTCCAAGTCTGTCCAGTCCCCTCCCCTCCAGACACTTTATTCTAAACCTTTTAACACCCATATAAATCATGAAGCATGAAAAAAAATTCAAGTTTTTCTCCTGCCTTCCCTTCCTGTTTAATGCTTTAATACTTGGAAAAATTAGTGACAGGTTCAGAGAGAGAAATTTGCAAAGTATATAAAGGGTTTTTAAAAGTCTTATAAGAGCAAACACTGAATCTGGCCTAATGTTTGACTTCACTTGAATATTAATATCATACTTAGTATCATAACTGTTCCAGGATATGATCAGTCAGAACTATCTTAGGGTGCTAATTCAGGTTCCTGTCCATTCTATCTTCAGAATATATCTGGGAGAAAATAGATTACAGTTTGAAGGAGAGACTGAAGAGAGACAGTTTAGGGCATGAGTTCCTTTGGAGGGTAATGAAAATATTATATGATTCAGTAGCTGTGGTGGTTGTACAGTGTTATGAATATACTAAATGTCATTAACTTGTATACCTTAAAATTGTGAATTTTATGGTTTGTGAATTGTAACTCAATTAAAATAGAAAACATCTAGGATCCACTCACCTATGCTAAAATATCCTCATTTCTTGCCTGGACAACCTTATTTGCCTTCTAAGTGGTGTCCTGATTTCATCTTCTCACTTCCACTATCTGTGCAGGAGCTAGTGTGATCTTTGAAGAAATCAAAGTTATTTCAAGTTATCTTCATGCTTTAAACTCTATATGGCTTCCCATCACACTGAGGATTAAATGCAAACTCCATTCCATGGTCTGCAAGGCCTTCATCTTCTTGTAGTTTATAGAAGGCCTTTGCAGCTTTTATTTGTAGCTACTTCTAGTTTGTAAGACTTAGTGATAATTAGGTAAGTTTCTATTTAAATTGCTGGGTATACATGAAAGAAAAGTAAATTTGCTTATCTGTGTTTCCTGCCTTGTATTCTTTAACTTTCTGAATAATTTTACTTTAGATAAACGGAATATATTTTGGTTCAGTGTTTCTTGCAACAACAAAAAAATTCCAGTGAACCAGTTTTGTGCAGTTTAAAGCACTGTGATAGGTGTTAGGGAATTTATAAAGAGAGATGGCATGGAAATTTAATAAAAACAGCAAAGGCATTATCCCTTGCTTTGGGTTACTTAAATCCTCTAGAGGAGAAGACACATACCCACAAATAAATGTAACAATAATACTTCATTTATTTATCACTTTGATACAAATACACTTTTTAAAGCTATTTAAACTGGTTGTAGTGGTAGTAAGAGTAACACATTGATAGTAGTAATTATAACCCAGGGAAAATTTGCTCACAGTAAATGAGTTTCACAACAGGAAGATACTATTATTATCTCTATTTAATTGGTGATGGAAACTTAACCAACCTTCCTGTGATAGTTACAGTTTTGTGTTGACTCGGCTGGGCTAGGATGCTCAGTGACTTAGCAGTTAAGATTCCATCATGACCTCCATGATGAAATCTGAAGATTATTCTGGTGATTTCAATGCAAACTTATTATCTTTTTAATATTATTTTGCCCGTAAGATGCTTCCTCCATAGATTATAATATGAATTGAATTGTGTCCCCCCAAAATGTGTACTATAACTCATAACCCCTATACTTGAGGATATAACCCCATTTGGGAATAGGCTATATCAGTGTAGGGTGTATTTTAAGCAATCACTTTAGAGATATAAAAGGAAGAACCTAAACACATAAGCAAGCAAGCACAATTAGGGAAAGACCAATGCCATAAGGAGGTTACCAAAGAACCAAGGAACAGAAACTGCTAAGAGACAGACTTCCCCTAGAGGTGACACAGAGAGGAGACCTTCCCCTAGGACTGTGCCCTGACTCTGGACTTGTAGCCTCCTAACTGTGAGCAGATATATTTGCTAGTTGTTTCTGTCACAGCAGCACTAGATGACTTGAGTTAAGTGTGGCTGCTGCATGAACATCTATCTCCACACATCATTAGCAAGGATTTGGAAATTAGGTATTATAACCAGGCTAAGTTTTCTGCCTTAAGATTGAAATGGTTGTTTGCTCAGTTTAAGAATGCAGCTGGTTAATGATGATCACATTTGATTTAGATTCCTTGTTTCTTACCTAAAAAGGGAATGTGAGAGATCTTTTTACTCTTTTTGTCAAGGTTCATACTCTTGGGTTTACCTAGATACTTTGTTGTTGTTATTAAGTGCTGTCAACTCATAGTGACCTTGTATTGAGTTTCTGAGGAACAGATGATGGGTTTGAACTGCTGATCTGGCAATTAGCATTTCACTGCTTATCCAACTGCGTCACACACCAGGACTCCTAGTGAGTGATACAAAAGTAGAATGTGGGGGATGTAAAGTAAAGGGGAATATTAATGTAAAGGTACTATTGGAGAGCCTCTTTGATTCTTCAGAGAATGATCTCTGATTTTAAGAAAGAATATTTGATTAAAACCACTACCACTGAGTCCGTTTTGATTCATGGCTAACCTATACAACAGAGGAGAGCTGCCCCACATGGTTTCCAAGGTTGTAAGAAAGTTTAAGAAAGAAGACTGTTTCATCTTTCTTCCAAAGAGCAGTTGTTGGATTCAACAGCTTTTGATTAGCAGCTGTGAGCTTTAACCATTGTGCCCCCAGGGCTCTGAACATGTGATTGGTTGTTTTTACTAACTTGGAGTAGAATTTTGAATTCATGAATGATCCATTTCCTAATTATTCATTTCTACATTTTATTGTTACAACATTACAGTATGGAGTCTTAGTGTGGTGCTATAGGATAAGCACTGGGCTGATAATTGCAAGGTTGGTGGTTCAAATCTACCAGTCACTCCTCAGAAACCTTATATAGGGTCACTAGGAGTTGAAACCAACTCGATGGCAGCAAGAACATTGCAATATATGTAATATTTTACATAGAACATTATACTACTATTTAGAAAAATTGTTTTCAGTGGAATGGTAATGTTTCTCATCTTAAACTAAAGATTAATTTGCATCAGATGGGTGGGGACAGTCTAACACAGAAATATTTTTCCTCCCAGACAACTGAGCAAGATTGGTTAGTAAATGAAACTCTTTCTAAAAGGGAAGAAATGATAAAGTTGAGCTAATCTGTCACACTTTGAACTCCTGCGTTCTACTCTTTGTAGTGTTAATGTGCTCACAGCCTTAGGGTTAGTTGCAACTTGGTTCTATATAAGACATTAATGTCTTATGGACCTCCTCATTGATAGATTTAGAAATTGGCCAAAGTATAAATTTCTTCTAATAAGTCAGTAAATGAGTATTATTAAGTGCCTATTATTTTTCTTGGGCCCTTATATGGCACTGCAGGATAAGCACTGGACTGGTAACCACAAGGTTCAAACCCCTCAGCCACTCTTGGAAACCCTCTACAGGGTCACTATGAGTCAGAACTGACTCGAAGGCACACAACAGCAACCAATCATTATTGTAGAAGTGTGTTGGATTCCTGAATTACCTGAAGTTTATGCCTCATCTCAGATCTGTGAACTTGCCTTGCTGCCCTGCAGTTGTGGGGCTGAGTTGCTGCAAGAGCCGCCCATTCTATTGCTTGGAGAAAGAACCCAACAGTATCTTGCTTCATGCCCATGACATGTGGTCTTACCTCTGCCCTAGGATTTTCCTGTTGTGACTCAAACACTGTGGAACTTGTTTTGTGCTCTCGGACATGCAATGTTGAAATTTTGGGAGTTCACATCCCATATATGAGCAAACTTTAACCAATAGGAGAAGGGAGTTAGTGGATAAATTATCCCCTTTTCCCAACCTTGGGTGGGATTTTTGGAGACCTCTCTGAAGACATTCTGTGCATCTGGGCAGCCAGTTTATAAGAAAGCAGTGACCAGCTCTGTGATAAAGTCTCTTAAGTTTGCTTTCTTTCCTTTCTTGCCTTGCTCTTGCCTCCCTGGAATTGCACTTCTCAGTAAAGTGTTATCACATATACTTTTGCATAGTGATAGGGACTCACTAGATGCCCAAAGAGAAGGACTCTCCACGTTGAAGGAATCCTGTAAGAGTGCTAAGGCATTAGAAACACTTGTCATGTTTGGAGTTCCTGCTTTAATGGCAGACAGTGGGAGGTATTGTGAGGAAATCATAAAGGATCTTGAATATTGCACTAAAGACAACAGTTTAGTGGATGTGTGAAGGCAGAACCCAGATCATAGTGAGTTCAGAGTGTGGTGCAATGAGCTGCTTTTATATGACTTTTCTAGCTACTCCCAGAAAATGATTTGACTATAGCCTTGCAAGGGGATTGGTCAATTTACTTACTATTGGCTGGCTGGCTATGTCACGTTGAGTCTGGCTCATAGTGACCCTATATAGGATTTCCAAGGCTGTAAATCTTTACAGGAGCAGAAAGTCTCACCTTTATCCTACAGAACTACTGGTAGGTTAAAATACTGACCTCATAGTTAGCAGCCCAGCTTGTAATCCACTATGCTATCAGAACTCCTTTATTTTACTAATTGTTGTTGTTTAGTGCCGTCGAGTCAGTTCCGACCCACAGTGACCCTGAACAAGATTTCCGAGGCTGTGAATCTTAACAGGAGCAGAAAGCCTCATCTTTCTCCCATAGAGCAGCTGGTAGTTTGGAATTGCTGACCTTGCGGTACGCAGCCCGGTTTGTAACCACTACGCTACCAGAGCTCTTTAACTAATAGTGACTTGAATATTCACCCAAAAGGATTGAGTCCTTATAGTCCATCTAGGAGATTGGTAGGTTTTGCCTTTTAGATAGATATTGATCCATTAAACACTAAAGACTGAAGACCAGAAGAGTTGTGGAATGACATCAAGAACATCATACATGAAGAAAGCAAAAAGTCATTAAGAAGACAAGAAAGAAGGAAAAGGTCAAAATGGATGTCAGAAGAGACACTGAA
>NW_006408528.1:21955734-21958687 GCF_000296735.1 Chrysochloris asiatica
GTATGGATTACATCTCAGTGTCAAGAAAACAAAAATCCTCACCATTGGACCAATAAACAACATTCTTATCAAAGGAGAAAAGATTGAAGTTATCGAGGACTTGATTCTTCTTGGATCAACTATCAACACTCACGGAAGCAGCAGTCAAGAGATCAGACGATGTATTGCATCAGACAAATCTGCTGCACAGGAACTTTTTAAAGTATTGAAGAGCAAATATGTCAGCTTGAGGACTAAGGTGTTACTGACGCAAGCCATGGTATTTTCAATAACCTCATATACATGTGAAAGCTGGACAGCGAATAAGGAAGACCGGAGAAGAATTGATGCTTTTGAGTTATGGTGGGTATTGGAGGAAAATATTGAAAGTGCCATGGGCTGCCAAAAAACCAATAGATCCATTTTGGAAGAATTGCATCTAAAGTGCTCCTTGGAGACAAAGATGGCCAAACTTCATCTCTCATACTTTGGACATATTGTCAGGAGGGATCAGTCACTGGAAGAGGAGATCATGTTTGATCAGGTGGAGGGTCAGAGAAAAAAAGGAAGACACCCAACTTGATGTATTGGCCAGGTGGCAGCATCGATGGACTCAAGCATGGCAACAGTAGTGAGGTTGGACCAGGATCGGGCGGTGTTTCGTTCTGGTGTGCATAAGGTCGCTATGAGTTGGTACCAACTCAATGGCACCTAACAACAACAGCAACAACAACATATATGGGCCAATCCCAGGGAGGTTCTGAGGAACCCTCACTACCATCAAAGTGTCTAGAGCAGACCCAGGGTACTGCACTGAAAGCCTCTTAGATCCAGAAGAGAGAATTGTAAAACTGAAGCTGGAAATAAGGTGGACTGGTCGACCCATGAGAGCAAGATGGATACCCCATAGAAAGAGAGCTGTGATATTTGGCTAGGGCAGTGGAAGCCATGCAGATCCATGTAGGACCAGTTAGTGTGGTGGCAAAAGAGAGAACCACCGAGGTCTAGGTCGCATGTCAGAAGCCAGCTGCAGATGCTTGGGAGACCCTGTGCCCACTGGTGAGGTAAGGTCCAGTGAGACCCGTGGCAGAATGGAAGCCTCAGGAGCCGTGCAGGCCAATTAGGAAGCAGTAATGTGAATATAGCATCTGACCTGATCACCTGAGTTTGTGGATAGAGACTGCTTTTTCAGGAAGCATGGCTGGGAAGAAATAGAAAGGAGCTAGAGGGAGACATGGGGTTTATAAGTCTGAGTACTGACAGGTAGGAATCCAGGTGTGGTACTGTGGGTTAGTGTGCCCGACTGCAAAGTCATTTGAACTGGAAGGATGGTGGTTCAAGCTCACTAGTTGCTTCTTGGAAACCCTATACAGGATCGCTATGGGCCGGAACAGACTCAATGGCACTAACAACAACAACTGACAGGAAATAGATGCTTCACACAAAGAGTTCAACTGAATCTAATTAATAAAGAGACTTCTTACAGAGGTGTGGACTGACTTAGGGAACTGACATGGAATGTGAGGCAAGGGGAACTAGCAGCACAAAAGATCAGGAAGCTATTGAACCACTCATAGATATGAAGAGGGAAATGAAAGGAATGGCATTCTGAAATCTCAGTGGCTGCTGGGGTTGTGGATGAGGGGCTGACTGCCCAACTAAAGTAGTAGCTGGGGAGGAAGCCAGGTACTGCCAGACCCAGGAAGGAAGTTGGTGGAGGGGAAGAGGACAGGAGGGAAATATCTCCCTCCAGTCTCCTGCCACTTCCTCCCATTGCACAAACAGAATCAGAATCTGTAGAGCATAGGAACCTGAGTGAGAGAATCGAGAGATGTCAGCCTCTTAAGGGCCTAGAGTTCGGCAAATAAGGGTGAAGAATGGATATGGGGGTAAATAATGAATTATCAATACATTGTATTAATGGAGTTTTTTTTTTTTTAATGGAAAGACATCAATAATTTATATATTGAGAGGAGAGCGGTATCACAGAAGCAAGAAAAGATAACAAAATTAATGGAGCCAGTTTGAGGCGAGAATGATGAGATTTGGACAGGTAAAAAGATTAGTTTTGTTGAGTAGGAGGGATACTTTACTATCTGAGACCCAAGCGACTCCACGGTACTTAACAACAACAAGGGAGGAAGGCAAGCATGTAAATATGTTTGTGTATGCACACACACACACACACAGAAGAAGGGGAAATGATGGGAGGGAGTTTATGCCTTTAGAGCTTTTGTTTTCTTGTTGAGGTAAGAGGCAAAGTAATTTGTTGAAAGTGAAGGGACTCTGGGCTCTTTTGTGTGTGTGTGTGTGTGTGTATTTGTTGTTGTTAAGTGCCATATAGTCGGTTCCGACCCATAGCAACCCTGTATAGGGTTTCCGAGGAGCAGCTGGTGAGCTTGAACCGCCAACCTTGCAGTTCAAACAGGTTTGCAGTCTGGTGCATTAACCTGCAGAGCCACACCAGGATTCCATGTGTGTGTGTGTGTGTACACACACACACACACACACACACACATATGGCTTGAAAATGTTAGCATTGATTTTAGAATTGTCATGAGGAAAATGGAAAAGTGAGTTAACTAGGGAAGATGTACACAAAGACTGCTGGGGTGGGAGTGGGGATGCAGCTGAGATAGGAAATGAGAAGGGACTTAAAAAGCAAGCCATAAAAGATGGAAATGCCCGTAATCCATATTACTAAGTAAGTTGTGAACATTAATAACTGTGATATAGTGAAGACAGAACTTGTGCTATTTTTTACTTAGAGCTATGCCTCACATATGCTGCCAAATCGTAGAAACCTTCAGTTGCAGATTTTTCACAATACCACATTTCCTCAGTTTGAAGGCATTTTATTCTCAAATGTACTAGCATTAACTTTTTAGATGGTAGAGGTAATCTGCATTGTATGAAATGTATAACAGTTTTTCTAGTCAGTAATAGTATAAATGTATCCACTTAATTATATATA
>NW_006408528.1:21958787-21972008 GCF_000296735.1 Chrysochloris asiatica
TTTTTTTTCTTTAATATCTCTGTCAAAAGTCAAGTGTGTATCTTCACTGGAAATACGTATCTGGCATCATTACCCATTTCAGTTGAGTCAATTTCAATTCATCGTGGCCCTGTGTGTGGGGGAGAACTGCTCCAGATTCATAGGATTTTCCAGGCTGTGACCTTTGGGAAGCAGATCATCAGACCTGTCTTCTGAGGTGGGCTTGCACGGCTAATGTTTTGGCTGATAGTCAAGTGGTGAACTGTTTGCGTTGCTGAGGAACTCTTATATGCATACATAGTGTGGTGTGGCACTGTAGGATAAGCACTTGACCTTAAGGTTAGTTTGAACCGAAAGGCTGATGGTTCACACTCACCAGCCTCTCCCTGGAAACCTTATATAGGGTTGCTATGAGTTAGAATTGACTCACCGGCACTTAACAATAACAACATGCATGCATATGTACAAGGGTAAGTCAAAAAGTATTGCTACTAAGGTTCCAGTTCATAAATGCACATATTTACTGTGGGGTAATGCACGAAACCACAAGGTTGGTTTGAACTGCAAGGTCGGCGGTTGAAATTCACCAGCCACTCCTTGGGTGTCCTATACAAGGTTGCTATGTGTGGGAACCAACTTGAAGACACTTAACAACATTCCTAACAAAATGTGTTTAAACATGTCTTGGCAATCTGTAGACAAGGGGCTGGCTGTAGACAAGTTTTTTCATTAATTCTCTTGTCTTAGTCTCGTTGTTAAGTGCGGTTGAATCGATTCTGACCCATAGTGACCCTGTATAGGGTTTCCAAGGAGCAGCTGGTGAACTTGAACCACCAACCTTGCAGTTCAAACAACTTTGCAGTCTAACGCATTAGCCTACAGTGCCACACCAGGAATTAGTCTTATTAGAGTGCCTTAAAAAATAATGCTATGGAAAAACGGATTTTTAGGTCAGGGCTAATAGCAAATTTTAAAGAAAACATAAATGAACATCTTCCCAAGTCACTGAAGCTCTGTAACAAGTTTATAGGAATATTGCCTTACACAAAACAAGCTTTTAGATGTATGAAGAGTTTTAAAGAAGGTTGGGAAGAACTTGAAGATGAGCTCCTTATCCCAAGATAATAATGACTATTGAGTGGGATGACTATCTGAGCTCCTAACTTGTTTCTGCCTCCAGTTACCCTGTTATTGAATTGTTAATTGTTCATACTTCAGTTAGAGAGGGGAAGAAAATTTCTCATCTTGTTCTTTGACTGGACTGTAATCGATATACTGTTAGAAACTATGTCTGCCTTGTCCAGTAATTAGCAAATTGCAGAACGAGTATAAGCTTTCAATAACATTTACTGAATCGAATAAAAAAGATTCAAGAAGTGTTTATTACAAAAGAAACTGATGTTTAGAATTGGACTGTGTTTTCTGTGGATTTAATTTCTTTGATATTACAACTGATAGTTATAATTCCTCATAAAATCAAACCAAAATCAAACCCACTGCCATCGTATGGATTCAACTCATAGCAACCCTTTTGAACAGAGTAGAACATGATTGAAGGAAGAATTATAGAATTACGTTGTTACTGTTAGGTATTGTCAAGTTGGTTCCAACTTATAAGTACAACAAAATGATGAAACATTGCCTGCTCTTGTGTCAGCCTCACAAATGTTTCGGTGTTTGAGCCAATTCTTACAGTCACTGTGTCATTCCATCTTGTAGAAGATCTTTCTCTTTCTTGCTGACTCTCTACCAAATCCTTCTTCAGGGACTAGTGTCTTCTGATAACATATCGGAAATGTATGGGCTGCAGTCTTGTTATTTTCATTTCTAAGGAACATCCTGGAGTAAGGTGAGGCTGTCAGCTTTCATAAAGATTATAGCCTTAGGAGCCCTGTGGAATCATTCTGTTCTGTCTATAGCAGTCACTAAGCATCAGAATCAACTTGATGATAGCAGATTATAGAATTATAGATTGGTTTATATAACTTTTCCTCAAAAAATAAGTGTTTTGTTATAGTTTAACTTCCTTAGATATTTCTGAGAAGCCTGCTGTCTTTTTTAGTCTCAACTTTTGTATGTGATTTAGAAGATTTTTAGGATATTCTCTGTATTTCTTCTGCAGTGAAATTCTGAAATGCTTTCTGCTGGTGGTTGTTGTTACATTGAATTGGTTCCAACCCATAGCAACCCTGTGTACAACAGAACAAAACACCACCCAGTCCTGTGCCATCCACTCAATTGCTGTTCACTTGAGCACATTGTTGTTGCCACTGGGCCAGTCAACCTTGTTGGGGGTCTTCGTCACCCCTTTTTGCTGCTGTCCTTCCACTTTACCAAGCATGATGTCCTTCTCCAGGGACTGGTCCCTCCTGATAATGTGTCTGACATACGAGAGACGAAGTCTGGCCATCATGGATTCTAAGAAGCATTCTTGTGTACTTTTTCAAACATAGATTTGTTTGTTCTCCTGGTTGTCTTTGATACCTTTAATATTCTTCTCCAACACTATAACTCAGATGAATCAATTCTTCTATGGTCTTTCTTATTCATTGTCCATGGTATTTTCAATAGTCTCACATGCGTATGAAACTATTGACTGGGTTTTCTAGAGAAGCAAAACCAGTCATATATATATATATGTGTGTGTGTGTGTGTGTATATAGATGTATGCATGTATATACATACAGAAAAGTTTATTATCAAAGAAATGAGTTACAATTGCAGAGTCCCAGGTCCCCTGCAGAAGAGCGTGACCTAGAGCCTTTCCACAATGTTCATTATATTGGGAGGAGGCCACATCACAAGGAAGCATCCCTTAAATGATTGGCTGCTCGTAGCCACTCATCATAGAGTTGACTTTAACTATATCTATATTAGGTTTCATCACTATTGGAATAAGTACATCTGAACTGCTAAACATCTGGAAATCCTGGCCTAGTCAAGTTGACACAAAACCCTAACTATTGCAGCCACCCTTGTCAACTGAACACCTATAAACTAAATGCATAATCTCTAAATAAAGAAAATTGTAAAGTCATACTGGAGTCCTGATGTGGCACTGTGGGTTAATGCGCCAGACTGCAAAGCTGTCTGAACTGCAAGGTCGATGGTTCAAGCTCACTATCTACTCCTTGGAAACCCTATACAGGGTTGCTATGGGTTGGAACCGAATCAATGGCACTTAACAACAACTTGTAACTAATAATGGGATAATAATGGCACTGTGGGTTAATGAGCTGGACTGCTAAGTTGGTTTGAACTGCAAGGTTGACAGTTGAAGCTCACCAGCTTCTCCTTGGAATCCCTATACAGGGTTGCTATGGTTTGGAACCAACTCGACGGCATTTTACAATAACAACAAAACACAACTGAAAACACACTTGTCCCAATTACATCTTATATGTCACAAATGAACAAAGCAAAAATGTTTGATGTACACATGCAAAACAAAACAAAAAGTATACATTTATTTAAATGTCCAAAAGGAACATTATGCAAGCCAGCCTTCTGCCTATAGGCACATAGCCTTATTCAGTTCCAATGCTGAAGGTTCTGTGTGGGGCTCAGAATTTCACCCAAGGCCCCATACTCTACAAAGGTTTAAAGCAAGAAGGCTATTTCTTTCTGGGCAAATTGTAACTTCCCTTTTAACAAACCCAATCAAGTATAAGCTGAAGGCAGATTTATAAGCTCTCTGTAATCATAATTCCCAATATTCCTATCACACATATATCTATTTTATAGTAATAGGCAGAAGAAACCAATTATCCATAAAGCAGTAATACAGATAAGCCTTTTATCAGTTAAACATTTTCTTCTCCCTTGGACTAACCCCATTCATTTGCATATGACCATGGGTTTCTGGAAGGGTTGGTTCCTTAGGCCCTGGTATGCTATCAACCATCCTTTGTAATTAGGGTGTCATTGGCTCTTCCTTCTGCTTAAGCATTTTATCCCAGGCCCCTCCATTCTTTCTCTTATAAAAACCTCATGCTTTCTTGAGTCTGGAACCATTGCAATGAATTCTGCTTCTGATGCCAACTGCTTAAATCAAGTGGGAACTTCCTCTGACTCCACAAGGGGAAAGAGGACAAACTCAAAATCAGTCCAAGGCCTATTCCTTTGAAGGAAGCAGACATACCTCCACCCTATATAAATGGCTTTAAAATTAGTCAGACTTGAGAACCAATTTGGAAAACTCATTCTTGTGATTTTGTTTCACTAGAACCACCCCACTCTCTCAATACCACCTGTCTTAGGGTGAGATTTCTAGAGAAGTAAAACATATATGTGTGTATTTATGTATATATATATTTTGTTGTTGTTAAGTGCCGTCAAGTAGGTTCCGACTCATTGTGACCCTGTATAGGGTTTCCAAGGAGCAGCTGGTGAGTTTGAACCATCAACCTTGTGTTTAAAGTCAACCTTGAGATCCATTGCTTTATCCCACAGTGCCATACCAAGACTCCTGTGTGTGTGTATATTTATATATATTCAGTAAAGCACAGGTAAACATCCTTCTGGCATTCTCTGCTTTCAGCCAAGATACGTCTGATGTCAGCAGTGATATCTCTTGTTCGACATCCTTGTTTGAATTTAGCTTGAATCTTGGGCAGTTCCTTGTCAGTATAGCTTGAAGCTGTTTATTAATTATCTTTAGCAAAATTTTACTTGCATGTGAAATTATTGATATTGTCTGATGGTTTCTACAGTCCATTGGGTCACCTCTCTTTGGAATGGGCACCAATATGGATCTCTTCAAATCAGTTGGTCAGGTAGCTGTCTTCCAAATTTCTTGGCATAGATGAGTGAGTGCCTCCAGTGTTGCATCAGTTTGTTGAAAGATTTCAATGTATATTCCATAAATTCCTGAAGCCTTGTTCTTTACCAATGTCATCCGTGCAGCTTGGGCTTTTCCTTCATCACTACTTGTTTTTGATCATATGCTACCTCTTGAAGTGGTTGAACCACTAATCTGTCAGTTTGTTGCACTGTAGTGGCTTGCATGTTGCTGTGCTGCTGGAAGCTATGGCACTAATATTTTGAATACCGGCAGGATCACCCATTGTATCCATAGGTTTCAGCTGAGCTTCCAGACTAAGCTATATTGAAAGAAGGAGAAGTGGACTACTTCAGAATGCTTAGCCACTGGAAAACTTTTGAATAGCATTGGAACACTGTCAGATAGCACCAGAATATTGCATATTGAAACATGGTGATGAGCACCAGAATATTGTCAAACATAGAGTGGGAAGATGAGTCTTTCAGGTTGAAGACACTCAAAATATGACTGGGGAAGAGCTGTCTCCTCCAGTTGACTGTGATGACACAAATGGAGTAAAGCCTTTGGGACTGTCATTAGGCGATGGGACAAAATGAGGAGAAACAGCTGAAAACATCCATTAATAATTGGAGCACAGAATGTATGAAGTATGAATCTAGGAAAACTGGAAGCTGTCAAAAATGAAATGGAATGCATAAACATCAGTATCCTAGGTATTAGTGAGCTGAAATATTCTGGTATTGGTTTTGTTGAATCTGACAACCACAGGGTTTACAATGATGGGAATGACAAATTCATTATCAAAAGGTACATTTCAAAATCTATCTTGAGGCATAATGTTATCTGTGATAGGATAATATCCATATTCCTACAAGGAAAACCAGTTAATACCACTATTATTCAAATTTATGCACCAGCCAATAAAGCTAGTGATGATGAAATTGAAGAATTCTACCAACTTCTTCAGTCTGAAATTGGTCAAACATGCAGTCAAGATGTATTGATAATTACTGGAGATTAGAATGAAAAGTTTGGAAATGAAGAAGAATCACTAGTTGTAAAATGTGGCCTTGGTAATAGAAATGATGCTGGAGATCACATGAAAAATTTTTATAAGATCAATTATTTCTTCATTGTAAATAACTTTTTTAAACACTATAAAAGACAATAATACACATGGATGTCACTAGATGGAATACATAGAAATCAAATTGATTACATCTGTGGAAAGAAACTGTAGAAAACTCCATATCATCAGTCATAACAAGGCCAGAGGCAGACTATTGAACAGATCCATCAATTATTCATATGTAAGTTCAGGCTAAAGCTGAAGAAGAAAATTAAAACAAATCCGCAAGAGCCAAAATATAATCTTAAACATATCCCACCTGAATTTAGAGATCATCTGAAAAACAGATTTTATTTATTAGACACTAATGACTGAAAACCAGAAGAGCTGTGGGTTGACATTAACATCATGCAGGAAGAAAGCAAAAGGTCATTAAGAACACAAGAAAGAAAGAAAATACCAAAATGGCTACCAGAAGGGACTCTGAAACTTGCCCTCCAGTGTGGAGTTACTACAGCAAAAGGGAAGAAATGAGGAGTTAAAAGAACTGGACAGAAAATTTCAAAGGACAGCTTGAGAATACAAAATCAAATATTATAATAAAATGTGCAAAGATCTGGAATTAGAAAACCAAAAGGGAAGAACATGTTCAGCATTACTCAATCTGAAAGAACTGAGGAAAAAAATCTAAGCCTCAACTGAGGATATTTGGAGAAAATATGAAATGATGCAAAGCATCAAAAGAATGTGGGAGAAATACAAAGTCTCTGTACCAAAAAGAAATAGTCAATGTTCATCCATTTCAAGAGGTAGCTTTCAGCTTATGTGTGAATAAAATTGCTCTGTGCATTTCATAGACTGTTGCATTGATGGGGATTCATAGTAATGTGGAGGATAGGATCAGACTGTCCCACAGGTTTCTAAGCCTGTAAATCTTTTTGGAAGCTGACTTCCACATCATTTTCCTGCAAAGTGTCTAGTGGATGCAAACCTTTGACCTTTTGGTTAGCATCCCAGCACTTTAATTTCATAGGTACTTAATACATAAATATTGAAATTTTTGGCAGTTTTCTTACATGAAAATTTTACAGCACCTTTCCTCTGTTCTTTGTATTCTTTCTGGAAGTTTTGTTGGATATTTAAATATCCTAGATTGAGTCATTCCTACTGTTTTACTCTCTATTCCCTTTAGAAACTCCAGTCTTTTACTGAGATAAATATGAATTTCATTCAGCAGGTTCAAATGTAATTCAATAATAAATAATGATACCACATGTTTAAAATCTTTATATAAATACAACATCATGTATTTTCTTTAAGTGTTTTATTTGTTAATATTTTTGATGTTGATGTTATATTGATTGTCCAAATGAGGTTTTTTTTTGAGAAAATTGAAAAGCTTTTACAGCTTCGCAGTGGGTAGACTTGGGTATGAATGCTTATTTATTGAAGTTTTTCCTGGCAGTACATAACAGCAAATGAAACTCTGGGTACAGACTCTAATATTGCAGCATAGCCTTGTTTTCTTTCAGATTGAGAGGAACTTATGCTGCAGAGAGTGACAGAAGTGAGAATAGGGTCCAGGTCTGCTGATCCTGATCCATTGCCTATCCTTTGACAAGCTGGAATTGAGAACTAGAGAAGGGGAATCATTTTTGTAAAAAAGATGACACCAACCATCCCTTCCACCATACTCAGCTGGGTTTGATCATTCATTGCAGTGTCCACAGTGAACTCAGACACTAAAGTGAGTCACAGTTATGGGTTTATTAGGGAAGTTAACAGGTCAGAAATGCTCTGGGCACAGTTGTTCCAAATCAGAAAGTCTCTTCTCAGTGGTGCCCACAGGCAGAACTCTGATCATTCAATGTTGCAGAGCTCTTTGTGGATTGTTGATAAATATCCACAGGGCACACCATTCAGCATAAACCAAAGGCATTTGGCTCTAGCTCTGTGGGTCTGTAAACCTAGCTCCCCAACTAAGTGTCTGGAGGCACTGCAAGTTTCTAGTTTCATACCCAGAGTCACTCAGCTTTACTTGCTGTGTGGGCTGGGGGGCCCACCTTGTCTCGTGCTCTAGCTCTTGGTTCTGCCGCTGCTCCTCTGGTGTGACAGCTTTCTGTCCCTGGGTTGAGAAAGTTCAGTATGCAGGGATCTCAGGGTCTAAAGGATACACTCTATTCTTGCCATTCTTTGGATGATATTTAGATCCCCCCTCCGTGCTACTGAGACAACTACTTTTATACCTACATTAGCATTTCAAGTTTTACAATCACAGTGCTATTAACCACTCACAACTGAATCATATCATCCTATCAGCATCTTCTCGCATCTTCTCTTATCCTTACCTGTTGTTGTTAAGTGTTGCTAAATTGGTTCCGAATCATAGCCATGCTGTGCTAGGGTTTCTGAGCAGCGGCTGTTGAGTTTGAGCCAATGACCTTGCAGTTCAAACTGAACTTGCAGTCTAGTGCTTATTCCACAGTGCCACATCAGGAATCCTTACCCAGACCTTGAAGAGCAAAAAAACATTGCTTGGCAGGAGTTACAAAGACTCTGAGTAGAAGAGCCATGTGAAGAAATTCACTGCACTGCAGTTTGAAACTGTGCCTTTCTAAGAAAGAAATTCTGTGTACTTTCATTCACATTAAAATGTAAACCCCATGAAAGCAGGGACATCATTATTTTGTTGCTGCTGTATGCCCAGTATCTATAGGAAGAACTCAATGAAATTCAATTTAAAAATGTACCGAGTACCTCTAAGTCCTTGTATACAAAGAGGGACAGTGAATTCAGATTTTGAAAATGAACTATTTCAAGATAACTTCTAAAAAGCAATACTGTGTCCCCGGATGAAGAGAAAAAGATGTGTCATAAATAGATCTGATACATATTACTTTACATAGCAGTGGGTTCCCATGGCAACTTTATTCTCCTTTTATAAAAGAAAAATCTGAATATAAATATTTTCACAGTGTTACTCTGTACATGTATTTGATAATGTAGGTGAAGGGAGCTTTACCATCATATGTGCTTGTGTCTGCATTAAGTATTCTCATGCCTTTGACCTTCCCACACAGTAGGATGAGTGTGCTCACTTACTGAACTTGGAATTCATGTATCTGAGTTCTCTTCCTCTCCCTCTGTCCCTCTCTCAAACTAATTGTTCCAAGTGCTTTGCTGACCACTTAAATTCAGGGTCCTTTCTCCCAGCAGAGTTACAATCTCATCAAACATAAGGCTGTAGTGTTCCCAACATTTCACATAAAAAAAATTAAAAGAGAAGAAATTTTGCATGGAGAAAATGAGTTTTTCTTGTAATGTCTTGTGCTTCTGGGCATGCTGTCTTAGATGTTAGCACTGTCTATTCTTTGAAGCAAGAGGTCTTCTACTGTCTCTACTGCTTTTGATTCTTTATTAGAATTTGTGGTTATCTATTAAATCTTTTGAGTCTTGGTGAGGTGCTGAGGCCACTGCAAATCACAAGGTTGGCAGTTCAAAACCACCAACTGCTCTTTGGAAAGAATATACAGGATTGCTATGTATTAGGACCAACTCAGTGACACTTAACAACAACAACAACACTTGCATCCTTATACTTAACCATTGTTGTTGCTGTTATGTGCCGTGGAGTCGGTTCCGACTCATAGCGACCCTGTACAGGGTTTCCGAGGCTGTATAGTTAACCATGGTCACATCTTAATTGACCACAAAAGTACAGAGCATCAGGGAGCTGATTTTCTCACTGGAGGATCACTTGACATGAACAAATATCAGAATATATGGTAGTTTTTGTTTGTCCATTCATTTGTTTTTTCCTTCTTTCATATATCTATTCATCCTTGTGGTTGTCATTGGTAGGTCTGCCAAATCGGCTCCAACTCAGAGCAACCCTGTGCACAACAGAATGAAAATACTGCCCAGTCCTGTACCATCCTCACGATTGTTATACCTGAGTGCATTGCTGCTGCCACTGTGCCAATGCATCTCGTTGGTGGTCTCCATCTCGACTTTCTGACCCTCGACTTTCATGAGCTTGATGTCCTTCTCCAGGGACTGGTCCCTTCTGATAACATGTGTGAATTTTGAGAGCTGAAATCTCGCCATCCTGACTTTTAAGGAGCATTCTGACTACGCTTCTTCCTGCACAAATGTTTTATTCTTCTGGCAGTCCTTGGTCCTTTCCGTATTCTTCTCTAACACCATTACTTAAATTCATCAATTCTTCTGTGGTCTTCTTTCTTCATTCTACAACTTTCACATGCATATAAGGCTACTGAAAATGCCATGTGTTGGCTCAGGTGTACCTTAATATTCAAACTAATATCTTTGCTTTTGAATGCTTCAAAGAGGTCTCCTGCAGCAGATTTGTCTAATGCAGTATGTCGTTTGATTTCTTGACTGCTGCTTCCATGAGTGTTGGTGTTTCCAAGCCAAATGAAGTCTTTGACAACTTCAATTCTTTTCTCCATTTATGATGATGTTATTCATTGATCAGTTGTGAGGATTTTTGTTTTCTTTACATTGAGGTGCAACCAGTACTGAAGGCTGTGAGCTTTGATCTTCATCAGTAAAGATGCTAAGTCCTCTTCACTTTCATCAAGTAAAACTGTATCATTTGCATATCACATGTGGTTAATGAGTTTTCTTCCAATCCTGATGACATGTTCTTCTTATAATCCAGTTTCTCAGTTTATATGCTCAGTATACAGATTGAATAAATATTGTGACATGAAAGAACACTGATGCACAACTTTCCTGATTTTAAGCCATTCATTATCTCCTGGTCTGTTCGAAAGACTACCCCTTATCTATGTGCAGGTTTCTCATGAGTACAATTAAGTGTTCTGGAATACCTATCCTTTACAATGTTATCCATAGCTTGTCATGAACCTTGCATAGTAAATAAAGCACAGGTAAACATCTTTGTGGTATTTTCTGCTTTCAGCCAAGATTCTTATGACATCAGCTTTGACATCCCTTGTTCCACATCTTCTTCTGAATCTGGCATGAATTTCTGGCTATTCCATGTTGATGTACTATTGTAGCCATTTCAAAATTATTTTTACCAAATTTTACTTGCTTGTGATATTAATGATGATTTCTGCATTCCATTGGGTCACCTCTCTTTGGAATGGTCATAGATAGTTGTCTTCTAAATATCAGAATATCAGGTAGTTTTTGTTTATTTGTTCATTCATTTGTTTCTTCCTTCCTTCATTTATGTTGTCATCCTTGTAGTTGTTGTTGCTAGGTGATGCCGAGTCGGCTCCCACTCAGAACAACCCTGTGCACAGCAGAATGAAATCACCTCCCAGTCCTGTGCCATCCTCAGTGTTTTTCTGCTTGTTGTTATGTCTTGACATAGATGAATGAACATGTCTCATGCGTTGCCATTTTTTGAATGATTTCAATTTGTGTTCTGTCAATTCCTGGGGACTTGTTTTTTTTGCCAGTGCCTTCTGTGCATCTTGGATGTCTTCCTTCAATACCATCGGTTCTTTCTTTTTTTCCCCTTCAAATGGTATTTATTTTGCTGTTGTTTTGATTATAAATACCAAAACATGCATAAATTCAACAATTTCTATGTGTAAAATTCAATTACATTGATGCCATTCTTTGAATTATACAGTCTAACCCTAATTGTGTGAGTTGTTCTTTCAGCATTTTCATAAGATCATTGCTCTCAAGTTACCTATATAAACTTTGAATGCCTATTGTCATTTGATATCATATAGACTGTTCTTAAACAGAGGATAATGCTCAAGGAAGACCTTTTTGACAAGTTAAGATAAATTACTCTTCTGTTTAAAGAGAACATCAGGGGATATTTTGGGTTTAAAGTTTAAAGGTTTTCTCATGGCAATAGTCTGTGGCATGCAGCCACTCCCATGGCTTCAGAAAGCCTAGAGTCCCTGAGAAGCTGATTTTCTCTTCTGTATTTCCACCGCTTTTGATAAAGATTCTTCTATGGAATCTTTAATCAAAGTGTTCAGTACTGGAAGCTGAGCACTACCCAGTTCTTTTGGGCTCATGGCAAAGGAGGCAATTAGACACACATTTGATATCCTTCTCCTATTCCTGACACCAGTCCCTCCTCTGTTGTTCCTCATAAATAGAGACCAATTGGATGATGAATTACAGGCTTTTAAGAACCCAGGCACTATTCAACAAACTAGGGTGTAGATCAGAAGCACTAAGCAGGCTATTTAGCTAATTCACGGGTATGTCACATGGAATTATAAGCTCAAACTCCAAACAAAGGAACAAAATATGATGAGGTGTTGAATTGTACACAAGCAGCCTCAGTAGATAAGCCTTTTGTTTAGGAGGGTTGTTGTAAGGTGCAGCGATTGGTCTGTCTCTATCCACTGAGAAGAAAACTAGAGAATGTCAGAGACACGTGGAACAATAAGTCTGTTGAACGAATGGACCATAAAAACATTAGTTTCCACAACATACAGACCAGAAAAGCTAGACAAATACCATTGGTTCTTGATTATATGATACTTCTGAAATGTTTGAACCACAGGCAATTTGAATCCACCAGCTGCTCCTTGGGAGAAAGATGAGGCTTTCTGCTCCCACGATGATTTACAGCCTTACAAACCCAGTACAAAGTTGATATGAGTTGGAACGAACGCAACAGCATTTAACAACTACTGTACTATATAATATGCAAACTATGAGATGTATTTCTAAATACGTATATTTAAACTGTAACAGTTATCATCAGAATGTACCATTGGGAGAGGTATGTATACCCAAGGTTTGCAGAGAGCACCATGAGGCATTTGTAGGGTAGATGACATATTGGTGTTTGAAGGGCACTGGAGGAACCCTCTCATTGCTGTCAAGTTGAATTAGCTTGATGGCTGTAGGTTTGGTTTTCTGCCTATGGGCATCCAGTGTTTATTTGGCCATATCTTAATCTAATGTGTTTCGGGTATAGGATAACACAGTTTTTGTCCTTGTTATTTGAGGGGTGTGTTTGTATCTAAATTTGTGTATGCGTGGAGTGGCAAATGACAATTTCTGTTGAGGAATAATCTTCCCATAAGTGTTTTGTGGTAAGAAGTAATGCCATTGACTATTTGCTTTTAACTTGCTTCTTGTTTCCCACCTACATGCCATATGAGACTTACAGGGGATCCTGGTGTTTCATGATTTTGGGAATTGCTGCCCTACTCTTATCATTCTGTGATTTGCAGCTGTTTCTAAATACCTGTCAGCCTTTCAGTTGGGTGGTGCCTGGATACTTCCTCCTGTTTGTAATTTTTAGTATGGCTTATGAGAAGATGTTCTGTTGTTTTGGAGTATTTTCTGACTTATATCAGTGTGTTTGATGTTAAGCCATTGTTGTTGCTGTTAGGTGCCATCGAGTCGGTAC
>NW_006408528.1:21973026-22028498 GCF_000296735.1 Chrysochloris asiatica
GCAATGTTGTCCATAGCTTGTTATGATCCACACAATCGACAGCCTTAGCATAGTCAATAAAGCACAGGTAAACATCTTTGTGGTATTCTCTGCTTTCAGCCAAGATCCATCGGACATCAGCATTGATATCCCTCATTCTACGGCCTCTTCTGAATCTGGCTTGAACCTCTGGAAGTTCTCTGTCAATGTATGCTTGGTGCCATTTCTGTATTACCTTTAGTAAAACTTTACTTGCATGGGATATCAAAGATACTGGCCATTGATTTCTGTATTCCATTGGGTCATCTTTCTTTCGAATGGGCACAAATTCGGATCTCTTCCAATCAGTTGGCCAAATAGTTGTCTTCCAAATTTCTTGGTATAGATGAGTGAGTGCATCTAGTGCCGCCTCACAGTCTTGAAAGATTTAAATTTTTATTCCATCAATTCCTGGTGCCTTATTCTTTGCCAATTCCTTTAGTGCACCTTCTGATTTCTTCCATTTGCTTTGCCATTAGGATCACTGAAAAGACCTTTTTCCTTCCAAAGTGAGGAAAAATAAGGGGTATATTGTATCTATAGTGATGTTACTACTTTACAGTATTTCTAGTGTGGTGCTGTGGGTTAATGCATTGGATTGCAAAGTTGGTTTGAACCTGAGAGTCAAGCTCACCAGCCATTCCTCAGACACCCTCTACAGGGTCACTATGGGTCAGAACTGATACAAAGGCACTTAACAACAACAACAAAAACCCAACACTGTTTCTTAGATCTATGCTGTACATTTAAAGGTTGCCTTTAGAAGCATACTTTTTCTTATTTATTACCAGCTCAGATACAGTAGCCTATTCAATAATTTAAAGTAAAACCTATCTGGTGTGGGCTGCAGTCTAAATCCCTGACCCCAAGTGGTGCCCTCTACATGAAATAGGTTTACATTTCATTATTGTTGAATTATAACTACACATGTTAAAACTTCCTGCCAGATTTACAGAAACTTGATGTGGCGTTGTGGCTTAATGCCATGGACTGCAAAGTCAGTTTGAACCTCAAGGTTGGCAGTTCAGGCTCACGAGCTGCTCCTCAGAAACCCTATATAGGGTTGTTATGGGTTGGAACCGACTTGGCAGCATTGAACAACAACAACAAAAGAAAACCAAACTTATTGCTATGGAGTCAATTTTAACTCCTAGCAACCTTACAGGACAAAATAGAATTACCACAAAAGATATTCAAGAATAATCTCTGTGCAAGTGACTGCCACACCTGTCTCCTATGGAATAGCTAGTGAGTTGAAACTTCTGACCTTGTGGTTAGCAGTCGAGTGCTTTAACCACTGTGTAACCAGGCCAAGATTCCAGGCTAAATAAAGGTTCCTTGGAAGATAGCCACATCTTAGTCCCCTGAGTTTGTAAATATTACAGAGGTAGTGAAATCTAGGAAATTGCTCACTAAAGATTAATAAGTAAGCACAAATAAGTCTGTGCTTACCTTGCTTATTGGGTAATTCACCACTCGTTGCAGCAGTAATAGTTAACTAATACAGAGATAGTTACTGTTGTGCCCTATAGTCAGTTCCAACTCATAATGACCCTTTATAGGCGTTCCAAGGCTACAAATCTTTGTTGGAGAAGAAAGCCTCATCTTTCTCCTGTGGAACAGCTGGTGAGTACAAAATGTTGACCCAGAGATAGAGGGATTTCAGCTGTTTTATGTTCATTTTTTGCCTGAATCATAGACTTCGTTATTATTGCTATTGTTGTTAAGTGTTGTTGAGCCAGGTCAACTCATAGCACATATTGAAATAGGAGAAATACAGTCAGCAAATTTGTTCCTATTCTTACCACTAGTACCTCTCTATGTATCATCCTCTCTGTCCCTATTGTCATTAATGAGGGTAATCATTAATCATTATATAATATATAATCCTATATATTACTTATTAATATATAGGATTATATATTAGTTTACCTATTAAAAATGGATAAAGTGGCTTATCTATTTACATAGCTCAGATGTGGATTAATTAGATGGGAATTCAAACAAAGGACTGATTTGATTCCTGAACCCATTTCTTAACTGATAGTCTCTCTGTATACACACATAACACACTTACCTCACTATCGATTTTCCCATGGTGACATGACTGGTATTTCAATTCTCTCTTGTCATTGATAAGATAAAAATAATGGAGACAGGGTACACAGAGTAGATAGAGACAGGCAACTTAAACATTGGCTACCTAAAATGAGGGGGCGATAAAGGCTCAAAGTGACTGGCTTACAAGGTTTCAAGAGGAAGTTTGGTTTAAGACTGTGTGGGAAGATAGAGTCCCCACTGAATAGTTTTCATCTTGTCTAGATGGGTCTGGTAAAAGAGATGGGGATAAGATTCTTATGATTCAATAGTGAGTAATTGTCATCATGACTAATTGTGATTGTCACAATTGTAAAGCTAGAAGTTTTGTAAAAAAAATGGAGTAGTTAATTTTATAGTCCAGAAACAGAGGACCCTAGGACCATCAAGGGAAAAGAGCACAAGCGGAATGCAGGACCTTGTCCAAATAAACAGCGACACCAGAGATGGAGGCATTGATGGGAACATGGAGAGAGGGAGCAGCTGAGGACTCTAGATTCATGGGAAGAGAGGGATTAAGAGGTGGCGGCCAGGAGGCAGACTTGCAGAATGTGTCCTTTGGTGGTGTAAATTATTATATATGCCTGAGTGTTTTTATTTTTTTAAAAGGAGCTAAAGTGAATAGAGAGAAATACTGTTAACTGATGGTACATGGAGGGGATTATAATTATTGTAATGAAATGAAGTATATGATTTGTTGAATGTAAAACTGATGATCTGCCATGTAAACTTTAACTCAGTTCACAATAAAAACTTAAAAAAAAATAATAATGGAGAAAAATAAGAGTGGATGAAGCAGAATAACAGCAATCAGGGTACTGAACTGAATAAATAACCTTATTCAACAGAAAATGTACTGGGATATGTTTAGAGCTTCCCTTCCTTAAAATGCTCCATAGTACATATGGCCCATGTGCAGTGTGCACTGATCAAAAGAGGTCACTGTGAGAACTTCAAAGCAACCAAGGACTACAGATAAGTGGGTTAGTTTTAATTTGGCAACTGTAATAAATGGTCTATTTTAATAGCCTGTGATTAATGGCAGCCCACTGAGTGGGTGTGTATTGAGCCTGGGAGAGCACATTAGGAACTTGTAGAGTCTTCTGATGTTTGCATGATTAATTATTCCACCTTCTGTTAAATTTTAAACAGAGAATTCAAGTCACAGGGATGATTCTCTGATATCTTTCTCAAAAAATATGGGTCAGTGACAGCAGTCAGTTTTCTAGTGTTATTTTGCTTTTTCTTTATTCATATCTATAAATTATTACAGAGCTTTATAGCTCTCAAGAGAGATAGAAACGTATACTGTAACCTTCATGGGTGGAAGGTACTGAGAACAATAGTACAGCTTGAAAGCACTGACTATCCAATCCTCCATAATATCCTTGGTGCCTCCTTAGTATATGGCATATTACCTCTTTGATCAGTAAACTGCTTGGTATAGGTGGGAAGAGTGGAGGGTATAGCTTGGAAATAGGGCTGAAGACAGGTTTGGGCCTGATTGAAAATGCACAGTGGTCCCATTAAAATTGGCTCTAACAAAGGCTTATTTTATGATTGCAGAAAGATTACCACTTTGAATATACGGAATGTGATAGCAGTGGCTCCAGGTGGAGAGTTGCCATCCCCAATTCTGCAGTGGACTGCTCTGGCCTGCCTGACCCTGTGAGAGGCAAAGAATGCAGTATGTGTTGACTTTCTATGACCCCTTCATACTAGCCCTAGATGTTAATGGTATCGATTATAAGAGACTTTCCCATTGATTTCTAGCAAAGTAAATATAGCTTTTCTCAATACTAGGTCCCCTTATGGCTGAAGTCTTACCTTACTATAGGCAATATTTAAAGGAGTCCTGGTGTGGTACTGTGGGTTAATGCGCCAGACTGCAAAGCCATTTGAACTGCAAGGTCGGCAGTTCAAGCTCACCAGCCACTCCTCGGAAACCCTATACAGGGTCACTATGGGTTGGAACCAAGTCGGTGGCACTTCACAACAACAGCAACATTGTTCTTTTTAAAATCTAGTTTACTCTTTTTCTTGAAATCATGAAGACAGGGTAACATAATTGGTTTTTAATAAATTTCTTTTTTTCTTAGCTATAGAAATAGCAGTGTGATTTACCTTTTTAGTGTAACGTACAGAGAGATTGTGGAATTGCTCAGTAACGTTTTTCAGCAGTTGGTCTTTTTTTCAATAAAGCAAGTCTAAAGTGTAACATTATGAATTAGAGTAGAATTAAATAAAGTAGAATTAAATTTATTTTTCAATTTAGGTATGCACTGAGGAGATAGAAGCATTTTACACATAGTGAGAGAGACATGTTTGGAAGTCTCTGTCTGCTCCTCTGGCCTGTAGAATATCAGGGGGTCCATGAGTCCAGGGTTCCTGAAGTGAATCAGTTGTAGGAGTGGGCTGTTGCTCAAAGTTGGGAATAAGACAACAAAGTTTATTTTGGTTTCTCTGTAATTTTCCGAGTGGCATTTCTAGAAGCTTAGTTCTTCTGTTTCCTAACTAAAATACAGATAAACAAATTATTAACTAGATAATTTCCTCTTGTTCATCAAAATAATTTGTCTTTCTTATTGACTGGAGGATTTTTTAGCATAATAGTGGGTTTACTAATAAAACAGAGATAAGTCTTGTATGGAAAGTTAAGGATCATCTCTCTGTAAGGAAGATTTATCTTAATAAATGAAAATTTAATTTAATATGATTTTAAAAACAACCAACCAACCAAACTAAACTCATTGTCATTGAGTCAACGCATAGCAATCCTATATAGGGTTTTCTAGGCTATATGTTTTTACAGGAGCAAAAAGCCTCATCTTTCTTCTATAGAGCAGCTGGTGGATTTGAAATATTGACCTCTTGGTCAGCAGCAGCCCATTGCTTATCTTACTGTGCCACCAAATCTCCTTTAAAGGAAAATATGACTTGCCTGTGAGATAATGCACTAGACCGCAGGGTTGGTTTGAATTTCAAGGTTGGCGGTTCAAGCTTACCGGTCGCTCTTCAGAAACCTTATACAGGGTCTCTATGAGTCAGAACTGACTCGACAGCACTTAACAACAATACCTATATAAGTGCTGCTGCTGTGTGCCATTTAGTCACTTCCTGTGTAGGTTTTCAGAGGCTGTAAATCTTTACAGGGGCAGAAAGCCTCATTTTTCTGCTTTGGAGTGACTGTTGGATTTGAACTGTTGACCTTATGGCTAGTAGCCCAGTGTGTAACCTACTACACTAACAGGGTTGTCTCTGTAAATTTACTTCAGCCACCTTCCTAGAAAATCTTTATCATTTACCTATACTTAATTTTTGCAGTGTTTCGTTCTGTTGTGCCATAGGGTCACTATGAGTCAGTACCGACTTGATGGCAAATAACAACAGTAACAACAGCAATTTTCTCATGGGCTAGTGACTTCCTTTCTTTCAAAAATTTTTGTCAACAGTAATATTGAGGTGAGTTACATACGTAACCATAGTGAATAATATCTCACTATCTAGACGACACAAGGGTTAAGCCCTCACCTACCCATCAAAAGGTCCTCAGTTCAGATGTTCTAGCAGTAATTCCTTAGAGAAAAGACTTGGTGATTTGTTCTGGTAAATGTTATAGCCTAGGAAATCCTATGAGAAAGTTCTACTCTGTTTTATAGGCTTGCTCTGAGTCAGAATTGACTTGAGGGAACACAACAGCAATCTAGATGGTGTAACAGAGCCAACTAGCACTGACTCTCAGCCACGATCCTATGCACGTGGTTACCATGAAATATACTGTGGTAATGGTGGTAGCGTAGTGGTTACGAATCGGGCTGCGAACCTTAAGGTCAGCGGTTCAAAACTACCAGCTGCTCCGCGGGAGAAAGATGAGGCTTTCTACTCCCGTAAAGATTTACACCCTCTGAAACCCTATACAGGGTCACTATGGGTCGGAACCGACTCGATGGCACATAACAACAACAACAACAATGGTGGTATGGTAGGATAGAAATGAACAACTACTATAAATCAGGTACATGTCTTCCCCCTGGGAGCTGGTTGCTAAACATTTACCAGAACAACACTGATTAAATTATTTGGCAACAGGTTTAAAAATCTGTTATAAAACTGATGCCTAAATAAGAATTATTTGTATTTGTACGTTGCAAGAGACATAATTTTTACTCATTATTTACTATAGTTTTATATAGATAATATTTTAATCTGACAGTTCAGCAGGAACTCTTCTAAAAACTCAGACTAATAAGTTTTTTTAATTTGTTTTGATATTTTGTCTGAAGTCTGGATTTGTAAGTATCCATACATGTTATCTTTATGTCTGCTCTGGAAGCTGTTAGTCTTGTGTTAGCTAAGTGACTTTTCCTTTGAATGGTGAAATGCAAGTTATTTTAAAACTCACAAATAAGTTAATAGATCTAAGTAACTTAGAAGCATAGTTAAATCCATAAGACTAAACATGGTACTAAATACTCTATTTGGCAATGTGCAGTTTTGTTAAGTTTTCGCTGACTTAGATTTTCTACTGGCAAAGGTTTCACTTCAAGTACTAAGGTGCACCTGAGCAAAACTGTACTATTCTCAGTCACTTCATATGCATGCAAAAACTGGGCAATGAAAAAGGGAGACCAAACAAGAATGTATGCCTTTGAATCATTGTGTGGGCAAAGACTATTGACTATACCACGGACTGCCTTAAGAATGAACACATCTGTCTGGAAAGAAGCACAAACAGAGTACTCTTTAGAAGTGTGGGTGACAAGACTTTTTACTCACTTACTTTGGACATATTGTAAAGTGGGACCAGTTCCTGGAGAAGGACATCATAGTTGGCAAAGTAGAGGGCCAGTGAAAAAGAGGAAGCCCCTCAATGATATGGATTGAGAAATGGTTACAACAATGAGGTCAAACATACCTACTACTATTGTGAGGATGGCAAAGGACCCGGTAATGTTTTGTTTTGTGACACTTGTTGTTACATGTGATTGAGTTTGTTTTGACTCATAGCAACCCTGTGCACAACAGAACAAAACACTGCGTACTCCTGTGCCACCCTCACGATTGTTGTTATGTTTGAGCCAATTGTTGCTGTCACTGTGTCCAGCCCTTTTCACTGGGATCTTCCTCTTTCCTGCTGATGTTCCACGTTCCCAAACATGATGTCCTTTTCCAGAAACTGATACCTCCTGACAACATGTCCAAAGTATGAGAGATGAAATCTCACAGTCCACTCTTCTAAGGAACATACTGGCTGTACTTCTGCCAAGAGAGATTTGTTAGTTTTTCTAGCAGACCATGGTACTTTCAACCTTCTTTGCCAAAGCCATAATTCACATGCATCGGTTCTTCTATGGTCTTCCTTATTCATTGTCCAACTTTCACATGCATTCTGAGGTGACTGAAAGTACTATGGCTTGGATCAGTTGTACCTTTGTCTTTAAAGTGACATCTTTGCTCAGTAACATTTTTTTTTTTTTTTGGTTGTAGTAAAATGCAATGTTTTTTATTCCATCATCAGTAACATGGTTTGTATTGCATGCTCAGTAACATTTTTGAAGAGGTGTTTTGCAGCAGGTTCCCGCAATGCAATACATTGTTTGATTTCTTGACTGCTGCTTCCATGAGTGTTGATTGTAGATCCAAGCAAAATGAAGTCTTTGATAACTTTAATATATGACACTAGGATTGGGTCCATAGGCACCTAACAACAACAATAGTAGCAATTGCATTCAGTACTGAGTCATTATCCCATTGTATCCTCACAATAGCCCTATGAGATAGCTGTTATCAGTGTCTCCACTTTACAGATTAGTAAACACAACCCTAAAGCGTGAAGACTTACCTCAGGCCAAGGAAGCTGGATGGCCGCAGATCTACAGACTCAAGCACCCTGTCTCCTACCCACTAAGTTGTACTTGCTACTTAAGGATGGCAACCTGGAGGAGTTTTTGTTGGGGGCTTAAAACTGTTTGTGGAGCAGCAGTTGGATCTTACAAAGAAAGGAAATAAAATGTGGACAATGGGAGCTTCAAGTAAAAGAAGGATACTTGGTTTAGTTCTCTAGAGAAGCAAGACCAGTAAAGCTTATATATAAAGATATATTTATATCAAAGAACTGGCTCACAAAGTTGTAGAGGTGGTCTCAGGCCCTATTCCTTGGGCTATATGTCAGGTTGGAGGCTTGACTCATGTAACTGCAGGGCTGATGAACTAAGATTGGCGAATCAGATAGCAGGCAGGTGGGCAAGCAGGTCCAGCAGGTAAGAAGGCAGGCTGCTGATGACTCCCAGGATTGACAGGTAAGGGAGCAAGCCACTGGCTCAAGTCCTAAGAACTGGAGGTTGAAGGATGAATCAGATGCAAGATCCAGACCCAGCAGAGAGCAAACAAGTTTTCCTGAGTATCAAATATATTGGAGGCAGGTCATACCTCCAAGGAAACTTCCTTTCTGTTAATTAGTTGTTCATAGTAGACCTTAAGGAGCTCTGGTAGCGTAGTGGTTACGAATCGGGCTGCGAACCTTAAGGCCAGCAGTTCGAAACTACCAGCCGTTCCACGGGAGAAAGATGAGGCTTTCTGCTCCCGTAAAGATTTACAGCCTCAGAAACCCTGTACAGGGTCGCTATGGGTCGGAACCGACTCTAAGGCACTTAACAACAACAACAACAACAACAGTAGACCTTATAATAGAGTTGATTACATCATATTTGATCTCATCAAACATAATAGCTGCATCTCTACTGCTAAGCCACTGAAAATTCTGACCCAATCAAGTTGTCACAAAACCTAACCCATCACAGTGTTTTGTAGGATGCAGTCACCAAGGATCTTGATGTGTCTAAATGAAGTCAAGGATTTGGACTCCATTGAAATTGTTATACAAGGGCAAATCAAAAAAGTATTGCTACAAAATCATAGAAACCTTTATTAAACAAAAATATCAAAATGTGAAGCTATTATTTCTTGACATATCCTCCATCTAGGTCTGTATACTTCTGAAGGTAGTGTTTCCATCTCTCTGACCCTTCTCTGAATTCCTGATGTGGCACTGTTGAATAAGTCCTGGATGATTAACTATAAGGTTGGTGGTTCGAACTCACCAGCTGCTCCTCAGAGACCCTATATAGGGTGACTATGATTCAGAAGCCATTTGGCAGCACTTAACAACAACGGTCACAACCCTTCCCTGAAGAATTCTATGACTTTCTGTTTGCACCTTGTTAAAATGGCTGTTTGGGCAGCCTTGAGGGTGTCAGATTATGTTTCTTTTCAATGTCCTTTGAGTTTGGGGAACAAAACAGATGTCTGAAGGTGAAATATCAGGGTTGTAGGAGATAGATTAGATTTCTTAACAATATTTTTTATAGGACAGCCCTTGCTACCCTCAAAGAATGAGCAGGTGCGTTACCATGATGGGCAAAAAAAAAAAAAAAAAATCCTTGGTACAGTTTTCTTTCCTCACTAATGCAATTTTTCATTTTCTTAAAAACTTCTTCATAATAAGCCCCTATGGTTGTCTATGTCCTTCTAGAAAACCCATGAAGATTACCTCATTGAAACCCTCAAAACAGTTGCTATAACCTTCTGAGCCAGCAGATCCCCTTGGAAGCCACTGTTTTGATTGGACTTTTTAATCTGAAGGCACCCTAATGAGACTAAGACAAGTTGTCTGTAGCCATCACTGATCACAGAGTCATGTTTAAACCAGTGCATGTATGAATTGGAACCAAAGTGGCAATACTTTTTGACTTCTCTATGTAGAATTTTCTCTTTTCTTCTTTCTCATAAATAAGCAATTAAAGGAGCTCTTTCTGTTAGTAAAGAGAATTTTATGTAGCAGTTATAAATTTTTCAAAGAAAATTGATGAGCAACATTTATCTTTATTTACTTTTAAAATCATATAAAATCTGGCTGCAAGGCTCCTCTGAGTAAAGTTAATGAGACTCTTGGTATCTGTTTCTGCTGTGTGTTTCTGAAGCTTACTGAGGTCAGGAGATGACATGCGGAGTGTTCTGGTTAAGGTGACACGTGTTCTTCATTGTCCTCCTGGCCCCGCTGCTGTGGAGAGCTAGCTCATCAATCTCTCGTGTGGTGCTGCTTAAGATGCAGGTCATTGAGATAACCCTTAGCTGTCTCCTCCTCTCCACTAGCTTCAGGTTGAGCTATGTGGAAATTCACTGCTGCTTCTCAGTGCCTGGTGACAAGGCGAGCCTCTACAGGCATCCCTCCACCATTCAAGGTCTTAGGTATAGATTTCAAGTAGCATGACATTCCTAGAACCACAAAACCCATGTCTTCTGTCTGACCTAGGGAATATAAACCTATTCTAAACACCTCCCTTCTTTACAGTTGGCACCCAAACCACACCACTGCTGCCTAGTCAATTCCAAATCATAGTCATCCTGTAGGATGGACTAGAACTGACCTGTAGGATTTTCAAGACTACACATCTTTATGGAAGCAGACTGTATGTCCTTGGGCAAAATAGTTATTCCAAAAATGTTTATTGAGCTTTAATTCATTCATTGAACACACATTGATTATTTCCTACATGCTTGACAGTTGTTGTTGTTAAGTACCATTAAGTTAGGTCTGACTCATAGTGACCCTGTATAGAGTTTCTGAGGAGCAGCTTGTGGATTTGAACTGCCAACCTTGTGGTTTGCAGATAGGTGCTGAGTCTACAGTGTTACACCAGGAGTCCCAGAAATCCTGTACAGGGTCACTATTAGTCAGCACTTTCACGCTTGATAATAGAGTTCTAAAAATACATGATTCTTGTGTTCCTGGACCTTTTATTCTAATAAAGGAGAGCATGTTTAAACAAATGACTTGAAGGGTAGGGGCAAAGTACTTAATAAACGTACAAACCTAGAGTGATCTTACCAAGGAGCGAAGGATGAATACTGCTCAGAGGTAGTCAAGAGCACCTCACAGAGAAGCAGATGCAAGTTGAAATATCAGATCCATCGGTTACCAAGTGAATAACCTTGGACAATTATCTGAGCTCTGGTGGTTCTGGTGCAAAATTGTGTCATGATTCAGGGTTGAAGCAGGAATTAAATGACCTAGTGTCTGTGCCATCTATGTTAATTCTCTGAGGACTGCTGAGTCAATCCTGAAGGAAGAAGCTCTTTCATTCAATTATGCCAGACAACAGTCCAGATATAAGAAACAAGGCGAAGGTGCAGATAGGTTGCAATAGCAGGTTTCCCTGGATGCTCTGCAAAAACTGAATGGCTGCCACTCAGGGACTATTGGAGGAGCCAAACATTTTGTAAAGCTCATAGATTTCCATGTCTCATACCAGTGACTTTTGACTTTGGCTTGGAGAAAGCTGTTTACAAGTGGTTTCAGGTGTTAAATGAAGTGATTATACAATCTACGGTGTCTAGAATTGTAATTTTCTAATATTTAATATTATTTATAATCATCATTGTAATAATAAAATAATATTAATAACTGGTTTTTACTTATATGCTAGTCACAATTATAAATGTGTACATGTATTAACTCCGATTCATTTAGTCATCACAACCACCATATGAAGTAGATACTTTTATTAACCCCTTTTGTTTTAATAGATGAGGGAACTAAACATAGGTATTGCCCAAGGTCACATAGCTGTGTTAAAGGTAAAACCACGATTTGTAATGAGGCAGTGTAGCTGCTGGTAAAAAACAACAACAACAACAATGGGAAAAAAACAAAACTTAGTTGCCATAGAGTTGATCCTGAATCATGGTGTTCCCATATGTTTCAGAGTAGAACTATACTCAGTAAGATTTTTAATGGCTGATTTTTCGCAAGTAGACCATTGGGCCTTTCTCTCTTCATATTATAAACCTTTATAGCATACTGCCGTTTTGAAATATATTACAGCATGTGCTCAACAAAAGGAGCTGTGATGGTGCAGTGGTTTAAGCGTTAGTTACTAACAGGTCAGCTATTCAAATCCACCAACTACTTCTCAGAAGAAGGGATGAGGCAGTCTACTTACTTAAAGATTTATAGCCTTGGAACCCCTAAGAGCTGGCTGTACTGTACCCTGTAGGATCATTATGAGTTGGAATCTACTCTGTGGTTGTGGGTTTGTTTTTTATTTTATTCTCAATAAGTGTTTGTCTCCTTCTTGAGACATCCCTAATATTCATCTAACTGTTGATTGAAGTCCTACAGAATTTGGCATCCTGCATAGGTAAATGGGTATATATGTATTTAAGATGGTATTTAAAGGCTGAGATATATTGCTTTGTATGATATTTTGATTGATTAATGTTCTGTTTGGAGCCCTGGTGTGGCACTGCGGGTTAATGTGCTGGATTGCAAGGTCAGTTTGAACTGTAAGGTTGACTGTTCAAGCTTACCAGCTTTGAAGCCTTAGACAGGGTTGCAATGAGTTGGAACTGACTCAATAGCACTTAACAACAACAACAACAACAATGATCTATTTATAGACTTTAATCTTTGTATACATTTTTCTGAAAGATAAGACCACATAGAATTTAAAAGATATTTACAGTTATTATTTTCATATATGATGAGAATTTGGTTAGTTGGTGATTTACCCCTGTGCTTAGAATATTGTGCATACTTACTTAATACATACTCTATTTTTCATTATTTAACAGATAATAGAAAAAATTGACCCTTTTTGTAACTATAGAACTTTTTTTGTTGTTCAGAATTTCACACTATTTCATTCTTTCAAAGAGGAGAATAATTATCTTATCCACTAGAACTTTTTATAATATTCTTGGGGTTCCTTAGAAAGCTTCTACAACACTGGAATATTTGACTGAATACATTTGGTGACTGACTTTAGTGTTTCATTTCTATAGGAGAAGCAAGCTCTAATCACATTTGTAAACCTTTTTTCTGTGTATAGAAGGACATAAGCATTTGGTCCTCATTAGGCTTAGTTTGAAATGTTGATGCCACGAGTTCCAGGTGGGCAGAGTGTTAAAGTACAATCTATGCAGCAGAGCACAAGAGATCATTGAGAGCGACTAATGAACTCGATTAGTAAGAGATTAGGTAAAACCAGATCAGAACAGCTCAAAATCAGGCTTGAGCTCAATTGTGGTGTTTGATAAGAGCAATGGTTGAGGGAACGTCTCTGAAAAAAGTGCTTTATGAGATGAGAGAACTCAGCCCTCAAAACTTCAGAATCAGTGTCAGAGAGACCATCAGGAAGTAGAGGGTGACTTGTTAAGTGCCATTGAGTCAATTCCAACTCATGGTGACCATGTACAGGGTTTCCAAACAGCAGCTGGTGAGTTTGAACTGCCAATCTTGTAATTTAAACTGACCTCACTGTCCAGGACTTAACCTATAGCATCACACCAGGGTTACTAAGGAAGAGGAGAAGTTCAGGATAAGAATGAAGGTGTTAGGGCATTTTCATTGGAAGTTGAGAAAATTGATTTCATAGATGCATTGTTATGTCCCATTGGTGACATTGTCAATGACTGAACGCTTTCTCTCCTCTGACTTTGACTGTTGTTTTGTTTTTTGTTTTTTTTTCAATAAACCTTACATCATCGAGAGCAATTGGAATTTATTCACTCCATTGAAATCAAGAACCCACCCACCCCCACCCACCCAAAATGCATCTATCTTTGTGGTTACAATGTCATCCCAAACTCTTTTTTGTTTTTGTTTTTTAAGGTTTTAATTATAATTTGAAAGAAAGTTTATAGGACATATCATCAGTTTTACATTCAATAAATCATATACTTCATTTCATTGCAATGATTATAATCCCCTCCATGTACCATCAGTTAACAGTATTTCTCTCTATTCATTTTAGCACATTTAAAAAAAACACCACTCAGGATATATAATAATTTAAAACTCCTGGCCGCCAGCTCTCAGTCTGTCTCTTCCCTCTCTCTATGTCCCTGCCTCTGCTGCTTCTCTGTCATCCCAAACTCTTAAAATTATTGACAAGATGAGGCTTCAAGAATTCAACTTTGCATATGTTATTTCATGTAACCAAACTAAAACCAAACCTGTTGCTTTGAGCCAATTCTAACTCATAGCAACCCTATAGAACATAATAGAACTTAGACATAGGGTTTCTAAGGTTGTAATTTTTATGGAAACCAATTACCATATCTTTCTGCCTCAGAATGGCTGGTGTGTTCCAACTGGACGACCTTCTGGTTAGCAACTGCCTGCTTAACCACTGTCTCAATAGGGCTACTTTTTGCTTCCTATGATGGTTTAAAAAACTAGCAAGGAAGTCTGGATAATATTATAACATGGCTAGGGAGTGTTGTTTTAATTAGAACTAATGTCATTTGACTTCTAGTTCAGAGTTGTTGTTGTTTTAAAACTTCTTTTTCATTTCAAATAAAGATGGGGGATTTTTTTCTCAGCTTAATCACAGTAAAATCTTTTAGAGCATGGTAATGCAGGGAATCTGGTAGAGTCTTGGGGCCTTATTCTGCCTTAGCGACTGTAGAAAAGCTGAACTAACTTGCCTAAGGACACACAGATGAATAAATTTGGGACTTAATTGGGAGCTTTGGGACCAGATACCCTCAAAACCTCTATGGTCATTCTGAAAGTCTTAAGAGTTATGATTACATATCACATATTTATTAATTCTATGATGAAATCATGTTTCAGCCTATATTCCTCAGACCCTGTAACTTGTGAATTATAGTGGAGACCTAACCTATCTTCTTAATGGTCACAAATATTCACTCCTGATAGGCACATTGCAATGTGTGAGACACTAGAATTTGGACTGTTTTCCTCTTCTAGCCTTAAATTGAGCTTGGCAGACAGTTGATGTTCTTGTAGCAAGTCTTCATGGCTGCCTTGCATATTTTGATAAGGGAAAAGCCGTTATGATATATAATAATAAAATCTTCCCAATAAGGTGGAACAAAGATTCCTTCAGCCAAAGGGGTTGGGGTGGCGAGGGAGAAGGGAGTAGACTACTGGCTTAATATGAATCAGAGAGCATCAGCAGGAAATGGCCTATTTTAATGTACAGTTTTAGGTTCCTCCTGTCTCTCACTTTCATTTTCATAAAATTATAGATACAATGAGTATTTTATTCTTTCACAAATAATTTCACAAAGAAGTTATAAGCATATTTTTTAGAGTGCTCTCTTCAGGACTGGCACAGGGAGGGAGAAGAACTGAGATTTATTTGCTGGGTTCATTGTGCTGTTCAGTTTCTCTTACATGCTATTCTTGCCTGCTTTTTGTTTATTGTGAGACCTGGGTGGCATTTAAAGGGCTAATGATCTTATAATGATAATTCATTGGCTAAATGAGTAGTAATGATAAAATTTTTCATTTTCTTTTGATATCCACAAGCAATATATTATTTCCCCAATTTTGTACTGCCCATAAAGGCAACAGTTGT
Source organism: Chrysochloris asiatica (assembly GCF_000296735.1). Taxonomy (NCBI): domain Eukaryota; kingdom Metazoa; phylum Chordata; class Mammalia; order Afrosoricida; family Chrysochloridae; genus Chrysochloris; species Chrysochloris asiatica. Next base: position 21,988,530 of record NW_006408528.1, read on the forward strand.
TAGAGTATCTTTCTGGTGTAGTCACTAACATAAGATCTATAGCTCTGTTGTTATTAAATGCAGTCAAGTCAGTTCCGAATAGTGACCCTGTACAGGGTTTTTGAGGCTGTATCTTTGTGGGAGCAGAAAGCCTTGGCTTTCTCCCACAGAGTGCCTGGTACTTGAACAACTGACCTTTTCGTTTACAGTCTAGTGCTTATCTTACAGAGTCACTACACTCATGGTCTGTAACTTTAATCTTATTTATTTTATTTAAATGAAGTGACCCAGTTGGTGTGGTGCTGTGGGTTAATGTGCCAGACTGCAAAGTTGTTTGAACTGCAAGGTCAGTGGTTCAAGCTCACCAGCCACTCCTCTTCTGAGGAACCTATACAGGCTCATGTGGAACCTGTACAGAGATCAAGAGGCGAGACAGTTGTTCAAAGAGAACAAAGGGATAATGCATGTTTAAAATCAGGAAAGGTGTGTGTCAGAGTTGTATCCTTTCACCGTATTTATTCAGTCAGAGGATATAACTCCAGAAACTGGACTAAATGAAGAACTTGGCATCAGGATTGAAAGAGGATTCATTAGCAACCTGCAGATGACACAATCTTGCTTGCTGAAAATGAAGAGGACTTGAAACATTTACTCATAAATATCAGAGATTACAACCTTCAATATAAATTACGTGTTAACATAAAGAAAGCAGAAATCCTTACAAATGGACCAATAAGCAACATTGTTAAAAACAAAGAACATATTGACGTTGTCATGGATTTCATTTTACTTGGATCCATAATCCATAATCTATAACCATGGAAGAAGCAGTCAAGAGATTGAAATGACTTATTGCATTGGGTAAATCTGTTCCATAAACCCTCTGCCATTGAGCTGATTCTGATTTATAGCAACCCTATACAGAAGATCTCTTTAAAGTGTTAAAAAGCAAAAATGTCATCTTGAGGACTAAAATGTGCCTGACCCAAGCCAATATGTTTTCAGTCACTTCATGTGCATGTGACTAAAGCAGATTGAAGAAGAATTGTTGCCTTTGAGTTGTGAGGTTGATGAAGAATATTGAATGTATCATAGACTACCAGAAGAATGAACAGATCTGTGCTGGAAGAAGTACAACCACAATGCTTCTTTGAAAGGATGGTGAGACTTTGTCTCATGTATTTTGAACATGTTATCAGGAGAGACCAGTCCATGGGGAAAGACATCATGCTTGATAGAGGGTCCGCATAAAAGACAAAGACACTCAACTAGATGGATTGGCCCCAATGGCTGGAACAGTGGACTCAAACATAACAATTGTGAGGATGACACCGGACTGAACTGTGATTAGTTCTGATATAAAAGCATCAAGTTAGTGGCAGATGCTGTTAAGGAAGTCTGTGTCCCAGATCTTTGGATTAAATGAGTGATTGTAGCTAACGTGTATTATGCTAGACACAATGCTAAATGCTGTATGTGGATTATCTTGTTTTTTTTTTTTTTTTTTTAACCCACAACAGCTCTTTGTGATGAGTATTATTACCATTCTAAATTACAGGTAAGGAAACTGAGGTGTATAGAAGATAGTAACAATAAAATATTTTGGGAAAGTGAGTATTAGGTATAATACATTACAAATTATGCAAGCTATCAGTGGGTGGAAATGATTATTGCTTTTTGATGTACATAAACATTATTTAAGAGTTTAGGACAAGAAATGAAGAGTGCATGATGTATAATAATTCAGTTAGAATTGCTTGTGTTTTTGCTTTTGTTATAATAACAATCGCCTGAACTGAATTTTCTTTGGGGAACCAACCTTGGACTAAAGCAGACCTGAATTTGAATATCAGTTTTGCTACTTGAAAACTGAGTGCTTTTAATTAGTTCCTTAAATGCATTTCTCAGTTTCTTCATCTAATTAATGGGGACAATATCTTTCTTCCCTCACAGGTATATCATAAGTATTGGTAAAATATAAACCCAGAACCTCATATGTAACAAATACTCAATAATTAAATTTCAACTTTATTTCTTACTTTTCCATTTGTCATTAGACAGGGAACAACTTTGAAGGCGTTGGGGATATTCTTTATGATTTTAACAAGGCAGAAAATCCTCTCTAAAATAACATAATTGTGTTTATAAAACAAGTTTCACAAATCCATTCTCTTTTTTAACTTCTAGAGTCCCTTATAAAATTTATCATAAAATATTATTTTGTATTGATTAAGTTAAAAGTTAAATTTTGGACACCAAACTGTCTCCCAAGATAACTTTGTTTTAACAGATCATGAATACATATCTTCTACTTTGTGGACTGGGTAGTCTGTTCCAACTCTTCGATTCTGTCTTTGTAGTTTGAAAGCAATGGAAATAATTTATAAGTGAATGCTTGTGCCTGTACTTCAGTAAAACTTTGTTTGCAAAATAGGAATTCTGGTAGATTTGTAGTTTACTGAATGTTGGCTTCTGCTTCATGTTAGGGAAATATTGTCTGAATCCAAGTTTGCTAAAAGATCTATAAATTGCTATATGGTTGTTGCTCCCAATTGGATTCTGACTCAGTTAATCCCCATAGTGCAGAGCAGTACTAAGTCATGGGGTTTTCAAGGTTGTGACTCTTTAGAAACAGACCTTCAAACCTGTCTTCTGAGGTACATTGGGATGGACTTGAACTTCCAAATTTGGGGCAGTAGTCAAGCACTTAACTATTGGCACCAACTGAGAACTCCTTTGAAAGAACTCATTGTATGGGATGAAATTGAAAACAGCACCTCAAAGGCTATATAGGATGCTTAGAGGGAAATGTTTTTGCTTTTGATATAACAACAATTGGCTGATTTGAATTTTCAATTGGAGGAACAAATTGGAAGAAGAGGTGAGAATGGCTGAACATTTGTAGAATGTAATCAATATCACAGGGAGGAACTTTGTTGCATTGGTGTGTTTTGCATGTATATATTGAACAACAACAAAAAGACCCATAAACTGTGAAAGTGAAATAAATATTCTTCAGTTACTATGTTTCTCTCTTTCTTAATAATAGTATATATAGAGAAATTGCTATATGCCGGGCACTGTTCACACCTTTTTACATTATATTTTATTTTTCAATAGGCTTAGGAGGCTGTTTTGGTTATAATTTCATTTTTCAAAACAGAAACTAAGACCTAGAGAAGCGAGGTCACTCACCTAATATCACAAAATTCAGAAATGACACCCTCTGGTTCCAGGATAGTTTTGACACTGTAGCCTACATGCAATATTAGCATTTGGCTCCTAACTGAAAGAAAGATTGGTGATTCAAATGTTCCCACGGCTCCTTAGGAGAAAGATGTAGCAGGTGGCTTTTATAAAGATTTCAGCCTTGGAAGCTTTGGAAACAGTTCTAATCTGTTCTATAAGGTCAATCAATATGAGTTGGAAGTGGCTGGATGGCATTAAAAATTTTTTTTTTGCTGATGTTTTACTAATGATAGGTTGTTGGTTCAAGAGTTAGAAGTTCACTGTACAGTATCTGTATAGCCTTTCTGGAAAAAGGGCATGAAAGAATACCAGCATTATATATATATATAAGCATGAAGAAAAGCACTGGATAAATGAGATGGGTGTGAATTTTAACTTTTAATTCCTTAATTAGTTTTTCAAAATTAGCTTGTTTTTATTTCTGGCTAAGTTTTCAGATGTAATCTTGAGAAGTCTACCAAAATGTGAGGCTTTGTTGCTTCATTCTCTGCTGGGAAATTTGTTTTTCTTCACTGGACCATTTGGAGGTTTTATTTTGTTCTCTTTTCTTTAATATCCTGATTAAAGGATTATAAAGCCATTTAACAGGGTTGAGTCATTAATTCCACCCAGAACACAGTACCACATACTCAGGGGCATTGGTTTGCATTTGTTGAATGAATAATAACATAGCAGAACTACCTTTTTTCTGTAACTGTGTAGACTGTTCTTAACATTGCCCATAATCTCTGGGTACAGTCTTTAAAATTAGCACAACACTTGACAACAGTAAGAAGATAGGTTGGGGAAATTACCTGACTGGGGTTGTGAATATTGAACAAGTGGCCTTGTTGTCATATTGGGCACTGTTCTCTTGTGACCTCAGAATAGAGGTATTTGTAATGCTATTGCATTAGAAACACAAACTTTTAATGACTGCTGACTTCAGAGTGAAGGTACTTATAATGCTATTGCATTAGAAACTCACACTTCTTGCCCCCTTTTTGGATCAGCAAACATGTATTTGGGCTTAGTTGGTTCTAGATACATTTAGGAACTGAAGATAATGATCTTTGTTTTCTGAGAACTCAGAGTCCAACATCAACTGGTAATTGGTCTATATATATTAAATGTGTCAATGAAGTCATCATAAAGAGAGAACATAGGAACATTGAGGAAGGTACAACTGACTGCCTAGTGGGGTCATGGTGCTGTTGTCATGAAGAGTTAGAAAAGGGAGTTTTACAGGGAAAGAAGATGATTGGGTCAGGATCTTCAGGGAATGAGGAATGCTGAATCATGAAAGAGAATAAAATATTTGGGGAAGGATATGAATTTTGTTACAATTGGAAGAGGATGGGACAAGGGATGAGCCTGTCAAAATAGGTTGGAGCCAGATGGCCAATGTGATAAAGGCATCATTGGAAGATTTCAATTAGGGTGTGACATTATCTGAACTTATAAAAATAATTCTGGTGAGAGTGTGAAAGGGGAAAATACTGACAGGGATGGGTTGTTCATTCTTCTGCCTTTCAGCTTTCTCCTGTGCTTCTGGAGAGTATCTAGAAATGAAGAACCAGGTTTGCAGTAAGTGTGGTGAAGGCACCTACTCCTTGGGCAGTGGCATCAAGTTTGATGAATGGGATGAATTGCCAGCAGGATTTTCCAACGTGGCAACCTTCATGGACACTGTGGTGGGGCCTTCAGACAGCAGGCCAGATGGCTGTAACAAGTAAGAACCCAAAGGAACTGTGGATCTTGACTGAATACTTGAGAAAGGTGTACTTGTTCTTTGCTAGAAATAAGTTGAGAATAATTTTGTTGATTATATTAAAGAAAAACGAATTGCAAGAATCTTAGTTTTTGGACAGTTGTTAAAAATAATGGACCTGTGTTTCCATGTGATTCAAATAATTTCTTCTGGGATGTTATAGGGACAATGTATAAAAATACAATAAAATGTAAGGAAACAAATTAATTTCCTAGCAATATAGAGCTACACTCAAGGCAGTGATGTTTCTAAAAACCTTTTTCTATACCCTTTAATAATTTTTAATGGGCAATTTCAGATAGTCTTTTTTGGATAACCTTCAAATAGAAACTTGATTATCTTAAGTGAAAGAGTGGGTTAAGCACTTAAGTTCGAAAGTGTCTTTGTTTTATGCTTACCTCTGTAGTTGTGAATGATTAGCTTGACCTATGACAGTGCTGGAGGAATGTTAAATTGCTTTGAGAAAAACAGGAAGGGGCTGTACCCATTCCTGCTTTCGTGCATTGATTATGTAACATAACCAGTGGTTCATTGATAGAATTCTAGCCTTCCATGTCTTAGTCCTGCGTTCCATTCCCAGCCAGTTCACCTTATGCACAGCCACCCTGTGTAGTGCTGTGGGTTCATGTGCTGGACTGAAGGGTTGGTTTGAACCACAAGGTTGGCTGTTCAAGCTCACCAGCCACTCCTTGGAAACCCTATGCAGGGTCGTTATGAGTTAGAACTGACCTGACAGTACTTAACAACAACAGCAACAACGTGATAGATTAGGAAGAAAGGTTTGATAGTCTATTTTCAGAAATCAGCCAATGGATACTTATGAGTCATAATGCTCTGTTCTTCCAGTCATTGGGAGGATGCAGCATTTTGTTCTATTGTGTACACGATTCCCATGAATCAGGGTATGTTAGCTAGCAACAAAAACAACAAGAAGCATACCAAGGAATTAGTTAGCTGTGCTAAAAGGAGATATGTTTTGTTTTCTATCGTCCCCTGTCCTCTTCCTCTCCACTTCCCCTTAATTATCCTCTCTCTTCCTTCCTTCGTTTCTCCTGTTTTATTATTCTCAAGCCCAGAGAACTCTTCCTGCTGATACTAGTTTAATTGACATTTTATTTTATAGGGTTGTAGCATTAGAAATAATAATTTATTTATAATAATAACTGTGCTTCTGAAGAGTATCTAGAAATGGAGAACCAGGTTTGCAGTAAGTGTGGTGAAGGTATGTGTGTGTGTGTGTGTATATATGTAACACTTTGTATTCCTTAAAGGAAGGCACTAGGAAGATATTATGGAACCTTTTTGCTTTGTTGGGCAGAAGATATTGACATGGCATTGTTCATTAAGCAAATAAACTGAATGATAAGTAGAAAGGTTTTCATTTTATTGCTTTTAATTCTAGTTTTCTCAAAGTGTAACATTTAGTCTAATATTGCTATGATTATTTTCCTTACATCTTTTCTTCCACACATTCTGTCTTGTATTCTTTTTGCTTCATTTTAGTTGACTGGATCGTATAGGAGATGCTTAAAATTTACAAGAAACAAGCAAATAATTTCCCAAAATGGTTATATTATTGTATAGTTCCACCAGCAGTGTATTAGAGTCTTAGTTTGCCAGCATCTGTATGTCAAATTCTTAAAAATTTTTAGTGATTCTAACGTATGTGTGAAATGATATCTCCTTATGGTTTTCATTGAAATTTCCCTGCTGAGAACATTTTACGTGTGCTTTTTGGCCATTTGTTTACCTTATGTAAGGTATCTTTTAAATGTTTTGCCCATTGTCTATTTCTATATTTTATAATTCGGCTGTAGGAGTTCTGGGTATATTCTGGATGCAAGTAATCATCATGTGTGTATTTAGTATAGATTACATACACACACATCTATATATGTGTCATGTCATTGAGTTGATTCTGGCTCATAGTGACCCTACAGACCCATAGGACAGAGTAGAACTGCCCTCATATGAGGGTTTCTCAGGCTGTAATCTTTATGGGAGCAGATCACCAAGTTTTTTCTCCCATGAAAAGGGTGGAGGGTTTGAACCACTGACCTTTCAGTAAGCAGTCAGATGCTTACCCACTCTGTCACCAGGTCTCCTTATATGTATATGTAATGTATAATATTTCTTCCTAGTCTATAGCTTGCTATTTCATTTTTAAAATAGTAATCTTTGATAATTAGGAGCTCTTACAGTTTTTTTTTTATAGGTTCCTAGGGTCATGCTGTAGGATAAGCACTGGACCGAAAAGTAATTTGAACCACAAGGTCAGCAGTTTAAACTGCTCCTTGGAAACCTTATACAGATTCACTGTAAGTCAGAATGGACTCGATGGCACTTAACAACAACAACAACAATAATATAGTTCATTTAAAATTTGTCTTTTGAAATTTAAGATTTGTTTTAAGGCTTAGCATCTGGCCTGTCTTAGTTAGCATTCCATGTGCAATTGAAATGATTGAGGATTCTGCATTTGTTACATATGTTGTTGTTGTTGTTACGTGTTGTCTAGTCAGTTCTGAATCATAGCAACCCTTTATAGAGTTTCCAAGGAACAGCTGGTGAGCGTGGACCATCAACCTTGTGGTTCAAACTGACCTTGCAGTCCAGTGCATTAACCCACAGCACCCTAAGGTATTGTGTTGTATAAAAATTAAGTTGGCTGGCAGTGCTCTTCAAATCTTCTATATCCACACTGAGGTTTTTGTTTTGTTTTTTTGTCATTTATTGAGAGAAAGATGTTAAATTCTTCATATATGTTTGTGGATTTTTCTATTTCTTCCCCTTTGTTTCTGTCAATTTTGCTTGTGTTTTATTCTTCTATTGTTTGGTGAAAGTTGCTCTGGTAGCATGGTGGTTACTAGTCGGGCTGCTAACCTCATGGTCAGCAGTTCGAAACTACTAGTGGTTTCTTAGGAGAAAGATGAGGCTTTCTGCTCCTGTAAAGATTTACAGCCTCGGAAAGTCTACACAGGGTCACTATGAGTGGGAACTGACTCCACAGCACATATCTGCTACCATTGTTCTGTGAAAACACATTTAGGATTGCTATATCTAACTAGGAGTCTACGCAGGGTCACTATGGGTCAGAACCGACTCAACAACACTTAACAACAACAAAATATCTAACTAGTAAATGAATCCTTTAATAATTATGAAATGTCCCAGTTTACTCTGACAATAATTTTCCCTTTTACTTGGAGTGTACTGTTGGTATTAATGTAGTTTTCTCATGCTTACTGTTTGCTTGGTTTACCTTTTTCCATCTTTTAATTTTCAAACTGTTTGTGCCTGCATATTTAAAGAAATTTCTTTTAGATAGCATATAGATAGGCTTTGCTTTTGCCCAGTTTGACAGTCTCCTCTTTTTAATTGGGGTGTTATTATATTTAATACAATTACGAATGTAGTAAGGTTTGGTGTGTGGTCTTCTTTTTATCCTACTTGTCCTATGTGTTTTTCTCCTGCTTCCTCCCATCATGATTTATTTTGGGTTATTCTAATATTTGTGGTGCTGTGGGTTAATGCTCCAGACTGCAATGCTGTTTGAACTGCAAGGTTCATGATTCAAGCTCACCAGCGGCTCCTTGGAAGCCCTTTACAGGGTCACTGTGGGTCAGAACTGACACGACAGCACTTAACTACAATAAGAACAATATTTGTTTTTAGACCTATATTTTATTTCTTCATTTGTCTTTTTAGCTGTTTCTCCTCAGATTTTTTTTTGTGTGTGTGTGTGTGATGGTACAAGGATATAAATTACATTACAAATTCTTTCCGTAGTTTAATTAGAGTTATTGTTATACCTTTACATAATATGTAAAAACTTAAAAACAGTATAATTACATTTACAACCTTATGAATTTTTTAATGATTTTCATCTTTATGAATTTTATTTAATATGTATAATAACCATAACTCTATAATTATGTTTCAAATTATCAGCTATGATTTTTAAAATTTAAATGATAAAAACGTAGCTTTTTATACATATCTACATTCCATTTCTGGTGCTCTTTCTTCTTTTCTATGGAACCAAGTATCCTAGAACATCATTGCCTTAAGTCTAGAAAATTGTCTTTACTATTTTCTAATTCAGGTCTGCTGGTGACAAATTCTCTCAGCTGTTGTTGGATACAGACTTTTATACTTTCCACTACCTTCTGAAATCCCTTGGTTGTAATGAACAATTAGCCATTATTTGCCTTACATGTAATGTGTTTTTATTTGTCTGCCTCCTAATAAGAAACTCTGTGAATTTTTGCCGTTTAGCAGATTAACTGTAGTGTGTCTAGGTTTGTGGATTTTTTTTTTTTTTTTTAAATATTTACTCTGCTTCAGGTTTATTGAAGTTCTTGAATTTTGGGATTGATATTTTTCATTAGGAGTCCTGGTGTAATGCTGTATGATAAGCAGTGGACTGCTAACCATAACGTTGACAGTTCACACCACCCAGTGGCTCCTTGGTAACCCTATTCAACATTACTGAGTCAAAACAGTTTGATGGCACTTAACAATTTTTCATCAAATAAAGGAATTTTTTAGCCACTGTTTCATAAAACAATTTTCTGCCTCTTTTCTTCTTACTCCAATTATGTGTTTGTTGTTGTTGTTGTTAAGTGCCAACGAGTCAATTCTGACCCATAGCGACCCTGTATAGGGTTTTGGAGGAGCAGCTGGTTAGGCCACTTAATATTATCTTAAAAGTTGCTGAAACTGGTTTTCCATTTTTTCATCTATGCTTTAAATAATTTCTGCTTATCTAAGTTAACTATGCCTTTCTTTTATAGTCTTCAACTTGTTGTTAAACTACCTAGTGAATTTTTTAAAAAATGTTTTATTGTGAATTATGTGATAGTTTATATGGGAGAACATTAGCTTTACATTCATCCAGTTGTAGATTGTTACATTGCCATGGTTACAATTCCCTCCATGCATCATCAACTAACCAAATGGTACACCCCGCAAGCCTGCCACCTGGTTGTCAGCACACAACCCCTCTCTCTCTCTGGGTCTAGAAATCCCAGCTGCTCCATCTCTCCATCAATACCCTGTGTATTGAGGGGGTGGGAATGATCCTCGCTGTAAAGATTTGTTCCCTCTTTTGAGCTACTGCATCCATAAGTGTATGTCCAGTTCATCAAATTGTTATCAGATTCCTCTTGTTTTCCTCTTCTTTCTTGTATTTGAGCTCTGATCATCCAACCATTGAAGCCAGGTCAAGTGGGTATTATCTGCAAGTGTGGGTGTCCTAGTAAATTTTTTAAATTTTCAGTTCTAGAATTTTCACTTAGTTTATTTTTTTTATAATTTCATTGGTCTTAACATAAATGTAACTCTCTATCAATTTACTTATTATATTATATTCAGCTTTCATTCAATGTTTTTGATTCTATTTGTAAAAGCTATTTAAGTAAGTCTCTAATTTTATTGACTGGCTTTTCTTTCAACAGAGGATTGTATTTTTCCATTTTATTGCCTGTCTAGTAAATTTTGATTGGATCCTGGGCTTTACGAATGTTAAATTGTAGAGAATATGGATTAAGTTTTCTTTATTTAAAGGATTTTGAGTTTTGTTGTGCTAGGTGATTTATATACTAGAATATTACCTTGGTCTCATCAGTCCTGGTTTTATATTTTAGGGTGGGTCTAAATTTGTTTTACATATAGTTATAGGTCATAGCCTTTACTGTAAGGCAGGGATAGGCCAACTACATCCTGTTGGCCGCCACCTATTTTTGTAAATAAATTTATACTGGGATATAGCTGCATCCATTTAAAATATATATTACCTATGACTGCTTTTAAGATATAATGGCAGGGTTAAGTATTTGCAACAGAAGTCAGATGGCCCACAAAACCAAACATATGTCCTAACAGGTCTTTATTTAAAAATTTGTCAATAACTTCCTCTAGATTGTAGCCCTTCCTCCATTGTAACCCTTCCTCCTAGGATTTGGCAACTCTGGAGTTTCACATGAATGTCCAATGTGCTCTTTGAATTTTCTACTCTTGGGTTGGCCTGGTGCTCTATTGACTCCCATTGAAGTCACCTCTCTGATAATGTATCAGCCATGAAGTAGCTGCTTTTTCTAGATTTACACCAAAACAATTGCCAGCAAGTCATTTCTGATTATAGTGATCCTATAGGAAAGAGTAGAACTGCTGCTTAAGGTTTTGAGACTGAGTCTATACAGGGTTGCTATGGGTTGTAACCTACTCAATGGCACGTAGCAACAGCAACACCAGTGTGAAACTCTGAATTATATTTTATGTAAATTCACTTTAAATGTGCTTTTAGTAGGATTATTTTTCTCTCATAGCAAGGGCACCCTCTTTATGTGTGTGTATGTGCATGTAAATGAAACTCCCTAAGTTGTATGATAGAGTCATTCCACCTAAGAACAGTAGAGTTAAGGGGAAATTTGGTTGTCAAGTTTTAGGGAAAAAAGATAAGCTTTATAGCAAAGAATGTTTTGATTTTCTCTCTTGTGCTTTGCTCTTGGAACCCACTTTTGAATCTAGGTTACACTGCTTTATGAACAGAATAGTTTTCTGAGTGCTAATGTGACATGCTCTTGGTTTTGTTTCCACAGTTCTTCTTGGATCCCTCGTGGAAATTACATAGAGTCTAATCGTGATGATTGTACGGTGTCTTTGATCTATGCTGTTCACCTTAAGAAGTCAGGCTATATCTTCTTTGAGTACCAGTATGTCGACAACAACCTCTTCTTTGAGTTCTTCGTAAGGCATTTTGAATTTTGTAATTTGCTTTTTAAGGGATATTCATGTAACATTTTCCTTAATCAAGTGTTCCAATTCTGCCTTGTCTCCTCAGTTGTTTGTGTTAATGGAATCTTTTCAAAGTCAAAGAAAACTTGAAATTTTAAATAATATTTTGTTTTCTGGTTAATGTTAGTATCTTTACTTCTGTACTTTCACCTTAATGAGTAACACTGGACTTGTTTTACTGTGGTTGTGATAATTAGATGACCATTTTGTTAAGGCTTATATGACAAAATTTAAATTTTGATTTTTTTTTTTAGCTATTTTGTTGAAAAGGAGTTTTTAATGAGTTTTTTATTCAAACGGTCTTTGTTTCTTTTTAATTAAATTTTTTTTTTTACTCATTAGAGTTATTTAAATGTATCATGAGTTATATTTTAGAAGTAGAAATGACTATGTAGTTCTCATTCTATGAATTTTGTACAATCTAAAGGAATAAATGAATAGGGTAGTCAGTGTCTCTGGAAACAGGTTAGGTAGCATTACAGAATATAGAATAAAATAAGTTTTCTAACAGAAAAGAATGTTACCACTAAAATTATTTGTTTTAAATAATTTCATTTGTTAGATTAGGAAACTATTTCTAATCTAGCCAATATTTATTGTGGCAGTTACTCGAATGCTTGAGAAAATATGTTCGGATTGACTTCTTATATTCAGCAAATTGTGTATTTTTCAAGGAATGAGGAAGCTTTCTTGTTAAATGTTTCAGTAGTCAAAATTTGGATAATGTACTAATAATTTTAAAACAAATTTCTATTGCTATGAAAATGGGAATTTCTAAATCCAAAGTTTGATAGTAAGAGATACTTTCTATGAAATATGAGCCTTGGATTTGTAGTCAGAAGATTCAGGCTCAGTTCCAAACTCTAGCTATGTGATGTTGGGCAATTAAGTTAACATTCTGTCTCTCAGCATTATCTTCTATAAAGTGGATTATGTGATAACACCCTTTAAAAGGATCCTCCTACCTTTAATATCTTTTGAAGAGTTTAAGATGTTAAGCAACATTAAAAAAGACTGACTTTTAAAGTTAAAGTTTATTTGCTAAACACTTCACTTAGTGAATAATCCTCTATTCATAGGACAATTTGGTAATTTTGCTAAAATTACGCTAATATTAAGAAGTTTCCCCAAATATCCAATATACCTATAAATTCTCACAGCCCCTCCCAAATTGGCAAGATTCACAATCCAGGCAGTCCGATTTCTAGTCTACAAGTCTAAAATTTGGCTGCTTGTAAGAATACACTAAGGTGTTTTAAAAAATACTTAGATCCCACTCTCTGGTATTTTATTTGTTCTGGAATGAAACCTGGGCTTCTAAATTTTTGACATCTCCCAAGTTACTCCACTATAGAGCCAAAGTTAAAAGTGACTGTTCTACTTAATACACTCTCTTCTTTTCAATGGATAGTTCCTCTACAGAACAAGTGTTTCACCTCTTGCTGTCTACTTTGATGAAGTGTTTGATTTTGTATTGCTCCATAAGCCCTTTGAAGGAGCTCTGGTAGCATAGTGGTTACAAATTGGGCTGCCAATCTCATAGTCAGCAGTTCGAAACTACCAGCTGTTCCGTGGGAGAAATTTGGGCTTTATGCTCCTATAAAGATTTATAGCCTCGTAAACCCTGGACCAAGAAGCAGTTGTTTGAACAGAGCATGGGAACACTGAATGTTTTAAAATTGGGAAAGGTGTGTGACAAGGTTGTGTTCTTATTCAACCTGTATGCTGAGCAAATACTACGAGAAGCTGGGTTCTATGAAGAAAAACGTGGTGTCAGGACTGGAGGAAGACTCATTAACAACCTGCGATATGCAGATGATACAGCCTTGCTTGCTGAAAGTGGAGAGGACTTAAAATATTAAAAAGTGAAGATCAAAGAGCACAGCCTTTGGTATGGGTTGCATCTCAATGTCAGGAAAACAAAAATCCTCACCACTGGACCAATAAACAACATTCTTATCAACAGAGAAAAGATTGAAGTTGTCAAGGACTTCATTCTTCTTGGATCAACTATCAACACTCGCGGAAGCAGCAGTCAAGAGATTAGATGATGTATTGCATTGGGCAAATCTGCTGCACAGGAACTTTTTAAAGTGTTGAAGAGCAGAGATGTCAGCTTGAGGACTAAGGTGTGCCTGACCCAAGCCATGATATTTTCAATAACCTCATATGGATGCAAAAGCTGGACAGTGAATAAGGAAGATCGTAGAAGAATTGATGCCTTTGAGTTGTGGTGTTGGAGGAGAATACTGAAAGTGCCATGGACTGCCAAAAGAACCAATAGATCTGTTTTAGAAGGAGTGCAGCCAGAGTGCTCCTTGGAGGCTAGGATGGCTAAGCTTTGTCTCTCATACTTTGGACATATTGTCAGGAAGGAACAATCTCTGGAGAAGGATGTTATGCTGGGTAAGGTGGAGGATCAGAGAAAAAGAGGAAGACCCTCAATGAGATGGATCAGCCAGGTGGCATCATTGATGGACTCAAGTGTGGCAGTGGTAGTGAGGTTGGCCCCGGATCGGACATTGTTTCGTTCTGCTGTGCCTGGAGTCACTATGAGTTGGTTCCGACTCGATGGCACCTGACAACAACAACAAACCCTGTACAGGGTCGCTATGAGTCGGAACCGACTCCACGCACATAACAACAACAACATAAGCCCTTTGAGATCTAATCTCTGTAAATAAAAGTACTCTTACGGTATACTGTCAGTGCTTCCTTTCAGTAATGATTTTGTTCTTCTACTGTACAAGTTTATGTGGCTCTATTTTTCCCCTTTTGCTGATGTTTCAGTTTTAATAAGTTGCTATTTATTGACTCGGGGTCATTACTTCACAGTTGCCATGAAGATGATTAATGTAAAAGAAATGATGCGAGACTATGAAAGAAGCTTGTTGTGCTTTGAGAATTATATGGATGTTATATCATTGAAATCAATAAAATATTTAATTTTAGAGCTAAATAGAACCTTCATTTGATTCCACCTTTTTTTAAAATGATGAAAGCGAAACGAAGAGAGAATATGGAATAAGGTTGTATCTTAATAAGGTTGTATCTTTACTGTTGCTTTCAAGTCTGTTCTGACTCATAGCCACCCTGTTTCTGAGAAACAGCTGATGGGTTTGAACCATCAACCTTATGGTTAGCAGTCTAGTGCTGATCCTACAGCTTCACACAAGGACTCTGTATCTTTACTAGTTGCATTTAAAATGAGCAACAGACCTTAAAATGGCAGTAGGATGTGCCATAATTCACAATGTATGTTTTCAGTTGAAAACAACAACAACAACCAACCAAACTAGCTTTATCCAAATAATGACCATCAATGGGATACTAAAGTCCATTGCTGTTGTTAAGTGCCATTGATTCTGACTCATAGTGACCCTGTATCGGATTTCCATGGAACAGCTGGTGGGTTTGAACTGCCAACCTTGTGGTTCACAGTCCAGTTCTAATCTTACAGTGCCACATCAGGTGTGCATTAAGGTCCATATTTGCCCTCAAATGTTATAACACTTATACATGTATTAAGATGGTCAGTGTGCATATTGTATAAATATGACCCTTAAGTACATTTAAAGGAAATATCCTTATTAGCTTTTATCCTCTGGAGTTTGGGTGGTAAAAGCTTCTATTTTTAAGTTAATAAGTCTTTAGGAAATATCTTTTATCAAGAGCATTTTTATGTTGTTTATAAATTGGCCAGGAGGGTGAGTGCAGAGACAAAATGATTTAGACAAGAAATAACCATTTTGGTTATAGTGTAGGGATAGAGATCTCTTTTTAACTGTATTTTGTTGCTGACAATTGTGATATACCAAAAAGATGGGCTAGCATTTTAATGTCTGTTATTCTTAATAAACCTAGAAAAGTCACAGAGCCCTGGTGGCACAGTAGTTCAGCGCTCAACTGCTAACAGAAAGGTCAGAGGTTTGAACACCCTGCTGTTCTGAGCAAGAATGGTCTGCTAGTCTGCTTCCATAAAGATTATGGCCTTAGGAACACTAATGTTGTTAAGGGCCATCAAATTGGTCCAATGGCGACCCGTATAGGGTTTCCAAGGAGCACCTGGGAAGTTTGAACCACTGACTTTATGATTCAAACCTACCTTGTGGTCTAGTGCTTATTCTGTAGCACCACACCAGGACTCCCTGCCTTGGGACACTGTGGAGCAGTTCTATTCTGTCATATAGGGTCTCTATGAGTCGGAATTCACTGGATGCCAGTAGCTTAATCCATAGGCATTTGGGGAGAATTGCATGGAAAACACAAAATAAGTACTAAAGATATTAGCTGTTGTCATCTGAACTGGAGTGGCAAAGGATTATAATTTACTCCAATTAATAACTTGGGCATTTTGACTTTGGCCATAGTCACCTACTTACTCTCTTGGATTAAGTCATGTGGAATTGAAAACAAAGAAGATGTCATTTGTTAACCTAAATTTGCTATAGGATAGGAACTGGACCACAAGTTTGATTTGAAATGTAAGGTCAGTGATTCAAATTTACCAGCTGCTCCTTGGAAACCCTATACAGGGTTGCTAGGATTCAGAAACGACTCTATGGCACTTAACAACAACAAATATTGTAAAACTGAATTTTGATTATTTTTATATTGTTGAGCCTGTTTGGTGAGAACAAGCTGTTAAAACATTTTGATAAGCTGGGTAGATTTTTTGTAATACATTTTTCTCTTTCCCATGTGTTTTCAGTGTAACTGTATATTCTCGCTCTCTCTCTCATTTCCTCACCTTCTTAGTGGGTTGGCCTTTTTGTTACGATAATAAGGATAGTTTACCTAAAACCACTCATATGTTATTGTCACGTAGGCTCTAGAGTTGTTGGTATATATACTTCTTGAGAAATACTCATGGCCATTGCTTAGTATGTATTGAAGGGAATTGTTGCACTCTGCTGTGTGCTGGGTACAGAATGTAATTAAAGCCATCATTCAAGAAGTCTTACAGGGGCCTTTTGTTTGATCTACAGATTCAAAATGATCAGTGCCAGGAGATGGATACCACCACAGAAAAGTGGGTAAAACTCACAGACAACGGAGAATGGGGCTCTCATTCTGTAAGTTTCTTTGTTCTTTTTTCCTTTTGCCCATGAACCACATACTTACCCTTTCCTCTTTCCAAGCCGTCTTAAAAATTTATTTTAAGGAAAAAATATTACAATTATCTATTGGTTTCCATAATTTATAGTTAGGGAAGAAACTTGCCCCCAAGTTTCATGGATTCAGATTCTTTCTAGAGAATTATTTCCTACTTCTTGATTTCTTCATAGGTTCCGTTCTAGTCCCTTTCCCTTCATATCTTGTTTTCTTTTCCCCCTCTCAAAGAAACAGTAACAAGAAATAAGAGTATTCAAAACAGATACACAAAGCCTCTAACTATGTTAGTCTATGTTTGTGCTTGGGACATGTGATGGCATAACTGACTCTTGGCAGTGAAAGGATCTTTGAGTTATTTTCATCCAACTTTCTCTGTATTGTCCCCAACAAATGATTTTCAAGCTTGATTTGTGGGGGATTGTACTGTCTGATACAATACACTGTCTGATACATGACACTCATCCATGTTTGAAGTCTAAACCTGTGCCATATGTATTTGTCATTCATAAATCAAAGTTTAACCTTCTCTGATCACATTGAGTAAAGCAACTACTTATATTCATAGGATGACTCTTTAAATGCTTGATGGCAATTATTAGGTAATGTGATTTCATAAATCTGTTGTTATTTGAGGTACTGTTCATTTGTAATCAAATATAGATTTAAATTCTAGCTTTGACTTATAGAGAAGTTATACTGCTTTAGGCAAGTTACTTAATCTCCTTAAGTTTTATTTTTCATTTGAGAAATGGGGATAATTTTGTAGGATTATTGTGAGGATTAAGTGAGTTGAAAGATGAGAAGGACCTTGTGTAGTATTACCAATGTAGATTTATCTGTTTCAGTTAAGTGACAACCTCTCCTTGCATTTGTGGCTCTAGTTTTGGTGATTAATTGAAGATGCCTTTTCATAATCTTTTTTTTATTTATATACAAGTGGTAAAAAATGGTATTTTTACCACTTGTCATCCATTCACCTAGTCATCTGGGCTATAAAGGTACAGTAACCCTTGGCAACGAACATACGTTCCTTGCTTACACACACTTTGTAATAAGGGAAAAGTACTTAGTACACTGCTTCTGTCAATTTCTAGAAGGTGAAGTAGTTGGATGTGGTTTAATTTTATACAACGTTAGCTTGACTAGCCAGAGTCTGCATAAAAGAATAAAGATGGCAGCTAGAACGCAAGAAATTTTTTAAGTTGCTTTTCTTGTCCTGAATCAATATGGAATTTATCAAAATTTAGTTTGATTTGTAATTGGAAATACACTCCAGTGACAAAGGAGGTAAATATTGGATACAATAGTATCTTTTACATTTTGGAGTTAGAGTTAATATTCATTCTATAAAAACAATGCTATTTTCTCTTGTGTCTTTGTACTGCCATTAATTAAAGGATTTTAAGAAAGGCAAACTCATTCTGTTGCCTTTTTGCTTTTAGAGCTCAAAGATCTACTTATGAATTGTTGCAGCTTATTACATATGTGTGTCGGCTGTGTGACTCTTGCCCTCTAAATGGACTCTCTTGTAAATATAAACCAAAATACTCTATGGTTTGGGAATCAGTTTTTCTTTTTTTTCCTTTGGACTTGAATTTCTTCTATAGTTTTTTTTTTTTTTCCCACTTTGGCAAACCAATTTTTTTTTTTTTTCTAATTAGCAAATATTAACTTCAGCAGGGCCTAGATCTGAATTAACAGCAGACTAAATTTGTAGGTACTAATTAATGGTGTTTCATTGTAATACATTGAAAAAGTATATAAGAGAATAGCTTTTGGCTACGGAAGTACTGGAAGTAGCATAGTTTATCTGATCTGGGTATCTTGTATTTCCCTCCACAGGTAATGCTGAAATCAGGCACAAACATACTGTACTGGAGAACTACAGGCATCCTTATGGGCTCAAAGGCAGTTAAGCCTGTATTGGTAAAAAACATCACAATTGAAGGTATTTACAGCATCCTAGTGTCCTAGTCACCTATCACATCTTACAGTTAATTAAAATACTATTGGACTGTTGATTTGGCTAGTATAAGGATTATTAGGGCAGGGACAGAGGAATTAAGATAGAGACATTAGAATAGTTTGGAGATCCTGGTTTTATTCCAAGCATGATGATTGTTTTTGAAGCCTTGAAATGAATTATTTAATCATTATAAAATAATTATCATGATGACAATTGTAGCTGTCTTTGAATTAAAAAAAATTATGATAATAGGAGCCTATTCATTTTAGAAATGTCTACTGTGCCAGGCAAATACACATAGACATACATATATATGGAGTCCTGGTATAGCACTGTAACATAAGCACTGGACCGATAAGTGTAAGTTCAGTGGTTCAAACCTACCAGCTGCTCTTCAGAAACACTATACAAGTTGCTATGAATCAGTCACCTCAATAGTACTTAACCATTGTTATTGTCAAGTGCTGCTCAGTTGGTTCCAACCCATAGTGACCCTGTATAGATTTTCCAAGGAGTGGCTGGTGAGCTTGAACTACTGACTTTGTGGTTCAAATCGACTTTGCAGTCTAGCACATTAACCCACAGTGCCATGACGCCTAACAACAGTAGCAACATATATATAATCATACACATACATTTGTTGTTGTTGTTGTTGGATGCCATCTCATAGCGGCCCTATACACAACAGAACATAACACTGCCCTGTCCTGCATCATACACAAACTGTTATGTTTGAGCCCATTGTAGCTCAATCATTAGGGATCCTCCTCATTTTCGCTGATCCTCCACTTGACCAAGCGTGATGTTTTCTAGGGATTGGTCCTTTTTGACCACATGACCAAAGTACAAGAAATGAAGTCTTGTCATCCTAACTTCTAAGACACATTCTGGATGTACTTCTTCTAAGACAGATTTCTTGGTTCTTCTGGAACTCCATAGTACTTTTAATATTCTTTGCCAACACCAAAATTCAAATGCAGTGATTCTTCTGTGGTCTGCCTTCTCATTATCCAACTTTCACATGCATATGAATCAACTGAAATACCATGACTTGGGTCAGGCACACTTTAGTTATCAAACTGACATATTTGCTCTTTAACACTTTAAAGAGCTCTTTTGCAGCAGGTTTCCCTAATGCAATACGTCATTTAATTTCTTGACTACTGTTTCCATGAGTGTTGATTGTGGATCTAAGTAAAATGAAGTCACTGACCACTTCATTCTTTTCTCCATTTATCATGATGGAGATTAATTACTGGTCCAGTTATGAGGATTTTTGTTATCTTTACACTGAGGTGAAATCCATAGTCTGATAACCAAGTCTTTGATCTTTGTTAGTAAGTGCTTCAAGACCTCTTCGCTTTCAGCAAGCATATTGCAGATTGTTAATGAGTCTTCCCTCCAATCCTGTTGCCATAATCTTCTTCATAAGTCCTCTTTGAATTATATGCTCAGCATTCAGATTCAATAAGTATGGTGAAATGATATAAGTATGGTGGAAACCTTTCATGATTTTAAACCATTCAATATCCCCTTATTCTGTTCAAACAACTGTTTCTTGCCCTATGTACAAGTTCCTCATGAGCACAGTTAAGTGTTCAGGGTTTCCTATTCTCAACTATGTTATCCATAGTTTTTCTATGATGAAAACAGTCACAAATGCCTTTACATAGTCAATAAAGCAAAATAAGTATCTTTTTGGTACTCTCTGCTTTCAGCCAATTTCCATCTGACATCAGCAATGATGTGCCTTGCTCCACGTCCTCTTCTGAATCTAGCTTGAATTTCTGGCAGTTTCCTGTCTGTGTACTACTGTAACTGTTTTTGAATTTTCTTAAGGAAAATTTTACTTGCATATAATATTAATGTCATTGTTTGATAATTTCCACATTCCATTTGGTCACCTTTCTTTGGAATGGGCACAAATACGGATCTCTTCCAATCAGTTGTCTTTTAAATTTCTTGGCATAGACGAGTGAAGGCCTCCAGCACTGCATCAGGTTTTTGGAACTTTTCAATTTGTTTTCTGTGAATTCCTGAAATCTTGTTTTTTGACAATTTTTTCATTGCAGCTTGGACTTATTCCTTCAGTATCATCAGTTGTTGATTATATGGTACCTCTTGAAATGATTGAACATTGACCAGTTATTCTTGGTACAGTGACTCTGCACAATCCTTCTATCTTCTTTTGATGTTTCCTGTATCATTTAGTATTTTACTCATAGAATCCTTCAGTATTGCAACTTGAAGCTTAAACTTTTTCTTCATTTCAACTTAAGAAATGTTGAATGTTTTTGTGCTTTTGATTTTCTAACTCCAGTCTTTGTACATTTCATTGCAACACTTGTCTTCTTGAGCTGTTCTTTAAAATTTTTTGTTTGGTTTTGCAAAAAAAAAAAAAAAAAGGCACCAATTATTCTTCCTGCAACACTCTCTACTCCACTGACAACTGAGTGTGATAATATTATTAGGGAAGTTAAGAGGTTACAATGAAGGGTCAGAAGATCACAGGGCACGGTTGTTCCTGTCTCACAGCCAAGCCTTGCTCTGCCCAACCAATATTACAAAGTTTTTTAGGATTACTAATAAAGGCCTGTAGGACACACTATTCCACCATAAGACTCAGCCACCTGAAGACACTTGCTTCTAGCTCTGTGGGTTAGCAAACCTAGCTCTCCCACTTAAGTGGTTGGACGCACCTTACTTTATAAGCAAACTCATTCAGTTTTACTTGCTCCATGGGCTGGGAGGCCCACCACTTTGTCTTGTTACCTAGCTCTTGGGTTTACAGCTGCTGCGGCGGCGGCTCTGCTGCTGTCACAGTTTTCTGTTCCTGGGTTAAGGAGGTTCAATGTGCACTTGGGTCCAAAGGATGCACATCGCTTCTGAATCTTCTTTGATAGTAGTGAGATCCCCTATTTTTGCTTTTGTGGTGGCTCATTTTATACACGTTAGAGTTCAGGTTTTTATAATCACAGTTAACTCTTGTTAACCATTCACAAATGAATCATATAATCCTGTCAGCATATCCTCCCATCTTCTCTTATCTAGACCTATCAAGGCAAAATGCTGTTTGGTGGGAGTTTACAAACAGTATGGCTAGAAGAGACACCGAATAATTCACTCCACTACAAACTCTTTTACTTCTTCATTTCTTTCCATTGCTTTAGCTTCTCTGCTTTCAAGAGCAAGTTTCAGTCTCTTCTGACATCCATTTTGTTCTTTTCTTTCTTTCCTGTCTTTTTAATGGCTTTTCGCTTTCTTCATTTATTATGTTCTTGGTCTTCAATCTTTAGTGTCAAATGTATCACATCTATTCTTCAGATGGTTTCTAAATTCAGGTAGGATATACTTAAGGTCATATTTTGGCTCTCATGGACTTGTTCAATTTTCTTCAGTTTCAGCTTGAACTTTGCATATGAGCAATTGATGGTCTGTTTCACAATCTACCCCTGGCCTTGTTTTGGCTCATGGTACTGAGTTTTTTCATCTCTTCCCACAAATGTAGCCAATTTGATTTCTGTGTATTCCACTTGGTGAGTTTCAAGTGTAAAGTTGCCATTTATGTTGTTGAAAGCATCTGCAATGAATATGTCATTGATCTTGCCAGATTTTATCATGTGAACTCAAGCATCATTTCTATTACCAAGGTCATATTTTATAACTATCAGTCCTTCTTCTTTGTTTCCAGCTTTCACATTCCAATCATCAGTAATTATCAGTGCATCTTGATTGCGCATTTGATCAATTTTCACACTGAAGAAGTTGGTAGACTTATTCAATTTCATCATCATTGGCTTTAGTGGTTGGTGCATAACTTTTGAACATTTTTATCCTATCACAACTATTATCACATATGTCATCTTAAAACAGACAGCATTGCATTTCAAGATAGATGTTGAACCACTCTTTTTGATGTTGGCATAATAAACTATATGATTGTCTGATTCAAAATGGCCAATACTAGTCCATTTCAGCTCACTGATGCCTAGGATATTAATCTTTATTCCATTTCATTTTTGATGACTTCTAGTTTTCCTAGATTCCTATTTCATACATTCCACATTTCGATTATTGGTCGATGTTTGCAGCTATTTCTTCTCATTTTCATCTTTACCCCATCTGCAAATGAAGGCCCTGAAAGTGTTACTCCATCCACATCATTAAAGTCAACTCTACTTTGAGGATGCAGGTCTTCCCTAGTCTTATACTGAGTGCGTTCCAACCTGAGGGGCTAATCTTCCAGTACTGTATCAGGCAAGGTTCTGCAGTTATTCATAAGGTTTTCAGGGGCTAAACAGTCAGAAATGGTCTGCTTCTCCGTCTTCCTAGTCTGCTTAGCCTTGAAGCTCAGTTGAAACATGTCACTATGGGTTATCCTGCTCGTATTTAAATACCTCTGGCATAACTTCCAGCATCACAGCAACACACAAACCACCACAGCGTGACAGACTGACAGATGAGTGGTGGAACAATATATACACACATACATACGTATATGTCTCTACTATAGCTATGGTGGTGTTGTTAGATGATGCTCATAAAAACCTCACGTGACAGACTGGAACTGCCCTATTGGGTTTTCTAGGCTGTAATATTTAAGGGAGCACATTGCCTGGTCTTTCTTCCATGGAGCTGCTGGATGAGTTTGAACTACCAACCTTTTGGTTAGCAGCTACTACTTAGCTGTTGTGTCACCATGTTGTAGTTGGTTTCATCAAGTTGATTTTTGATTCATAATAATCCCCTGTGCCGGAATAGAACTTCCCCCATAGGGTTTTCTAGGCTGTAATCTTTATGGGAGTAAATCACCAGGTGTTTTTTCCACAGAGCGACTGAGTGGGTTTGTTAACACTTGAGAGCATAACAATTGTACCACAAGGGCTACTTGTGCCGCCATATTAACCTGTCTCCAGGTAAATGTTGCCCTTTTCATCTTGAATGATTGACCATTCCATGGTGAGCATACCTCACAAATGTTGCCCCCACTATAGACCTATCTACTGCTTGGTTGCAAATTGGGCCATGAGGGTGAGCTCATTTCAGACTTTTAGGGTGGCCGAAAGCCATAGTCTCTGGTTCCTCCAGTCTCTTCTGACCAGTAAGCCCAGTCTTTTTTATATAATTTTGATTTTTGTTCCTCATTGGTTTCCACTCTCTTTGGAACCTTCTAATGGGATCCTTTTCAGAGTAGCTGATAGTGACAGCCGGGCACCATCTAGTTCTTCTGGTTTTAGAATCATAAAGATTTATGTTCACATGTTCCACTAGTTCATTGGACTAATTGATTCCAAGCATCTTCAATTTTCATCCCTTTGCTTTCTTCTGCTCATGGAGAGACCAATAACTAACTGCACCTTAGATGGCTGCTCATGATTTTAAGATCCCAGACACTATTCGCCAAAGCAGGATGTAGAGCATTGTTGTTGTGGTCTATTATGCCGGTTGACCATGGTGTCCCCTGAGAGTCTGGTTCTGAGACCAGCAGGCTCAATTAGGACTACTTTTAATTAAAGCAGTGCTTCTTGTTACTGACGTTCGCTTTTTATTTTAATTGTTCCAAGTGTGCTTGTTCCCGTGACATTAACTCATTAGTTAGAGGGACCTCTGCTGGCAGAGGCCATAATTAAAAACCAGAAGACAAGTCAAGACTGTTAGGTATTTTGTGACTTGATGAGTGGGAGAGAAACAATAATGGGTTTCCACAAAAATAGGAGAACAAGCTTTTAATATTTGAGGGGAATGTCAAATTTATTGTATTTCTAGTTAGTGGAATCGTCTTGTAAGGCTCAAAGCCTTTAGCTTATATATTTGCTATAAATTATTAAATCTCAATCTTTTAAGTGTTTGCTCCACTTAAAGTGCTTTATTTAGTATTCATGCCAGTACCTTGTGAATGGTTTAATACTCTGTCATTGTTTAATTAACAAATGAGATCTTATGTTAGTCCTGATCTATTGTGCTGTTAGCTTCTCTACTTCTAGATAGAAGCGGCAAGTAGGTGTGGATGTCCTTATTAATGCTGAGCCTTCCCTCCCATTCTCTGCTTTCTTTCTCACAGGAGTGGCATACACATCAGAATGCTTCCCATGCAAGCCAGGCACATTCAGCAACAAACCAGGTTCGTTCAACTGCCAAGTGTGTCCCAGAAATACCTATTCTGAGAAGGGAGCCAAAGAATGCCTCAAGTGTAAAGAGGATTCCCATTTTTCAGGTAAGATGGTACTTTATCAGTTTACACAGATTCTTCCTTAATTTGTGATTGTAGACTGTACATTTGTGTGATGGAAGTTCACACATAAAGTGGGATAGAGCAATGGATATGAGCAGACAGAAAAATGCTAAAGTGAATCAGGAGTAAATGAGTAAACTTTATGACTTTCTTTACCTCCTCCTGTATTACTTTCCCCATTGTTTATGATTTTTTCTATCCCACATCCCACAGGTGACTGGTATGAATATGTTTATATTAATCCAAAAAAAAGAAAGAAAAGAAAAGAAAAACATTTGTATTCTACTTTTAGGTGATTAGCTGGCATTAGATATGCTTCAGAACTTTTAAACTTGTTCTCAATTTCTAATATTCAGTGTTAGTGGGAGAAATCTAATGTCTTCTTAGAGAAACTGAATTGCATCATGTGCAGCATGAAAACATTGATTATCCTAGGGAAATAAGCATGTAAGTTCTTATTTTCCTGAGGCCTAGAAGTTCTACCTACTTTATTTCTGGTAAGATTATTTTCTCTTTTTCAGTTGTCTGCTTGTCTTTTTTGGCCTTTTCTCAGATTCACAAGCATTTTACCATTTCTGGAATGTATTTTTATGTTACAGAGGAAGGATCCAGTGAGTGCATGAAACGCCCTCCCTGTACCGCAAAAGACTATTTCCAGATCCATACTCCATGTGATGATGAAGGAAAGGTACATATAGTTAGTGCTCAGTCACCTTCATCCCAAATTTACTTAACCCTCCTCTCAACTTTGATTAAACTCAAATTTATTCATGGAAGATTAAATTAATCGATTAGAGCACATTTGCAAGGTGTAGTACAGAGAGACTGAAGTGTTTAGGTTCCGCAACCTGACTGTGTCTTTCTGCTACGTATTAGTGCAAGTTACTTGATGTATCCAAGCTTCAGGGTTTTCATCTGCAAAATGGAAATAATCAGTATGCACTGGACTGCAGGGTTGGTTTGAACGCAAGGTCGTGAGTTTCAACTCACCAGCTGCTCCTTGGAAATGCTATACAGAGTTGCTATGAGTCAGAACCAACTCGACAGCACTTAACAACAACTTCTAACGTACTGCAGTGAGAATATATGAAATACTCACTGGAAAGTTCCTAACACAGTGCCCGACACATAGTGAGTACTTGATACATTACTGCTGTTTAGCAGTTAGACTTTTTCAGAAGTGATAACATTAGTGGAGTCCTCACGGGTGCTGTAGGGTAAGCATTGTATTGCTAACTGAAAGGTCAGCAGTGCAGACCCCCCAGTTGCTCCTCAGAAATCCTATACAGTGTTGCTGTGGTTTGGAACCGACTTGATGATGCTTAACAAGACAAATAATATCAGGAGGAGCACAGTCTTAAAATGTGTATGATGACTCACAGGATAGAAATACCCTGCAACTTCCCTTTACTTATTTGATTACTCAGTAGGCTTTGTCAATAAAATCAGGTAGCCATAGGCTAATTTGGTTATGGCAGATTACTGTGCAATTGCTTTTAGGAAATGCTAAGTAATTACCATATAAATGGTGCTTATTCAGGAGAGAAATGCTCAAATATACTCTATAGTCTTTACAGTTGACCTGCCATTGTCTTTATTCAAGAATCAGCGTGTACCAGCTTCTGTCTGTAAGGAGAGAACGCTATGAAGATGACTGCTGTGCAGGGTTACCATGTGTAGGGTTACATCCTTTGAAATAATTTTTTTTTCTTTTTTTACATATTTACTGTGAATCGAGTGAAAGTTTACAGGGCAGATTATCAATTTAATTGCTGTTTAAATTACTATTTCTGTTTTAAAAAATCTGTGTAGAGAATTGCTGCTAAAGATAGTTTAAAAAAGAATATTTAAAAAAAAAATTAATTTCTTATAAAGCCACCTTATTGAAAAATAAGACAAAAGTGAATTGAGTTTATTTTATATTGTTGTTTTTGCTAAGTTTCATAGAGTCGGTTCCTACTCATAGCGACCCTATATAGGGTTTCCAAGGAGTGGCCGGTGGGTTTGAACTGCCAACCTTGCGATTCAAACTGACTTTACGGTTGAGTGCTTATCCTATCACACTACACCAGGACTCCTTATTTTATATAATGGTTGTTTATTCAGCATTATTGATGCTTAAATGAATGTGATATAATCTAGTGAACAATCTTGACCTTTAGTATATTGAAAATATCCCCATATTTTTATTACTTGTCAATTTTTATTATATGTCAATGAGTAGTTGACCGATGTGACACAATCTAGTCAACATAAACCAAAAGGAAGTGAGTCCATCTGATGCACACAGTACATGCATATGCACGTACAGTCTCATATGCACACACATGCACACACAGACATGCTGTGTAAACATACACATTACGTTTTCTTCTTGAGGCTGAGTAAATTCTGAGCATGTTCTTGGTATTGAACACAATGAATGACAGTGACTGTTTACAAAGTGATTTACAATCTATTTTAAGATACTTGTTTCTAATTTCAGAAGTAAATGAAGTGCTGAGCAATGGAAAGTTAATGAAATAATATATATAGTTCAAAATCAAGTTGTCAGCAAGGTGGTTTCTGGAAGCTCTAAGGCTCCACTTCCCTTTTTAGCTTCTGGTGACTGCCTACAATCCTTGGTGGCCCATGCTTTGTAATCGCGTAACTCCAACCTCTGCCTCTGTCTTCATGTGATCTTCTCTCCTCCTGTCTTCTCCTGCTGCCTTTCTGTTTTCTTACAAGGACAAATAGCATTGGCTTTAGGACCCACCCTAAATTCAGGGTGATTTCATTTCAAGATCTTTAACTTATTTACATCTGCAAAGATCCTTTTCCAAGTAAGGTCATATTCACAATACTGGGGTTAGGACTTCAACACCTATTTTTTTTAAGAGAATGCCATTCAACTCACTACAGATAATTAGTTTTCAGTTAAATTGTTCATAAAGAACAGCCAGTTTCTTACTTGATTATCCATCTACAAAGACTGCCTTATAGCAACAGATGTCAACATTGCAAAACTTGTGAAGATAGAGCCTTTCGGGAGTCAGTAACTTACAGAAAAGGCTTAGAGTCTCGTTTATTTGGGCACTAAGGAGCTCTGGTAGCGTAGTGGTTACGAATTGGGCTGCGAACCTCAAGGTCAGCAGTTCGAAACTACCAGCTGTTCCATGGGAGAAAGATGAGGCTTTCTGCTCCTGTAAAGATTTACAGCCTCAGAAACCCTGTACAGGGTCGCTATGAGTTGGAATTGACTCCATGGCGCATAACAACAACAACAGGACAAAACAAGAGTAGCTTGTGTTTTGTTTTTTTATCTTAGGGTATCTAGTGGCCTTATTTTCTTTCCTGATTTTGGGATGTGATACACATGTTTTCTTAGTGGTGACAGAGCAGGGTGTCAGGTTTTTTCTATGTTGGGGATAATTATAATGCTCTGGACCAACTTTAATTAAAAAATATTTTACAAAAATTGGATAAGGAAGATTGGCTTGTTCATATGAGAAATAGAATATCAGGACTTTAATTTGCAAATGACAGAAATTTAACTGACAGCAATATAACAAAATGCAATATTGGGATGGGGTTTGTTAACTTTTATAATTAGTAAGTTAATATAGATCGAATAATTTCATCTAGACTTTTCTCTTGCTCTTTCTTGTTAATATTTTTGGCTCAATTTGATTTCCTTCTCAGATAGACTCTTTTCTTATGATGCTCCTGTGGCCACTGTATCCAAACCACTGTCT
The DNA here is from genome assembly GCF_000296735.1 of Chrysochloris asiatica. Classification (NCBI taxonomy): domain Eukaryota; kingdom Metazoa; phylum Chordata; class Mammalia; order Afrosoricida; family Chrysochloridae; genus Chrysochloris; species Chrysochloris asiatica. The sequence continues at coordinate 22,017,353 of NW_006408528.1, forward strand.
TCCTAACAGCTTTTGATCCTAGGAGGGCGGGCCAGTTTCAGAAATGATTTTGATTGGTCCTGCTTGAATCTGAGCCCATCTCACACCAGCCATTTAATCTGTGGGATACTCTGGCTCAACAGTTTAGTTTACCAGCCAACCCTTGTGTCTGGGAAGCCGGACCATACGTCTAGCAACACCTAAACAGAAAAAGTCAGTCTCAGTTACTTAAATAAATAGGAATTCTGTGCAGATTAATAGAAAGCATACACTACTAAGTATCATAAATACATCTGTATTTCAAGAGTATCTTGATATATTAGGAATTTTCATGCAGTATTTTCCATACCTCTCTTGATATTGGCATGGTAATCATTGAACAGTGTTAGTGTTTTGCTATCACATTATTTGATTATAAATACTTATTTAGATGACCACTTCTTCCACAGGATGCTCAGCTTCTGATAGCCAGCAACTGGTGTTTTGTTTCAGTATTTTTATTTTGTATTTTGAAACTTTTTGCTGTAAATTGAGTGACGGTTTACAAAGCAGACCATCAGTTTTCCATTAAACAAATCATTCACTTCGTTTCATCTCGATGTTCACAGTCTCCTCCAGGCACCAACAGTTATCCCACTTCCTCCCTGTGGTTCCTCTTTCCATTCCATCCTCCTTTCCATTCCTTCTGAACTTTGCCCTGAAGTAAATGTTGCTCATTTAATCTGGAATGGTTGATCATCCCGTGATGTGATGAGCATACCTTATGAGTGCTGCTGTCTCCTACTAGATACCTATCTACGCTTGCCTGAAAATTGAGCCATGAGGGTAAAATCTGTTCCAAACCTGAAGGGTGGTCTAGGACCATAGTCTTGGGTCCCTCCAATTTCTTTCTGACCAATAAACCCAACCTTTTAACACATACTTTTGATGTTTTTTACACATTTTCTCCCACTCTCTCTGGGACCTTCCACTGTGATCCCTTTCAGAGCAAGCAACTATTTTTTAATCATTGAAAATCATAAACAAAAATCCTCTGAACCTATTAGAGTACCTGGCACACTGATGACAGTGAAGTCGTTGTTGAATGGGAGAATTAATAACAGAATGAATGAATGAATACCACATTTGGAATTTTGTGTTCTGTTTTAAGCACAAGGTTTAAAATCTTAAACATTTGAAGAGAAGCTTGTTGTTGTTGTTAAGTACCCTTGAGTTAGTTCTGACTCATAGCAACCCTGTATAGGGTTTCTAAGGAGCAGCTGATGAGCTTGAACTGCCAACCTTGCAGTTCAAATTGACCTTGCAGTCTAGCCCATTAATCTTCAGTGCCACACCAGGAAGAGAAATCTAGAAAAGAAGAAAGAGATCTTTTATAAGGCAAAATTTTGACTAATCAGGAAAACTTACAGAAGGTCAATTCCAGTGTGGTGCAGTCCTAGAAAGCAGGTTTTATCTAATAAAGAACTTCCTACCAAGGTTAGAAGAGTACCTGATAGGGAAGAATATATTAGAAGGGAACCTTCTGAAGATAAAGTATTAGACTATGCAATATCTCCACCTCTGTGAATTCATGATGATTTTAGAAGGGGTTAGTAGTGATTTGGTATCAGTTGTTTTCTGTTGTCTGTGCCCTTAATGATCTTCAGTAGTGCTTAATGTCTGTAGCACAGTATTTCTGAATTATATAGCAGGAGTGAGATGCAGGATCTTACAAAAATATGTATAAAGGAATATGGTTTTTAGATATGCCTTTCTTCCTACATAATTAGCTATGCTAAAAGTTAAGCATACTTGGGGCCTACATATCTTAATTAGGGGAATGGGAATACAACGTAGTATTTCTCAGCAGCTAGATATTTCTGAATTTATGGGAAGTAAAAATTTCCTCATAGTCTTAAAAAAATATATTTCTAACAGCTTTATTGAGATATAATTCTCATTTAAGATGTACAATTCATTTTTTTTTTTTGAAAAAAAAAAAAAAATTTTCACAGGACCATGGAGCCTTACCCACACCTAATTTTAGAACATTTTTGTACCTAAATGCTCTGGGTAGAATTTACAGCATGATGTTAACTCTCTGCAGTGTCTGCAACATAAAAGAAAAAAAGCCTAGACTCCTAGTTATTTGGAAAAAGAATAAGATGGTGTTCCCATAGGGGAACACCTAAAAAACTCAAAGGCTTCTAGAAAGAATCCAAATTGGTGCTGATATGTATATAGGGGGATTGAGAATTTGCCTAGGTCAGGTGTGGATGTTGAGTATGATTTTGATGGTGGGGTCCAATACAACCTGACAACATGGTGGATAGTTCAAGAGACAATTGATGACTGTCCAGTTATAGGGGTAAGGAGGCAAGCAGTAGCCTGCCTGCCTGCCTAGGACCCTTTGAGCCAGAACATCATGGGAAACAAGGCAGTTAGGTTAGAGTGACAGTTGAGAGGTCCTTTTCCAGCACATGTGATTTAGCTCTGATGACCTCAATCAGTCTACAAAGTCATAGTGCATTTGGGCAGGGACATTTGAAGGAATAAAGCAGGTAACATGTACATGTTTAATTTAAAAGTTTGTGAAGAATCTTGTCCTCCCAGTCTAGAATTTTATTTTGATATGAGAAATAGCTTCCAATGGAATCGTCTATACTTTATAAATGAATTTTGTTATTTAATCTACATATAAGCAGGCAGTATAACCTCCATAATCTTAATGATAATCTGGTTAGTTTGGGTCTATTAGCGTTTTGGTTTCATAAAACATTTCATAATTGTATCTCAGGTTGCCAAAGAGTGAATTAATAGTTGGTGTTTCATCTGTGCTGTGAGCCATCTGGCTCTTAGAATCATTAATATTAATTACTCGCTTTCCTTAGTCAGCCAGACTTGAAGGCATCTGTCCCCATTACAAAGAGAGGGGGAGAATCAATCTGCCATGTAGAATAAAACTTTTACTATCAAGCATTTGAAATTTAAACTTTTGAAGTTTCAAAGTGATAGACAGTTTCTAAGTTCTTGAAATTTCTTTTTCTTGGATTGAAAGTCCCCTAGTTTGTTGTTGTTGTTAAGTAACATCGAGTTGGCTCTGACCCATAGTGACCCTATATAGGGTTTCCGAGAAGTGGCTGATGAGCTTGAACTGCTGACCTTGAGGTTCAAACAGACTTTGTAGTCCGCAGCACCAGCTGACTCACTTGTTTTTGAATATTTTATGATTTTTGCCTTCACCAAACTGACTCTTTACTAGCTTTGTATCATTCAGGGGAAGTTGTTTACCAATTCTTATCAGGAATTTCTCCCACTTATAAACTTGAGGGTAATATTGCCTACCTCCTAATGTTCTTGAGAAGATGAGGTGATGTACTGCATTCTTAACATCAGCACTGCCCTTATCCCCATGCGAGACAGTTATTCCCCAGAAAGCAGTAATTCACAGGTTATTCAATGCAATTTTAACTGATAAGAAAAAATAAATCAGTAAATTAGTGACTTGACTTGAATTTGAGATGTTTTGTATTTTGGTAAGCCAGAAATTTTAAAATACAACCCTCCAAACCCAATGTTTCATTTGCTTGTTGTTGTTGTTAACGTGCCATCGAGTCGGTACCGACTCCTAGCGACCCTATGCACAACAGAAAGAAACACTGCCTGGTCCTGGGCCAACCTCACTACTGTTGCCATGCTTGAGCCCATTGATGCTGCCACTTTGCCAATCCATCTTGCGGGGAGGTCTTCCTCTTTTTCTCTGACTCTGCACCTTACTAAACATGATATCCTTCTTCAGCAACTGGTCCCTCCTGACAACATGTCCAAAGTATGAGAGACGAAGTTTGGCCATCCTGGCCTCCAAGGAGCACTCTGACTGAACTTCTTCCAACACAGATCTGTTGGTTCTTTTGGCAGCCCATGCACTTTCAATATTCTCCTCCAGCACCAGAACTCAAAAGCATCAATTCTTCTATGGTCTTCCTTATTCACTGTCCAGCTTTCGCATCCATATGAGGTTATTGAAAATACCATGGCTTGGGTCAGACGCACCTTAGTCCTCAAGCTGACATCTTTGCTCTTCAACATTTTAAAAAGTTCTTGTGTAGCATATTTTACTAATGCTTAGATTATCTGAAATTTTATTTGCTTTTCTCAGGGGAGCTAAGAACCCTTTAAGGATACAGGATCTAATTTATTTGTTCAGCTACTTAGGAAGTCCCAGCAGAAATAGTCATTATTTTACAGATGGTAAGAGAGGCAGATGGGTGAAGTTGCTGGTTCAATTGAACCAACATGATGTAGGTAATAAAATGAATGTGTAAAAGAGCATTTTAAAAGAACAAAAAATGTTACAATTCTATTGAGACACCTACCCTTTAAACCATTTCCTTAAGTATCCTTCTTTAGATAAGGTGAATTTACTCTTCCATGAGAGAATCCCTGAGAATAAAATTGAGTGCCCTAAATGACATATTGCCTGTGATTTTCTATTAGCTTCAAATAGCTACAGAGACTTCCCCTTAAGTTCTCCAGCTTCATTATTAGAGTCCTGTATGATAAGCACTGGATTGCTTACCACAAGGCTAGTGGTTCAAGCCCACAGCTGCTCATTGGAAACCCTATACAGGGTCTCTATAAGTCAGAACCGACTTGATGGCACACAATAACAACAAGCTTGATTATTTAGACTTATTACTTCAGAAATTCTTTTTAAGGGGAAAGAATACTTTCCGCAGATTTTATTTCTAATGAAAGAAACATTTAATCCTTTTAAAACTATTTATTTATAAAGTAGTTGATTTCTTTTTGTCTTTGTGTTTAGAATACGTGTGTGTATGTTTTGCTAAGCGTATTAATTTTGTTTTGAAATGACTAACCCATTTAGAATTTTTAGATTCAAAAAGAAAAAAACCAGTGTTATAGCAGCAACTTCCTATGATTGAGTGAGGGATAGCTATTTTCCTGTAATATGGCTGCATTTGTTGTTGCTGCTATGTGCCATTGAGTCAGTTCCGACTCATAGGATTTCCAGAGAGGGCCTCATGGGTTTGAACCGCTGACCTTGTGGTTAGCACTGCAGTGCTTACCATACAGTGCCACAGTAGGACTCTGAATAGCTGTATACCTTGCTTTAAGTAGTAACATACACATGTGTGAATAGCCTACAAGGATAAGATATGAAGAACTTTATTTCCTAGAAGGCAGTGGCTGATTTTATCCTAATGTTCACAGCACACAGAGCAGGGTTTAAAAGCCTCTGGAGAAAATACTTTAACTATAGCACTTGTAGGTTAGCCTCAGTTTATTGAAAAATAAACTGAGTCCTGGTGTGCTGTGGGCTCACCAGCTGCTCCTTGGAAACCCTATGCAGGATTGCTATGAGTCGGAACTGAATGGATGGTATTTAACAACACACACACACACACATATATTAAGAGAACAATTACAAATATTGATGAAATGTTGTTGTGTACCATGAATTCCAAGTCATAGCGACCCACTAGGAGAGTAGCACTGCCCCATGGGGTTCCCTAGTCTAATCTCTATGGAACACATCACTGTGTGCTTTCTCCCTTGGAACTTCTGGTGGTTTGGAATCACTGGCTTTTGCATCAATGTTGTTCTGAAGTACCGTTGAGTCGGGTATGACCCATAGTGACCATGTATAGGGTCTCCAAGAAGCAGCTAATAAGTTTGAACCACTGACCTTGTAGGTCAAACCAACCTTGTGATCTAGTGCGTTATCCTAGTGTCACACCAGGACACACTATCTCATATATATATGTGTGTGTGTGTGTGTGTGTGTGTGTGTATGTATGTAGTCCTGGTGTGGTGCTGTGGGCTCACCAGCTGCTCCTTGGAAACCCTATGCAGGATCGCTATGAGTCGGAACTGACTGGATGGTATTTAACAACACACACACATATATACAGACATATTTTTTAAAAAAATAAACTTTCTTTTTTGTGATCATGTGTTGTGGGTGGGGAAGGAGAAAATATTAATAGAAGCTTCTAAAACAAAAACACTTGTTTATGGAATAAAGTGAATTAGTAGATCAAATAAGAGTCATAAAAATATATATTCTAAAGAGGTATTTAATGAAATCCTAAGGAATGTGGTATGTATGGGGTAAGGGTCATTGTAGCTTAGGGTAAAAAAAAGAAAAATATGGGAATAAGGGTCATTTTCCTTCAAAAGCTTTCTCTTTCGTCTCTTATTTTGTCAATAATGTTGCAGATCGTCTTCACTTCTATTACCTACTTAGATTGTACATACCTGTCCGTTTAACAATTTTGTTTGTTATTGGAACTTTAATGCAAATCCAGAATGTTATGTGATTTGCATGCTCTTTTTGTAGACACAGATAATGTACAAGTGGATAGAGCCCAAAATCTGCCTGGAGGAGCTCACAGATGCTATTAGATTGCCACCTTCTGGAGAGAAAAGGGATTGTCCACCTTGCAATCCTGGATTTTATAACAATGGCTCGTCTTCTTGCCATCCCTGCCCTCCAGGAATGTTTTCAGATGGGACAAAGGGTAAGCAGTCATTAGAGCCAAGAACTGGACATTTAACAAAATGATCTTGTTGAGATACTTTGACCTTGTCCTAAATTGTTTTTATAGAGGGATTCTTTAAGCTGTATAACTTCTTATACAAGACTGAAGAAGATTTGAGATAAATGATACTAGACTTGTGAGACTGCAGTGGCTTAGTGAACATCCCCTGAGCATCGCTTTTTAATGGCATTTAGTAAAACAGTCTCTTAATAGAATGGCTTTTTATCTAAGGAGACTGATAACAAAATTCAAACATATGAATATGGAGCACTCCTCTTCCAGTGTGTGCATATAAAAGTACATGTATATTTTTGTAAGTGTAAAAACGTTGGAGCCCTGGTTACACAGTTGTTAAATGGAACCCACCAATCACTCCATGTAAGAAAGATGTACCAGTGTGCTCCCGTACAAGATGAATAGCCTTGGAAACCCCGTGTGGGCAGTTCTACTTTGCCCTATGTTGTTGTTTTTATATGCTGTGGAGTCGATTCCGACTCATAGTGACTCTATACAGGGTTTCTGAGGCTGTAAATCTTTGCAGGAGCAGAAAGCCTCATGTTTTTCCTGCGGAACAGCTGGTAGTTTTGAACTTCGGACCCTGAGGTTAGCAGCCCGATTCGTAACTGCTAAGCTACCAGAGCTCCAGTAGAGTCACTATAAATTAAAATGGACTCAATGGCATTGAGTTCAATTTATATATTAAAAAAATTGTTGTTGTTAAGTGTCGTTGAGTCAGTTTGGATTCATAACAACTCTCTATAGGGTTTCCAAGGAGCAGCTGATGAGCTTGAACCGCCAACCTTGTGGTTTAAACTGACTCTTCAGTCTAGTCCTTTATCCTACAGTGCCACACCAGGGAAAAAATAGTTTCTTCTAAATCAGCTTTGGAGTGATGGATCATTGTTTATGCTGCAGTAATAGCAAAAATTATTCATTTTGATCATACTGAAATCAAAATTGTTCCTAAGTAGTTTTTTTTAAAAAGTGTACAGATTGGAGATATTTATTACTTACCAAAGGAGCCCTGGTAGTGTAGTGGGTTATGAGTTGGGCTGCTAACTGCAAGGTCAGCAGTTCGAATCTACTAGCCCCGCCACAGGAGAAAGATGAGGCTTTCTTCTCCACCAAAGGGATATAGCTTCAGAAAATACAGGATTGCTATGAGTAGGAACCTACTTGACAGCACTTAGCAACAACAATATACCATAGCCAGGATTTTCTTTTCCAGATTGCTTTAGAAAAAATTCAATTCCTAAGGGAATTCGTGGTTCAATATCTCTCCTTCCCATGTCCCTCTCTGCTAATTAAAGAAGTTTAGGATTGTATGGTACAGAGCAAAAGGAAATTGTCTAGCTGCAGTTCAATGGTAATTATGTTCCTGCTTATCTTCTGTAGAATGTAGACCATGCCCAGCAGGAACAGAGCCTGCACTTGGATTTGAATATAAATGGTGGAATGTCCTTCCTGGTAACATGAAAACATCTTGCTTCAATGTTGGAAACTCAAAATGTGACGGGATGAATGGTGAGTTCTCATTCAGCCCACTTGGTACATTTTGGCAGCAGAGATGATCACTCTTAGACTCAACCCTCTCATAATCAATGCTTTGAACTACTTGTTCCCGGTTCAAGCATAGCCAAAACCAGAGCAGGTTCAGATTTGTAAAATGTGGGTAAACCGGAATGATAAATTACCTGTTGACACCCTGCTAGAAACTTAATCTCCCTCTTAGTAAACGAAAGCAGCATGTGCATTGCATAGCAACCAAATCTCTGGACTGATAGAGTCGGAAACAATGGTCCCTGCACAAAGATGATGGCCAACAGTTCTGCTTTGAGTTTGTATAGTTCTCCACAGTCCTGGCAAGAATCCAGTCTCCTGTATCAGACTCTTCTGAGTCTCCCATTCCAGGACTCCAACCTGTGATTTTTGCCTATTTAGTTTATTGTTCCAGTATACTCATATTTTACAAATTCAGCTCTGTTCAGATTTTGCTGTTTGAACTGGTTTTAAGCTCTGTTAAAAAAAATCCTGAATACAGGTATGAGGAAACAAATTTGTTTGCTTTTCTGGCAGTCCATAAAGTCCTATTGTGGTACTGCAAGATAGGCACTAGACTGCTAACACAAGAGTGGCAGTTAAAAACCCAACAGTCACACCTTGGAAACCTTATGTAGGATCACTGTGAGTCAGAACTGACTCCACCACACCCACAGCAACATGGTATATTTATCCAGTATTCTTCTCCAGCACCGTAATTCAAAGGCATCAATTCTGTAGTCTTCCTAATTCATGTCTAGCTTTCACAAGCATATGAGAGAGCAAATCACATGACTTTAGTCAGGCGTACCTTAGTCTTAAAAGTTACAGCTTTGCTTTTTAATACTTTTGACAACAGACTTGCCCAATGTAATACCTGTATGATGTCTTGACTGCTGCACCCTGGGTTTGATTGTGTATCCAAGTAAATGAAATCTATGACAAGTTCAATATTCTCGCCATTGAATACAATGTTGCTTATTGATCCACTTATGAGGATTTTTGTTTCCTTTATGTGGACGTATAATCCATACTGAAGGCTGTAGTCTTTGGTCTTCATTAGTAAGTGCTTCACATCTTCTTCACTTTCAGCAGCAAGATTGTGTCATCTGTATATTGCAGGTTAGTAATGAGCCTTCCTCGAATTTTGATGTCATGTTCTTCTTTATATAGTTTAGCTTTTCAGATTATTTGCTCAGCATCAAGATTGAATACATATGGTGAAAGGATACAGCCCTGATGCACACATTTCCTGATTTCAGTATGCAGTATCCCTTGTTCTGTTTGAAGGACTGGCTCTTGGTCTATGCACAGGGTCCATAGGAGTACAATTAAGTGTGGGGGCATTCCCCTTCTCCACATTGGTATAACTCACACAATTGAATGCTTTTTCACAGTCAACATAACACAGGCAAACATTTTTCTAGTATTCTTTGATTTTACCTAAGATCCATCTGACATTTATGAGGATATTCCTTGAAATGTTCTTTTTGACAATGAATGTGATATTTGTCATTCCCTGTATAATAGACCATATGGTTGTCCAGTTAAAAATGGCCAATACCAGACTATTTCAGCTCACTAATGCCTAGAATATATATCTTCAAGGATTCCATTTCTTTTTTGACAACTTCCAATTTTCCTAGAGTCATATTTGGTACATTCCATATTTCCATTGCTAATGGATATCTGTAGATGTTTTAATTTTGCATCATGCCACATCAGCAAATCCCCAAAACTCTGTTGCATCCATATTATTAAGGTCAAGTGTACATTGAGGAAATAGCTCTTTTCCAGTCATATTTTGAGTACTTCCAATCCAAGGAGCTCATCTGTTGGCACTTATAGAAGGCAGTGTTCCATGGCCATTCATAAGGTTTTCACTGGATAACTTTTTTTTCAAGAAATAGATCGCCATGTTCTTTATAGTCTGTCTTAATCTGGAAGCTTCACTGAAACCTGTATACCATGGATAATTCTGCTAGTACTTGAAATACTGGTGTCGTAGCTATCAGCATTACAGCAACACAGAAACCACCAGAGTACAAACTGACAGATGAGTGCTGGTTGCAAAACTTGTGATATATTATGTTATCATTAAAAGTTGGATGAAATATTATGTTATCACTAAGATGGTCTTGGTATGGCACTGCAGGATAAACGTTGAACTACTAGCCACAGGGTTGGCAGTTCAAACCCACCAGCTGCTCCTTGGAAACCCTATACAGGGTCACTGTGAGTTGGAATTAACTTGACAACACTTAACAACAACAGCATATGGAAAATAATTTGGCAATTTATTTTAAGATTTCTTAATGCATCCATCCTTCAGCTCACTAATTTCACTTGAGGGAAAGAAATCATTTAGAGTTATTTATAAGAGTGAATAATAGGAAACCAAACTAATTATTTAACAATGGTGGTATAATTAAATAAAATTATGATTTAGCCGTTGTTGTTACTGGGTGCTTTTGAGTCAGTTCTGAACCATAGTGACCTTCTGTACAACAGAACAAAACACCACCAGGTCTTGCACCATCCTCACAATTTCTGCTGTGCTTGAGCCCACTGCTGCTGCCATTGTTCCATTCCATTTCTTTGGGAATCTTGTTGACCCTCCACTTTACCAAGAATGATATCCTTCTCCATGGACTGGTTCCTCTTGATAATATGTCCAAAATATGAGACACAATGTCTGGCCACCTTAGCTTTTAAGGTGCATTCTGGTTGTACTTCTTCCAACACAGATGTGTTTGTTCTTGTGGAAGTCCATGGTACGTTTAATGGTCTTTTGCCTCAGTCCTTTACAGTCTTCTTTATTCATTGTCAAACTTTCACATGCGTACCATGGCTTGAGTTGGGCACTTTAGTTCTCAAACTAAACATCTATACTCTTGAACACTTTACAGATTTCTTGTGCAGAAGATTTGCCTGATGCAATACGTCATTTGATTTCTTGACTGCCTCCTCCAGGAGTGTTGATGGTTGTTGTTGTTGTTGTCAGGTGCCATCGAGTCGGAACCGACTCATAGCGACTCCATGCACAGCAGAACGAAACAATGTTCGATCCTGGGCCAACCTCA
>NW_006408528.1:22029483-22040330 GCF_000296735.1 Chrysochloris asiatica
AAACATCCTTCTGATATTCTCTGCTTTCAGCCAAGATCCATCGGACATCAGCAATGATATCTCTCGTTCCACGGCCTCTTCTGAATCCAGCCTAAACCATTCAGTGTCCTTTTTGTTCTGTTTGAATGACTGCCTCAATGTAAAGAAAACAAAATTCCTCACAACTGGACCAATAAATAACATCATGATAAATGGAGAAAAGAAAGTTGTTAAAGACTTCTTTTTGCTTGGATCCACCATCAACACTCATGGAAGCAGCAATCAAGAAATCAAATTAGGCAAATCTGCTGCACAAGACCTCTTTAAAGTGTTCTAAAGTGTAGATGCCAGTTTGAGGACTAAAGTCCACTTGACCCAAGCTATGGTATTTTCAGTAGCCTCATATGCCTGTGAAAGTTAGGCAATGAATAAGGAAGGCACAGAAGATTTGATGCATTTGAGTTAAAGTATTGGAGAAGAGTATTGAAGATACTTTGGACTATTAGAAGAAAAACAAATCTGTGTTGGAAGAAGTACAACCAAATGCTTCTTTGAAGTCAAGATCACCAGACTTTGTCTCTCATACTTTGGACATAATATCAGGAGGGACCAGTCCCTGGAGAAGGACATCATGCTTGGTAAAGTGAAGGGTCTGTGAAAATGAGCAAGATCCACAATGAGATGGATTAGCACAGTGGCAGCCACAGTGGGCTCAAACATAGCAGCAATTGTGAGGATATTATAGGACCAGATAGTGTTTTGTTCTGTTGTACATAGGGTTGCTATGGGTCAGAACTGACTCAATGGTACCTAACAACAACAACAACAACAAGGTTTTTATAAATAAAACATCCTGACAATTTATTGAACTCTGATATAGAGTACAATATGCTCTCCCAAACCCATTGCTGTGAAGTTAATTCCAACTTGTAGTGACCCTACAAGACACAGTAGAACTGCCCCTTAGGGTTTCCAAAGTTGTAATCTGTATGGAAGCAGATTATTACATCATCCTCCCAAAGAGCAGCTGGTGGGTTCAGACTGCTGACCTTTTTGGTTATCCAGCCTAACCACTGAATAAAATCAGGATTCTGTAATAAGTCTCAGTGATAATATGTTTTGAAAGATATTGAAAATAATCACTTAACATGTTAACATGTGTTTGAACATTATGGGCAGTGTTCAACATGAGAAATGTTTGTTTCCTCTTGAAGAAGAAACTTATCCCTCCAAACTTATCCCTTTACTATCCATCTACTGTTTTTTGTTTGTTAGTTTTTTTCTCTTTGGCCTTTCCTGCTACTCCATATTCAATCAAAGGGGTAGTATTTGCCAAGGGATAAAACATTTGAATTATGGTGTTAAGAGAAGAATATTAAAAGTACCATGGACTGCCAGAAGAACAAACAAATACATGTTTTGGAAGAAGTGTAGCCAGAATGCTCCTTAGAAGGCAGGATGGTGAGACTTCATCTCTTATGCTTTGGACATATTATCAGGAAGTCCGTAGAGAAAAACATCATGCTTGGCAAAGTAGAGTATTAGCGAAAAAGAGGAATACCCTCTTTTGGATTGGCACAGTGTCAGAAGCAATAGGTTCAACTGTAACAAATTTGTGTTGTCTCATTCTGTTGTGTGTAAGGTTGCTATGAGTTGGAATCTACTCTACATCATCTAAAAACAAAGCTCAGAAGGCAGCACAATGGCATCTCCGAACAGTAGGCAGGTATTCTTAGAGAAAACTTTAAAAAGTTCCCCCTTTCTTGGTACAGAATTCCTTTTCTCCTCACCCCACCACAAGCTTGCAGTCTTTCTCTGTTGCTAAATTCTTCTTCCATTACTTTCCCTGCAGTCAAGGGCTTGTTTTCCCACTGGATTATAGCTGCTAATACTTAGTATTCAGAGTTGATACTTGTTTATGTCTCTTTATAACTACATAAGCATTTAGACAGATGAACAGTTGTTTTTTTTTCTCATAATCAAGTAGATTAGTACCTATTCTTTTTAGACTGGCTTGATTTATGTATATTCAACACATCACCTGTCTATGAACTGTTGATCACAGCATATCACGTGTCGCTAAATTGCCAATCTAGCACTCAGAATAATCTCTTCCAAACTTTCTGTCTCACATTTCATTAAAGTCCAGATGTTAGCATATTCTTTTGAAGACAGAAGTATAAATGCTAATGCATTGCTGTTAATGAGTAACCTTACTTAACAGGGTATGGGAGAATGCATCTTTCATTTTACTGTGGCTGTTTTTAGCCTTTAATTTCTGTGCAGAGAACAGACCTCACATAACTTGTACACAGATCTAACACCCTTTCAATATTATTGGCTTTTGATCCTATGCTACCTCTTGAAATGGTTGAACATTAACCATTTCCTTTTGGTACAGTGACTCTATGTATTCCTTCCATCTTCTCTTGATGCTTTCTGCATCATTCAATAATTTGTCCAGAGAATCTTTCAATAACGAAAGTTGAGCCTTGAATTTTTTCTTCAGTTCCCCCAGCTTGAGAAATGCTGAGTGTGTTCTTCCTTTTTAGTTTTCTGATTCTAGATCTTTGCACATTTTGTTGTAATATTTGGCTTTATCTTCTCAAGCTGATCTTTGAAATTTTCTTTTCAGCTCTTGTACCTCCTCATGTCTTCCATTTGCTTTAGCATCCCTACACTGGAGAGCAAGTTTCAGTGTCTCTTCTGATATCCATTTTGACCTTTTCCTTCTTTCTTGTCTTCTCAGTGACCTTTTGCTTTCTTCCTGTATGATGTTCTTGATGTCATCCAACAACTCTTCTGGCCTTTGGTCTTTAGTGTTTAATGTATCAAATCTGTTCTTCGGATGATCTCTAAATTCAGGTGGGGTATATTCAAGGTCATATTTTGGCTCTCATGGACTTGTTTTCACTTTCTTCAGCTTCAGTTTGAATTTGCCTATGAGTAATTGATGGTCTGTTCCATAGTGTGCCCCTGGTTTTGTTTTCACTGATGATATGGAGCTTTTCCAATGTCTCTTTTTGCAGATGTAGTCAATTTGATTTCTATGTATTCCATCTGGTGAAGTCCATGTGTATAATTGTCACTTATGCTGTCTAAAGAAGGTATTTGAAATGAACAAATCATTTGGTTTTGCAGAATTCTATCATGTGTTCTCCACCATTGTTTCTATCACGAAGGCCATATTTTCCAACTCCTGATCCTTTCTCTTTGCTCCCAGCCTTTGCATTCCAATCACCAGTAATGATCAATACATCTCAATTACATGTTTGATCGATTTCAGATTGAAGAAGTTGGCAGAATTCTTCTATTTCATCCTCACTGGCTTTAGTAGTTGATGTGTAAATTTGAGTAATAGTGGTATTAACTGGTCTTCCCTGTAGGTGCATGGTTATTATCCTATCACAGAAAATGTTGTACTTCATGACTGGTCTGGTTATGTTCTTTTTGATATTGAATGCAACACCATTCCCCTTCAATCTGTCGTTTCCAGCATAGTAAACCATGTGATCATCAGATTCAAAATGGCCAATACCAGTCCATTTCAGCTCACTAATGCCTAAGATATTGATGTTTATGTGTTCCATTTCATTTTTGACAACTTCCAATTTTCCCAGATTCATACTTTGTACATTCCATGTTGTGATTTTCAATGGATGTTTACAGATGTTTCTCTTCATTTTGAGTTGTGCCCCATCAGCAAATGAAGGTTCACATGGGCTTTTTCCTGGGCTCCATTTGTGTCAACATGGTCAAGTCTACTTTAAGGAGGCAGCTCTTCCCCAGGCGCTTTTTGAGTGCCTTCCAACCTGAGAGACTCGTTTTCCGGCACTATATCTGACAGTGTTTCTCTGCTATTCATAAGGTTTTCAGTGGCTAAATATTTGGAAGCAGTTCATCACTCTTTCTTCCTAGTCAATCTTCATCTGGAAACTCATCTGAAACGTGTCCACCATGGGTGTCTCTGCTGGTATTTAAAACACCAGTGGCATATCTTTCAGAATCACAGCAACTCACAAGCACCACAATACAACAAACTGACAGACGATTGATTGGTGACTGTTTGATTTAAAGTGGAGACTGTCACTTTAAATTTTGTGGAGATCTGTGCGCATGTAGTAGAACCCTGGGAGTGGGGTGTCCATTTGCTCAGGCATCCCCTCTAGTCTAAAAACAAGAAAATGAATGCATGAGCATAGACTAAGCTAGAGCAAACTGTAAGAAACATCTCAGGATCCTATAGTAGGTATCTGGAAGTTTTTCTTTCTTTGAAGAATAGAATTTTCCATCTCAATGTAGAGTAATGAGTAAAGACTACCTGTTTTAGTTTTTTAAAAAACAACAACAACTTATGCTTCAGTATTAGTTCTCTGATTAGATAACCTTTATGCCAAATAAGAATCCTGGTGTAGTGCTGTAGGATAAGCATTGGACTGCTTAACTGAAAAGTCGCCAGTTCAAACTTAACCAGCCACTCCTCAGAAACCCTATATACAGGGTCATTGTGAGTCAGAAATGACTTGACAACACTTATCAACATGCAAAAATAATGTATTACTTGATTCTTCCTGGAAAATCATACAGAACATCTTTATTGGTATCATGAAATCTAGCTCTGTAGGCAAAGCAACTGAAACTTAAAAATGGAATTCTTTTTGGGATAATTTTAACATTAAATATAAATACTGGTAATTCTTTTTTACCTTATTTGAAAAAATTGTTGAAAAATATTAAGGGGATTTTTATTAATAAAAATCACTTTTATCACTTCCAGGTTGGGAGGTGGCTGGAGATCATATCCAGAGTGGGGCTGGAGGCTCAGATAATGATTACCTGATCTTAAACTTGCATATCCCAGGATTTAAGTAAGGAAACTAATTCTGATTATCATCTGTAAGAATCCTTACAACTGTTTCCCATAAAAGCAATTGAAATAGGATTGCCTTTATAAAATATGTTAATATCATAAAGAACACACCAAATAAATGGTCATAGGGTAATGTATTTTATTTAACAATAACCGTAGAATCAGGGATTGAAATGCTTTTTTCTGTATTACTTAAATGACACTGAACAATTTTAATAATATTACATCTATGTGATACAATAACCATGATTCTTGGATGCTTAATCAAGAGAAATCATAGTCCAAGTGGAGCTTCTTTTGGTTTATTTCTTTTTCTTAGTGTTACAATAAACTAATACGTTATAAATTCTTTAATATGCTTTTGCTTTAGTTTTCCAAATTTTAAAGTTTCCCAATAACATTTAATCTCTCTCTCGCTCTTGCCTTTTTTGCTTTGCAATGGACATGATTAAGGAAGGAGATGTGGGTGGGGGAAGAGATCAGGGGAAGACAGGAGTGTGACTTTTGCTTAATGAAAAAACTAGGTCAATGTGCTCCAATTTGATTTAGAACATACTGTAAATATTGCTGTTCTACTCTGCCAAATAGACCACCAACATCTATGACTGGAGCCACAGGTTCTGAACTAGGAAGAATAACCTTTGTCTTTGAGACCCTCTGCTCAGCTGACTGTGTTTTGTACTTCATGGTGGTAAGTGGAGGAGTAGCTTTGGAAGGCAGGTGCTTTAAATTTAGCATTCTCTCCAGTTGCGAACTTATTTAGCAAGGCAAGTTGGGATAAGAATCTTATTTTTCTTGCCATTGTTGGGGCCTTCCAAAAACATTTAAAAAGGTCTAAAGAACTCACTAAAATTGATCAGTAAGAAAGAAACTCTAGTAGGTATACCCAGATTTCAAGGGCAGGACTGAAAGAGGGGACCAGGTGACTGACAGAGGCAAGGATTATTAATCTGGTAGAAAATTCTTCAGAAAAATAAGTCACCAGAAGAATGAAAATGCTCCCCAGTAGCCACTTAGAAACTCAAATTATCAGGAGGGCAAAGGTGTCTTAATAAATGGAGGAAAAAAATAAAGGAGATTGGGAAGAAAGAAAACTTTTCTTGTTAAATTGAATACATTCAGACAAAGGAATTTACCAAGTCACACAGCAAAACCTCACTCATTCACTTTGCTTACTAGATGTCATATAAATCTCAAATAGCAGCTTGAGAAAAGTAGCTATACAAAATTTTCTAAGACCTTATATGTACATTAGTAGGTTGTTGGCTAAGATACTAATACATACTCAGACATCATTTTTGTGTGTGTGTTTTTCTTTCCCTAATGATCCTTTAGTAGTTCGCTTGCAGTCCTTAACAGTTTCCCTCATAAGATAGAAAATGTGTGGAGATTTATTAAACATTCATTTATGACTACTGAGAGTTTGTATGAAAGTAGATTAGTTCTGATAAAACACTAACTTTGTAGCAGAAAAAAAATCACAAGTAATTTTCAACACCTTCTTGTGTTGTGCTACAAATAAACAGTAAGTCTTCAGTTCTCCCAACTCTGCCACCTTATTTCTTTAGTCTGTTAGTTCCTGTTCACACTCAGTGTCATTGGTCACATGTGCACCTTTGTACCTTGCAAAGGAGCCTGGGTGGTACGGTGGGCAGATGCCCAGCTGCTAACTGAAAAGTTGGTGATTTGACTTCACAAGTAGATCTGTAAGATACAGATGTGGTAGTCTACCGCCATAAAGCTTTCCAGCCTTGGAAACCCAGTGGGGACAGTTTTACTCTCTCCTGTAGGGTTGCTAGGAGTTGGAATCTAGCCCATACTAACTGGTTTTAATTTCCTATCTCTCATGTTGATTATTCCTTCATTTCCTAGTTAATTTTCTCATCTCCACTCTCTTATATATGTTGCTGTCAGAATTATCCCAATTCATATAGTTATCCAAACAAAGCAATAGCAGTGGCATCAACATCAAATTTACCCTTTACCCTTAGTGTTGGTTTCTCTTCCTTCCCTTTAGCAGTGATTTTTCAAGTGTGATTCCAGGACCAGCGCTACCTGGGAATTAATAGAAATACTCATTTCCAGACCCCGCTCTAGACTTTTTTAATCAGAAACTCTGGGAAGGGACCCAGTAATCTATATTTTAGCAAACCATTGAGATTCATTCTAATGCACACTGAAGTTTGAGAACTACTAACTTATAGACTAGAAGTATGGCATGATACTGTAGGATAAGCACTGGACTGCTAACTGCAAGGTCTGTGCTTCAAACCCACCAGCAGCTCCTTTGAAACCTCACACAGAGTCGCTATGAGTAAAAACTGACTTGATGACACTTATCAACCACAACCACCTATAGAATAGACTTCAAATTCCTTAGCATGGCCTCCAACCTTTGTTGCCAAACTTACTCCCTATCCTCCCCTTTTGTTGTTGTTGTTAAGTGCCGTTGAGTCAGTTCAGACTCCTACGGATCCTGTATAGGATTTCCGAGGAGCAACTGGTGGGTTTGAACCACAGACTTTTCAGTTAGCAGTCCAGTGCTTATCCTGCAGTGCCATAATATTAGTGAAAAATCATGTACATTTTAAAATTTGCATGCATTGACACTCTGAGGTAATATAGCATTTTTCTTTATGCTCTTTTGTCTGGTAAGCTCCCTGTTATACATAAAAGATAGCTTTAAGTTTTATCTCTCTTGGGAGATGTTCTTTTTTTTTTTTTTTTTTAATGTTTTATTGTGAATTTTGTGAGAGTTCACAAGGAGATGTTCTTTTATTCCTTTAAGTAAAGTTAACACACTTTCCTATGTGCTCCTAAAGCCTTGGAGAAAATATTTTTTAATTATGAGAAGTTATGCTTTTGTCTCTCTCCTGAGGGTAGAAATAAGATTTTATTTACTTTGTAAATCAGT
Source organism: Chrysochloris asiatica (assembly GCF_000296735.1). NCBI lineage: Eukaryota > Metazoa > Chordata > Mammalia > Afrosoricida > Chrysochloridae > Chrysochloris > Chrysochloris asiatica. Next base: position 22,037,247 of record NW_006408528.1, read on the forward strand.
CCCAGAGTTTTTAGCTCAGAACAGAATTTGCTAATTTTTCTTTCCTCTTTGGTATGATTTGGTCTACTCTCAAAAATTTTTTTTTTTTTAAGATATCAAGTTAAGTGTATATTGTGAATTCTAAGTGAATTAAGTGCTTGTGCAGGTTTGAAGGGAACTTGCAGGAGTTCTAGAGTTCCATGTTCTGCAGATAAATATTCTACAGCATTTACTAGGTAAATAAAAGCATATTTATGTTAATAGTTTGTACTTTGTCTATATATTTTTTCACTGTGTTACAGGATATTAATAGAAAAAGTACCAATGTGGTGGAATCATGGGGTGGAACCAAAGAAAAACAAGCTTACACCCATATCATCTTTAAGAATGCAACATTTACATTTACATGGGCATTCCAGAGAACTAACCAAGGTCAAGATGTAAGTTGTAAGCACTGTTTGAAAGCCCCTTGATGGATATGCAGAGAGCACTTAAATCTACTGGTGGAAAAAACTGGGCTTTTTATTTATGTAAAAGCAATCACTTGGTTATAGAATGGAATGCTAATCATTATTTTGAGGGTCAGAATGCATGGAATGGAATAATACAATGTCACAATGTAGCTTTGAATTGTTCTGAATACTAAACAAATGTAGCTGTTTGAAGCATAAGAAAAAAGATCTAATTTTGCAATTATTTAAAAATTTATTTTCAGTTTCCTATGACTTTGTAAAAGCTAGCAGCTCTCTTCATCTTCATCTGAATGATCTTACATTTATTTAGAAGCCATTAACTGATGTGGTTTTATTATTTCATTAGCATAATGTCCCCTTTTTACAGTCCAGAGAACATGTGTACACACAACTATATTAACATACAAATTCTTATTCTACTTTATATACCCTGTTAGAATAGACCTCAGTCTTCCCCTAAACAAATTCCACTGTAATTTTAATAATAGCAAGACTGTTGTTTTTCTGGCACAGCTATTGGTTTTGTTGTTGTTGAGGACCGTGGAGTCGGTTCCGACTCATAGCGACCCTGCACAGGGTTTCCGAGGCTGTAAATCTTTACGGGAGCAGAATGCCTCATCTTTCTCCCATGGAGCCTCTGGTAGTTTCAAACTGCTAACCTTGATGTTGGCAGCCCTACTCGTAACCACTACGCTACCAGAGCACAGCTGTTGGTAGATCTCCATAAAATTGGCCTCCAAGATGAGAACTAGGTAAGCCATTTGTTCAGCCATAGCCTTAACACTGTTGTGGGAAATATAGAACATTTTCTCTTTTGTCTTTAGGCTCTTACTGGAGAATAATCTCCCTATATTTTACTTGATTCCAATTGTTCTTTTGGAGTGTTCAGATTACATCATGTGGGTCATGAACATGCTGTGGGACCCTATTTTTTACCCTTGCCTTCCTGTCGCATTAGCCCCAGACAGCAAAAAGCTTTACGTAGTATGTGGTAACTGCTCTGTGCGATTTAGAATAGAGTGATGCCCATAGTTTCTTGAAAATCAAATATTTAATTGACTAAGTCACAAGAAGGAAACGTATAAGACCCAAGTACTTATTTTCAATCCAGTATCCTTTCAGTAGGAATCAGAGTATGTTGGACATGGATAGTGCTGTAAAGATAAAGGAAAGCCCAGAAAAGTGGTTTGCGTGAATTGATATTACATAGTTAGTGTTTATTAGAAAAGTAGAGTCTGAGTCTTCCAAGACTTTGTAATCTCTAGTCCAAAGCTTGTTCTACCCTGTCACATTGTTGGTCTCCTATTGGATTATTAGATTTAGGCTTATATCTGTATAAACAATGATGGGAACTAAAGTTGCTCCTCTATTAAACATACCTATTTATATAGACATAGGCTGTTGATATGCCCGAGTCCATATCAGTTTTGGAGTTCTGGTGTGGTGCTATAGGATAACCACCAGACTGATAACCATAAATTCTGTGGTTCAAACCTACCAGCCGCTCCTCGGAAAACCTATATAGGGTTGCTATGAGTTGGAACTGACTCGCAGACCCTTAAAACAAAAATCATATCAATTATGACATATATCACGATAATTGTGATTCATGGCAAAATGCCTGGTACACCATTACTGTGGAAATTAGCTTCTAGTGTCAAGATTTAAGGTTCTTTTTACAACAAATTAATAGGAATGTTACGAATTCATTGTCAGTTGCAAACTGTTAGGTTGGAGTGCTCTGCTTAGTTATTTTCGTGGTGTTTGCATGTTAAAAAAAAGTCTAGCTATGCAGCTAAACCTCACGGCAGAAGTCATTACTTTCTGCTCTCTCTCTCTTTTTTTTTTCTTGCTCTCTTTTTAGAATAGACGGTTCATCAACGACATGGTGAAGATTTATTCTGTCACAACCACTAATGCAGTGGATGGGGTGGCGTCCTCATGCCGTGCTTGTGCTCTCGGTTCTGAACAGTCAGGCTCATCATGTGTCCCCTGCCCCCCAGGCCACTACATTGAGAAAGAAAGCAACCAGTGCAAGGAGTGTCCACCTGACACTTACCTATCCATACATCAGGTCTATGGAAAGGAGGCTTGTATTGCATGTGGCCCTGGGAGTAAAAGCACTCCGGTAAGTGGGTTTGCATTTCAGCTTTCCTCATGAAAGGAGATTTTACTAGAGAAATTCAAGAATGCCTTAATCATTCTCCAGGTTATATAAAGCTGTTATTATGTTGAAAAATAACTTTTTCTCTCCCGTTACATTATTGCACATTTAATGTGTTCCAGCTAAATGATAATTACTGGGGAAATAGACTATTAAGAAAAGCCCCCAAGTAAGAGTGCTTTCTAAAAAATATCAATACTGATTTCTTGTGGATATTGTTTTGGTAGAGTACATACAGTATTACTGTAGGTTGGCTATGGGATCATCTAGAAAGTAGCCAGGTTTTTGTTTTTTCTTCTTCTTTTTTTTAAGGTTTCTATTGAGTGAAAGTTTACAGGGCAGATCATCAGTTTCACATTCAACAAATCATACACCTTGTTTCATTACAATGATTATAATCCTCCCCCCCCCCATGTACTATCAGTTAACAGTATTTTTCTCTACTCACTTTCTTTTTTTAAAACAACA
>NW_006408528.1:22040430-22049092 GCF_000296735.1 Chrysochloris asiatica
TGTGAGGCATAGTGCTTTGACAAGTTCACATTTTTTAGCTCTTTTTTTTTTTTTTTTTTAAACAATCAGGCATCTATAATAATATACACCACCAAAGGGCACATTCTGCAAATCGGCCTACCATCCACCATCTCTTACTCCCTCTCTTCCCATGAGTCCTCAGCTGCTCCCTTTGTCCATGTCCCCATCTCCGCCTCCATCTCTAGTATCGCTGCTTCTCTGGATAAGGGCTCGCATCCCGCTTGTGCTCTTCTCCCTTGATGGCCTTAGGGTCCTTCGTCTCTGGACTATAAGATTAATCCCTCCCCCGTATTTGCTTTTTTTTTTTTTCTACAAAACTTCTATCTTTATAATTGTGACAGTTGCAATTAGTCATGATAACAATTACTCACTATTGAATCATAAGAATCTTATCCCCATCTCTTTTGACTTAGCCCATGCAAACCTATCTCAGTGTTCCCTATCTGCCGTATTCTTCCACCTCGTCACCCTTCTTGTATTGTCCTCCCCATCATCTGCACTATGATGTGTCTGCCTTTACCTTGTGCTCTACCATTGTATCCCTTGACCTCTCCTGAAACCCCCCACCCCAATCAATCCCACCATTGTGGTTACCTTATATTCCTTTAACTTTTCCCTCCATTTAAGACAGACTATTTTAACCTGTAATTTACCTGCCCTTCCAACCTCTGTTCCAGTGTATTTACCTTCTTTCACATTGTAATTTGTTTGATCATAGACTGATCTCCCAAATCCTCTGAATTTGTTCTGATAGTTTTATTCTGTTCTCAACTCATTTGTCAACTGACTTCCGAGTGATGATGCCACGTACGTCAATCTCTGGTTGTTGTCTGTTCTTGTTAGTTCTTTGTCCGAAGAACTCCCTTTAAGATGTTTTTCATAGCAGGGTTGGCTTTGGAAAAATACCTTAGCTCCTGTTTATCGTGGAATGTTTAGATTACACCGTTGTATTTGATTTACAGCTTTGCTGGGTAGAGGATTCTTGGTTGGCAGTTTTTTTCTTTCATATGTCTCCCCATTGCCTTCTTGTCTGAATGGTTTCTGTTGAGAAATCCGAGCTTGGTCTGATTTGCTTGCCTTTATATGTTGCACTCCTCTTTACTCTAGCTGCCTTCAGGATTCTGCCCTTATCTTTGATTTTGGAAAGCTTGATTATTATATATCTCAGTGTTTTTCTTTTAGGGTCTATCCTTCCTGGAGTTCATTGAGCTTCTTGGATGCTGATCTTTTTACTTTTCAGTATGTTAGGGAAATTTTCTTCTAGAAGTTCTTCAACTGTCTCTTCTGTGGACTTGTGTGATTCTTCCTGTTCTGGAATGCTGATAATTCCTAAGTTATTCCTCTTCGTGTTGTCCAGCATGAATCTTAGACCTTCTTCATAGTTTTTAATCCTTTTTTTCTGTTTGTTCTTCTGTCTTCGTGTTATTGAGAGATATATCTTCCAGTTCACTAGTTCTAGTTTCCATCTCTTCAGTTCTACTCCTTTGCCCTTTCAGTGTATTGTCCATTTCTGATATTCTATTATTAATTGTTTGGACCTTTTTCTGTAGGTTTTGAATTGTTTCCAATGCTGTATCTATCTTATTTGATTGTTCCTGTAGTGCTTTCCTGACTTCTTCCTTATTTTTCTCAAATCCATTGTAAAGTGTTTTGATACATTTTATAATCTTTGTTCTGAATTCACTCTCGGGCATTTCCAAAGCCTGCCCTCCTTCCAGTATGGAGTGTACTTCTACCTCCAGCTCATTTGTCTCAGTCATTTTATCTTGTTTCTGGACATGTGCTGATATGGTCATTTGTTTTTGTTTTTTGGGTATATTGGTGGTTAGTTGTGGCCTTAAAACTTAGATGGATATGTGTTTTGATTTTTTTTTTTTTATGTTTTCTGATTGCCTCCAGGTAGATGTGATCAGGAGATGGGCTTCCCTCTTCACTTTTCCTCCTGAAAAATTTCAAGATGCCACTGTTGGTTGTTATGATGTAACTCAGGATTTAATTTTCAGCCTGTTTCTTTTTCAGTCTACCTGTCCTGCTCAAAACCCCCGTTCAGGTCTTTTTCCCAGTGATAAACATTTCAAGGCCAGCTGTGGCGGTTTTGCACTGCCATTTGTTTTTAAGTGGAAACTGTCCCTTTAAATTTTGAGGAGATCTGTGCACCTGCATAGTAGAACCATCTGGGGGTGGGGGTGGGGTGTCCACTCGCTTGGGTACACCCTCTAGTCACCAGAATGGAGGTACGCAGCCAGCAAGAGGCCAATAAACAGATATGAAAAAAATAACGTCCATACCTTTATCTCTGTGGTTTTGTCAGGCATCCATGGCTGCTCTGATCCTTCCCCAGTTTGGTCTCACCCAAGATGGCTACTCAGGGAGCAGCTGAGCACCTTGGATTAGAAAGCACGGATTTCTTGGTTCAGCTATAAATTCCACTGGCTGTAGGCCTTCCAACTTTCTAAATATTCCTTTATAAGTGGTTCAGAGTTCTGGCACCATTCCCTGAGCCTGCTTGGTCCAATATTCTGTGTTGTTGCTGATGGAGCTCCTCACTGTACTTGCACTGGATCCACCATCTTGTTTGTTCCCCATCGTTTAACTTTTAGTCTGTTTTTGTCTTTGTATGTAATGTGTGTCTCTTTCAGGTAGCATACTGAAGGGTCTTAACCATTTAGCCACTCTGTCTCTTCACTGGTGCATTTAATCCATTGACAGTCAGTGTAATTATCAATAGGTATGGAGTAAAGGCTGTCATTATGTTAATTTTTTATGATGCTGTTTGTTCCTTTTTTTCTGCATGCCTTCTTGTGCTGAGTTCATGTTTTTTTGTGCTATTTTGTGTCAGTTTCTTCTTAGTTTAATGTTTCCTTGTTCTGCTTGGATCTTCATTTTCATGGTATGTTGTGAAGTATTAATTGTCTTTGAGGTTACCCTATAGTCTATTAAGTTTTACCTGCATCTAAGACAGTTTATTGTATCCTGCCATCTACTCGACCTTCTCACTACGTGGATCTCTGTTCCTGTATTTTTCCCTTCTTTGATATTGTTAATAGTTTGATCTTTGGTTGGCCTAACAGGTCCTCTGAATTCATTGTTGTACTTTTGTTCTGTTCTCAACTCTGCTATCCATCAACCTAGTTCTAGGTGGTATTACCACATCTGTCAATCTCTGGTTGTTGTCTGTTTTTGCTGGTTTTCATTCCAAAGAACTCCCTTTAGGATGTTTTGAAGCACTGGATTGGCTTTAAAAAAATCTTTGAGCTTCTGTTTATCCTGGAATGTTTTGATTGTACCATTGTATTTGATTGACAGTTTTGCTGGATAGACAATTCTTGGTTGGCAGGTTTTTTTCTTATACGTCTCCCCACTGCCTTTTTGCCTGCATGTTTTCTGCTGGGAAGTCAGAGCTTAATCTGATTTACTTGCCTTTATAGGTAACACTTCTCTTTTCCCTGGCTGCATTTAGGATTCTCTCCTTGTCTTTGATTTTGGAGACTTGATTATGATATGTCTCAGTGATTTTCTTTTGGGGTCTATCCTTCCTGGGGTTCATTCAGCTTCTTGAATATTTATCTTCTCATCCTTCAAGATGTTAGGAAAATTTTCTTCCAGAAGCTCTCCAACTATCTTTTCTTTGGACTTCTGTGATTCTTCCTGTTCTGGAATGCCAATAATTCTTAAGTTATTCCTTTTCATGTTATCTAGCATGAATCTTAGACTTTCTTTGTTGCAGACCATGTAAAGCTGGTCAGAAGTTCGAGGCCCACTGGGCCTGAGTGTTGCAGACAATGCAGGCCACAGGCTCTGAGGAACAGATTCTGGCCACCGGGCAGTCATAGCAAATTGTTTTTCATCTTAGTGTTCAGTTATGTTTTTTTATTTATTTCCAGACTTGAGCCCTTACTATCCACAGATAAATGTAATATTTTCCTAGAGCCGAGACTGTAAAGGTTTCAAGGTTAAACCTTTCTCCAAAGGATTAACTAAAAATAGCTTAGCTACTTCCCGGTTCTTTGTTCTATAGACAAAAGGACATCCTCCCTAAACCTGTCCCAGGTGCAGGCTATTCAGCCAAAGTTCCTGAAAACCTGGCTCAGGAAGCCAAAACAGCGGGACTCCTCCCAAGCCTTTTGTCCTTCCCTTTCACCTTCCCCCAACTGAGCTCAAGGGCTATAGATATGTTAATTGAACCTGAGAAATCAAGTTGCGGGCCTGGGATTCAAACCAGCGAAGTACGATGTAAAGTTGCCTGAATGTCTGGAGAATTACGTATGCTAGCTGTACCTTGTCTTGGTCCCTCCCAGCTTGGTGTGAAGCTCCTCCCCTAAATAAAACGGAGACGCAGGCCGGTCCAGGTGTGCATTACAGGCAGGCGGTGAAAGCGAGCACTACAGCTTGCAGGTCATGCATTACAGTCATGCGGTAGAGCGTGCTATACGGCTGTCTAGGCATGCGTTACTGACCAGCTAGTAAGGGGTGCGTACCGCCCGCTTAGCTAAGATGTTTACTATGTGGGATCTTACTGCCCTCCTGGCTAATATGTTCACCACGCCTGATCTGCCGGATGCCAGTAATGCATCCACCCTGGTTTTGGGATGCCTCTTTGTCTCTCTCTTCGTGTCTTTCTGTGTATTTTTCTGTTATCCTTATCGCTGCCAGATATCCCCTCCTCGTGAACCAAACACTCGTGAACAGCCAAACAACTATGTCGAGGCCAGTCCTTGACATTTCTTTAGACTTTTAAATCCTTTTATCTGCTTGCTCTTCTGTCTTATCAGTATTGAGAGATTTGTCTTCCAGATCTCTGGTTCTGGCTTCCATCTCTTCCATTCTACTCCTTTGCCCTTTCAGTGTATTGTCTATTTCTGATATTTTGTTATTAATCATCTGGACTTCTTTTTGCAGGTTTTTGTTTCCGATTCCATATCTATCTTGTTTGATCACTCCTGTAGCACTTTCCTGACTTCTTCCTTATTTTCCTCCACCCCTTTTTGGACATTTGAATTTATTTCCATATCATTCTTCAGATTTTTTCTCAGGTGGATCCAGAGCCTGCTCTTCTGCTGGAAAATATGTGTCTGCTTCCAGCTCATTTGTCTCAGTTACTTTTTTCTGTTTTTGGACATGTGTTGAGATCTTTAACTGTGTTTTCTTGGACATTTTCAGTAGTTTTGTGGGAATTTAATGCTTAAGTGGATGCATGTTGCTTTGTTGTTAAGCTTACTGAGCATCTCCTGGTGGATATGATCTGGAGATAGGCTTCCCTTTTCACATGTAATGCCTAGCAGCTGGTATTGGCTCTTGTCCAGATTGTGGGGTATTACAGGGTATGATAGTAGCTTGGCTATATGTGCACAGTTGCTGTCTCTTCTTAGGTAAGTTAGGGTGAGAAATCTCCAACCACTGGGGAAAGAGTGAGGACAAAAGGACCAAAGACAGAAACAACATAAAAGCAGATACAGAAACCACCAATCAAAAACAAAGATAAAAATTGTGATTGACTGTCCAGTGGCCTTTTCTGTGCAGGCAGGTATAAAGGGTCCCACCCAGGTCAATTTTGGGGCTGGTTCCCAGAGTCAGACATCACAAGAAGCAGCCTGCGGGTTTCCTCTCTGTGTCGTGGGAAAACTGTGGGTGCAATGCTGGACCCTTTTAGGGGTATGCTCCCATGTCTTGGCTGGACAGCAAGGGCATGATTGGAATGAAGAGGAAAGATACATGAAAAATGAAAAGTGAGAGATGAAAAATTGGTCACACCTCTCCCTCCAGACACTTAGCTCCACACCTTCTAGTGCTGGGTCACTGCTTCCACTTGGCTGTGGCCCTGCCCTCTGAGCTCAGGACCTCTGGCTGGCGGGATAGATTCAGCCGGGATCGATTCAGAAATCACTGTATTTTGTTTCCACAGGGAGATTTCTCCATAGGTGGGCACAGGTAACTGGTGCCTGGAACCTTAAACAAGATCCAAAACTCTGCAGCTGTTCTTTCTCTGCTTTTCTGGGTTTTAGCAGAGGACCTTTCACTATTTTTGTCTCTGCTTACCCACCCCCAAACCAGAAGTCCCCTTGTCTTAAAGTTTTAAGGGCATAGACTGATGTTATATTATAGGTGAAAGAGAAACAATGGCTTTAATATCTACTGAAACTGCTGTAACAGGAAGTTTATAGTATTTCCTAATTCTGCTTTTAATAAACAAATCTTATAATAATGTTATTCTGACTTTAAAATATTTTGAACTTTTCCTAGAAAAATCTAGTTCAAGGTTATGAATTCTCTATATTAGTTTGGTGAGATAATGTCACTAGTAAAAGGAAAGTATCTAAATAGCTATCAAAACTAGAACTTAGTTTTGAAATACATTTTTAGTAGCAGGTTGTCTTAGGCCAGATTTTCTAGAGTGGCAAAACCAGTGAAACATATATATGTATGTTGTTGTTGTTAAGTACCATGGAGTCGGTTCTGACTCATAGTAACCCTGCACAGGGTTTCCAAGGCTGTAAACCTTAACTATAGCAGAAAGCCTCATCTTTCTCCCGTGGAACAGCTGGTAGTTTTGAACTGCTGACCTTGAGGTTAGCAGCCCAATTCGTAACCACTACGATATGTATGTTGTTGTTGTTGTTGTTATGTGCCGTGGAGTCGGAACCGACTCATAGCGACCCTGTACAGGGTTTCCGAGGGTGTAAATCTTTACGGGAGTAGAAAGCCTCATCTTTCTCCCGCGGAGCAGCTGGTAGTTTCAAACTGCTGACCTTGCGGTTCACAGCCCAAGTCGTAACCACTACGCTACCAGAGCTCCTTGTATGTATAGAGAAGTTTATTATCAAGGTAAGAACTTATAATTGCAGAGTTCCAAATCCCCATTGAAGAGAGAGAGAAAGTCCCTCCCACATGTCCATTATAATGGGAGCAGGCCAAACCACCAAGGAAGCATCCCTTCAATTGATTGACTATTCAGAGCCACTCATCATAGAATTAAACTAAGCTTGTGTTAGGTTTCATCACCATAGGAATAAGCAAATCCTGGCTTAGTCAAGTTGATACAAAACCCTAACCTTTACCCAGTTGATCCTTTCTTTCTTGCTGCATTGTTTTGTTTTTGTTTTTCTTTTTTTTACATTTTTTCATCTTTTATCAAAGGACCACTCAGTTTGCTACAGTGACTGCATTTTCTACCATGAGAAAGAAAACCAGAGTTTGCACTATGACTTTAGCAACCTCAGCAGTATTGGCTCCTTAATGAATGGCCCAAGTTTCACCTCTAAAGGAACAAAATACTACCATTTCTTCAATATCAGTTTATGTGGACATGAGGTGAGTTCTGGCTGTCAAGGTGAGATGTAGCTATTTTACATTTTGGATTGATATTTTCTTGTCTAATGGACCAGTAATGTTTCTTTGGAAACTTACAATCAAGTGTCAGAAACTGAGCTTTGATTATTTGAACCCTCTGTTGGCTCCAAGCACATTGGCATCTTTTCCCATCAAATGCAACCTTGCCTGCTTCTCAATCTATCAAAGCACTTATCCAGTCAGTTGAACCCCAAGGCTTACAGCTATGTAAGTGCTTTATGGAGCTTTCATTTTTTCTAAAAGTGGGTCAGACTTGCCAATCCCAGCTATTTCTCAGTCAGGCAACTCTAGTGTGAAAGTTTTACTAGGACTTATATCATCAATTTTGTTTTAAAAAATGAAAAAAGACTTAAAAGAGGACAATTATCCAAAAATAAAAAGGAGGTATGTAGGTGACAAATGTCATTTCATTAGGTAAGCCTTTGTTAATAAAATACTGTAAGCAATGGACTTTTATGTTTTTTGAGAATCATTGGAACCTTAATTGATACTGGTGGTGGGCAGAGTCAGAGAACCCTTATGCTAAAAATCTTTTTGAATACATAGAATGGGGTTGGGAAGTACGTATACACCATTAACAAGAGTGAAAAACTAAAATAGGATGTTTTTTCATATCACTATTTAGACTCCTGTATCTCTAATTTTCTTTCTTATGAGAATATGGGCCAAACTTTGTGCAAATATAAGCATATCTAATAATGACAGCAGTTTTCAAGCAAAAGGATCTATAGATTTTACATGGCATGATATTTGTCCTGTCCTGACATTACACAGGGTAATCTAACACTTTCACTTGATTGATCAGTAACTCAGTTCACTCCACAAATTAATAGATATTGAGTACATGTTATGTGCCCAATAGATGTGAAGTAGTGAATAAGATTAAGTTCATTATGAATCAAATTTCTCAATCTTATTTCCATATTACCAATACCTCTTCTGTCTTTTTTACTCTCCTCCTCTGTCATCCTTCTCTTTTCTTTTACTTAATACTTCTTCTTATTTCTTAATGTTTTCTTCCACCACTAATCTGTCAGTTTGTTGTACATGGTGGCTTGTGAGTTGCTGTGATTCTGAAAGCTATGCCACCGGTATTTTAAATACCAGCAGGGTCACCCACAGTGGACAGGTTTCAAATGAGCTTCCAGATGAAGACAGACTAGGAAGAAGGAGAGACGAACTACTTCCAAATATTTAGTCACTGAAAACCTTATGAATAGCAGAGAAACACTGTCAGATATACTGCCAGAAAATGAGTCCCTCAGGTTGGAAGGTGCTCAAAATGTAACTGGGG
>NW_006408528.1:22050167-22060026 GCF_000296735.1 Chrysochloris asiatica
TTTGGTTCTGTAATGAAAACCTCTTGGAAAGAATTCAATTAGGCTAGTATTGTTAGATACACTAAGAAAGAGAATTATTTATACTTTCTTTTCTTTCATTAGTGCAATTTCTACATCTGTGACCAACAAAATAATGCATAAAGTCAAATTGAACTGCAAAGTCAGCAGATCAGCCTTACCAGCATCTCCCGGAATCTCTAAACACGGTCGCTATGAGTTAGAACTAACTTGTCGGAACTTAACAACAGAAGCATTTTCTTCTACATTTCTTTATAGCAGGCTTAGTTTACAGTGGTGCTGCAATATATTTGTTGTTGTTGTTAGGTGCCTTCAAGTCTGTTTTGACTCAGTGACCTTGTGCATCTCAAAATGAAACAGTGCCTGGTCCTGTGCCTTCCTCACAATCATTGCTATATTTGAGACCATTGTTGCTGCGGCTGTGTCTGTCTGTCTCATTGGGCTTCTTCCTTTTTATTGCTGACCTACTTTACCAAATGTGTTCTTCTCCAGCAGCTGGTGCCTCCTGATAACATGTCCAAAGTTTGTGAGATATTGTGTCTCCATTATTGCTTTTAAGGTATATTTTGGCTGTACTTCTTCCAAGACAGATTTGTTTGTCTTCAGAGAAAGACAAAAACATAAATAACAGATGTTGATTTTTCTTCATTCTTTAGTCTTTCCCATTAAATGTCCAACTTTTACATGCATATGAGGTCATTGAAAATAATCATGACTTGGGTCAGGGTCATCTTATTTGCTCTTGAACACTTTAAAAAGATCTTATGTAACAGGTTTGCTCAATGCAATAAAGTCATTTGATTTCTTAACTGCTGCTTCCATAGACATATGATAGTGGATCCAAGAAAAATGAATGAATTCTTTGACAACTTCAATGTGTTCTCCATTGATCATGATGATGTTTATTGGTCCAATTGCAAAGATTTAAGCATGTGCTGTATTTAAATGGAGTTCCCACATGGCACAAATGGTTAAGCATTCAAATACTAACCAGAAAGTTTATGTGTCAAACCTACCAGATACAACTAAGAAGAAAAGTCTAGCAATCTGCTTCTAAAAGGTCACAACCTTAAAACCCCAACAGAGAACAGTGTACTCTGGCACTCATGGGGTCACAATGAGTCTGAATCACCTTGATGACAGCAGCAGCATATTGAAACAGTCTTCCAATTTTTATAGATTATACCTTCCAACTACCCTACAGATGTTTTTAAAAGTAACCCCTGTATTCATTCCTTCAACATATTGTGTGGTTGAACAGATACACATCATCATTGAATTAACGAATAGAGCAATTAAGAAACTTGCAGTGGTCAGCAGTGTAGAACTCAGATGTCATCTTGGGATTTTGTTACAATATGACTTACATTTTCTTCTTCAGACAACAAATTACCTTTCTGCCATATAAAACAGTAGGAAGAGCAAATCTTTTGCCTTAAATTAAATCTTCACCAGCAGTTTTCTAATCTCTTTGTATGCATTGTTGTTCTTGAATTGAGGATTTTATAGATGGTGTTTATTTTCTTAAATTAGATAGCTTTCATTTAGCATAGCTGATGCTGTGGTCAGGAGAATTATGAGCCTTGAATTATCCTATTAATTATAATGCAATCGCTCTGAACCCTGGTGAATGTTGGAATTGTCTGGGGAGCTTTTAAAAAATACTGGTACCTGGGCCCCACACCAGATCATCTCATTCAAAATCTCTAGTGTGAGGAGAGAATCACTGTTCTATCAGAATTTCTAGCTTGTTGAGATTTATATTTAGTGACCAACTTCCAATGAAACCTCTCCTTTATGATGTTCTTTTCCTAGGGTAAGAAGATGGCTCTCTGTACCAACAACATAACAGATTTTACAGTAAAGGAAATGGTTGGAAAGTCAGATGATTACACAAATTTGGTAGGTGCATTTGTATGCCAATCAACTATTATTCCTTCTGAAAGTAAGGGTTTCCGAGCAGCTTTATCATCACAGTCCATCATTCTGGCAGATACATTTTTAGGTAAGTTTTCTTTGGCTTACATATGCATGTATATATATATACTTATTTATTTCAAAATGATGTTACTGAAAAATTGTGACTGTATTGGTGTTTACCACAGATGATTAAGACCCACAGATAACTCTAAATTATGATTTTATTAACAGGACTAAAAGGTTCCCTACAACTGGGATCTATTAATGAATCTCAGTGAGTTTAAGAAACTTCCCAATTTAAATATTAACTCATATGTGAGATGACATTTTTCTAAAGAGTGGGTCTATATCTTTCAATTGATTGTTTAGGAATTTAAGAGGCAACATAGTTTTACAAACCAAGTTTAAAAAAAATCAAAACAGTATACAAACACATTCCAAATAATAATTTCTGACAAGAGTTCTCATCATCTTTTTTCTTATACCAGAAGTAAATCGGTGACAAGTAGCAAAGCTGAGAGTTCTATGATGTATTCCCCATTTCCCTTTTGCTTTTTTTTTTGTTGTTGTTCTGGAAGGTACAGGGAAGGTTTAAGAGGAATATTGGCTTGTAATTAGATTTTTTTAGGGATCAGTAACATTAAAATATCTAGGATAGGTGTTATAAGTCTGTGGTTTCAACAAGTTTTTGAGATGAAATGATTTCCATTGTGCGACCAGATTTGAGAATCATTGCCTAGATGCCAGAGGAATTTAGCTTAAGCTTTCAGCACGTTGGCCAGTTACAAGTTTTGCACCCTCAAAACTCTGGTGTCAGAAGCAATGGATGCCCATATTGCTTGCACTTTGGCTCTACCACCATTTTATCTATAAGAGATGGGACAAACATGCTTTTCTTGTGTTAAGCAAATTTTGAAGTTAGATTCTAGAAGTTATTACAGCCTTTAAATTTTTGTTTTATCAAATAATGTCTTTACTGAATGTGAGTAAATAAAGTTCTATTAGTAAAGTAGTATATATTCATTGGACAAAAGTCAGAGGTGAAGAATTTTAATAGTAGATTTTGAAATGTTAGAACTGGAAGAGACTTTAAACATAATCTAAATTACTGTAAACATTTTACATATTCAGAAAATAAGACCCAGGGAAGTGAAGTGACTAAAGCAAAATTAGAAAGCCAGAAAGTACAGTATTTCTCTTTCATCCTGGAAACTTTAGGAACATTTTATTGTTGCTTTAAATACATTGGTTTTATATAATGTTTCTGGTAAAATGACATTAATCAAAATAAAATTTTGTTCAGACATACAGAGACTAAATAACCCTAATTTTCCCATATTGCTTAATAGTTTCTTTTTTAATTGTCATCTAGGAGTGACAGTTGAGACAGCATTGCATAATATTAATATAAAAGAAGACATGTTCCCAGTTACACCAAGTCAAATACCAGATGTGCATTTCTTTTATAAGTAAGTGAAGATATCTCCTTTTATCATCTTTATTTTAAAATTCAAAAGGAACTTATGCATATATAGATTTTATTTCTTTTATGGATTGTGTGTTCTTAGCAACAGGAAAAGTATATGAAGGGGCATCAAAAAGTTCATGGAAAAAATCCATGTTTTCAAATTCCATTTTTCCATGAATTTTTTGAAGCTCCCTCCTGTTATTATGTCACCTCAGAGTGCCTAGTATAGCAGCTTTCTTTTTGTTGTTGTTAGGTGCCATCAAGTCCATTCATGGTGACCCTATTCACAACAGAAATAAACATTGCCACATCCCACACCATCCTCCCAATTGTTATGTTTGAGCCAATTGTTGCTGCCATATATCAGTCCACCTTAGTGGGACTCTTGTCTTTTTCACTGACCCTTCACTTTACCATGCATGAAGTCCATCTCCAGGGACTAGCCCTTCGTGACAACATATCCAAAATATGAGCTATAAAGTCTCATCATCTTCTCATCTAAGGAGCATTCTGTCTGTAATTCTTTCAAGACAGATTTATTTTTTTTCTTCTAGTAGCTTGTACTTGATAGAAAATCAGTAATTGGTTCTTAAATGAAAGATAGTAAAAAATAGGAAGTTTGGAATATTCTGAAAGCCTTATATAATTTTTCTCAAATATATATAAAAGCTTTTAAATTAGGCTATACAGTGACTTTATTGTCTGGGCAGTAATTGTAACTGGTAAACCAACATAGCAGCCTAACTAGATACTACCTGTTTCCTTTAAATTTTTTTTTTTTTTATTACTATGATAGCTATACATATTGATGACTGCTTATCACTTTCCTGAGAAAGTAATCAACTTTTCAAAGGCAATGAAATAAAATGAGCTCAATTTTATTACACTTATAAATTAGTGAACTTTAATGATTTTATCATTGACTCCTACAACATAATAACAATTGCATGTACAATATTTTTTGTCTTTGTGATCTGTGTCCTATCTGTTTTGTGAAATATCCTCTGCCTTACAATAGGTCTTCTACAGCTACCACATCTTGTACTAATGGTCGGTCAACTGCTGTGAAAATGAGGTGTAACCCTAATAAACCTGGAGCAGGAATGATTTCAGTCCCCAGGTATTCTTATGTGTATATGGTTATTCCATACTTATTATAAAGATGCCCAGAATTT
The DNA here is from genome assembly GCF_000296735.1 of Chrysochloris asiatica. Taxonomy (NCBI): domain Eukaryota; kingdom Metazoa; phylum Chordata; class Mammalia; order Afrosoricida; family Chrysochloridae; genus Chrysochloris; species Chrysochloris asiatica. Next base: position 22,054,749 of record NW_006408528.1, read on the forward strand.
TATATTATTTTCAAGCATTAACTTTTATGCATGTAAGAATTTATAGGTTTTTGTTGGAGGGATATGCTACATTTCTATTAACAAGGATTGATCCTTTCTCAATCACAATACTTCCCAGCCTCCTTAATGACATTTTCTCATCTTGTTGGTCTCAAGAGTCCAATTTTCTTGAAAATTGTTCAAGTAATACTCAATTAACTATAATAATTTGTATTCTTGTATGTATTCTTACTGTTTAGCCTTCATTTCTTTGAGACCTGGACTAGGACTTTCTTGAGCTACCATACTGGATCTACAGTAGATAGCTGGGTTATCTAGACTAAGTAGTCTAATGTCTGAGTCATAGTTTCTCTATAAGGAGAGGGGAGGGAATCCAGGGTAGATAATTTGTGTGATTTATTTCTAACTCTTCAGTTTTCTGATTAATGGTGTTGGAATTAGTAGACAGCTCATCTAATTGATTGTGATTGAGGCAACAAGTCTCCACAGTCTAGATGTGATGAATGTGGTCTAATATAGGTCAATGAAAAAGAGGAAGACCTCCAATGAGATGGATTGACACAGTGGTAACATCAATGGGCTCAAATGTAACAATAACTGTGAAAATGGTGCAGGACCAGGCACTGTTTCATTCTGTTGTGCATAGTCTCTATGAGTGAGGACCAACCTGATTACACCTAATAGCCACATAGAGAGCCTTGGTGTGGTGTTGTAGGATAAGCACTGGACTAGTAACTGCAGGGTCCACAGTTCAAACCCACCAGCCTCTCTTGGAAAACCTATATAGCATTGCTGTGAGTCAGAACCACTTGATGGCACAACAACAACAACAGTATGTGTAAGTGGAGGTCCTGCTATGACACTGTAGCACTGAACTGCTACCCTATTAGCAAAGTTGGTGGTTCAGCCCACCACCTACTCCTTGGAAACACTATACAGGGTCACTGTAAGTCAGAACTTACTTGGCAGCAATTAACAACAACAACAATGACATATGAGCAGCTGAGAACACTAGAGGAGATTAAGCAACTTCATTGACACAGAATTATCAACTTAATGTCAAGGCTGCCTTTGTAACATGGGACACTTATATGCCTCTTCATTTTTATTTTTCACAGTTCTTTATTACTTAGTAGTATATTGTTCTAATTGTTTGCATTGAAGTTCTATTGGATTATAGTTTTACTTACAGATTTTTCTCTATCAAAACACAAAAAGTATATATATATACATATATTTTTAAAATGAACTGACTTTAATTATGTGGTTGAGAGTTTCACAGTGTCCCTCGGGAGATTTTAAGGGCTCTGTCTTATGTCACCAGGAGAAGAAATCAGTGATCTAAGAATTTTTGTGTATCTTAAAATTAATTACAGTGGTAATACAGTATTTTCAGGTTGTTTAGATGCAACGGCACGCTGACATTCACCTCTTACCAGCTGTGTTTCTCTGGTTCTCATAAACCTATGAATTCATTTATCTTTTCACCTGTTCTTGGTAAGAGAATCCTATGATTAGAGGAGTATAAAATAAAAAATAATAGCCATCAGTGCAAGAAATAAGGAGCCAGAGGCTCAAAGGCATCACCATGAAGGATCCTCTGTCAGTGACAGGCTGGAGATAGCAGACCAGGACCCTGTGGTTTGCATCTATGACAGAAAACCACATTTAAGCAAAGTTGTATTCTGAGATCCCAGCAATAAAAGCACAAATATTTCACCATTCTCCAATATTCCACCGTAGAGATTTGAAGGTTCGTGTTTTGAATCTAGCTGACCTCTCTTTGACTGGCCTTCAGGAGTCTACCTGGATGACCTCGAGGTCTCACATTCTCTGACTCAACCAGATAATGTTACTAGAGACCAGGCCTGCCCTTTAGAAAGCGTATCACTCTATCAGACTCTTCCAAAGTAGGTTCTGATGCTTTAAAGTGAAATATAGAAGATAGTCTCATGGTCCTAACTATGGCATCTAGGAACAGATTTTTTATTTCTTGTGAATAGTGGGAAAGATAAGTTTTGTTTTGTTTTTGCCATCAGCAGTCTGCTGCTTAGGGAACATGACTGTCTTTGACAAGTGTGATAGTTAAGGTTTTATGTCAGCTTGGCTGGAATAGGATTCTCAAGATTCCCTGCAGCATACTACCTTGAAGTGTCTGTTTTAAAAATAGATTTGTGGGCTTTCCCTACAAAATCTTTGCATATTGAACCTAGGAGTATTAATTTAAAAAAACAAAACAAAAACAAAGTAAAGCACATATTAAAATTTGAGAACTATTACTCTTAATGTACATTTTGGAGATTTGGCTTTCTTTCTGAGATAGATTCTATGAAATTTGTTCTGCAATTTGGTATTCTGGAAAGCTACTTTAAGATGTTGTGTTCTGCAGGTTGGGATCCTTCAACCATGTTTTGATCAAACTTCACCTATGGTAGTTAGAGAGTCCCTGGGTGGTACAAATGGTGAACATGTTCAGCTGCTCACCAAAAGACTAGCAGTGAGTCAACCCAGAGTTACCCTGGAAGAAAGGGCGAGTGACCTACTTTAGAAAAGTCATCTACTGAAACCCTATGGAACATAGTGCTACTGTGACCTGTGGGCTTTTCCACAAGTTGGAATTAACTCCATAGTAAATTGTAGCTGGCATAATTATGATGTACACGCACTTAGAGGGCCTCTATGGTATGGCATAATGGGTTAATGAGCCAGACTGCAAAGCTGTTTGAACTGCAAGGTCGGCAGTTCAAGCTCACCAGCCATTCCTCGGAAACCCTATATAGGGTCACTATGGGTCGGCACTGACTCGATGGCACTTCATAACAACAACAACACCAACAAGGGAACTGTTCAGACTCTTGGTGTGGTGCTGTAGGATAAGCACTTGACCACAAGGTTGGTTTGAATCACAAGGCCAGTGGTTCAAACTCATCAGGCATTTCTTGGAAACACTATACAGGGTCACTATGGGTCATAACTGACTCAATGGCACTTTACAACAACAGCAGGGAACTATTCACATCTCATAACCTAAATGTATTCTTGAATCAGTTTCCCATCAGAGCACAAGGGGGAGCTCAAAGATCAGAACATGGAACACAGGAGTTTTATCTAGAATCATTACAATTTTTTTTTTAGCTGAAGGACTGATTGAAGATTTCCCACTAATACTAAATGAATGTTAATCAAGTCAAAAGGCTACTTTTGAAGCAGACTTACTGTGCATGATTTGTTTTTTTTTTACTTTAAAATCTTGAGGGGAGAATGGGAGTTTCAGTGAGAAGTGTCATGGGCCAACTGCAAAAATCTCTGAGGGGAGGCTCTGACAGTTAGAAAGGGATGTCACCCTTCCGTGGCCAAGAATCTTAGCCACCCAGGCAAAGGTGACTTTGGCAGCAGTGATGTTGGTGGAGGCTCTGTATTCTTAGTGACCTGGGAAAATGTCCCAAACTCCCAAGTCCTGGGAAAATGAGAATCTTATAACTGAAAGTAAAAGAGGCAGAAAGAAAGAATTATGTGTTCTCTGTATGTCTCAGGTGAAATAGAGAGGGAAGCCAAATTATCTAGAGTACCTATTAATCTGCAATTAGCACAGCTAACCTGTCCATTTGGTTGAGCAGCTGTAGTTGGTTTCTGGTTTCACTAAGTGTCTGGAGGATGTGAGACAATTTAAGTAAAAAGTCATCAGCATGATGTAGATGAAATTTGAGAGTTGCAGTACTCTGGTAGTGTAGTGGTTACGAATCGGGCTGCGAACCTTAAGGCCAGCAGTTCGAAACTACCAGCTATTCCACGGGAGAAAGATGAGGCTTCCTGCTCCCATAAAGATTTACAGCCTCGGAAACCCTGTACAGGGTCGCTATGGGTCGGAACCAACTCGAAGGCACATAACAACAACACAACAACAAGTACACTTTTAAGATCATCTAGTACAGTTTCTACTTTCAGTAGCAAATAAACTTCTAATATAACAAACCACTGTTGTTGTGTGCTTTCGAGTCAGTTCCAACCCACAGTGACATTGTATAGTTTCTGAGGAATGGTTGGAAACTTGAACTGCCAACCTTACCATTCAAACTGAATTTGCAGTCCAGTACAATAACTTACAGCACCACACTAGAACTCCCATATTCTTCTTAAATAGAGGCCCTTCCAATTTCCTCTTTTTTCCCTTAAGAACAAGGCAGATAGGAGAAGATTTAGGCAGATTTGCATGGACTAAATGGAACAGAGGTAAATACTGATGTATACTCAACCTTGGAACAAAAGGATTCAGTGATACAGGGATTGAGGCGTAGTCTGAATGGGTAAAAGAGGGGAAGTAATGTTAAGATGCTTGACTGTCTTACAAATCTTGCTTTCCCTAGTCTATTATTGTAAAATAGACATTTGAGAGGGAGAGAAAGGAAGAGCCAGAACCATGAATATAGAAAGCTTGTAAGCCAGTCTTCAGCCTATAACTGGAACTTGCCCAATGAAAGAGACTTCCTGTGGAGCCGTTGTAGTATATAAGACCTAAGGTAGAATACTGATACCCATCCAGAATCTTCTGAGGTGGGAGATTTCCACTTGTAAAGACAAGCAGACCAGCCTGGAGCAGTGAGGGGAACAGAAGATACTTCTTGAAAGAAAGACCAGCAGGAAAAATCAAAAACAAAAATGGCAGTCTGATTGACTACTACAAGAACAAGCAAATTGTTCACTGGGGAACCATCAAGGCAAGCAATCAAGTCTCTTCAGGGCAAACCACTTCCCAAGACTGAAACTCAAAGGGAGTACACAAGCAGGCATGTAATCTTGCTGGCGACAATGTTGGTGTACCGATGAGGGGAAATGTTGGAAAAGCAGCAATGAAGATATGGGCTGAGTAGGACTACATTCAATAGACTCCTGTCAACCTAGAGTGAGACCTGGTTGGCCAGCAGTATGGTGAGACGTGGGCACTCCTGAGCCCATGGACAGTGACATAGCCACAGAGTGGCTTCACTAGAGCAGAGAGTGAAGCATCTAGCTGATATGAAGTGAGGGGAGATGCACAAGACACCCATACTTGCAGATAGTATCCATTTGACCTAACTTCAATGGTTGGATGGTCAGAACTTCACTAGAGGAAGAAAGAAGAGAGAAAAAAAAAAGTGTTGTTGTTGTTAGGTGCTATCGATTCAATACTGACCTATAGTGGCCTTATGTACAGCAGAATGAAACACTGCATGATCCTAGACCAACCTCACTACTGTTGCCACGCTTGAGCCCGTAGATGCTGCCACTTGGCCAATCCATC
>NW_006408528.1:22061861-22104946 GCF_000296735.1 Chrysochloris asiatica
TTCCTCCACATCATCATCTCTACCTCCATCTCTGGCATAACTGGTTCTCTGAATAGGGTCCCACACTCTGCTCCTGCTCTTCTCCCTTTATGGTCCCAGGGTTCTCTGCTCTTGGACTGCAAGATTAACCACTGCCCTCTTTTTGTTACAAAATGTCTACCTTTACATTTGCAACAATCGCAATCAGTCCTGATAACAATTACTGTTGAACCATAAGAGTCATATCCCCCGCCCCCCCATCTCCTTTTACCATCCCTATCTAGACAGGTTGAAAACCACTTAGTGGAGATTCTAACTTCCCCCAAACATTCTGTAACTAAACTCCCTCTTGATAACTTCTAAATCAGTCACTTCATGCCTTTATAGTCCCCCCCCCCTCCCAATTTTAGGTAACAAATGTCTAAATTGTCCATCCCTATCAACCCTGTGTACAGAGGGGGTAGGAATGATCCTTGCTGTGAATATTCCTTCCCTCTTAAGCTACTACATCCATAAAATGCTAAAGCAAATGGAAGAAATGAGGAGGTCCAAGAGCTGAACAGAAAATTTCAAAGATCAGCTCGAGAAGATAAAGCCAAATATTAACAAAATGTGCAAAAAGATCTGGAATCAGAAAACCAAAAAGGAAGAACACGCTCAGCATTTCTCAAGCTGGGGGAACCAAATAACTAAATTACTTTGAATCAAATATTTTAACAATTAAAAAATTAAGCTGCTGTTGAGTTGTGTGGTTCCTTAGAGTCACTCATAGTACCTGTGTACAACAGAATGAGACACTACCTGGTCCTGAACCATCCTCACAGTGGCTGTACTAAGTTTGTACCACTTGTTGCAGTCACTGTGTCAGTCCATCAAGCTGAGGGTCTTCCTTTTTTATGCTGACCTTCTTCTTTACCAAGCATGATGTTCTTCGCCAGAGACTGATCCCACCTGATAACTTGTCTAAATATGTGTGATGAAACCTTGCTATCCTCACTTCTAAGGAGCTTTCTGGCTGTACTTTTTCCAGCAGAGATGTGTTCATTTCTCTGATTCATGGCTCAATTATTATTCTTTACCAACACCATAATTCAAAAGCATTAAATCTTCTTTGGTCTTCCTTATTCATTGTTCAGCTTTCACATGCATATGTTGTTAGGTTGTTGTTAGGTGCAATCAAATGAGTTCCAACTCATAGTGACCCTGTGCACAACAGAGTGAAATATTGCCTGGTCCCACACAATCATAGCAATAATGGTTAAACAACATAAAAAGGTATTTGTCATGAATAAGTCTTTAGTCATGTGATCTCCCAGCACTATTTCTATCGCCAAAGCCATATTTTCTAACTACTGATCCTTTCTGTTAGTGTCTAACTTTTGCATTCCAATCACCAATAATTATCATTACATCTTAATTGCATGTTTGATCAATTTCAAATAGAAGAAGTTGGTAGAATTTTTCAATTTCATCATTACCTGCTTTAGTGGTTGTTGCGGAAATTTGATGAATAGTGTTATTAATTGGTCTTCCTTGTAAGTATATTAATATTATCCTATCACAGACAGCATTATTCTTCAAGATACATTTTGAAATGTTCTTTTTAATGATGAATGTGATTCCATTCTTCTTCAATTTGTTATTCCTGGCATAATAAACTATATGATTGTCAGTTACAGAATGATTAAAATCAGTTATCCAACTCACTGATGCCTACGATATCAGTCTTTATGCATTCCATTTCATTTTTGACAACTTCCAAATTTCCTAGAACATTACATGTTCCAATTATTAATGGGTGTCTACATCTGTTTCTCCTCAGTTTGAGTTTTGCCCCATCAGCAAATGAAGGTCCCAACAGCTTTACTTCATTTGTGTCATCACAGTCAAGTCTGCTTGAGGAGGCAGCTCTTCTCCAGTCATAATTTGAGTGCCATCCTACCTAAGAGGCTCATCTTCTGGCACTATATCTGACAGTATTCTGGTGCTATTCATTGTGTTTCAATATTCAGTACTCTGGTGCTGAGAGTGTTTCACTCCTATTTGTAAGCGTTTCAGTGGCTAAATATTCAGAAGTAATTTGCCTCTCCTTTTTCCTAGTCCTTTTTAGTCTGGAAGCCCAGCTAAAACCTGTTAACAAAGGATGACCTTACTTGTATTTAAAATACTGGAGGCATAGCTTCCAGCATCACAGCAACATACAAGCCACCACAGTATGACAAATTGACAGACAAGTGGTAGATATACGAGGCCACTGAAAATTCCATGTCTTGGGTAAGGCACACTTTAGTCTTTTGAGTAACATCTTTGTTTTTCTTAACACTCTGAGATCTTTTGCAGCAGATTGTCCAGTCAATATACCATCTGATTTCCTGACTGCTCCTTCCATGGATATTTATTATGGATCTAAATATCATGAAATCCTTAACAATTTCAGTCTTTTCTTTGTTGATCGTGATGTTGTTTACTGACCCAGTTATGAGAATTTCTGTTTCCTTTTATGTTGAAGTATATAATCCATAATAAAGTCTGTAGTCTTTGATCCTCATCAGTAGTACTTCAAATCCTTTTCACTTCTAGCAAGCAAGATTATGTCATCTGCATATCACAGGTTGTTAATGAGTCTTCCTCCAATCCTGATGCCGCGTTCTTCTTTATATAGTCCAGCTTCTCAGATTATTTGTGAGTAATTATGATGAAAGACTATTATCCTGATACACATCTTTCCTGATTTTCAGTTATACTGTACGCCTTATTTTGTTTGAATGACTTTCTCTTGGTCTGTGTGCAGATTCTCCATGAGCACAATTCACAATTAAGTGTTCTGAAATTCTCATTTTTTACATGTTATCCATAGCTTGTTATGATCCTCACAGTCAAATGTCTTTGCGTAAGTCACAAGTAGACATCTTTCTGGTATATCTGCTTTCAGCCAAGATCCATCTGATAACAGCAATGATATCCCTCATTCCATGTCCTCTTCTGAACATGGCTTGAATTTCTAGCAATTTCCTATCAGTGTAATGCTGCAACAGTTTTTGTTTTGTTTTGTTTTCTTACATTTTTTATTGTGACTGGAGTGGTTAACAGACAAGATCATCAATTTAACATTCAACAAATTCTACACTTGATTTCATCTCTGTGATTGCTATATTTTCCATGCAACAATGGTTCTCTACTTCCTACCTGTGATTCCTATTTCCATTCCACCCACCTTCCTATCCCATCCCATCTCAACTTTGTCCTTAGCTAAATGTTGCCCTTCTGTTCTTGAATGATTGACCATTCCATGGTGAGCATACTTTACTAGTGGTATTGTCCTCCTTATATATATGTATTTACTGCTTGGCTGAAATTGGACAAAGGCCAGTTCTTTCCCAACCTGCAAGGTGGTTGAGAGACATATTCTCATGTTCATCCAGTCTCCTTTTGACCAGTAAACCCAGTTGTTTTTTATAATTTTGAATTTTGTTCCACATTTTCTCTCACTGTATCTGGAACTGTCTAATGTGATCCCATTCAGAGCAGCTAGTGGTGGTAGCTGGGTAGGTGGACCTTCAAATGTGATCACTTTCAGAGCAGTTAGTGGTGGTAGCTGGTTCTTCTGGTCTTAGAGTCATGGAAACTGATGTTGACATATCCAATTAGTCCATAGAACTCATTGATTCCAAGCATCTTCAGTTATCATCATTCTACTTCCTTCTGCACAAGTAGTTACACCTTAGATGGCTGCTCGTGAGCTTTTAAGATTCCAGATGCTACTTCCCAAAGTAGGATGTAGAACATTGTCTTTGTGGACTATGTTGTGCTAATTGACCATGGTGTCCCCTGAGACTATTGTCCTAAGCACACAGGCCCAGCATCTCATTGTGTTAAGAAGTTTGATAATATCTAAGGAGTTTTCATCACTTTACCCACTGTATGCTCCACCACATTCACAGTTGTGTTTGCAGGAAAGGTAAATACCCATGTACAAATATCCTCTTTCAGACCCTTATATATTTGTGGGTATACTCCTACTCTTCTTCCCATACCCATTCAGCCTGTGTGTCTATCTGTGTATCTACCCATAGAACACTGTCCAGCCTCTTCTTCTATTTTTTTTTTTTTAAGTTTTTATTGTGAATTGAGTGAAAGTTTACAGGGCAGATCATCAGTTTTACATTCAACTTATCATTTACTTTGTTTCATTTTAATGATTATAACCCCCTCCATGCACCATCAGTTAACAGTATTTCTCTCTATTCATTTTAGCTTTTTTTTTTTTTTTAAAACACTCAGGCATGTATAATAATTTACACCACCAAAAGGCACATTCTGTAATTCTGCTTACTGGCCACCAGCTCTCAGTCTCTCACTTTTCATGAATCTAGAGTCCTCAGCTGCTCCCTCTCTCCACGTCCCCATCTCTACTTCCATCTCTGGTTTCGCTGCTTCTCTGGATAGGGTCCTGCATTCTGCTTGTGCTCTTCTCCCTTGATGGTCCTAGGGTCCTCTGTTTTTTGACTAAGATTAACTGCTCCCTCATTTTTGTTACAAAACTTCTACCTTTATAATTGTGACAGTCACAATTAGTCATGATAACAATTACTCACTATTGAATCATAAGAACCTTATCCCCATCTCTTTTTACCAGACCCATTAGATAAGATGAAAACGATTCAGTGGGGAGTCTATCTTCTCCTGCACACTCTTAAACTATAGTCCCTCTTGAAAACTTGAAAGCCAGTCACTTCATGCCTTTATCACCTCCTCATTTTAGGTAGCCAATGTCTAAGTTGCCTGTCCCTATCTACTCTGTATACAGAAGGGATAGCATTGATACTTATGTGAAGTATTGGTATTTTTATCTACTACATCTCTGGTAGTGTAGTGGTTACGAATCGGGCTGCGAACCTTAAGGTCAGCGGTTCGAAACTACCAGCCACTCTGCGAGAGAAAGATGAGGCTTTCTACTCCCGTAAAGATTTGCACCCTTGGAAACCCTGTACAGGGTCGCTATGGGTCGGAACTGACTTGATGGCACTTAACAACAACAACAACAACATCCATGAGTATAGATCACGTTCATCAAATTGTAGCAATTTACACTAGTTTCCTTTCAAAAAAAATTTTTTTTTTTTTTAAAATCCTCCTCTAGTTGAGTTCCAATTATCAAGCCATTAAGGCTAGGTCAAATGGGTACTATCTGCAAGTTTGGGTGTTCTTGTGCGTCTCCCCTCACTTCATATCAGCTGGATGCTTCACTCTCAGCTCTAGTCCTCTTGTGGCTATGTCCTTGTCCATGGGCTCGGGTGTCCTCAGGTCTCACCACACTTTGGACCAACTAACCCTTCCTCTTCTCTCTCTCATCTCCAGGTCAAAGGAAGTTTATGGATTGTGATTGAACTCAGCCCATTTCTTCATTGCTGCCTTTCCCCCTTTTCCATTCACCAGTAGACCAGTGTGGTCGTCAGCAAGCCCACATGCCTACTCATGTGTTCCCTTTGAGTTTCAGTCTTAGAGAGGGGTTTGACCTGAAGGGACTTGATTGCTTGCCTTGATGGCTTCCTGGCGTGTTCAACCTCTTCTTAAAAGGCACCCCAAACCAGTAATCATGATTCCAAAGGAACTGAAGACCCTGTTTTCATTAGGAAATAATTATAAATACAAAGATTGTATCCAAAGGACTCTTGAAAAACACAAGACATTTCTGTTAGTGGAAAGGCTATATAAAAAATGTTTTCTTTTAGGAAGCAGGCAGAGGGAATCGTTTTTACTGTGATAATAGAGATGCCATAGCATAGGAGAGATACTTAAATCAAACCTATTTATTTTATAGATTAAAAGATACTGAGAACCCAGGTGGCATAGCTAAAGAGTTGCATAGTTGAGATGGAATGCAGATTTCCTGAGTGTCTATTGTTCTTTCCAAGTCATCAGACTTTCATCTTGACATTTACCCCCTCCAATTCCTCCTGGATAGAGATTTGCAAAGAAGCACACTAAGCTCAGAGGCAAATATCACATTTATCCTAGGGGATAACACAACTGAGCAATGGATTATTGGTGCCGTCTTTTAAATGAGTCATGTTTCCTCAAACAGACTTTTCTTTATTAATGTTATAAGTTAAAGGAAAATTTCTCTCTCGTTTTTTTTTTTTTTTTCTTGACATAAGACTATATTTAACTGCTTAACTAGTTTATAAATCAATCTAATATTGTTTTGCCTAACCCTCTTTCAATGTCCAAATTCATCTTCATTATCAAGTATGTCCTCTGAGAATATTGCATTGTACAAAAGGAAATATTTCACAGTGTGCCCTGATAGTGTTCAGGAGTTAAACACTTCAGGGGATTTATCCCACAGGCTCTGATTTACAATTTCTTCAGCCTCTGTGGGCTGCTAACCCAAAGGTTAGCAGTTCAAATTCTCCAGTAACTCTACAGGAGAAAGATGAAGAGTTCTGGTCTTGTAAGATTTATAGTCTCAGAGAAACTCTACATAGGGTTACTGTGAATCAGAATAGACTCAATGGCAGTGAGTTTATCAAAATTCTCAGGTCAATTGGTTTCTTTGGTTTTGGTGAAAAGACTACTTGAGCTTATCTTTTTGTGTGTGTGTGTGAATTGTGTGAATGTTTACAGAGCAAATCAGTTTTCCATTTTAGAGTTCATGGACATTTTGCTTCATATCACTGATTGTAATCCCATAATACCACAGCACTCATCCCACTTCCACCCTGTGTTTCCTGTTTCCACTCTTCCTTCCTTCCTAACCCTTCTGAACTTTGTCCTCATTCAAATGCTTCCCTTTTGATCTCAAATGGTTGATATTCTAAAGAGTGTGTACCTCCCTAGTTTTATTGTTCCCCACAGAGATTTGTCTGTTGTTTGGCTGAAAATTGAGTAAGGGGAGGATAGGTTTAGTTACAGACTTGAAGGGGGCCTAAGGACCATGGTATCAGGGTTCCACGTCTCTAGTAATTCAGTTAGTAAGCCTTTTGTTTTGTTTTTAAATAATTTTGAGATTTGTCCCATATTTTTCTTCTACTTTATTCAGGACCTTCTACTGTGATACTTTTCAGAGCAGTTGGTAGTAGTAGCAGACACTTCACTTCCTTTCATCTCAGAAATGTTATGCCCAGAATTCAGGGTCCCCAAAGACCACCCAGGAACCATGTACCGATGCAAATACATAAGGGAAGTTTAATCAAGCTCGAGCCAGGTCTCTAACCTTATCCGATGCATCCGAATAGGGAAAGAGCCCTGAATTCATTGTCTGCAGGGTTTTTATAGAGTTTTCAAACAGCTCAGGTTTCTCAGCTTTACAATCTTTGGATTGGTTAACAATTGGCAAACTATAAGATGTTACAGTTTAATTGGTAAGGACTGGTGGTCTTTGTTCTTAGGCTAGGGTAAAGGAAAACATCTGGCCTCTGTCCTTGAGCTGCCTGGCTATTTATACATATATCATTTTCTTGGAGCTAGAGGACGTGTTCAGGCTAATGTACAGAATGGAGATTGACCTTATCTCTGGAGGGAACTAAAAACTGAGGCCTTGTCTATTTAAAATGCTTTCCTGAGCCTGACTAGAGTTTAGTCAAGCAGTCTCTAGGTAGGCAAAATCAGGTAAAATCAGTTTGGTCCTTACAGTAGCAGACACTTCACTTCCTTTCGTCTCAGAGTCATGGAGACTGATGTTCATGTTGTCCATCTATGAATTACTTCCATGTGTCCTCATTTTCTTTGTTTTTCTTTCCTACAGACAGGGAGAGACCGATAGTTACACCTTAGATGGCTGCTCATGAGACTTTAAGATACCATTCACTACTCGCCAAAGTAGATTATAGATTTTTTCTTTGTGGACTATGTTATTGACCTTGGTGCCCCCTGACACCGTGGTTCTGAGCTCCCAGGCCCAGAGACTCATTCTCTAAAGGTTCATGGTTGTGTCTAAGAAGTTTTCATAACTTTACCCCTTTTACACTTCACTGCATTCATGAATATATATGTAGTATAGGTAAATACACAAGTAGAAATATCATATCCAACCTATACATATTCATGGGTATAGTCCTGCTTTCCATTCCACACCTATTTAGCCTGCATATCTCTCTCTGTATCCACTTATGGAACACCATTACTGCAGGACTGTGTGTGTAACATCATTCACTCCTGTTACCTTTAACTCTTGGGCTTCTCCCAGTATCTTCCCCACTTACCATTTTTTACTGACATCCCTTCTCTTTATCATATATTGCCTTCCCCTTTACCCAAGTTAGCTTGTGTCTAACCTCTAATAGTAATTTATTTCCCCTCCCCCTCCCACCCTGGTGGCCACCAAATATTTCTATTAGTGTGAAAACTCTTTCTTGACTTTTTATAATAGTGGTCTCACACAGTATTTTTCTGATTGACCTACTGCACTCAGCGTAGTGTCCTCCAGGTTCTTCTATCAGTTTTCTATGGTTAAGAACCCAGGACTAATAATTTGTTTATTGAGTCCTTGTTTTGTTTTCCTTAATTATTTCTGGAGAGATAATAGATATCTAACAATGTACAATTAAATAAAAAAGGTAATAGCATTAAAAGATTAAAACCAAATTAAGATCCTAGAACATTATGTAAGGAGACATACAAAAGTACTATGAGTGAAAGTAAAAACAGCTAAAAGTCATTATAAAGAAATGATCACAAAATGGAAGAATGCAAGTACAGAATTGCCAAAATTATACAATTCCAACACTAATGAGCATTTTTAAGACATGATAAAAATACCATAAAATATAAAGTTTTAGAATCAACTGCGAAATAAGGATAATAAAATTTTAACATCCCTCCCTCCCCCAACAAAGCAAGATTTAAAAGGCTAGAGAATATTAGTTAATTCCATTTATTTTGGTTTTGATGAGATTCTGACTTTTGGTAAATAATCCAGCGTAGAATCTTTAGAGAGAGAGAGTTTGAAGGGGACTGATAGAATTTTAAATTTCTGAATATAAAAGTTATGGGTCATAAAAGCTTATGTTCAGTTTAAGCCATAAGCCATTTATATCATCTAGCCTCAAGGCAAACAAAATTGAAAGAGGATGGGTTGACATTTTATGGACCCCACTCAAGGCTTCCTTCCCAGGACAAGGCAATCTTAGTGGAGAAACACTGAGCTTCTGGAGATGTCCAGTTGGACACATTGGTCCTACTAGAGGGTACCAGTTTGAATACCCTGAGGTGTGAGGTGCCACCATTTGCTCCTGCTTGCAGTAACAGAAGTACCACAATCTGTGTGGCTTTAGAAAACAAACGTTTACTTTTTCACAGCTCTGGAGGTTAAAAGTCCAGATCAGGGACTTGACTGTGGTACTTCATTGGTTGCATGTATCTTCTTTAGTATGTTCTTATTCTATGTCTGAACTCTTTTTGTAACTCTGAAATGATTAGGTGTAAGACATACCCTAAACTGATATGACGACATTAATATAGCAAAGGAAACACTAAACCCAAATGGAATTATTTCAACTGGTATGTTGTTGTTGTTCAGTGTCCTCCATTGAACTCATTACCCTGATAGGGTTTCCAAGAAGTGACTAGTGGGTTAGTGGGTTTGAACAGGCGACTTTGTGGTTAACAGTTCATTGTTTATCCTACAGTGCCACACCAGGACTCGTTTACTGGTATAACAGTTAGGATTACAAAACACACATTTTTTGACGCATGTTTACAATCCATAACATAGGACCATGCCAAGAAACCAACAAAAGTCTCACATGGAAGCTGCTCAGCAAAAATAGTGTCCTAACACCAAATGAGAAGTAAAAGAGCCAAGGAAGTTTCCTGCACGGGGTGCACAGAAATCCAATCTCTGAACTTCAGACTTTGAGAAAGTAGCAAAGCACTGAACAATGGGCCAGGAGGATAGTTCCTCAGATTTGACTCCCTGAGTGCATGAAGGATTTTCAGTATTGTGTTATTGTTAAGTGCTGTTGAGTCGGTTCCAACTCATAGCGATCCTATGTAGTGTTTCCAAGGAGCAGCTGGTGTGTTTGAACTGCTGACTTTGCAGTTCGCATTCCAGTGCTGAACCACAGCGCCACACCAGAACTATTTTTGTTGTCAAGTGCTGTTGAGTTGGTTCTGACTTATTGCAACCCTGTATAGGAGCTCTGGTAGCGTAGTGGTTACGAATCGGGCTGTGAACCGCAAGGTCAGCAGTTCGAAACTACCAGCGGTTCTGCGGGAGAAAGAGGAGGCGTTCTGCTCCCGTAAAGATTTACAGCCTCGGAAACCCTGTGCAGGGTCGTGTGCAGGGTCGCTGTGAGTCGGAACCGACTCCATGGCACTTAACAACAACATAGGGTTTCCAAGGAGCAGCTGGTGAGTTTGAACCACCAACCTTGTGGTTCAAACTGACCTTGTGATCCAGTGCTTTAGCTCACAGAGCCCCACTAGAAGTATAATGGTGGTGGTTATGTGCCATGGAGTCTGTTCTGATTCAGAGTGACCCAGAGGGTTTCCAAGGCTGTAAATCTTTAATCTTTATGGGAGCAGAAAGCCTCATCTTTCTCCTGAGGCAAATTATACATATTCATAAAAAGGATGGAGTAAAACTGGGGGTTGGTTGGACTCATAGACATTGATGTAAAGAGCCATTTGATTTTTAATTCACTGTTCAGGCCTACAGAAATTGTTCAGGGTTCAGGGGTTTGTGCTGTAGGAAACCAGGAAGTCTTATTGGGGATTAAAAAAATTGGTTCTGTTAGCTGAAAGGATCTGCACTTGTGTGGGCCTAAACTAGTTGAGTCTGGTTTGGGTTGGTCGGCATCTTACTGTGACTGCTAGTATCTTCTGCAAAACCACTAAGAGGAACGTTATTCATTGCAATGAATTAGCAAAAGAACAGGGTAAAATTAGTCCCCAGATGTAGTAGTTTTATAGTCTTTTTCTCTAAACTCTGGAGTCTACAGTAATGTCAGGAATGTATTGATCATGTGGATGACTTTGTTTTGTGAAACAATTTTATAGTAACTCATAAATTTTGTACATGAGTAGCATTAAGTTATCAGGTTGTAATGTTGTTGTGGATTCCTGAAATGGTTCTGTAGAATCATCTCTGGACTGCAAACCACAAGGTCAGCAGTTCAAACCCACCAGCTGGTCATCGAGTACCCTATACATGGTCACTATGAGTCAGAACCCCACTCGATGGCACTTAACAACAGCAATATTACAGTTGTTTTTAGGTGCCATTGAGTCGGTTCTGACTCCTAGCAACCTTAGGCACAACAGAATGAAAAACTGTCTGATCCTTTACCATCCTCACGATTGTTGTCAACCCTGATTCCATTGCTGCTGCTACTGTGTCAATCCATCTTATTGGGGGTCTTCCCATTTTTCACAGCCTCTCCATTTCACAAAGCATGATGTCCTTCTTCAAGGACTGGTCCCTTCTGATAATATGTTCGAATTATGAGAGATGAAGTTTGGCCATCCTGACTTCCGAGGAACATTCTGGCTTTACTTCTTCCAATTCAGGTTTGTTTGTTCTTCTGGCAGTCCATACCACTATTAATATTTTTCTCCAACACCATAACTAAAATGCATCAATTCTCCTATGGTCTTTCTTTGTCTTCTCCAACTTTTACATGCATATGAAGCTACTGAAAATACCTTGGCTTGGTTCAGGTATACCTTAGCCCTCAAACTGATATCTTTTCTCTTGAACGTTTTAAAGAGGTCTTGTGCAACAGTTTTGCTTAGTGGAATGTATTGTTTGAGGTTTTTGGTTTTTGACTGCTGCTTCCATGAGTGTTGATAGTGAATCCAAACAAAATGAAATACTTAACAACTTCAATCTTTTCTTCATTTATGATATTATTTATTGGTACAGTGGTGAGAATTTTTGTTTTCTTTACATTGAGGTGCAACCCATACTGAAGGCTGTGGTCTTTGATCTTCATCACTATTTTAAGTCTTCTTTGCTTTCAGTAAGAAAGGTTGTAGCATGGGCATATTACAGGTTAATGAGTCTTCCTCCAATACAGATGCCACATTTGTCTTCATATAATCCAGTTTCTTGGATTATTTGCTCAGTTTACAAATAATCTGAGAAAGCGCCAAATTGCTTTCCAGAGAGGCTGGACCATTTTGCAGTCCCACCAGCAATGCAGGAGTGTCCCAGTCTCTCCATAACCCCGCCAGCATTTATTATCCTCTACATTTTTGATCTTTGCTGTTATTTCTGGTGTGAGATGGTATCTCATTGTTGTTTTGATTGCATCTCTCTAATGGGGGTAGCGTAGTGGTTACAAATCGTGCTGCCAAGCTTAAGGCCAACAGTTCGAAACTACCAGCGGCTCTGCGGGAGAAAGATGAGGCATTCTGCTCCCGTAAAGATTTACAGCCTCGGAAACCCTGTTCAGGGTTGCTATGGGTCGGAACCAACTCGACGGCACTTAACAACAACAATGGCTAGTGATCGTGAACATTTCTTCATATATGTCTGTTGGCTGCCCAGATCTCTTCCTTGGTGAAGTGTCTGTTCATGTCCTGTGCCCATTTTTTTATTGGGTTATTTGTCTTTTTCTTGTAGAGGTGTTGTAGTTTCCTATATACTTAAAAAATGAGTCCCTTGTCTGATGTGTCATTGCAAAATATTTTTTCCCATTCTGTGGATTCCCTTTTTTCTCTTCTGGTAAAGTCTTTTGATGCACATAAGTTTTTAATTGTTAGTATGTCCCATTGGTCTATTTTGTCTACTTTTGTTTGTGTAGTTTACAAAATGTTTTGTAGTCTGGGTATTCCCTGAATTAGAGCCCTCACATTTGTCCCATTTTTCCATTGATGGCCTTCGTAATTCTGGGCTAACATTTTCTTTTGATACTTCCTGCATCACTCAATATTTTGCTCATAGAATGCTTCAGTATTGGAAGTTAAGGCTTAAATTTTCTCGTCAGTTACTTCAGCTTGAGAAATGCTGAGCATGTTCTTCCCTTTTGGCTTTCTAACTCCAGGACTTTGCACATTTCATTATAATACTTGATTTTGTGTTCTCAAGCTGCCCTTTGAAATTTTCTGTTCTATTCTTTACCTCTTCATTTCTTCCGTTAGTTTTAGAATCTTTATGCTGGAGAACAAGTTTCATAGTCTCTTCTGAAATCTATTTTCGTCTTCTTTCCTTCTCTTCTTAATACCTTTTGCTTTCTTCTGTATGATGTTCTTAATGTCATCCCACAACTCTTCTGGTCTTTGGTCATTAGTGTTTAATGCATCAAATCTTTTCTTGAGATGATCTCTAAATTCAGGTGGGATATGTTGAATGTCATATTTTGCATCTTGTGGACTTGTTTTAATTTATGTCAGGCTCATCGTGAACTTGCATATAAGAAATTGATGGTCTGTTCCAGTCTGATCCTGGCTTTGTTTTGGCTGATGATATGGAATTTTTCTACCATCTCTTCCCACAGATATAGTTGATTTTATTTCTGTGTATTCCTTCTTGTGAGGTCCATGTATATAGTCATCTTTTATGTTGTTTTAAAAAGGTTTTGCAATGAATAAGGTTTTGCAAAATTCTGTCATGTGGTATCTAGCATCATTTCTGTCACCAAGGCCATATTTTCCAACTATTGATCCACTCTCTTTGTTTCCAACCTTTACATTCCAGTTATCAATACATCTTGATTTCATGTTTGGTCAAGTTCAGACTTAAGAAGTTGGTGGAATTCTTCAATTTCATTATTACTGGCTTTAGTGGTTGTTATGTCAAATTTGAAAAAAGTGGTATTAATTGGTCTTCCTTGTAGGTGTATAGATATTATCCGATCACAGACCATGTGATGTTTCTAGGTAGATCTTGAAATGGGACTCCATTCCTATTCAATTTGTCATTACTGTCATTCACAGTAAACCATGTGATTGTTAAATTCAAAATGACCAATGCCAGTCCATTGCAGGCCACTAATACCTATGGTAATTGATCTTTATGAACTTCATTTCATTCTTGACATCTTCCAGTTTTCTTAGCTTTACACTTTGTACATTTCACATTCCTATTATTAATAGATAGTTATAGCTGTTTCTATTAATTTTGAGTTTTACCTCATCAGCAAATGAATATTCTGAAAGCATTACTTCATGTGTGTCATCCTTGTCAACTCCACTTTGAGGAGGCAGCTCTTCCCCATTCGTATTTTGAGTGCCTTTCAACCTGAAGGGCTCACCTTCTGGCACTATATCTGGTGCTATTCATAATGTTCCAATATTCAGTATTCTGGTGCTGATGGTGGTGGTGGTGGTGGTGGTGGTATGCTGTTGAGTCCGTTCCAACTCACAGTGACCCTGGCTGTAAATCTTTACAGGAGCAGAAAAGCTCATCTTTCTCCCATGGAGTGGCTGGTAGTTTCGAACTGCCAACCTTGCAGTTAGCAGCCTGACTTGTAACCTACTACACTGCCAGAAATCTTTATCTGATAGTGTTCCGCTGCTATTTATAAGGTTTACAGTGACTAAACATTCAGAAGTGTTAGTTTGGAAGCTCAGCTGAAACTTTTCAACTATGGGTAATCGTGATGGTATTTAAAATATTGGTAGCATAGTTTCCATCATCACAGCAACATTTAAGCCACCCTAGTACCACAAATGTACAGATGAGTGATCATCAGTCATAACAAGATTTTTTTCATGAATTCATAATATCAACAGAGTAGTTTGTGCTCTAGATTTGTTGTTGTTGTTATGTGCCATGGAGTCGGTTCTGACTCATAGTGACCCTGTACAGGGTTTCCGAGGCTGTAAATCTTTACTAGAGCAGAACGCCTCATTGTTCTGCTGCGGAACAGCTGGTAGTTTCGAACTGCTGACCTTGCAGCTCTCAGGAAGATTTATTTAGAAGCTCAGTCTAATTTCTCCCCTAGTAAAGATTTTGCACTTTAGAACTCTGTAATGGTTTCTTAGATCTGTTATAACAAAATGCCACCCCCATTTTTTTTTTTTTTAAGTTGAAAGTTGCTGGCTTTAAAGAACAGTTCTGGAGGTTGTGAGACAAAGACCAGGGTGTCAGACATGGTGATTCCTTCTGAGGCTTTTAGGGAGAATCTGTTTATCTATCGCTTAGCTTGTGGTATAGCTACAGGCATTGCAGCTGCAGCATTACATGGTGCCCTTCCTTTTTCTCTTGTGTGTGAGTGCTTTTACATCAGAGCATCACTCAGATGGGATTAAGACTCATTATACTCTGGTATGACTTTATGTTAATTTAACTGATAACATCACGAAGACTCTTATTTCCATTCAAGGTCAAGTTCACTGATGCCAGTGGTTAGAGTGTCAACATATCAAATTATGTCAACATAATTTAGTTCATAATAAACCCTCAGGCCTAACTTGCTAAAATGAGATTGAGCTGTATGTTAACATAGTCTTAGTACTGTTCCAATGTATAAAGCAAAGGTTGAAATCTGGAGATTCCAAGTTGAGGTCCTTCTTATTGTCATTTTTCTATCTGGATTTCACAGCATTCTAGGTAATCCTGTAGAATTCTAGGCCTACATACCTACATATCCATGACCATGAACCTGCATCTTTAGACATTTTTTCTCGTAGGTTTGTGTGAACACATCGACCAAAGGTTATAAAAGTAGCCCATTTAGTACCACCTCTGCATTCATTGTTTAAAAACTGGAGGGAGGAGAGTAAAAACAGAATTAACTCAGGCAACTAAAGAGAAAATAGTTGAAATATTTAGCAAGTAAAGCATCAATCTGTTTTACCATTTATTTTTCCCTTCTTTTGGTGGGAGAGAGAGAATCTTTGTGGTTTATTTCCTCTGGCATTCACCCCCCCTCCCCCCCATCTTCATTGTATACAAAAGCACTATTGCTACTTCGGGTATTCTTGTCATTTCACAGGGAAGGCCTGATTCAAACTGTGAAACTTAGGTTTATAACAAAGGATCAAATTTCTTATGTGATTCATTGGGTTAGAAGAATTAAAGAAGTGATTCCACACTAAAGTACTTTCAGCTGAGAGTATCTTTTAAAAGGTGAAGTCTCCTAAGAAAAAAGACATGGACTCATTGTGAATTTTGACACCTAAATGGCAGCTTTATAAATTACTTTAGTATCTTCTTTGATTTTTTTCTTGCTATTTCTGTATTTCTTTTGAAAATATATGTATTGTTAATGAGCTTTTAATTTTTTTCAGTGCTTTAAATATTCTCAATTGTTTTCTCATTTTAACCTATGTAACGACTCTGGAATGGGTGAATAGCAGCAATTCTGCTTTTAGTAAATTACAAAAATGAGGCCAGCTGAGGTTAAGTCATTTGTGGAAAAACACACAATCCTTTGAAAGTTCAGTAAGACTTGTAGTCCAAGTATTTTCTCTATGGCTTTTTGAAAATGTGATTAATTTTTTCCTTCTTTTATAAAATTTATTGAGTCATTTTTTCTAAAGCTTTAACATACTTATTCCTTTATTTCTCCATGATAAGCAGTGTTGGAAAGATAAAATAGAAAATAATTTGAGGAGGAAAAGCATACTAGTAATTATTGTTAAATGATCATAAAAAATATAGTTAGTTATTTTAAAAGTTGTAAGTCATTGTCATGCAGATAAAAATTACATCCTCAAAGATTCTTCCTAATTTTCTATTTATCAACTAAGGAGCTCTGGTATGAATCGGGCTGCGAACCTTAAGGTCAGCGGTTCGAAACTACCAGCCGCTCCGCGGGAGAAAGATGAGGCTTTCTACTCCCGTAAAGATTTACACCCTCGGAAACCCTGTACAGGGTCGCTATGGGTCGGACCCGACTCGATGGCACTCAACAACAACAACAACAATTGCATATATATATATATATATGTTCCGTCAAGTCAGTTCTGACCCATATTAACCCTGTATAGGGTTTCCTAGGAGTGGCTGGTAAGCTTGAACCACCTACCTTGTGGTTCAAACTGACTTTGCAGTCTAGCATATTAACCCACAGCACCACACCAGGAGTCCATATATCTGTATATATATTTTTATATATTTGCCGTTAAGTGCTGTTGAGTCGGTTTCAACTTATAGCAACATCTGGTGGGGTTGCTGACCTTGGAGTTAGCAGTCCAGTGCTTATTCTATAGTACCACATCAGTACTCTCATATATATGAGTCAGTTCTAACTCATAACGATCCAGTGCATTACAGAACGTAACACTATGTGGTCCTGCGCCATCGTCATTATTGTTACGCTGGAGCCCATTGCTGCTGTTACTGTTTCCCCAAACATGTATCTGCAGCTTCTCACACAGTACTCTCCAGTATTCAGTAGGCACTCAATTGTTGATTGAACTGGATTGATTGTTATATAAATGCTGCTATTGCTGTTGTTTTAGCAAGTGTCCAGCAGGCACCTGTGATGGATGTACGTTTTATTTCCTGTGGGAGAGTGCCGAAGCTTGCCCTCTCATCTTATTGAGGGTCTTTCTCTTTTTCACTTTACCAAGCATGATGTCCTTATCCAGGGACTGGTCCCTCCTTATAACATGCATATATTTAATTAAGCGTTTACTATTTCACATTGTACATTTCAAGGTATCAATTATGTCTATCATGTTCAACCATCATTATTAGCAGTTTCTGAATTTTGCTGTCAGACTTAACAGAAGTTCCGTTTCCCCTAATCAATGAGTGCCCCTTCACATTCCCTCTCTCCTGCTCCTGGCAACTAACCACTAATAAATTTTGGTCACTATATATACACTTGCCTATTCTGTTGTTAAGTGCTGTTGAGTCAGCTATGACCCATAGCAACCCTGTATAGGGAGTCCGAGGAACAGCTGGTGAGCTTGAACTGCCAACCATGTGGTTCAAGCTGAATTTGCTATCCATTGCGTTAACCCACAGTGCCACACCAGAACTCCCTATATGTCACAATGTGTAGGAATTGACTTGATGGCATCTGATTTTGGAGATATATACAAAGGGGCTTCAAAAGGTCATGAAAAATTCCGTCATCTTTTAATTCCATTTTTTCATGAACTTTTGAAGCCCTCTTATGTTTGCTTTATATAGGAAAGCAATAATTTTTTTTGCTTTTACTGACTTGTAAGATGGAAAGTAGGGATGATTTTTGTGTGGCATGATTTTCTTGTACTTAGTTTATTATTATTATTAAAAATAACCTATTTGTAATCTACTCCCTTTTCACACCAGATAAATTAAAGCATATAAGAATGAAGTCATTTATCCAAGCATTCCTCCCAGTTCACCATGTGTTGAGACCTGGGAAATAATACTCAGTTTCAGTTTCTGGAGAATATTACTTTTATTTATTTCCCATCCATGTCTATTCAGTCTACATCACACAGACAATTTGAAAATGTAGAAATGTGGCTATGCAATCAATGTTTAGACCTATAGATTTTTTTAGTGCTCACATTCTAGAATACCTTATAATATACTTAACTAAGAATATGAAATTTTATTTGTAAGTTGAATGAAAATTATGGTTTTGGACTGTGTATAACCAAAAAAGCATTTGAAGTTCAAACTTTAAAAAGTGTTTTTTTGTTTTTTTGTTTTTAATTCTTCCTATTATGGTATGGAGTCCTGGTGTGGGAGGCCGTATAACAGCAGGGGTAGGGAACCTTTTTCTGCCAAAATTTATAGCATCCTTGAGGGCCATACAAAATTATCAACTTAATTCACCTGCTATATTTAGTGGGGAGTCCTGGTGTGGTGCTGTGGGTTACGGTGCCAGACTGCAAGGCCATTTGAACTGTGAAGTCAGCGGTTCAAGCTCACCAGCTACTCCTCAGAAACCCTATACAGGGTCACTATGGGTTGGAACCGACTCAACAACACTTAACAAAAACAACATATTTAATGGAGTCCTGGAGTAACGCTGTCGGTTAATGCGTCAGACAGCAAAGTCGTTTGAACTGCGAGGTCAGTAGTTCAAGCTCACCAGGTGTTCCTTGGAAACCCTACACAGGATTGCTATGGGTCGGAATTGACTCCATGGCACTTCACAACAACAACATATTTATTTAGTCAAACATTGAATTAACTCGGTCCTGTTGTGGTGCTGTAGGATAAGCACTCGGCCAAAAAGTCAGTTTGAGCCAGAAGATCAGTGTCTCAAACTCACCAGTTGCTCCTTGTAAACCCTGTATGGGGTTGCTATGAGTCACAACCAACTTAATGGCACTTAACTACAACAACGTGCAGGCTGGAATGGTGGTTTCCTTGGCCAAATCATTTCGAGGGTATAACTTAGCATAGTGGTTATGAGTTGGGCTGCTAACCTCAAGGTCGGCAGTTTAAAACTATCAGCTGTTCCACAGGAGAAAGATGAAGTTTTCTGCTGCCTAAAAGATTTACAGCCTCAGAAACTCTATGCAGGGTGGCTAGGAGTCGAAACCGACTCCAGGACATATCATCATCCATATAGCCAGTGGGTCTGACAATCCCCACCCCTGATCTATGGTCACTTGATCTTCAACAAAGGACCAGGATGCAAATTCTAGTGGGAATGGCTTTTTTGTTCATGAATTTATTAGAATGCATAGCTCATCCCTCCTGTAAGAATACCCTTCCTTGCCTTTTCCCCCTCCATTCTGGTTCCTGGATATTCTAGACTTATCATAGACATCATCTCTACCAAGAAGCCTTCCTGGAGTCTTGTCATGATCTGCTTATATCACCTTTAGATTTTTTCCCCCAAACATGTATCTGCAGCTTCTCACACAGTACTCTCCAGTATTCAGTAGGCACTCAATTGTTGATTGAACTGGATTGATTGTTATATAAATGCTGCTATTGCTGTTGTTTTAGCAAGTGTCCAGCAGGCACCTGTGATGGATGTACGTTTTATTTCCTGTGGGAGAGTGCCGAAGCTTGCCCTCTCTGCACGGAGCATGACTTCCATGAGATTGAGGGAGCCTGTAAGAGAGGACTTCAGGTAAGAGGGCAAACCTACTGAAGCAGAAATGTGTCATTGAAGATATCCTTGGTTAGTTTGACATCCCTTATACCATAGAAACTCAGGTTCAGAGACCTGGCTAAAGCTTATAATTAACTGAATGTGACATCAATATGCATTTAAAATCAAGTCTGATAGTTAAATGCCCATAACTGTGGATGTGCCCTGTGATGAGGGAAAATGAATTAGGACAAGGGAGTTATGGGATGTGTTATCTGGATATTAAAGAAATACCAGTAAACCACAATGTTAGTCAAGTTATAGGTGTAATTAACATGGTAGTACTGATTCACCACAAGAAACATACCTAAAAGCGAAAGCATGTTTTAAGGAGATAATTGTCTAAACTATGCAATAATTTTCTTCAGCCATCCTGTTTGAAACATGTGCACACATCTAATTGAGTCATACCTTTCAGTTGCAGTGAGGCCAAGGGAACTACTGCCCATTGGGGTGATGTCTGAACAGGTGGGTCCTGGCTGTTTAGGTTATGAATAGTGAGGCTGGATCAAACCAGCACAGGCTTTATCAAAAAGGCTAGAATTGAGAGAGAGCGTAACCATGAAGTTAGGCCTAAAGGGTGAGAGAAATAAAGGACAAACAGTAAAACCGGGTGACCAGAAGGGTTTCAAGAAAATGGAGTTTTTCAGAGACAGCATATCATAAAGATTAAAAGCACAGGCTCTGGAGTCAGACAGTCTAAAGCCAACATCTAGTTGCACATGCTCTGCTATGTTATCCTGGACAGGTGATTTTACCAATCTATGCCTCATTTTCATCATCTTTCAAATGGGGACGAATGTTTCACAAGGATATTAATATGACTACCACAGTGTTTGACATAGGGTAAATGCTCAGTAAATGCTAGTTATTCTTTCTCTTCCCACCCCTTTCTCCTTTGTGTTCTTCCTCTCATCACTACTGCACTGGTTGCGATATTTCTTATCTAACACACAGAGAAAACCATCTAACTAGGTTAGAAGCCATGCAGGTTTGAAGTGGTGGTAACATTTCTCTACCTAACTATCAACTAATGCTTATTAGAAATTATCCTCCTGGTCGTTAGAATAAGACAAGTGCTTCCTACTAAGTGCAATTCTGGGTGACTAGAACTGCAGGAAAGTAGACTATACTTAATATTTAAAAAATTTTTTTTGAATGTAAAAGCAATACAAGTTAGTATGGACAATTTAGGAAACGCAGACTAGCAAAAAGAAGACAAAATTCTAACTTTTTTATCTTGTCACTCAAAAATAATTAAACTTTTTTGCAGTTTCATTGTATGTTTATTCTCTAATAGACACACACATGCATGCACACAGTCTGTGTTTTTTCTATTTTTCTCTGCATTGTTTTTACTTGCTTATTTGTTATTTAAAAATAAAATCGAGATCCTACCCAACGTATTTATTAAGTTAGCTCTTTATGTTTACTGTAACACAAAAAATTTGTGTCATGAAACACTATTTTTGAAGATATGATTTTAATTGTTGATAAATATTATATTTCTATAATTTGGGATTTATTATTTCTTCTGTTGGTCATTTCAGAAAATTTTAAAGCAAAGTCTTGTAAATAACTATAATAAAACATTCTTGTTGGAGATTCGATTCTTTTTTTAGAGTTTACTACTAGAAAGAGGTAAATTTGATATAGGGAATAGATTTCAAGGCTCTTGATACGTATCACTAAGCTGCTTTGGTTGTGTTGATTTGCATTTCTCCAGCAGTGCTTGAGAGACCCATTTTATTGTACCAGCTTGGAAAACCAACCTGGCTTGCTTTAGGAGCACTTTCTTACTACTTCTCACTCTCCAAATGACACTGAAATGACAGCACAGAAGTACAGATGAGAATAAATCAGTATCTCTGCTGGAATCCTAGTGCAGAAGGGCATCAGGAAATCTGAGGGCTTGTTGGGGTTTCTGAAATCTAGAAGGGAAGTGTGATTGGATGGATAGACAGGTGTTCTTGGACAGGCAGCAGGGTAGAATGCTCGCAAGAATAAAGGCAGCATGAGTAAAAGTTTTTCTGACAAGTCAAGTCTTGAAGGGTCTTGCTTGGCAGACTGCCAGGTAAGAGTGTGAAAGTGGAAGAAATTGGGGAACCCCCATCCAATCCCATGCATACAGGACACCAGGCTGCAATTGTGTTCACTCTGGGGTGAGATTGGGGAAAGGAAACATAGATAAGTATTGTTTAAATTGGTGTTCTTCAAATTCAACTGACAGTAACTCTGTAGTAAGAAATATATTGTACATTATACGTAGTGTATAGTCATACTGGTAGCATAGTGGTTTCGAATTGGCCAGCGAGCCGCAAAGGTCAGCAGTTTGAAACTACCAGCTGTTCTGCGGGAGACAGATGAGGCTTTCTGCTCCCATTCTGAAACCCCATGCAGGGTCACTATGAGTCGGAACCGACTCCACAGCATAAAACAACAAACTCAAACACACAGGAATATACCTAGAAATGAAGTAGAGCATTACTTTATAATAAAGTTCAAGTTTAAAGCTAATGTAAATTTATATATTACTAATATTTTAATACAAAATAGGAAAAATCCCTAAATAGCACTGAAAAGAAATGTATCCAATTCATCAAACATTACCTATAGGTAAGTTCATTTCGGCTCAGAGCATACAGGGAAAATGCTACTCACTTATCTAGTACCCTGTTAGGCTAGTTTCTTTTTAATGTTTTTAAGTGAGTCAAGGATGAGAATTCCACTTTCACAAAAATGTTGTTTTTTTATGAATCCTTATAATAATGATGATGTAACTTTTCTGATTTGCAGTGGAAATTCTTCTTTACCCGTATTCTGAAATTATAATAAACTTATTATCTTCTGATCACTTTTAAGAGTAAATAAAAAGCTAAGCTGCATTCTTTGGACACAAAATTTGAGGATTTTGAAAAGCTAAATGACAGTTTATCCAAATGTTTTGTAATATTTGCCTTCTAGAAGGCAATGATTAGAAGATGAAGGCAGTGATGCCACGCCAAGTTCTCAAATTTTATCTCATTCAAACTGTGTTCCTTAAAAAGCTCTTTTCAGCATGTTATAAGAATGGTGGAAGCAGATAGTTGCTATTCTTTTTAAATATTTCTTTCTAAATATTTGTCTTTTGGAGTCCTGGTATGGCACAGTAGGATAAATACTGGACCGCAAGGTCAGTTTGAACCTTGGAAACCCTATACAGGGTTGCTGTGAGTCCGAACCAACTCGATGGCACTTAACAATAATGACAATATCTTTTGGAACACTTTTATATGATTTGTGCATTGAAACATGATTTTTCCTCTTATTGTTCCAAAGTTAGAAAAAAAAGTAGTTAAGCAGGCCCATGTTTTACACCCAGAAGTCAATTTTGAAAATATTTGCTAAACGAGATTGAGTTCTAAGTAGAAACATGTGAAAATCATCCCTGAGTTAATACACTTTGCTTAGTTTGAGGTGGGCTTTTAAAAGTTCATGGGAAAATTTCATTGTCTTTTAATTCTATTTTTCCACAAACATTTTAAATCTTCTTTGTATATTCTGTGCAGCTACAAGCAAACTTGGATATGATCAGTCCCAGTCTCTAAATAAAATATTTCAATAAGTGATCTTAACATAATACAAATAATACATTTCACAGTGTTTTCCATTATGTCCAGAAATAAGGGTGGATTCCTCTGATATCAAATCTTTATCATATTAAAAAAAGAGATTACATAATATTGCTGAATATCTTTTCTATTTGTAATAGTTCCACTACATTTCAGTTCTATTTTCTGCTCCATTATTTACAGTTTTTCATTTTACATTGACTACAGTGTACTTTCACAATTCTTTGAGTTTATCTAGTCCAGTTGTATATGAAGTTAGATTTACGCAACAAAATAAATTCTCCACATATAGCCTGTGTGAGCCACAGAGCTGCACAACTTGTGATAAAAGTGCTCTTATCAAATTGGATCTGAAAAATCTATACCAGGCTCTAAGTGTGTATTAAGCTTTATTTATAAGTGCCATACAGTAGCAGAGATTTGAAGAGATACTGAGTTATCACTAAGAGGAATGCTTTATAATTTATCCTCAAATGTATTTCACCCTGTTCACAAATCTTCTCTACATGCTGGAGAATGTTTTTTAACTATAGTTTCAGCCATTTTCTTGTTTACCAGTGGTATATAACTGGGTGAAGTCAAGATGCTTTCTAAATAATCATTATAGAATGACTCAAGAAATTTTGCCAATAGCGTTTTTCTTTGACAGTATTTGAGGAACTGGTTGACAAGCTAAACATTCTGGGTTTACACTATTTTTTAAGTTTTAAGATTCATTCATATGAGTGTCATCAGACGTTGTTGTTATAAAGTGCTTTTGTTGTTAAGTGCCATTGAATCGATTCCGACCCATAGAGACCCTGTATAGGGTTCCCAAGGAGCAGCTGGTGAGCTTGAACCACCGACCTTGCAGTTCAAACAGCTTTGCAGTCTGATGCATTAGTCCACAGTACCACACCAGTACTCCAAAGTGTTGTTGAGTCGGATCTAATTCATAGTGAACCTGCATAGGGTTTTCAAGGAGCAGCTGGTACAGTCCAGTGCTTATCCTACAGTTTCACACCAGAACTCCTCATTGGACTTTCCAGCCTATCATTAAGTGTTTCCCCTTTGATAAAACCATATACACTCCTGCACAGTCTTCCCCCCCACCAACCCCCCTTGTTAGGATGCTTTTCAAGTGAAGTCAGTATTTATTGACTACAGTGAATTTTTTTTTCCCTATTGTCATGATACTTATGGATGTAGTAGTTGAACTTCAAAATGCTTATGCATTTATTTCCTCATTTTTTATTTATGAAAGTAATGCATTTCATTTTAAAAGCAATTTATTTGTATTAACTTTCATGGAAATGTTATAATTGGCATATATTAAAACAAAACAAAATCTAATCACTATGTTCATTTCTAAAAACATGCTGAAAGGTCTTATCCAAAACTTGGACCAAACTTTTGGTCAAAGTAAGATTCTCCTGTACAATGTTTCATGACTAATTGCAAATTATCGTTGTTGTTATTTAATGCCTTTGAGCTGGTTTTGACTCATAGTGACTCTGTATAGGGTTTCCGAGGCTTTTAAATCTTTGCAGAAGCAGAAAGCCTCATCTTTCTCCCCTGGAGTGATTGGCGGTCTTGAACCTTGGACCTTGTGGTTTGCAGTCCAGTGTTTACTATATGGAGTTACTGGGCTCCCCAATTGAAATTTATATTAACACAAAATTAAATGATAAAGTGTTCAATTTCTGATATGGTATAGGCCAAAGTTATGACGATACACCAGAAAATTAGATGAGATGCAGTGAGGTAGAGACTTAATGCCCTCTTTCTAAGAGTCAATAGGTAGAATCATCATGCAAATGGCTACTGGCTGCTCTACATGTTGAAATACATAAGAACTATGCATTGCATTCTGATTTGTCTTGTTATATCTTTTTTTTTTTCCAATTGCTGCTTGAAACTTAGTATGTTGCAAATTGCAACTTGCAGTCTGAATAAAACATTACAGTAAAGAAGTAGTCATCTACTGTAAGATTAGCACTGGACTGCTAACCACAAGGTCAGCTGTTCAAATCCACTGACAGCTCCTTGAAAACCCTATACAGGATTACTATTTATTCTGAGACAGAATTGACTTGACAACACTTAACAACAGCAACAACTTTGGGAGGATAAGAATACTTGGTGTGGATAGTGATGACCCACAATAATAGCTTTCATATTTTAGCATGGGAGACAGGTGCAGTCTGGCTACCTACCTCCACATCACCCCTGCTAAGCATACTAGACATGGTGCTCATGTTGTTGTTAAGTGTCACCGTGCCTGTTCTGACCCATAGCGATCCTGTATAGGGTTTCTGAGGAGCAGCTGGTAAGTTTGAACCACTGACCTTGTGGTTCAAACTGACTTTGCAGTCCAGTGCATTAACCCACAGCGCCAAACCACGACTCCATGTTACTCAAACGTGCCCAGAATGCAGGGTTTGCTCCTTTACTTAGGGGGAGCATGAAGGAAAAAAATGAATCTTCATGATAGTCAGGTGACACCCTTGTCACTAACAATATTAACCAACCTATTAAAAAAACCTATGGTTTTGAATGAAGCATAACTTGATTAATATTGTTGGTTAAAATTCTGGTTTTGAATGACATCAAAGATAATCTTGAATTTGAGGAATATAGTCCAAAATATGTGCTTAAATGAAGGCATTTTTATTTAACTGCCTCAGAATGTAGTGAGTCTTCTGATCAACAACCCACTTCGATTTGGCTGTGCTACATTATAATCTATTACTTTCTATTCAAGCTCTTCTCGATCTCTTTATTCCCTCCCTGGAGCTTCTATAGTTGAATGGTGAACTTCCTGAAATAAACTTCTATGCCTACCATGAGTAAAGGATTGGCAAAACTCTTCCTCTTTCTAGTTGAGAAATTCACCTTGTAACACATTTTACTCTCACAATGAATGTCATTAATCATGCTATTTGTGTGTGCATTTTTTTTAAAGGAAATTTTATATGTATGGAATGAACCTAAATGGTGCATTAAAGGAATTTCTTTGCCTGAGAAAAAGTTGTCAACCTGTGAAACAGTTGACTTTTGGCTAAAAGTGGGAGCAGGTGTGGGAGCTTTTACAGCTGTTTTGCTGGTGGCCCTAACTTGCTATTTCTGGAAAAAGAATCAAAAGTAAGTAACTTCATTGAAATAACTATATTGTAATAGAACTGGAGGCTCTGTTTTGTTGTGAGCATTTTAGATTGAATCATTTCATTCAAAAGCTTTTCTCAGAGACATAAGACATCTTTCCTAGTAAAAGAACTAGAGAAAAGGCTTTTAAGAAAGCAAGCAAAAGGATTTTTATCTTATTAGAGATATCTTAGAATATCAAAGATCATTGAAGTCAACCCATCTATTATGCAAACTAAGAAAACTATGGCCCCTGGGTACTCAGGTAACACAGCTGAGAGGGAAAGGCAGATTTTCTTCCTGTGTCTGTTGCTCTTTTTATGACATCAGTAAGTCTTCTTGACCCACCTTTTTCTTTTCAATTTCTTGTGGGTATATAGTTACAAAGAAACAGGCTTAAGTATTTAGACAAATGTCACATTTATTTACCCAGGACTTAAAAAATTTAGAGTTCAATATTGAGTTTAATCTCTGAATGAATATTGACTCATTACATTATTTGAATCTTTTAAAATAATTTACATGTCAATGGGGTTGTGAAAGTTCAATATTGTAATATCTAGAGACAATAATATTTTGGATGCTAAGAGTTAATCAATCAGTGATTTGTAAAGATACTAAAGACCAAGTCATGTTTGGTATTCTCAGATTTTTTAAGTAAACTTTGAACCACCTTATACTAAATTGGTATCCAAATACCCATAAATTAAGAAAATATCTTTAGACCCCAAAGTTTCTCTTTGTTTCCATAATTTCTTCTTAATCGGACAATTCAATCAATATAAAACAATGGTAGAGTTCATTGCTTTGTACCGCCTCTCTGAAAATCTAGAAATGATGGAGAAATGAGTGAACTCATAGCTCTGACTAGAGGTAAGGGGCAGTTGTTGGTGGGGCAATGATATGTAATTCAATTGCATATACAAATACAATTCAGTGAGTTGAAGTATGGCCACTGTCCTGGATTTAGTTGTGTCCTCTGAAAATATGTGTCAACTTACTTGGGCCATGAATTATATAATAATGTACCATGTCAGTTATATAATGACCTCACATGATGTGATAACAAGTGTAAAAGGATTAAGGGTGGGACACAGTAACCTTCGCTATGAGTTGGAATCGACTCCACGGCATATAACTACAACAACAACAACAGCAACCTTAATCCTATCATAGTCCTGATTGCTGTAAGGAGTTTCCCTGGGGTGCGGCCCACAGCACTTTTTATCTTACAAGAGATAAATGGGGACAGAAATGAACTCAGAGAAAGGGTCCTACAGTTAGTTGATGAGAAATAACTCAGAATGAAGTGCATCCTTTGGACCCAGGGTCCAAGGTCCCTGTGTTGAGAAACTCTTAGACCTAGGAGAAGATTGAAGACAGGGACCTTCCCAAGAGCTGGCAGGGAGAGAAAGCCTGTTGTTAGAGCTGAATTCAAACGTCTAGCCCTTTACATTGTGAATGAATAAATTCCTGTTCGTCAAAACCTTCCACTTGTGGTATTTCTGTTATAGTTGTTGTTGTTAAGGGCCGTCTAAGGCAACCACCAAAAATAAGCATTAATTTATAGTAAACCAAACTGCTAATTATTTATTTGCTTATTTATCCACTCATTTATTTGTTTATATTATTCATATATTTATCTTTCTTTTAATCACTCCTTAGACTGGAGTACAAATACTCCAAATTAGTAATGACGACTAACTCAAAAGAATGTGAGCTCCCAGCTGCAGACAGCTGTGCTATCATGGAAGGAGAAGATAATGAAGAAGAAGTTGTGTATTCTAATAAAAAGTCCCTACTGGGAAAACTCAAATCCTTGGCAACAAAGGTGAGAATAGAGTTTTTAACTGCTATTACTGTATATTATTGCTATGTAAGTCAGGGAGCCGTATTAGCAGGTTCTTTGATTTGCTCTGGTAGCGTAGTGGTTACGAATTGGGCTGCGAACCTTAAGGTCAGCGGTTTGAAACTACCAGCCGCTCCGTGGGAGAAAGATGAGGTTTTCTACTCCCGTAAAGATTTACACCCTCGGAAACCCTGTACATGGTCGCTATGGGTCGGAACCGACTTGATGGCACTTAACAACAACAACAACAACAACAACAAATATTTCAGTAGATATTTACCCAACAGAAATATTCTTAGAAGTACATAGTGGTGTATATATTTGTGGTGATATTTGTGGGAAATAAACAAGGGTGCCTTTCATTTGCCAGTCTGTAGTTTTCCAAGTAGTAGACAAAGCAACAAGGCCATTGGCAATAGCTTAGTCGGTGAAAATATAAGGTTCATTAAGGAAAGTACTGACCAGGTCTATGAGAATGGCTTTGAGTTCTGTTGACTGAGCTAAGTGATTTCATCCATTTTCAGTTATTTATACTTTTGCTGTAAATGAACAGCTACAGCAGCTCAGTGAACGCCATTGGGTTTCCGTCTAGCTGAACCGTTATTGAACAAGGCCCGGACATTTAGGGGAACCTTGATGAATCAGGAACCCTATTTGACCAGTGACTTTCTTTTAAGTGTGGAGTAGGAGATAAAGTTTATCCCAAAGGTATAAAACCAAATTCATTGTCATTGAGTTTATTTCAACTAATAGCATCCCTAAAGGACAGAATAGAACTGCCCATAGGGTTTTTAAGGGTGTAAAGCTGACGGGCCACACCTTTCTCCTGCAGAGCATTTGATGGGTTCAGACCATTGACCTTTTCATTAGCTGAGCAGTTTGATCATTGCACCTCCAGGGCTTCTCCCAAAAGGGTAAAATGCCACTTTTTTATGAGAGGCCACGATGCTGCTGGGAGAAGGCTAGCTGCATCCTTGTATCTACCATTTTAATTGACTAGTGGGTTTTTGGACCCTTCCCACCTTGTTGGCTAATCATAAATGGGACTATCACAAGGTCTGCTAGGGAAAGGCTTTCAGTTGACATGAACCCAGTAATGAACTAATAACCTCTTTTCAAAAGGAGTGTACCTGGTAGCCATATCAGAGTTGATCAATCCAAAATGCCAGAATGTGTCCTGTGATAGAGTATCTAATTGGTAAAATTATCAATCATAAAGATCTGTTACCATAGAGCCTACTAGAGGCTGATCTCCTGATAGGTGAGGAACTCCTCTTGCCTAGAGAAGAATGAACAATATCCAGTGCACCATTCAGGCAGCTGTCTTGAAATCTACATTCCTATACTTAGCCTAAACCCCAATTCGTCTTCATTACCAGAAGTAAAGTGTAGGCTACATAGGAGCTCTGGTAGCATAGTGGTTATGAGTTGGGCTGCTAACCTCCAGGTCAGCAGTTCAAAACTACCCACTGTTCCATGGGAGAAAGATGAGGCTTTCTGCTCCCATATTTACAGCCTTGGAAACCCTGTACCAGAGTTTCTATGAGTTGGAACATTTGGTAAAAATTTTATTGAAATGCAATTCATATACCTTATAGTTCACATATTTAAAATACAGTTGTTAAGTGCAATAGAGTTGTTAAGTGCCATCGATTTGGTTCTGACCCATAGCGACCCTGGTTCTGAGGAGCAGCTGGTGAAGCTTGAACCACCGGCTTTGCAGCTCAAACTGACTTTGCAGCCCAGTGCATTAGTCTCTACTTATCTGTGACTTCGCTTTCTGCCATTTAGTTACTTGTGGCCAACTGGAGCCCAAAAGTATTTAAATTGCATTCTGAGTATTATGATGAAATTTTGTGCTGTCCATCTCTGTCCTGGAGCTGTTGCCTTCCTCCTTGTGAAATGGACTTGTAAGTAGACATCATCTCTAACTTCTCAAATGAGAAAGAGGAGAGTCAGCCCATGCTTCCTCTCTCCAACCTGCTGTACCAGTTTGGACACAAGTTGTCCCTCTCACATCACTCTCTGCTCAGTTGGGTTTGGTCATCTATTGTAGTGACCACACAGAACACACAGACCAAATTCATATTGTGAGGTTTCTTAAGGAAGCTAAAAGATTACAGTTCAGGATCAGACGTGCTCAGGTATGAGCCTGATCTCAGCTGTGCCTACAGGCAGACCTCTTTCTGATCCTTGACCTCTTGACCTGTCCTCTGTTCTGAATGGCTAACGTTACAAAACTCTTTTAGGACTTCTGATAAGTTTCCAAAAAGCATGTTGTTGTTGTTGAGTGCCACTGAGTTGGTTCCGACCCATAGTGACTCTATATAGGGTTTCCAAGGAGCGACAGGTGAGCTTGAACTGCTGACCTTGCAGTTCAAATGGCTTTGCATAAGTGGTGGCTATTTTTTGCTTGAATGACCATACAGTTTGGTTAGCATGCTGCTTGTTGTTAAGTGCCATAGAGTCGATTCTGACCCATAGCGAACATGTATAGGGCTTCCAAGGAGTGACTGGTGAGCTTGAACCATTTACCTTGTGGTTCAAACCAACGTTGTAGTCCAGCGCAGTAACCCACAGCACCACACATTTACCATCAATTCCTCTGGATTTCTTCCATATCTGACTAATCAGTATATGAGGCCCTCTTCCTTTCTCTCCTAGAAAACCATGTCTCTGTCAATTTCCCATCTTTATCATCACAACAGTAAAAACTTAGAAGACTGTAATATTTTACTCTATTTACTAGGTGACTAGTTAGCCTGGCAGTTTCATGGATATGTTTGAAAACACGATACTCCTAGGTCAGAGATAAAACGCAATTTAGTACTTACAGAAATAGTAGTAGCCAAAATATTAGCATTTTCTTTTATTCTTCAAACCTTCTTTTCCACAGGACTACTAAGCAAAGGAGGATCAGGTGACACCTGGACACACAGTGGTTTCCTTTATAGGATACAAACCTTAGCTTGGGGAACCTGAATCTTTAATACTAGGTAATGAGCATGACGAACATTTACTCCAGAGAGACACTATCTTCATCTTCACAACTCCTTTATGTAAATGTAGTTGAGAAGATTATCTACAAAAAAGGGCCATCAGTGATTTTATTACAAGACATCCATTGGGACTTATCTCCCAAGACTCTTGTCTTGAGTCCATGAATCTCCATTTCAAAGGGCCTTGCTGCAGTAGTGAGGGAAGTGCTTAGACAGTAGGAAAGATTTTTAAGAAAAAGTGACTGCTTGTAAGGTCAAATTTTTGCATAGAGTGAAATGTACAAATCACAAGTATACCATTTAAGGGCTTTTGTGACATATATACACTTGTGTGTACAATCACTTCCTATCCTCTGAAGATAACTACTGCAGGGTTTTTTAAAACCATAGATTAGTTTTACCTGTTAGAATTCCAAATAATTATAATCATATAGAATGTAATATTTGGGGAGTGTGGTGGCTCCATATGATAAGCACTGGATTGCGAACCATGAAGTTCACAGTTTGAGCCCACCAGCCACTCTGTGGGAGAAAGATGAGTCTTTCTGCGCCCATGAAGATTTAAATCCTCACAGTCAGAACCCATGGAAGGCACTTAACAATAACAATGTAATATTTTATTTAAGGCTTTCTTTCACTCACGTCTACCTTGTTGTGTTAATATTAGTAGATTCCTTTTTGTTACTGAGTATTATTCTATTGTATGTTGTTGTTGTTAAGCACCATGGAGTCTGTTCCGACCTATAGCAACATGTATAGGGTTTCTGAGGAGCAGCTAACAGGTTTGAACTACCGTTCTTGTGGTTCACAGTCCAGTGCTGATCCTACAGCACCACCAGGAGTCCATTCTATTGTTTAGCCATTGTTTTGCTGATGGGTATCTGCTGTTTCCAGTGTTTGTCCATATTATTACGTGGTTTCTTGGAACAAAAGCTGTTTTTAAATTTGTTAGCTATTGTGCCACGCTTGTTGTTGTTAGGTGCCACCGAGTCGGTACCAACTCATAGCGACCCTATGCACAACAGAACGAAACACTGCCCGATCCTGGGCCAACCTCACTATTGTTGCCACACTTGAGCCTATTGATGCTGCCACTTTACCAATCCATCTCGCTGGGGGTCTTCCTCTTCTTCTCTTACTCTCCACCTTACCAAACATGATATCATTCTCCAGCAACTGGTCCCTCTTGACAATATGTTTGAAGTACGAGAGACGAAGTTTTGCCTACAAAGAGCATTCTGGCTGAACTTCTTCCAACACAGATCTGTTTGTTCCTTTGGCAGCCCATGGCACTTTCAATATTCTTCTCCAACACCATAACTCAAAAGCATCAATTCTTCTACGATCTTCCTTATTCACTGTCAGCTTTCACATGCATATGAGGTTATTGAAAATACCATGGCTTGGGTCAGGCACACCTTAGTCCTCAAGCTGACATCTTTGCTCTTCAACACTTTACAAAGGTCTTGTGCAGCAGATTTGCCTAATGCAATTCATTGTTTGATTTCCTGACTGCTGCTTCCATGAGTGTTGATGGTTGATTCAAGAAGAATGAAGTCCTTGACAACTTCAATCTTTTGTCCATTGATAATAATGTTGTTTATTGGTCCCGTGGTGAGGATTTTTGTTTTCTTTACATTGAGATGCAATCCATACTGAAGGCTGAGCTCTTTTATCTCCATCAGTAAATATTTTAAGTCCTCTTCACTTTCAGCAAGCAAGGATTTTGCCATGCAGTTTGCTTTATTTTATATATTATAATCTATGCTCTAGAATCCTGGTGTGGTGCTATAGGATAAGCACTGGACTGGCAAATGTGAAGTTGGTGTTTCAAACCTACCTACCAGTTGCTCCTCAGAAACCCTATACAGGGTCACTATTAGTTGAAACCAACTTGAGGACACTGAAGAATAGCAACAACATGTTCTAAAAGTCAGACATTATTAAGTTGTATTTCACTAGCACTGCACTAGGTCGTGGGTCTTTTTTTACTTTTTAAATATCTAATACAGTATTTATTTTTATATTCATGGTTTTTAGTTTTGATATAACATTAAAGGAAGAATTTCCAGATGAATACCAATCCACATGTTGAATAGCTAACATGAATAGGAAAGGAAACATAGGTCCAACATAAAATAGTAAGACACAGAAAAGTCTCATCCATTCATTTAGGCAAACAGTCATCCATCATTTAATTATTGAGACACCGCTGTGTACATGAGATACAAAGATGAGTAAGGACTTGGTAAAACCCTCTCACCCCCAAATATATGCCTTCTGGTTAGCAGTACAGTGCTTATCCTACAGCGCCACACCAGTACTCCCATTCACTCTGTTGTTAAGTGCTGTCGAGTCAGTTCCAACTCACAGAGACCTTGAAAAGTGGATGATGGGCTTGAACCACCAACCTTGGGGTTAGCAGTCCAATGCTTATCCTACAGTGCCACGCAACTTTTAAGCAATATGCAAATAAAAATTAAACCAAAATAAAGATCAACCAATCAAATGCAAAGCTAAAACAAATATGCCTAACAATAATCATAAAATGCAGTTCAAGATGAAACATAATTGACTTACATTATGTCCTACTTTGGACACTCATGTGCTACTTGGTAGATCAGTAACTCTACATATCACTGTGACAGATTTGATTGCATTGTATTGGTGTAATTTCTAGTCTCACATTATCTGACTTTCTTTGTAAAGTATGCATTTGCAACAACTGTGCCAGGGATTACTTTAGATACAAAGGTGAGTAAGGACTCGGTTAATTCCTCCCACCCCCAAACACATAGGATAAGCACTGGCTTGCTAACTGAAAGGTTGGTGGTTCAGACCCACCAGTCACCTCCCAGAAATCCCACAAAGTGTCTTCATGAATCGGAACTGTCTTGAGGGCACCAATAACAACAACAACATATAAACGATTGCAAAGATGTATGTATAAATACATGTATGCATGTATGTGGTTTTACTCTTTCTTGGTTGCCACATAACTTTCTAATAAAATAATGTTCCACAGTTTATTCAAATGGGAAAAATCCATAAAGAATGATAAATTAGAACTGCCTTGATTTGGATTGGAACATATGGTTTAATATGATGGATTCTGGGTTATCTTTTTTAATGTCGAATATGTCATTTATTGGTTATATAGTTTGCAAAGGGTCATAGGTCTTTATATGTTTTTTGTTTTATTGAGTCTGGGATAAGAAATTTGTTTCTTTTATATTTTCAGTTTCCTTCATTTGTTCATTCCAGTCATTTATGAGGTACTTTGTGTTAGCCACTCTGCAGGTTCTAAGGATCTGTCAAATAGAACACAAACCTTTATCTCAAGGAATATCTAGT
Organism: Chrysochloris asiatica; assembly: GCF_000296735.1. Taxonomy (NCBI): domain Eukaryota; kingdom Metazoa; phylum Chordata; class Mammalia; order Afrosoricida; family Chrysochloridae; genus Chrysochloris; species Chrysochloris asiatica. The sequence goes on from NW_006408528.1 coordinate 22,096,723, forward strand.
TTGTTGTACAAATCTATCAATCTCTTTCTCTCTTACACACACACACACACACACACACACACACACACAGACACTAAAACAATGAGTAGGGCTTTTTAGAACAAAGAGGAGAAGGGAGCATAGCCACAAGCTAAGCAGAAACTTCTGGGATAAGTTGACTTTTGAGTAGATTCTTGAATTTAGAGCTGGAAGGGATAATCTTGTGTGGCTTCCCTATTTAATACACCAGTCAGCGAAACCTAGAGAGGTTAGCTTACTTGTCCATGGAGTGTTAGCTAGCAACTGGAAGTCACATCTTTGAGTTACAATCCAGTTTTTCCTTTTACAATGCTGTGTTTTAATACACTTTTATAATCATTGATTGAAAACCTACCATTAAGCTGGCCCTGGGTCATGTTTTGTTGTTGTTGTTAGGTGCCATTGAGTTTGCACTGACTCATAACGACCCTATACACAGCAGAATGAAACATTGCCCTATCCAGGGCCAACCTCACTACTGTTGCCACGCTTGAGTCCATCGATGCCGCCACATGGCCAATCCATCTCATTGGGGGTCTTCCTCTTTTTCTCTGACCTTCCACCTTACCAAACATGATATCCTTCTCCAGCCACTGGTCCCTGCTGACAATATGTCTGAAGTATGAGAGATGAAGTTTGGCCATTTTGGCCTCCAAGGAGCACTCTGGCTGCACTTCTTCCAAAACGGATCTTTTGGTTCTTTTGGCAGCCCATGGCACTTTCAATATTCTCCTCCAGCACCATAACTCAAAAGCATCAATTCTTCTATGGTCTTCCGTATTCACGGTTCAGCTTTTGCATGCATATGAGGTTATTGAAAATACCATGGCTTGGGTCAGGCACACCTTAGTTCTCAAGCTGACATGTTTGCTCTTTAACACTTTAAAAAGGTCTTATGCAGCAGATTTGCCTAATGCAATACATCGTTTGATTTCATGACTGCTGCTTGTCTTCTTCTTGTTGTTGTTATGTGCCATGGAGTTGGTTCCGACTCATAGCGACCCTGTACAGGGTTTCTGAAGCTGTAAATCTTTACGGGAGCAGAAAGCCTCATCTTTCTCCCACAGAACAGCTGGTAGTTTTGAACTGCTGACCGTGAGGTTTGCAGTCCTATTTGTAACCACTAAGCTACCAGAGCTCCTTGCTGCTTGTCTTAGGAATGTAAAAAGGAAGAATGGAGATAGTTTTTGCCATCAGGAAGCCCCCAGTCAGTTTACTGTACATATAGATGGAGTCCTGGTATGGCACTGTGGGTTAATGCGCCAGATTGCAAAGCTGTTTAAGCTACAAGATCTGCGGTTCAAGCTCACCATCTGTTCCTTGGAAACCCTATACAGGGTTGCTATGGGTCAGAATCAACTTGATGGCACTTCACAACAATAACAACATAGATGACCTACCATATCAGTGACAGGAGCAAAATCTACTGTTAGCACTGGACATGGTGACTTAAGTCCTGTGAACCAAAAATGATTTTGTAAAGACCTTTCAATGTTTCACTTTGAATATTAACTTGAGCATAATCAACATAATTTCCTTCCAGAAAATTTGAATCTAATATTCTTGAAGGAAAGGTGACAATAAACCTCATATTCCTGTTTTGTTTGATGTCTAGTAACCTAAAGTATTTTCCTGTCACACAGTGGGATCACTTTGAGAGCAGACATTTTGTTGTACTCCTTTTTGTATCTCTAAAGTCTAGTCCCAAGCAGCTCTGGTAGCATAGTGGTTACAAATTGGGCTGTGAACTGCAAGGTTAGCAGTTCGAAACTACCAGCTGTTCCATGGAGAAAAGATGAGGCTTCTTGCTTCCATAAAGATATACAGCCTCAGAAACCCTGTACAGGGTCGGTATGAGTCCGAACTGACTCTATGGCACATAACAACAACAACAAAATCTAGCCCCATTCCTGGAACACTGTGGGTACTAAATAAGCAATTGAATTATGATTGGTTATACCCAAATCATTGTTATGACAGATCAACATGAGACTTAAAAATTTTTAGTTACTCTAACAAAATGTTGAGGGAAAGCCTACCTCTTTTTTTTTTTTTTCCTTAAAGCTTTTATTGTGAATTGAGTGATATTTTACGTGAGAGATCATTGGTTTTGTGCTCATCCTATTGTATTCCTTTTTATTGCAATGATTATATTCCTTTCCATGCATCATCATTCAACAGTATTTGGAAAGCTTACCTCTTATTTCTCTTTTTCATCTTTAAAAAGAATAGTTTATTTTAGTAGACTGTTTTGAATTATCATCTAAGAAATACCAGAAATAATATATTTGAGTTAAAATTTTAATTTATATCTAGGGTGGCTTGTCTAGTATCTTTAGTAGATATGCTATTATTTTGTGAGCCACCAAGTCAATTCTGATCATATCAACCTTGTAGGGCAGAGTAGAACTGATCCATAGAGTTTCCTGGGCTACGATCTTTATGACAGAGTCCTGGTGTGGTGTTGCAGGATAATGAATTGCACTGCAAAGTCGATTTGAACTGCAAGGTCAGTGGTTCAAACCCACCAGCTGCTCCTTGGAAACCCTGTTGCTTAGCAACAACAATCTTTATGACATTCATAAAGGAGCTCTGGTAGTGCTTGGCCTACTAGCTGAAAGGTAGGAGGGATCACGATGAGTTGGAATGGCCTCATTGCAATGGGCTTGGGTTTGGGATGTAATTTTTATAGAAGATGACTGCCATGTCTTTTTTCTGTGAAGCACTTGGTGGGTTCAAACCACAGAATTTTCAATTAGTAGCTGAGTGCTTGACTGTTACTCAACTAGGACTCCTTTAATAGACGTGTATAAAGAATCTTTTTCTAACATACATCTATGAACCTAAATGTTGTTATAGTACATTAATATTTTCCTTACTTGTCCTTTCCATTTTTGTATTATTAAGACTATGTTATCTTGATAATATTTCGTTTCTGTCAATTATTTTTTGTCTACCCTTAGCATAGCAAGTTACCTTTATAAGCACCCAGTTTAAGTGTTTCCTTAGTGGTTTATTCATAGGAAGCAAAGCTGCATCTTTTGATATATCTTGTAATCATGTATTTCTATTTTGGATTTGTCTCTCTTATCTCCTAGGCATCAAAAGAACCCTTCAAGGCAGGCACCCTGTTTTATACCTGCCACCCACTTTAAAATGTAAAATCCTAATTATAAGTGACAAGTACAGAGATTGAAATGATTTCCTTCTGGACACTTAAGATCCTAAAATCATATTGGAATTATAGTGAGTTGATTTTGTGTTTTTGCCCCATAGGAGAAAGAAGACCATTTTGAATCTGTTCAGCTGAAATCCTCAAGATCTCCAAATATATGATGAGACAGTTCTGTAGTCTTCAGACTAATGAACAAAGAAACCTGCTTTCTAGTTTTACAGGACCACATTTTAGAACCTGGCACCTGTCCTGGCACCTGTCACATTGGGGATCACCTTGAGGAGGACCAACCTGCTGAAAAGGGAAGGAGGTTGAAATGTCTGATTGCCTTATCACATGGTCAAGTACCTTGCCAGAAAAGGAAAGCAAGTGATTTGGGTCTCAACTGAAGATGAAGCTCAACTCAGGAAGAGATTTATCTGTACATAAACATAACTGAAAACCCAGTTTAAACCCACCAGTGCACTGCTGATGCATGCCGTATAATTAATGGATAACTTTTATTCTTTCTAATGCCTACGGAAAAAAAAGTGTGGTTTGGAGGGCACGTATGAGCATATGCATTGTGATCCCATTAAATTCTTTCCTCTGTTTATATCTTGGGAAAGATTTGGAAAAAAACCCAAAAAAATATGGTATACATTATTTTTCCCATTATTTATTTTCCTGACAGACCTTAAAGCATCTTTTGTATCAATAATGGTGATCAATGAATGACAATAAATTTTTCATTTTTCCATAGGGTATCTTCTCTTGATTTCAGAAATCTAAGTTACCAGTAATTTTTTTTAGGAAGAGTCACCGTGTGCCTGGGTTATCTAAATTTAAAATCTCCTTTGAAATATTAAGAAGAGCTTGACTGAAAGTGTTATAGAAATTAAAAATAAATAAATAAAAAGACAAGAACCTTCAAGTTTCCATTCATACAAATGACCTGGCACTATCATAGATGTCAAATGGTTTAAAACAGTTTATGTAGTGCTTTGGATATAAATGAAAATGAGTCAGATCGCTTGTTGGTTAAATCATTTGCATAAAAAGTGAGATGGCTTTATCTCTAGTACAGATAATTGTAAAAAATGTTTTGGGATAGTTCTTTGGTCTCCAGAAAATGGATGTGGGACATTTATCCCACTTCAAGCATCATTTTCAAAGATTATATAGTTATTTTTCTTGTACAAGACATTAAATATTATGATTTGTAGGAATTTTTGTTTGTTTTTGAAGCCAAGAAAGCAGGAATTCAATTTTGGAATATTTCATATAACTGTATTTATAATCAGAATGTGGTTGTACAATTAGCAGTTAATGAAATAAGTGTTGTTGTTCTTATTCAAAAATGATCCAAATAATTGTGGTAGTTCCTATGATGGAATTTTAGTATTGGCACAGTGTAGATATTTGTTGAAAGAAGTTTGAATGAAGTTGGTTCTGGCCAATTTTGTGTAAAAAGCAATTGTTTTAGAACTTGGAAAAAGGGGAGTTTCTTGGCCATTAATGAATACTACAGTGATTTGGTTTGTTTCCAAAACACAGTAATCTTTATAGATCTTAATCCAGATTTTCAGACGGACCAATGATTGGCTGAGAGAGGCAGGGTATTTGGGCAGGTTTGTTGGATATTTTGTCCCAAGAATTTCAATGAGGTATGCCTTGTAACTTGCAACTCACCCAGTGATGTCTTTATTTTTGTGGAAAATGGGCAAAAAATAAATAATTGCATTTATTTGGCTGGTATGTGAAACACTGGACCATTCTGTCATTGTTGAATGAACATTTATTTTGTGTACATCTCTACTGTGTATACACAACTATAGGTGAGGTTGCCATTATTTATTTTTTTTTTTGGTATTTACTTTCTTGAATTTTTTTATAAAGAAGAAATTATTTTGGCATTATTGATTTCTACCCTGGAATTCAGAGAAAAAGAGGAAGACCCCCAACAAGATGGGTTGGCCTAGTGGCAGCATTGATGGACTCAAGCGTGGCTACAGTAGTGAGGTTGGCCCAGGATCTGGCAGTATTTCGTTCTGCTGTGCATAAGTTGTTATGGGTCGGTACCGACTTGATGGCACCTAACAACAACAACAACCCTGGCATTGGAGTGCTGATGAGCCTTTCCCTGTTTGATAAAAATTTAAATAGAGGAAGGAAAATACATTTGAAATACACTCTTTCAGAGGTACCCTGGCAAAGCTGTACAAGACTGGACAGAGTCAGGAAGTCTCTACATTTCCACCTGTCACTTCCCTCTTCATTTTCAGCTGTGCTCAACACGTGTTCCAAGCCATAGAGATAATTGGGATGATCTCCCGAGTCACTTCTTTTTTCTGTCACTGGGCTAAAATCTCTGACATGTCAAATATGACTTAAATTTTAATGAATCTCTGAAAATAGAATTGATAGTGAGAAATTTTTTATTTTATTTCTAATTTTAGTTCTTAAATAGAATGTCAGCTCAGTACCATCTTTGGAAAGGAGCTGTATTTTTTTTTTCCGTTGCATCCTGGTGGTTTGTCGTTTTATTCCAAGTACTAAAGAAGTATGTGAAGAGAATATTCAGGCCAGTTCTGCCTATACAGTTCACGTTATTTTATGTAGGGTGTCAAACCAGATCATTCTGTTTCTATCCTCTAGTGAGAATTTGCATTTCCACCCAAGATACACTAAATTAGAATCTGCATTTTAACAATATCCCTAGGTGATTCTTGTAAGGAGCGCTGGTAGTGTAGTGGATTGTGAATTTCAATGCTAACTGAAAGGTCAGCAATTCAAATCTGTCAGCTGTTCCTTGGGAGAAAGAAGAGACTTTCTGCTTCAGTAAAGATTTAGAGCCTCAGAAACCCTATAGAGAGTTGTTATGAGTCAAAACCAACTTGGCACACACCCTACCATCATCAGGTGATTCTTATAAATCTCCAGGATCTTGTTAAAATATAGATTTTGATTTAGTATATCTGGGGTGGAAAGGCTAATTCTCAGTAGGGGTTGAACTGGAATGAATTGGTTCTTTATTTAAAGAATGTCAGTCCTTTGTAAAATGCAGTGGAATATTGAAAGGCATAAAGAAATTAATCATGTTTCCATAACTTAATTGACATTTTTGCTTTTTTCCTAAGGAAAAGTCTATTCTTGGTAGAAGAAAAGGCTATTTAAAATGTTTCTAATAGGCACAGTTTTGATGTCTTGAATACTACATTGGGTTGACTCTTGCCTGTAACATGTCTTTCAGTCTTTCAAGACATACTTAAATTTATTTTCCATTGAATGAGGATACGTTTTCTATGGATAAATAATGTCACGTCACAATGTTCAACAGTTTGATATGTGTTCAGTTGATTAAAAAGGCTGAATTTTATTGTTGATTTTCCTAATAGTAATCAAGTCCTTTGTAGGATTAAAATATTTCATAGAATTTTTAGGTAGACTTTTATCTTTATTTTCTTGCCAAGGAGAGAAGGTGGTTTAAATGGGTTATATGGAAGAATTGCTTGGGTCCAAGTATGTACTAACAGGGGTCTTCAAGTCTCCACGTGGTGAGTCATGATTGAATGTGCTTCCTTAAGACCTACCTGAGTATCTTTTAACTTCTATCAGTAGAACTAATTCATGTGGTTCATTGTCATTCCTAGTGGGAGGATAATGTGCAAATTATTTCTCTCTTCCTCATGAAAATCTTCTTTCTGGGAGTTGGGTTGAGCAGAGGACTCCATTGGCTATGTTGTCATGGTATTCTTCACATTTATCTTTTGACACTAAAGATGTGTAGGTTATTCTTCAGAGGACCTGAAATGCTGCCACATGTATTTTATAGTAACAATGAGCATAGTCTTAGATTTACAGACTCAAGTTCTAAATCAAGACTGTGCTAAAAAAAATTTCCCAAGGAAAGCAAATTTAAAAAACAAAACCAAAAACCCATCCGCTTACTCATTCCTTGGAAGCTAAAATGGAGCTTCCTTTCGTACTGACTGACGAGAGGTTATTCTCATGCTGGATTTTAGTTCTGTTAGTTAAACATTTCATATGAGTTCATGTTAGGATCATAAATGAAAGAAGTTCTCATAAAGCATTTAAGATGGGGAAGGGTAATTGAAAAGAAAATTAATTGATATTAATATAATTGTTATTAACTAATATCAGTGTTGCAGTCAGAGGGCAGCAAACTTTTTGGGTACTGGGTTGAATGGTAAATATTTTAGAGTTTTCAGGACATACGTCTCTGTTACAACTGCTCACATCTGCTATTTGTCAGCATGACAGCAGGCATGGCAATATGTAAATGAAGGGTTGTGGTTGTGTTTCAAGAAAACTTGATGGCCCTTAACACAACTATCTAATCTATCTGTCTAGGGAGCTCTGGTAGCCTACAGGTTACTTCATGGTCAGCAGTTCGAAACTACTAGTTGTTCTGGGGGAGAAAGATGAAGCTTTCTGCTCCTGTAAAGATTTACAGTGTCAGAAACCCTATGCAGGTTTGCTATGAGTCTGAACTGACTCCATGGTATACCACCACCAGCAACTATAGTATGGAGTGCTGGTATGACACTGTAGGATAGGCATTGGGCTGTTAACTACAAGGTTAGTAGTTCAAATCCACCAGTTGCTCCTTGGAAACCTTATACAGGGTCACTATGAGTCGGAACCAACTCAAAGGCACTTAACAACAATAGCTGTAGTATACATGCTAGGACATGGTGGTGGTGTGCCGTGGAGTTGATTCCAACTCATAGTGACCCTGAATAGGGTTTCCAAGGCTGTAAATCTTTACAGGAGTAGAAAGCCTTGTCTTTCTCCTGAGGAACGGCTGGTAATTTCAAACCTTGAAGTGAGCAGCCAGACTGATAACTACCACGCTACGAGGGCTCCTATGTTAGGACATTGTTGTTGTTAGGTGTCGTCAAGTCAGTACCGACTCATCGCAACCCTATGACACATGCACAACAGAACCAAACACTGCCCGGTCCTAGGCCAACCTCACAATTGTTAATGATGCTTGAGCCCATTGATGCTGCCACTTTGCCAATCCAT
>NW_006408528.1:22105941-22130961 GCF_000296735.1 Chrysochloris asiatica
CATGTCCTCTTCTGAATCTGGCTGGAACCTCTGGAAGTTCCCTGTCAATGTATGGTTGCAGCCATTTCTGTATTATCTTTAGTAAAACTTTACTCACATGGGATATCAGAGAGATTGTCTGATGTTTTCTGCATTCCATTGAGTCACCTCTCTTTGGAATGATCACAAATGTGGATCTCTTCCAATCAGTTGGCCAGACAGTTGTCTTCCAAATTTCTTGGCATAAATGAGTGAGTTAGGGCATAGTGATTTAAATAATTAATGATGATAAATGCTGAAAGAAAAGACCAAAATGTTAGACCCATCCATCTACTGTGTTGAGTGAATTCAGACTCATAATGATCCTGTAGAACTTCTCTGTTGGGTTTTGAAGGCTCTAAACCTTTAAGGAAACAGAATGCCTCATCTTTCTCCCACAGAGCAACTACTGACCTTCTGATTAGCAGTTCAGTGCTTAACCCACTACACCCCAGAGTTTCTAAAATGTCAAGAAGAGACTCTGAATCTTGTTCTTGATAGTACTTGACTGAAAGGAAGAAGTGATCATGTAAAAGAGCTGCATAGGAGATTTCAAGGAGGAGCTCAATAAGACAAAATATTAGAATGAAATGTTCAAAGACATATCGACAAAAAACCAAAAGAAAAAAATATGCTCAGCATTTCTTAAGCTAAAGAAACTCAAGGAAAAATTCAGACCTTGTGTTGAAATATTGAAGGATTCTACTGGCAAAATATTGGGTGATGCAAGAAGCCTCAAAAGAATATGGAAGGAATGGCCTGAGTCACTTCCAAAAAGAAATGGGTGACACTCAACCATTTCACAAGGTAGCATATGGTCATGAAATGATGATATTAAGGATGAAGTCCAAGCCGCCCTGAGAGCATTGGCAAAACAACAAGGCTCCGGGGATTGACGGAATGCTAATTGAGATGTTTCATCAAATGGATGCAAAGCTGGAAGTGCTCACTCATTTATGCCAAAAAATTTGACAGACAGCTAAGTGACCACCTGCCTGGAGGAGACTCATATTTGTGCCCATTCCAAAGAAAGATCATTCAACAGAATATGGAAATTATCAAACAATATCATTAATATCACACACATGCAAATTTTGCTGAGTATAATTTTTTAAAAATCTGCACGAAATTGAAACTGGATTCAGAAGAGGATATGGGACAAAGAATATCATTGCTGATGTCAGATTGATCTTGTCTGAAAGCAGAAAATACCAGAAAGTTGCTTATCTGGGTTGTATTGACTATGCAAAGGCACTCAACTGTGTAGGTAATAAAAGATTATGGATAACATTGTGAAGAATGGGAATTCCAGAGCACTTAATTGTGCTCATGTGGAACCTGTATACAATCCAACATGCAGTCCTTGGAACAGAACAAAGGGATACTACATGATTTAAAATCAGGAAAAGTGTGCATCAGTGTTGTATCCTTTCACCATCCTCATTCAGTTTGTATGTTGAGTAAATGATAAAAAAACAAAAACAAAACCTGGACTATATGAAGAAGAGCACAAAATCAGGATTGGAGGAAGACTCATTAACAGCCTGCAATATGCAGATGATATGACATTGCTTGCTAAAAGAGAAGAGAAGTTGAAACACTTACTGATCATCAAAAACTATAGACTTCAGTATAGATCACACCAACACATAAACAAAACTCCTCACAAATTGATTAATAAGCAACAGCATCATGATAGGCAGAGAAAAGATGGAAGTTGCCAAGGGTTTAATTTTATTTGGCTCCGCAATCAGCCTCCACAGAAGCAGCAATGAGGAAATCAAAGGATGGATTGCACTAGGCAAATCTGCTGCAAAAGACGTCATTGAGGTGTTAAAAAGTAAAGATATCACTTTCAATACTAAGATACAGCTGACCCAAACAATGGTTTTTCAAGTCACATCATCTGCATGTGAAAGCTGGACACTGAATAAAGAAAACTGAAGAAGTACAGCTAGAATGGTCCTTGGAAATGAGAATGGTGAGGCTTTGTCTCATGGACTTTTAACATGTCATCAGGAAGGACCAATCCCTGAAGGACATCGTGCTTGATGAACTTGTTGTTGTTGTTATGTGCCATGGAGTCAGTTCCAACTCATAGTGACCCTGTGCAGGGTTTCTGAGGCTGTAAATCTTTACGGGAGCAGAAAGCCTCAACTTTCTCCCGCGGAACAGCTGGTAGTTTCGAACTGCTGACCGTGAGAATAGCAGCCCGATTTGTAACCACTACGCTAGGTTGGAAAAATGGGGAAGGCTCTCAAAGACGTGGATTGACTGAGTGACCATAACAATGGGCCCAAACATAGCCAAGCATTTGAAGAGGACAGGACCAGGCAGCATTTCAGTCTGTTGTCTAAATGGTCACTATGGGTTGGAACGGAGTTCTGGTGTGGCGCTGTGGGATAAAGAACTAGACTGCAGAGTTGCTTTGAACCACAAGGTCAGTGGTTCAAATTTACCAGCCACTCCTTGGAAACCCTATAAAGGCTTGCTGTGAGTCTGAACTGACTCAATGACACTGAACAACAACAACATGGATTGGGACAGATTTGATGACAGCTAACAATGTCACAGAATAGGAGTGATAATTGCTTTATTCATTGGCTTGAGCCCTAGTCATCGAGCAGTGGAGCTTACAGTCTATATTTCTATCTTCGTTACTTCTCTTGGTTTGCCCATACTGACAACATTTTACTGAAGAACTCTGGGGCCCAGAGTTGGTGAGTAAGGCAAAGAGAAAGCATGAAGTTGAAGACTACCAGTACACTGACTGAAATGCTTCCTTTTTCTAGCTTCCACATGGTCTGCTAGCCCATTTGCCACATAGCTTGAAAATGAGGACCATTTTATTTTACCAGGATAAACCTGAGTTGGGCAAGAAAGTCTATTAATATTTAAACTGGAGAAGACTCAGAGCACTTCAGATGTTAACATCCAGGACACCAATGATAGTCAAGCATACTGTTCAGCTATGAAATAGAGTTTTTATATGTTATTCTGGTTAGATTCCTTAGATTCTGGAGGATTTTTTACAAAGATGGTTATATTCTGGAAGGATGAAATATTACCCCAGTAAAAACAAATAAACCAAAACCTATCTAGTTGAAATGGCTTATGTAAAAAAGATTTTACAGTTGTTATTTTCCATACATAGTCTGCGTGGTTTTTTAAAAAAATCTCTAGGGATCCTATCTTAGATGATGCACTTTCAAACTGGCAATAATGCACATGGCAAGGAAGGAGAAAATGATGAGAGCTGCCAGATACGGCATTTTCAGAGTGCCAGCAGGGCACGGAAAACCATGGCCGCAGGTCAAAATACAGCTCTTAAAAGTACAATTTTCTTAAGATTCAAACACAAGCTTAATTGTCTTGTTTTAGAAGATCTATGATGAACTTGATTGTTAGAGGCATCAGCTCTGTCTCTGAAGCACCCATCTGATATTGCCTGCCTCAGACTGTCACATTCCATCAGTGGGTTGAGTTTATTTTCTCTTCTATCAGCCTTGCCTCAGCCTTTATTCTCAGCAGATGCTCATTCTGAGCATACTTAGCTAGCACTCCTGCCAGTTTTCGTCACAGCAGAATTAATTTTTGTCATCTAGTGCTGTTGAATTTATTATCCAATCTACCCCACCCACTCCTGAAATTCTAGGTTCTTATTTGAATATGAGAATTCAAGGACTGGTGAGCATCATTTTCTGAGCATCTGGTAGGTTTTGGAGTGATTGATTAGGTTGCTGATTCAAACGTATGGGGAAAGAAGAAAAGAATTTCTAATACCTGACTCTTCACTTTATTTCCTTCAAGGCCAATCCTGTGTGCTTTTGTGCATGTGTTCACTATTTTGGGATTTTTAAAAATAGTTTCAGTATGTTTTAATTATCTAGATCCTGGTAATTTACTCTGTGGGTTCCCTCATAACCTTGATTCTCTTCTTAAAGCAAACATGTATTCCTCTTTCTCTTGGGAGTAGACTGAATAGTAGTACCCCAAAAGATAGGTCCAACCCTAATTCCTGGAATCTCTGAAAGTTACCTTATTTGAAAGAAGGATTTTGCAGATGTAATTATGAGATCATCCTGGATTATCTGGTGGTTCCTAAATTCAATAACAAGTGTATAGAAGTCCTGGTGTGGTGCTGTAGGATAAGCACTGGACTGCTGACCACAAGGTTGACGGTTCAACCCAACCAGCCACTCTTTGGAAATCCGATTATTGTTGTTAAGTGCCATGGAGTCAGTTTTGATTCATAGTGATTCTGTTTAGGTTTTGCAAGGAGTGGCTGATGGGTTTGAACCACTGACCTTTCAGTTAGTAGTCCAGTGCTTATCCTACAGTACCACACCATGAATCTTGGAAACCCTGCACAGGGTTGCTATGAGTCAGAGCTAACTCAACAGCACTTATCAACGAAACTTGTATAGGTGTTCTGGTGTGACACTATAGGATAAGCATTGAACTGCTAACCACGAGGGCAGCAGTTCAAACCCATCAGCTGATCCTTGGAAATCTTTTACAGGTTTGCTATGAGTTGGGACCGACTCAACAGCAGTTAACAAAAGCAACAAATACCTGTGTAAGAGACACACATAGGAGAAAACAGACCTAGGGAAGATGGGGATGTGAAGATAGAGGCAGAGATTGGAGTGATGTAGTCCAAGACAAGGAAGCTGGCATCTAGCAGAAATTCAAAGAGACATGGAATAGATTCTCCCCTAAAGCTTTTGTAGGGGATGCAGCCCTGCTGACATCTTCATTTTAGACTTTCTATCTCCAGAGAGAATAAATTCAAGTCACCCAGAAATTTTTTACGGCAGCCACAGGAAATGAATACACTCTATCCACGGTTCCTGGCCTAGGACCTGGCAGGTTATTTGGTTCTCAGAAAATTTTCATAATAAATGATTTTTGACTAAAGGGCTTTCAGGGAGAAATAGACTGCATTGGTAAGAATAACCCTTTACAGTTTTAGCATAGCCCCTATTTACTTCTTTGTTGTTAAGTGCCATTGAACAGGTTCTGACTCATAGTGATCCTATACAGGGCTTCCAAGGAGCAGCTATTGAGCTTGAAGTGTTGGCCTTGTGGTTCAAACTGACCTTTCGGTCCAGTGCTTATCCTACAGTGTCACACCAGGACTTCTTTATTTAGGTGAGTATAATATTTAAGCTGAATGACAAGCCCATGTGCCTGAGCATTTCTCCTGGGACTTAGAAAGCCTGTCAGAATACAAATCCCGTGAGTTTCTTGCCTCATTTAGCTGTGAATTGTTGTTGTTAAGTGCTGTCAAGTCGACTCCGACCCTGACTAGGGCCTCAGAAGAGCAGCAGATGAGTTTGAATTGCTGCCTTGTACTTTGTAGTACAGGTCTGATCCTACCGCATGCATCAGGAGTCTCAGCTATGAATAGTGAGAGTGATTTTTCAATGGAATGACAAGACACATTCTCAGTGTTCTTGATGGTCATGGAGATTCTTTTTGGAAATGAGAGCTATCAGACTCTCCTTGGCAGGATCATTCAAGATGTAGGAGCCTCGTCTCCTTGCCTTTGAGCTCACTACAAGCAAATTCTGGGCTGCTGTACCAATGTTCTGAGAACCAGTATTTGTATTGTCACCTGGCCATTGAGATAGTCTTATATTTATGGTGTTGCCAGTCAATGTCTAAGCATTATAGTCTTGAAGAAAGTGTAGCTCTATTCACAACAGGGGAGCATAACAACTCATGCTCAATACATGAATGCAAAAGGAAGCACAGTTAGACTATTTCTTTCAACATTAAAAGTAGAAATAATTTGAGGTCAGCATATCCAGATTACCTTAACTGATTCAAAAAGAGCAAACCATTATCCACCATGCTGGAAAACCTTGAAGGTTTTATTGTCATTTATATTAATACAGATGCTTTTTATTTTGTGCTGAGAAAAACAATCTGTTACACATAAAGTAACTTTAATATACAATATAGAAACTCATCCTAAATTAGTTACAACAAGGACCTACAAAAAACTTCATAGGAAAAAAAATTACCTAATATTGCCATCATGGTTTTTGTGTGTTTTTAGAAGCCTGATCCTGTCAGACCCTGACACCATTGTTCAGCTCTGTAAACAATGGTTATTTCCATGTTCTGGGGGATTGTTAATAATAGGGGCACTAAAATCAGTCTAAAAAGTTTCTAGCATATCACTACTGTACAATCCTCAAAAATAATTTATTGTAATGTGTCTAAAAAAAGGTACTAGGGTTGTTCTTTTGCTCTGTTTCCATTTTCTGGAGCTGCACATGACACTTTGCCTAACTGTCTAAAAACACAAAAACTGAACTGCAATTCACAATCACAGGGATGAGGTGGTGGAGTCGAGGACTTCCCGCCCGTTGCACACCGTTGGGACATACGTGCTTGCAGAGGCTGGAATACACAAGAAGGACAGAAAACACAGTTAGTTGAGTGGCCACATGAACAATGGCATTGATAATCTTAGAAATAAGTTAAAATTAATTTTTGAAATCATTTTAAGTTGGCTTTAGAAAATGATTAGTGATTTAATAATGTAGTAGACAAACGTTCAAAATATGTTCTACTTGAAATTAGTTTGCAACCTGCAGCATACCTCAACTAAGAGTGCTGTAAGTATAGTCATCGTTGAGAAAATTCATCAACATGAAATTTGATCTTCTATAAACGGGTTAAAATACAATGTGTAAAACTGAAAGCTCACTGTCATTTTTTACAGGTTGTTAAAACATTAATCACTATTTTCAATACATTAATGAATATTATGGTCAGAATTGGCTTTTATATAACCTTATGAATTGTCTGTGAATTCCACTTAAAAAAATGTTTGAAGTATTTCAGCGTTTAAGTGGATAACCTCAGTGAAACCTTATGGAAGGCTGGGAGTTCTTAATGACGATAGTGATGATAGCATCATGGTGTGGATATGTATTTATGGGCAGGGGTAGTCATTCTCTTTTCTGACATTTAGTTTTCCCAGATACAGTTCTTAGCTGTTAACTTTCTAAGGTTTTGTGTGTGTGTATATATATATATATATATATATAAATGATTGCATTTCAATGAAAGTGGAAGTTTCAAGAGGGAAACAATTTTTTAACCTGAAAAAATATTAGCATATGTGAGGCTTGTGGTCAGCTTTGTTTGGGGGCACATTGTGGCAATGACCATCACTCCCCTGCAGAGAGAACTGACTTAGGTTGTGACTCTTCCCCATGGCAAGCATGCTGCCTTTGACATTTCAACTAATCTCTTTATCTTCTCCAGGATCAAGTTTTATTATTTCTGTGCAGTTTTCTCATTGTCAGAGATTGAAGAAGAATGATGTGTCAAGGGGATAAGACTGGGAGAAGTGGCTGCGAAGATCTTTATCTACCTTGGACTAGTCTAACACGGTCTCTATCTGCATTCCTTAAAATTGTATCCAAACCTACCCTACCCTGATGGTCTCCAGATGTCCAAGTATGCTCTTACAGTAGGCTTGCTCGTTACATTCTAATGTCTTGAAGACTGGGTGTATTTTGAGTAGGTGGCTAAGAGATGTAGGAGCTGTGTGAGAAATCTTCAAGTTCTATTTAGAGTAGTCTTTTATTTGTACACCTCATGGTCATCACTAATGAAGTATACAGAATAACTGAGCCATCTACCTGCTTCAGAGGGGCATTGAAGGAAATATCTTACTTCAGAATATCTAAACTCTTTAGGAGGGAAAGAATACAAATGTAAGGTTTTCTTATAAGGAATAATAACACCAATCACGTATGACTGTGCAGTTAATTTTCCTCTAAGCTCTTTTCAATATGTTGGAAGGAATGTACCTTATATTTTTATTCTTGTCTTTACTATTGCTTCTGTAGGGTTTGACAATACATTTTATTTTATTATGTAAAAAAGTCTCATTTTTCCACATAGAATAGAGGAAATTATTGTTTTATGAGCTACTATCTCAATTGCTTTCCTTTCATAAATATTTTACATATGCCTCCCGTATTAGTCCATCTGTTATTCCTCAGGGTAGTAAAATATCTGGAAGAGGAAAGTACTATCATTTGTGTGTGCCTGTGATGAGCTTTTGCTATTATTCTGATAAAATTTTCACGAGAATTTTAATGGTGTTAGTTTAGCCCATTTTCTTAAGTATGATTAAGCAGATTTCTATAACCATCCTGTCTGCCAGAAATAAAAGGCATGCAGGTTTATTTTTGGCTTTCCTGGGACTTTGGGTGAGCAGCTTTCTCTAGGCTATGTTGGTGTTTTTTTCTATTCAAAGGGAAAACTTGAAGCTAGTTACAAAAAATTAATCTTTCCACCACTGATCATAAAAGGGCAATTCACACTCATCAAAAGGCATATTTTGTTTCACAACCTTGGCGAAGCATTGGAGATCAATGCAGTCAAGTGGTAGCTTTGTCTTGTTCTGTGAAATCCACTTTTCCTCTACCAGTAATGCATAGGCTGGTCAGACTTTGGAGAAAATGACTATTTTTTTTTAGGTAACTGGGGCTCTCAATCAATGCTAAGCATATTCATTTAACAGATTCTTATAGATGCCAAATCTGTTAGCCAATTTAGTGGCTGAGATGTTGTTCCTGAGAATCAGTGTGTGTTGCTATATCTGTGCAATACATCTGCCTCAGGGGAAAAAAAATAAACAGTTAAACAGAATAGACATTCCACTTTGCCCCCATCTGTTACATTTCCGCTCTGGTGACCCCAAATAATTTTCCCAGGATATCTGCTTGTATAATGTTTTAATGTCTGGAATCCAGTTTCTACTAGTTGTTTGTTGCCTTGTCTTCCTGGACCCACTTTATTACTCTTTACCTTATTTTACTTATGCCAGCACCCCTTGCTCCTATTCTGGGAGTTCATCTAGTGATTCTTACATGTCATCTGGGCCGACGACAACTGTACTAGCCCCTGGGTTGATATCTTGCATATGTCAGAGATTATCTATGGAAGACAGAGAATCTAGTGTTGAGAAATATGGATGGACTAGTTTTGCAGGGGGTGTTTCCTTTTTCTGACCCAGTAATGGTCTCAAAATGTTAATAGCAGATTTAACATAAAGTGATATTCATCATTATAATGTGGGGTAAAATCTATAAGTTCAGGATTTTGTTCCCAAATGTGGAGTTGTTATTGTGAAGTGCCACTGAGTTGGTTCCGACTATAGCAACCTTGTCTAGGATTTCTGAAGAGCAGCTGGTGGGTTTGAACTGATTTTGCAGTCTAGTGCATTATCCTGAAGTGCCACACACACACACACACACACAAACTCCTCTTCATTCATTGATTCATTGTTAGATAAGGGTCATGGAAATAGATGAGAAGTCATGTGCCTTTAAAAAATAAAAGCCCATTTGTTGTTGTTGTTGTTGTTGTTAAATGCTGTTAAATTGGTTCTGACTCACAGCGATCCTGTATAGTGCTTCCAAGGAGTGGCTGGTGAATTTGAACCACTGACCTTGTGGTTCAAACTGACCTAGCAGTTGAGTGCACACCCTACAGTGCTACACCAGGACTCCCATGGTACAACTAAATATCCTAGTAGAAATTTCATTATGCCTTGCACTACATTTAACTAGGGGTCCAAGTATGGCATTGTAGGATAAGCACTGGACTGCCAATTGCAGGGTTGGCAGCTCAAACCCACCAGTGATTCCTTGGAAACTTCACATAGGATTGTTATGTGTTGGAACTGACTCGAAGACACTTCACAGTAACATTCTAAGATTTAACCATATACGTACTACATTTTTACCAGTTCACACTGTCTTTCTAATGTTGTTTCTCTCTCTCCTCCCTCTTTTTGGAAGTACAAAAGGAGATGTCTAATGGATAATTATGAATAAAAGGACTCAGTAATTTTGTGTAGTATCCCATACATTCTGTATTTTTCTCTCTTCCTCTTAGCTGCTAGACATCTCTAATTTCTCTTCACTTCTATGAAATGGTTTTTCAGACATGGACTAGAAACTCATTTACCCTGAAGGTCAAGCAACTAATATTAAATACCTAGAGATCAAAGTCTAAAATCAAAATGTTAAACTCAAATAAAATATTGGCAGCCATTGATCTTACTCTCTAGCTGATCTAATCCTAATTCCTTCACCTTCAAATTATATACCTCATCTGAACATTTTTATTAGCTTCCTCTGCACAACCCAGGTCTAAACCACCACCATTTATGAGGGTGAGTCAAAAATTTATATTAAAACACCCATCCACATCCACAGCTGATGACAACATTGAGCATGTATCTGAAATGATTCTGTCATATAGACGAGAGACAGTGGATTATGTAACAAATCATTGGCAAATAAACCATGACTCTGTCTCTGAAATAATCCATGATAGACTTGGGTTTTGAAAAGTTTGCGTGAGGTAGATACCAAAACAACTCACTGAAGAGCATAAACAGAAGCTTTTGGACCTCAGAAGAAACAAAATTTGTATTGATGCTTGAAGGTAAAAGTTTCTTTAAAAAAAATGTTACTGGTGATGAGACATGAATTCATCACTATGAGCCTGAGAGTAAATGGCAGAGTATGAAATGAAAACATCCTCAACCACTGACCAAGAAACAAATTCAAAAGTCAATCATCAGCTGGAAAATTGAGGCTTACCATTTTCTAGGATTCTCAAGGGCCAGTATTGGAACACTATCAGGAAAAACGTTCAACAATCAATAGTGTTCATAACAGTGAGATGCTCACTGAAGAGCTGAAGTCTAAATATTGGATTAAATGCAGAGGACTGCTATTCAAGGCATGGTAATCCTGCATGACAATGCACATCTGCACACCTCTGCCCACACTACTGAACTCTGCAAAATCTTCGTTTTGAGGTATTAAAGCATCTTCCCTCTAGTCTGCTCCATTGTACTTCCATCTGTTTGGTCCCCTGAAAGCAGCGCTTCAAGGACAAAGATGAAGTGAAGACAGTGGTACATTTGTCACTCTCAGCTCAACCTAAAACATATTTTAATATGTGGATTTGAAAGCTTGTTGACAGATGGACAAAGTGCATTGAAAAGCAAGGAGACTGTATCCTGAAATGATGTATTTATCTTTTCTAACAGTTGATTAAAATAAATTCTATAGCCAGAATGTGGATAGTTTTGGACTCACCTTCGTAGACTATGCAAAGGCCTCCAAAGTGAGCTCTCTGCCTGTTCCCTACATTGTTTCCTGCCTATGGAGCCAAAATGAGGCTTTCAAAATCAGATCATACCACCACACCTCTGTGAAACCCTTCTGGCAATTTCCATTTTTCTCAGTAGGAAAACAAAAGTTTTTATTTTACCATGACTTCTAAAACCCTTCATGGTCCTCCATTCCCTCTGTCTTCATCTCCTCCTGTGTATGTCCTTGCTCATTTCCATTCTAGCCACATTGACTTCTTTGCTGTTCTCCCAGTTTGGGTTTTTGCCTTTGTGGTTCTTCTGTCTGAAGTCTTTTCCTGGAGATATTGGCATGGTTTGCTCCCTTCATTTCTGTCAGGTATCTGCTCAAATGTCACCTTCTTGAGGAGGTCTTCCTGAACACATTATAGAAAAGAACTCTCCTTCCCAGAATGTCTTATTTACCTGTGTTGTATGTAAATGTATTTTTTCCATATCACTTTTCACCATTTTATATTGTATGTCACTGGTTTATCTATTTGTGCCCTCCTCCCCCATTAGGATACAAACATTATGAAAGCAGAGTTTGTGTGCCTTGTTCATTATCACTTCCTCAGTGCCTATAGCTGAATCTGAGTTTAAGTTATTCTTGAATGAATGAAAGATTATCTATCAAATTGGTCCTATATACTTGGCAAGGTGCCTTCTGAAATTATACCAGGTGAGGCAGGCAGCTTCATAGTTTTGCACATTGAATATATAGCTTTCCACTGCTATGTATGGATGCCCTGCAGATAATTTCATTTAAACAAATGAAAAGTAGAAGAAAAAGAATATAATACATTGACTTTAGATCTGATGCTAGCTTTGTTTTAAATAACTGGCATTTAAAATCAGTATATGGGCAGTATTTGATTACATATACCTTTCTCTTAAAATATATATTTTATATTCCCCAAAACAGTTAATAAATGGAAATGGGTATAACTGTAGTATCTTGTATAGAGTAGTGAGCTCTCTGGTTTAGGAACACTTTCTGGGCGATTGAGTTTGCATTATATTCAAGTTTTGGGAGAGTAGCTATACGATGCAATATAATTCAAGAAAATGATAGTTGTTTTTGAAGCACCATTTAAAAGAACAGCACAGTTAGCAAGCTACCATTCACAATGTTTATTTCCATCAAGTAAAATTTCTGAGAGTCCTTATGGGTAGCCTGTCTGGAAGATCACACCTTTACCATGTACAATTTGGTTGTGTGGACCACTGAGGACTCACATGAACATGGTTATATTTTGAACTCCCAGGAATGAGCCTTTTAAGAGGAATAAACATCTGCATTTATGCTGAAAGAACAAGATATTATTGGGTCTGGGGTTGAAATGAAAGCATTTAACTTTTTCAGAAAGGCATTGAATTTGTAGATGCTAAAGCTCTCGTGTTGGACTCCTGGTGTGGTGCTGTAGGATCAGCACTGGGCTACAAGCCACAAGGTTAGTAGTTCAAATCCACCAGCTGCTCCTCGGAAACTGTATGTGGATTGTTATGAATTGGAACTGACTCAAAGGTACTTAACAACAACAACAAGGCTCTCATGTTAAGCATTGGATTGCTAACTACGAGGTCTGTATTTCAAACCTTCCAGCTGCTCTGTGTGAGAAAGATGAGGCTGTTTGCTCTCGTGAAGACTTACAGTCTCGGAAACTCTAAGGAACAGTTCTACTGTATCCCACAGGAATCAAGTCAATAGTAATGGGTAAGGGTCTCATTGTCAGAATAGTCTCTGAGATGATTCTTTTAACTGAGCAGAGGAAGAATTCAGAAAGACCAGAGAAACGGTATTGCAGGTTTGGGGAGTTTATGGTGCCCATTTCCAAGGTCCTAGTTTATTCACCTAAATATGAAGCTATTAGAATAAATGATACTTAGGGTCCCTTCCCAGGGAGCTCTGGTAGCATAGTGGTTACAAATCGGGTTGCGAACCTTAAGGTCAGAGGTTCGAAACTACCAGCCGCTCTGCAGGAGAAAGATGAGGCTTTCTACTTCCGTAAAGATTTACAGCCTCGGAAACCCTGTACAGGGTCGTTATGGGTCGGAGCCGACTCAACGGCACTTAACAACAACAAGGGTCCCTTCCTGGGCTCCTGGTGTAGTGCTGTAGGATCAGCACTGGATTGCAAACCACACGGTTGGCAGTTCAATCCCACCAGCTGCTCCTCGGAAACCCTATATAGGTTTGCTATGAGTTGGAACTGACACAATGGCACTTAACAACAACAGTAGGGTCCCTTCCAGCTTCGTAGCCATTGCTCTTGAAGGCAGGCTATATTTGGTTGGGGGAAAACCTAAGGTAACATTAGAGGCAAAGGGAAAAAATAATTCAAGGATTGGAAAAGAGCAATTATGAGATACATACAATGGGAATAAACATTAGTTCTCTAATATATGTTGTAGTTGTTAAGAACCATCGAGTAGGTTCTAACGCATAGGGACTTTGTATAGGGTTTCTAAGGAGGAGCTAGTGAGCTTGAACCACTGACCTTGCGGTTCAAACTAACTTTGCAGTCCAGCACATTAACCCATAGTGCCACACCAGGACCCAATATGTGTTGGGTTCCCTATAACATCTGGAGACTTGCTATTCTCCTATCCTCAATGAGAAAGGGAATAAAATAGAATGGGATGAGGTTCTTGATTTTGTTGTAGACTTTTCTTTCCAAAGGGAAAATAGGTTGTCATCTATCTAAGTTGGATGCATTGGGTACATTCTGTCTGGAACAGAGGCCTAACTTACTGAATACTCTAGGCTGCTCCTACATTGTCCAGTGAGTATTTATGTTGATAATATACTTATGCCTAAGGAGCTCTAGTAGCATAGTGGTTACGAATCGGGCTGCTAACCTAAGGATCAGCAGTTTGAAACTACCAGCTGTTCCATGGGAGGAAGAGGAGGCTTTCTGCTCCCGTAAAGATTTACAGCCTCGGAAACCCTGTACAGGGTTGCTATGAGTCGGAACCGACTCCATGGCACATAACAGCAACAACAGTGGAGTAGAAGACCATCAGTTCAGTCTGTGTTTCCAAATAAGTTGCTAATTTTCCTGGCTAGACTAGTATACTGTGTCATTGCGGGATTCCTTATACTTAGAGTGTTTTCATATTATGTTGCTTTTCTGGATTTGCAGTGTAGAGAAGAAACTTAGGCATTATGCTTCCTTTAAAAAAAATTTTAAGTCATGTTCAGACCTTAATAAGGGGTTTGCCCCTGTTTCCTGGGTATCATGAAAGACTCAGTCACTGATAGGGGCAGATTCTGGTTGTTATGTATTTGCTTTCTGTTGCTCTGGCTTCATGAAAAAATTATACTTTCTAAGGCTCTGGAAGACTATTCCTGTGATCAATATTTTTATACTACAACTCCCTTTTTATAAAGTGAAAATATTTTGTAATAAAGAATGATTCTATTAACTGAACAGTTCATATATTGCCAAGAATAATTCTATTAATTGAACATTTTGTACATTACCACCTGGAAAAGTGACTTTCTGAATACAGTTTTGGCACAAGCAATCAATTTCCATGTGACTGTAGTTCCTCAGGGACCCAAACTCTCGCATCATTAGCCAGCAGAAGCCTCTTGGCTAATCTTAATGATAATGTTATACACATATCTGAATGATCACCGTGAGCAAGAGAAACACACATTTCATAAGGACCCAGTATCTCTGGATACCTTTGAGTACTCTCCATTTCTTACCTCTCTCCCTATGTTGATACAAAACCATCTTAGCACCAACAACATTCTGACCTTGCATGGATCCTTTAGAGTTTTATGGTGAATAACCTCATGTATACATCCAGCTGTTTTTTTTTTCAAAATGATACAGTTTCACTTACATTCCCAGCATACATTCTTGATTGCCTGGACTTGGGCAGCAGCTCTGGGAAGCCCCTTTGTTTCTAAAGCTGAACAAAAGAGAGAAATGACCTCTTTCTTTCTCATCCAAATGC
The DNA here is from genome assembly GCF_000296735.1 of Chrysochloris asiatica. Lineage (NCBI taxonomy): Eukaryota > Metazoa > Chordata > Mammalia > Afrosoricida > Chrysochloridae > Chrysochloris > Chrysochloris asiatica. The sequence goes on from NW_006408528.1 coordinate 22,121,117, forward strand.
AAAGGATGTTTGCTTACGTGTGGGGGTGTGGAAGCAACATTACAATGTGACTTTAGGATTTCAGGGTTTCTGAATTTACTCAGGGAAGAAACATTTGTACTTTCAGTAACTGTTTCCTAGTGGCCAGGTTCTTCTGTGTCTGTATAGTGCATGATTGAGCAAGCACTCTTAGCCTGTCAGTCTTTCCTCTCTACGCTGGGGGAAGGACTGTCCAGTTACATTTTGTACATTGTTGGAGAAATTGGAGCACTAATATGATTGCTCACCCGGTGATGCTGAGCTATTTGGAAGAATCCTTTGTAGTTTACTCCAGGCAAAATTGTGAAATCGTCATTTGTCTCTATCATTTCCAGGCTCCCATTCCCCTCTTGTGATTCCACTCCCCTTCCCCTTGATCCTTCTGGCCATTAATTTCTCATGCTAAAGATGATTTGAAAATGGCTTAAAATGTGGTCCCCTCCAGGTACATTTGTGCTTTAGAGGACTTTAAAAATTAAATCAGTGATTCTCTAAGGATAGTGTTTCCAACAGTTGCAGGCTGGCAGGAAAGAGCATTTTGGAGTGGGCCATTACATTACCCTGGAATTGTTAAATTCACACTGCCTTTCAGTTGATTCTCAGCTGAGAACAACATTGTGCCACTGACAGAAGAGCTCTTCCAACATTTTCTGAAGTGTGTTCCATGGGATGTTGCCTGGTTATACCGGGGTCAAATATTTTTAAGAAATGCTTTAAATAGCAAAGTTTAGCATTTTTATGTTTTGTTTTTACTACAGCGGTTCTCAGAAGCTTTAACGTGCTGTTGGCATTACAGATTTCCAAGGGGTATGGAATCAACAACAACAATGGAGTCCTGGAGTGGCACTTAGCATAAAGCACTGGGTCCCAAGGTCAGTTTGAACTGTAAGGTCAGCAGTTCAAACTCACTAGCTGCTCCTCAGAAATCCTATACAAGGTGGCTAGGAGTCGGAAGCACCGACTTGATGGCACTTAACAACACCACCACTTAGGATATAACATTTTCCATCTCATTCCATGTTTCTCTTTTTAAATTTTGAGACATTTTCAGCACCTGTGTGACAGAAAACATACAGTACAGAACAATCTAGTCAAACCCTGTAGTCTAATGAGTAAACTGAGACAGGGAGCAATAAATTGAGCAACGCTTTGCTCAAGGTGATCTGTTGAACTGATGAATCCAGATTGTTGTTGTCATTGCTGTTATGTGTCGCAGAGTCAGTTACCACTCATAGGGAGCCTGTTTACTTTCTAAGGAGTGGCAGCTGGGTTTGAACTGCTGACCCATTAAGTTATCATTTCAATGTTTAGCCTACATTGACACACCAGGACTCCTAGTCAAGATTGTTGTTGTTAAGTGTTGTTGAGTCAGTTCCAACTCATACAACACTGTATAGGGTTTCCAAGGAGTGGCTGGTGGGTTTGAACTGACCTTATGGTTAGCAGTCCGGTGCTTATCCTACAGTGTCACACTGGGACCCTTGTACAGATGAGGTTTTCTGACTTTACAACATGATCAGAAATCATAATTTCAGCTAGGTATTTAATGTCTTTCTTCCCTATGTGAACCACCAAACAGAAATGGACTTTTCTGGTCACTGTTGTATCCCCAGTATCTAGCACAGTACCTAGAATCAAGATTTTTCATGGTGACAGGTGTTGCCTATTCTTGTCTGTGTCCATTGTTTCCCTGTCCCACCTGGTCCTTATTACAGTGTTATTTATGAAGGAATGAGTGATGAGTTTTATACTTACACTGAGAATACGTGGTCCCAGTTCCACTGACACTGAATCTGTTGAGGTGTAGTCTATGTGTGACCACGTTCTTCTGGGGTTGGAACAGGATGATATGCACCTTGGGTGCAAACAAACAGCCCAGAACCACGAAGCCACTCAGACTGACGGAGATACACATGGTGGTTGTCTGCACCTACAAGAAAAGATCACCTAATAAGTGCCTTCTTGTAAATTCAAGACAGTGTCTAACTGAAGAGGCATCGAAATAAGACCAAACCTGGACAAACAGCATCATCCACAGCTCGGTTCCTAGTACAGTCAAGCTGATGTAGCAATTATGTCGGGTTGTCTGAGTTTGGGTGTTCATGGAAACATTACTTAGGATTTGTAAGCAAACATTATTTGTGTGGAGCATTCTTGAGTGCCTGCCAAGACTTCACATGGCTTTTCTTGTTTTATTTTTTTCTTTATTTTTGTATAGAGAAATTTCTGCAGAACCACTGATGACAGAATCCTAAATAGTAAGACCTAAATGTTCAGTGATGAAGTGGAGAGACTGCTAGCGTTTTCAGACAGTGAACTCGGCCTTTTCCATTTTCCATCCTTCTTTCTTTCTAGGAGCTCTATCAGATACTCGTTTACCTCCTTACATTTGGGGACACTACCCACTTTCTTTTGGGACACCTTCTCTTTTCATTATTTCATTGGCCACTCTCAGGAAGTCTGACTCATCTGATACTGATTGTTCAATCTTTTTGTTCTCTAAATATCTACAGACCCATCCCTGGCAGGGTGTTTTCCTTTTCTCCCTCTTTACTATTCCTAAGACAATACTTTGGAACTATAAACTTCTAAGCCTATTGCTCTCATTCTCCATCTTCTCTGATCTCATCATTTGTCCTGGCTTCAGTACCCATAGATTTCCTGGAATATCCTACATTGCTGTTGTTGTTAAGTGTCTTCGAGTCAGTTCCGACATAGAGCAACCATGTATAGAATTTTCGAGGAACAGCTGGTGGGTTTGAACCGCTGATCTTGAGGGTCAGTGCTTGTACTACAGTCCCACACCAGGACTCCATAGACTTGCTGAAATATTCCAGATTAGATGTTATATCTTTTGTCAGTTTTGATACTTAAAAATAAAAATTACATCTATCAGTTTTGTGAAAATTTGTCATAGTTTTACTTACAAACACTTTGGAATCAAAAGCAATTTTAGATTTCTTTTCCAATTTCCCCCAGACAATGCTATTATCCAATGTTGTTGTTGTTGTTGTTGTTGTTAAATGCTGTTGAGTCGGTTCCGACCCATTGTAATCCTGTATAGGGCTTCCAAGGAGCAAACATTTGGAGTCCTGGTGTGGCACTGTGGGTTAATGCGCCAGACTGCAAAGCCGTTTGAACTGTAAGGTAGCCGGTTCAAGCTCACCAGCTGCTCCTCAGAAACCCTATACAGGGTCGCTATGGGTTGGAATCGACTCGACGGCACTTAACAATAACAACAATTGGTTAATAGGAGTCCTGGTATGTCGCTATGGGTTAATGCACCAGATGCAAAGCCTTTTAAACTGCAAGGTCCGCGGTTCAAGTTCACCAGCTGCTCCTCGGAAACCCTATATAGGGTAGCTGTGAATTGGAACCAACTAGACTACAATAATGATTATAAATTTAGGAGCCTTGATGTGGCAATGTAGGATAAGTGCCGGATTGTTAACTTCAAGGTTGGCAGTTCAAACCTACCACCACTCCTAAGGAGAAAGATGAGGCTTTTGGCACCCATAAAGATTTAGAGCCTTGGAAACCCTACAGAGGGTTGCTATGAGTTGGAATGAATTCAATGAATGAGTGGTTATAATTTTGGAAGGAGCCCTAGTGGCTCTTTAGAGTAAGCACTGATGGCTAACTGCAAGGTTGACAGTTCAAACCTACCAGCTGCTCCATGGGCGAAAGACAAGGATTTCTACTCTCATGATGATTTACAGCCATAGAAATCCTATACAGGGTCTTTATGAGTCAGAATCGAGTCCACAGCACATAACCACCACCGGTGTAGCCTTGGAGTCCTGGTATGGCTCTGTGAGTTAATGTGCTGGATTGCAAAGTTGGTTTGAACAGCAAGGTCAGTGGTTCAAGCTCACCAGCTGCTCCTCAGAAACCCTATACCGGATGTTGTGTCGGAACTGACTTGACAGCACTTAACAACAACAATAACAACAAGTATAGCACTGTAGGATAAGGACTAACCAAAAAGCTGGCAGTTCAAACCCACCAACCACTCCTCAAAAGCCCATAGGGTCAGTATAAGTCATACCTGATTTGATGTCATTTAACAAAAATAATGTTGCTAATGTCCAGATATTTATTATTCTGAATTATCCTCCAGACTTCCAGACTTATGTATTCAACCATCACCATGACATATTCTTCTGAATTCATGATAGGTATTTCGGATTTAATATGTAAGAAAACTTGATCCTTTACCCCAAGTGTTCCCATTTGAGTAAATATACAAACTGCCACTCCATTGTGTAAGCCAAAAGCCTGAGAGTCATCCCTGATTTTGCCCTTTCCTTTATACCCACACATCTAATCCAAGAGTAAACGTTGTGTTCTTACACTTTCTTCTCGTTTTCTCTGGGCTTCTCATAGTCGTACATCTCTCACAAGCAGCTCTGACTGACTTTATTCTGGTGTTTTCTTTCATGAATGTTTGTATAGCAAAGGGCCTTAAAAGACCTAGTGTATGTACCCCTCTGGAACAAAGCACTGTTTATTTACAGTTTTGGAAGTTAATTTGTCCATCTTGTGCAAAGGGTTTAAAAGTATAAAAGACTCAGGTTATGCAGCCCTACTGTGTGCAGGGGTCAGACCCACCTTGCACAACCCCATAGACAGAAGTTCAGGGGACCACTGAAAAGTCTGACACTCTGGCTACTACTATTGCTGTGAATCTGAAAGTCCTGTGTTGTTAGCATCAGTAAAATGATGGCAAATTAGTTGGTTAGCTTGCAAATAAAGTGAAATCTCAAACTCTACAGCTCTTGACAGTTCGGGTAGTGAGGATGAGGTGCTGACAAATACAGGATTTTCTCAAAGAGAAGTATGAGGCTTCACAGGGTGATTAGGAGTTGAGGGAAGTCCAGAGCAAGCAGTGGAAACATGTTAGTGAAATTGTATGGTCAACCAGGAAGTGCTCTACTTTATTGTTTACTGTTGTTGTTGTTGTGAAATGCCATCGAGTTGGTTCTCACCCATAGCTACCCTGTATAGGGTTTCTGAGGAGTGGCTGGTGAACCTGAATCCCTGACCTTGCAGTTCAAACCGACTTTACAGTCCAGCGCAGTAACCCACAGCACCCACCAGGATTTCTTATTGTTTACGATTGAAGTGGAATTGGGGAGGTAGTTTCAGGCTGAGTAACAGGAAGTGGATTCAAATAGAGTGTTAGAATGGCACACTGATTGTTGCTAATGGTCTTTCCTTTGAGGGGTTGGTGTGAGGTATCCTATCGGTGGAGTGAAATTGTTCTTCAACCGATTCAGGTTCATTTGCACAACAGTTAGAGATTTGTACCTACAATGAGCATGGAATCAGAAACAGAGCATAAAACTAAGTCAGAAACCAGGAGAATAACTTGAGATTTGGCTACTTCCTTTGAGAACTGAGGGGTAGGGTGCATAATGCTCATTTAAGAAAGAAAGACAACAATTGGGCCTTCATGCTTTTTGTAGGTGCCTGAAATAGCTTCAATTGTTCTAGGCTCTTCTTCAAATCCATCAGATCAAGGATAGATACGTTTGTGGTATACTAGGAAGGGTATAGATTTGGATCAAAAAAACTTGTCCTGTTATTTATTTACCGTGCCACCAGGGAAGTTAATTATCCTCTGAGTTTGTTTACTCTTCTCTCCTATCCTATTTTCTGCTGTTAATGAGGATAACTGAGATCAGGTATTCAAAGTTTCTAACAGAATAAGGTCTCAAAAATATTGATCAAGAAAGGTTATTTCTCTTTTTTTTCCCCTCTTATCTTTCGTCATGTCAGTTTTTGCCTAAGCAAAAGAAAACTAACAAAAATTTCCAAGATCTAGAAGCTCTTAAACATTATCTGGATGTATTCACTCTGCCTGGTTACAAGAGTATAATCATCTGGCCTACTTTCTAATGCTCATTTCAAACTGGACCCTCACCACTCTCAAATCATCTACCACAGAGAAAGACCCATCACTGTCTTCTGATTGCTTCAATCCTATTTTGAGTCAGGAATGTTTTCTATTGCCTCAGACGCCTTTCTCTTTGTTCCCTGTTGTTGCTGTTATTAGGTAGTGTTGAGTTGGTTGACTTGTAGCGATCCTATGTATAATACTGGAAAATAATGCCCGTCCTGTGTCATCCTCACAATCATACTTATGCCTGAGCCCACTGTTGTAGCCACTGTGTCCATCTATCTCACTAAGGGTCTTTTTTGTTGATGACCTTCTACTTTACCAAGCATGGTGTCCTTCTCCAGGGACTTAATCCTCTTGACAACATGTCCACAGTATGTGAGATGAAATGTCTCCATCCATGCCTCCAAACTGCATTTTGACTGTTGTCTTCTAAGACAAATTTGTTCATTTTCCTGACAGTCCATGGCATATTCATGAATGTCGTAATTCAAATGCATCATTTATTCTTTTCCTTAGTCATTGTCCTTTAATCTCTAATTACCATAATTGTACCTGCCCATAGTCAAGGTAAAAGTGCCACATTTTAAGGAAACATTCCTAAAAAGAGCAAGCTTTTACCAATTTAACTTTTCTTTGTAACTTAGGCATTTAAAGTCTGTATCACCAATTTAATTATAAACAATCCTGTGTTAATCTTGAATTCTTTCATGCTTGAATTTTTTCCTCCTGCTGAGATATAAGCTTCTTGAAGACTGGAATAGTGCCTTATATTTATTTATAACTCACAATGGGTGGCAAAGTACTGAACCATAAACCTTCTTGACTGTTTGATGCCTAAATTCCTTCCAGCAGCTCTTGAATTATGGGGTACTTTTCTAGTGCTGTTGATTCTGTTTGCACTACCTGGTTTCCCTCTGGGAAATTTCAAATCCCAGACTTGTTCTGGATATACATAAGTCTTTCAGAACAAGGGCCCTAAGTTCAAATGCCTATAGAAACCACACAGGTTCATAAGCTAAAGGAGTGAGGTATAAGAATTCAGAGAGTTGGGGGCCACAAGGAACAAGAGCAGGATTGCCCTGTGTAGGGGAACAGGCACTAATAGGATCCAGTTAACTGTGGTAGGTAGGACATTGAGTCCATATCTTTTACTTTTCTAAGAGAAGACAAGGGTTTGGATATCTATGAGCAGTTTCTCATTTTTCTAACTGACAGGTTTCAACAGTGCAGACCGGACTGTGAGACACACATATCTGTGAAACAAAAAGAGCACATAACCCATCTGTTGTTGTTAATGTGCTGTTGAGTCCGTTCCAACTCATAGAGACCCTGTATGGAGTTTCTGAGGAGCGTCTGGTGTGTTAGAACTGCTAATCCTGCAGTTCAAACCAACCTTGCAGTCCAATGTTTATCCTACAGAGCCACACCAGTTCTCCATGTAACCCATTAGAACAGTGATTTTGGAACACAGCTGCAAGTTAGAGGCACCCAGGGAGCTTTGAAAACTCCTGAAGCCCAGGTCACAGCCCAGGCCAATGAAATCAGAATCTGTAGCGGGGAGACCCAGGCATTAATGAAATTCATAAAGCTCCCCACTTGATTCCTAGAGGAACCAAATCTGAAAGCCATTGTGTTGGGGGCTGCTGTTACCTTTGAAATTTTTCATTTCTTGTATGAATTTGGAACTAGCATTATTACCAAAGCAAACTCACTGCCATCAAGTTGATTCTGACTCATAATTACCCTATAAGACAGAATAGAATGCTCCCGAGGGCTTCCAAGACTCTAAATTTATACAGACACACACAGCCTCATGTTTCTCCCACATTATTGTTGTTGTTGTTGTTGTTATGTGCCGTGGAGTCGGTTCTGACTCATAGTGACCCTGCACAGGGTTTCCAAGGCTGCAAATCTTTACAGAGCGCCTCATCTTTCTCCCACGGAACCGCTGGTAGTTTCGAACTGCCGATCTTGAGGTTAGCAGCCTGATTCGTAACCACTACGCTACCAGAGCTCCTTCCCGCATTATTAGTAGGGAGTAAATGAGGCCTCAGACAATCTTAGTGTGATTTAACACTAGTAAGGAGCTCTGGTAGCGTAGTGGTTACGAATCGGGCTGCGAACCTTAAGGTCAGCGGTTCGAAACTACCAGCTGCTCTGCGGGAGAAAGATGAGGCTTTCTACTCCCGTAAAGATTTACAGCCTCGGAAACCCTGTACAGGGTCGCTATGGGTCGGAACCAACTCGAAGGCACTTAACAACAACAACATGGAGTCCTTACTAAATCAACTCTGCCTCACAGATTACACCATGTGCTGAAATCTCTGATCGCTTCAGATAATGGCATCCAATCAGTTGCTCATCCAATCAATCATGTTAAAAGTCTTTTTTTTTGTTTTAGAAGTAAATGCTAATTCATTCAATGAAATTGAATTAATTTAATTTTTACAACTTATGCTTATTCTCAGCAGTATTCTCTGCTTTTTTTTTTTTTCCTTTGTCAGTTCTTTTGAGCTTAAATAATTTCAAATCATTGGTCTAAAACCCCCCAAAATGAACCCATTGCCATTGAGTTAATTCCGACTCATAGCAAGTAGAAATTTATTGAAGGAAACTATCACGTCTTTCTCCCATCAAATAACTTCTGTGTTTCAACTGCTGGCTTTTTGGTTAGCTGCTGAGAGCTTAACCATGGAACCACCAGGACTCCTGAATCATAGGCTGCTGGTGGTGGTTGTGTGCCATGGAGTTGGTTCTGACTTATAGTGATCCTGTATAAGGTTTCTGAAACTGTAACTGTTTATAAGAACAGAAAGCCTCATCTTTCTCCTGCAGAGCAACTGGTAGATTCGAACTGCTGAACTTGCAGCTAACAACCCAACTCATAACCCACAGTACTATCAGGCTCCTTAATCATAGGACTAGGGAAAAATACCACAACTCATCTGTCAGTTTGTAGTACTGTAGTGACTTGTGAGTTGCTGTGATTCTGAAAGCTATGCCACCGGTATTTTAAACACCAGCAGGATCAACTGTGGTGGACAGGTTTCAGATGCGCTTCCAGACGAACACAGACTAAGAAGAAAGAGTGATGAACTACTTCCAAATATTTAGTCACTGAAAACCTTATGAATAGCAGAGAAACACTGTCAGATATAGTGCCGGAAAATGAACCTCTCAGGATGGAAGACACTCAAAATGTGACTGGGGAAGAGCTGCCTCCTCAAAGTTGACTATGAAGACATGAATGGAGTAAAGCCCGTGGAGAGAAATGCCCATGGGACCTTCATTTGCTGATGGGGCACAACTCAAAATGAAGAGAAACAGCTGTAAACATCCATTGAAAATCAGAACATGGAATGTATGAAGTGTGACTCTAGGAAAATTGGAAGTTGTCAAATATAAAACATAACACATAAACATCGATATCTTAGGCATTAGTGAGCTGAAATGGACTGGTATTGGCCATTTTGAATCTGATGACCACATGGTTTACTATGCCGGAAATGACAAATTGAAGAGTAATGGTATTGCATTCATTGTCAAAAAGAACATATCCAGATAAGTTATGAGGTACAACGCTGACTGATAGGATAAATCCATGCGCCTACAGGGAAGCCCAGTTAATACCACTATTAATCAAATTTATGCACCAACCACTAAAGCCAGTGAGGATGAAATAGAAGAATTCTACCAACTTCTTCAATCTGAAATTGATTAAACATGCAATCAAGATGTATTGATCATTACTGGTGATTTGAATGCAAAGGTTAGGAGCAAAGAGAAAGCATCAGCAGTTGGAAAACATGACCATGGTGATAGAAATGATGCTGGAGAATGCATGACAGAATTCTGCAAAACCAATAACTTGTTCATTTCAAATATCTTCTTTAGATAGCATAAGAGACGACTATACACATGG
>NW_006408528.1:22133967-22135398 GCF_000296735.1 Chrysochloris asiatica
TTCTATGATTTTGTGGCAATACTGTCTGACTTACCCTCATACATGGACTAGACTGTTGCTAAGTGCTGTCAATCAATTCTGAGTCTTGGTGACCGTATGTGATGGAGGAGAACTGCCCTATAGGCTTTTCTTGGCTGTGATCTTTGCAGAAGCAGAGTGCCAGTTCTTTCTACCTTGTAGTTACTGAGTGGGTTTGAACCACCAACCTTCCAGTTAGCAACCAAGCAACAGGATTCCTTCAATTAATTACAGTTCTCCACTTAAATCCCGAAACTCTAAAGATTCATTTAACCAATTTTAGATTATGCTGATCTATTGCTGCTGTTACCTATCTTGGCAGATTTAAAAAAAATTTATATGTAGTTTTAAAAAGTCTAACCATTACCCTAAGATTATTATTATTTTCATTTTTATTATTCACCCTTTAATGCAGTATTTATTTCAGTCACATGATTGTGCACAATTTGATAGAGTAAATACATGAAACTTCACCAGTCTCTTGACTCCATGGTGTAAATAGCTTTCTCTTGTTTTTGAGCTGTAATTTTCTCGATTTTGGCAATGTAAGTATTGCCAATAAAAAGATTTGTAGACTGTCACATCTATGGGTTGCTTCATTTTGCATAACTGTGGTGTATCAAGGAAACCATATGTCTCTAGGAAACTTTACAAATACTTAGGACATGTAGAGGATACAAACTAATTGCCTCAGGAGAAAAATATTCTTCTATTCATTCATTGTTGTTAAGTGCTATCTGGTCAGTTCCAACTCATGGCAACCCTGTATAGAGTCTCTGAGGAGCCACTGGTAGGTTTGAACTACCAGCCTTTTGGTAAGTAAACCAAAGACTGCCTTCAGCACCACACCAGGATTCCACTGGAAGCCACTAAAATCAGAATTTAAATGCAACAACAAGAATTAATGAATGGTTTAAACAGTTTGAGAATTTATGAGGAGATGATGAATTTTTCTTTCAGAAGACATGGTAATTATGTTGAAGCCCAGAAATTTGAATTATATATTACTAAGACTATTTGATTTCTACCTTAATTAGGTTACTTGGATACATACAGTATTACTTTTAACAAGTGTGGTGCTGTGGGTTAATGCACCAGACTGCAAAGCCAGTTTGAACCTCAAGATCAGCAGTTCAAACTCAGCAGTCACTCCTCGGAAAACCTATACAGGATTGCTATAGGTTGGAACTGACTCGACAGCACTTAAGAACAACTTTTAACTAGGTCAAAGAATATACATATATATGTTGTTGCTGTGAAGTGCCGTCGAGTCAGTTCCAACCCATAGTGAACCTGTATAGGGTTTCTGAGGAGCAGCTGGTGAGCTTGAATCACTGACTTTGCAGTTCATACGGTTTTGCAGTCAGGCACATTAGCCCAAAGCACCACACCAGGACTCCATAAATAAATAAA
>NW_006408528.1:22135773-22137097 GCF_000296735.1 Chrysochloris asiatica
CAAGGTCAGCAGTTCGAAACTACCAGCTGTTCCGCGGGAGAAAGATGAGGCTTTCTGCTCCTGTAAAGATTTACAGCCTTGGAAACCCTGTACAGAGTTGCTATGAGTTGGAACCGACTCCAAGGCACATAACAACAACAACAACATATATATATTTATATATATATATGTATGAAGTCCTGATGTGGCGCTGTGGGCTAATGTGTCAGACTGCAAAGTCATTTGAACTACAAGGTCTATGGTTCAAATTCACCAGCTGCTCCTTGGAAACCTTATACAGGGTTGCTATGGGTTGGAATCGACTCAACAGCACTTGACAACAACAATATATATATGCGGATGTATATACACATATATAGATGTGTATGCATATACACATGTATAGATGTGTGTGTTGTGTATTTCACAAAAACAGCATGAATATACATTAATCTATTATATATTAATAGTTATACTAATACATCATATTCCAAAGGGAAAAATATATAATCATACTCATATGGTATGATGAAGTAAAAGTTCATCATACATTATAAGTATATACTATACATATGTCTAGAGGAACTAAGGAGTCCTGGGATGGAGCTGTCAGATATGCACTGGACTGTTAACTACAACAAGGCTTTGGAGTCCTGGTGTGGCACTGTGGGTTTATGCGCTGGACTGCAAAGTCCATTTGGACCATTAGGTCAGCAGTTGAAGCTCACCAGCTGCTCCTTGGAAATGCTATACAAGGTTGCTATGGGTTGGAACTGACTTGATGGTACTTAACAACAACATGTATGGAAAAAAAAAAAATATATATATATATATACTCATATGGTATGATGAAATTTTAATTCATCATACCATATGAGTATGCACTATATATATGTCTAAAGGAACTAAGGAATCCTGGTGTGTCACTGTAAGATAAGCACTGAACTACTACCTCAAGGTTGGTGGTTAAAACACACTAGACTGTCCTTGGAAACCCTGTACAGGGTTGCTATGAATGAAAACCAATTCCACAGCACTTAACAATGCATCAACAACAAGAAGAACTAAAATTGTAAAAAGGGTATATAGCACATTAACATTGCATTCTGATGTTTTAGAGAAGTAATGATAGCTTTTTTGTTTTTTTTAATCTTGAATGAAAGTTTTTGGAATTTTAAAGTGATTGTGGCTTAATCTTGCCATTTTGTTTTAATTTGTGGGTTAATCTGTGGTAGCCACATCTTCTTGTGCCTAAACTGAAATACTCTCATTAGTTTCTTAGTGGTTTAAGTTTTATTCTCTTGCAAATCACTTATATATTTAAAGTTATACATATATATGTATA
>NW_006408528.1:22137487-22140524 GCF_000296735.1 Chrysochloris asiatica
ACAACAAGAACAATATATATTGTTGTTGTATGGTACTTAACAACAACAATATATATATATTCACACAATCTTTCTCTCTCTCTGTATGTATACATTATTATATACATTATATATATATTCACACAATATATATATTCACACAATCTTTCTCTCTCTCTGTATGTATACATTATTTTCCGTGTTCTAGATTATAAATTGCTTTTATGACTATGCAATTTACACTTATCTTCCTTGTTTTGCTTTAGACAGTATTTTGCACATGGTAGTCACTGATTAAATGCTTTCAAAATAAATTAATTTCTACATTAATATAGAGGTTTATGAGGGCATTTATAATTCTCCAATTGCTGAGATGAAATAAAAGGAGCCTATTTTATATCCTGGACAACAAAACACTGACAGGATAAAAAACAAGGAGAAGAAACCATTCAAAGACTTACTCTGTAGTCGCTAGATGTCACATAAAATATAGGGAGGAAGGCCAACCAGATGATGCATGTGGTGTACATGGTAAAACCAATGAACTTGGCTTCGTTGAAATTTTCTGGGCACTTCCGCGTTTTGAAGGCATACACAGTGCATAAGATCACCAGGAGCACATCATAGGTAAGGGAGATCAACATGCTGGAATCTTTGACATTGCATTTTAAGATGACAGTTTCCCGTTTCTCTGGAAGGGTGTATCTTCTGGTACCAGGCATCTCCAGAATGAGCCACACAGACACCACAACAATTTGCACCAGTATCAGACCCAGGCAGATGAAAACCTGAGAACTGGGGCTGATGAATTTTGGCCTCTGAGCGCCATTCTTGACCCCATCAAAAATGCGGGCAATGCAGTTTGTCTTAGTCAGCAGGGCGGAATAACAGACAGCAAAGGAAGTTCCCAGCCCAAGTCGACGCAATGTACAGATGACTGGTGACGGTTTAGCAATGAAGAAGAATGTCATGCAATACGACAAGCTAACCCCAAACAACAAGATGTAGCAGAGCTCCCGGCCTGATGCTTTAACCAAGGGAGTGTTATTGTGCTTGATAAAAACAGTCACGACCATGCATGTACACACAAAACCCAAGCAGGCTATGGTGACTGGACCAATGGCCCAGGCATCTTCCCACTTGATATAGTCCTCAGGGAGGTCAAAGCAGCCAGATAGATCAGTGGTGGGCCATTGCCCAGGGCCACAATCCATACAGGTAAACTCATCAGCCAGGTATTCATAGGGCTCGCAGGGAATGCAGATCCAGCAGCAGACATCTCCTGGTTGCATGTTCTTCATTTCATTGGCAGCACAGGGGTCGCTGCATTGGGAGGTGGGAATTGAGTTCCGGGACCAGTGGATAGAGTCGACATCTAGTGATAAGGTTTCTGCCCAGTGACCAACCTTCAAGTAGGAATACTTGCCGCTCATATACTGAAAATTGAACACGTTGTATCGGCCCATTCCATCTCCAAAAGTGTCAAACTTGACAATGCTATCTGCACCTTTATTTGGGTTAAATGGAGCTGTGACATGGAAAGTAAAAGAAAAAGAAAGAAAGAACACTGTTTAGATGTCTTAGATATTTAGGTCAATCACTTTATATCATGCACTTAGTGATATTTAAATGACAGCGATGGGAATTGCAAGGCTGAAATAATTTACCAGTTTTTATTGAAAGTTACACACAAAAATCTATCAGAGTACACTTATATTTTCAAATGCATTACTTTATCATTACTAAGTGTCTACTGCAGTGATAATCATGACTATCACATAACACCTGCCTTCAAAGTTGCTTACTGTGTAATGAACTGGCAAACACACATAATTTTATGTGATGTGTAAAGATTCTTTTCTTGAAAGATTTCACAACAGGAATTGGGCACATCTTTAAGTCTTATCATTATAATACTTTTTTTGTGTGTACGGTCTCCAAAAATATTTCCCATTTTAATATTTTTGCAAAAATATGAAATTAATTCACAGTTTTCTTTTAAAAATGAAGAAAATTTAAATCACTAGAAACATATATGGAGTCCTGGTGTGGCACTGTGAATAAGCACTAAACTGCTAACCACAAGGTGGGTGGTTCAAACCCACCAGTCGCTCCTTAGAAACCACTTAACACCACCAACAAATAAACATATATGCTTCTTTTAAACAGTTAAAATGATAAAGATTATAAAAATTGATACCCACTCATGATTCCTCAATCCTAATATAGTCACTTTAATGTTTTGTACTATGTATTACGCTCCTACCTACATAAACACAGGATATCCTGAAGTCCCTAGCAGTATGTAGATTCTAGGTTTAATATAGTTTAATATAAATTCTTCAAGTGTACAGTATCAGCAGCCCCTAGACAAATTACCCAACCTCAATCCTTTCCTTTCTTATTGTTCTTGATAAATTCCTAAGAGTAGCACACAAAAAAGTAAAAAATAAGTGGATCTTGCTGAAAATATTCACAATGTCTTTCAAAATTAAGAAAAATGAAAACTGTAGTAGGTAGAATGATAATTCCTCAACATATCCTCATCTGAACGTCCAGAACCTGTGGCTATTTTATGTTAATGGAGACTCTGCAAAGTTAGTGGAAAAATGGAATTAAAAGATACATTTTCCATGAAGTTTTTGAAATCCCCTCTCATACAGAAAAAGGAACTCTGGTAGTATAGTGGGTTATGAGTTGGCTGCTAACTGCAAGGTCAGCAGTTCAAATCAACCAGCTGCTCCAAGGGAGACAGATGAGGCTTCTGTAAAGATTTACAGCCTCAGAAACCCTATACAGTGTCGTAATGGGTTTGAATTGACTTCATGGAATGCACATAACCACCAACTACTAACCTCATACACAAAGAGGGCATTAAGATTGCAGCTGGAATTATGATTGCTAATCAGCAACTTTAAACTAAGAGAGTATCTTGGATTTCCCAGGTGCATCCAACGCAACTCTGAAACTTGCTCTCCAACGTAGAGAAGCCAAAGCAAATGGAAAAATTGAAGAGGTGCAAGAGCTGAACAGGAAATTTCAAAGATCAGCTCGAGAA
>NW_006408528.1:22142159-22147785 GCF_000296735.1 Chrysochloris asiatica
GGTGAGGTTGGCCCAGGATCGAGCATTATTTCGTTCTGCTGTGCATGGGGTCGCTATGAGTTGGCACCTGACAACAACAACAACAAATTCGTGTTGCTTTAAGCTGATAAATTTGTGGTAATTTGTTAGAGTAGCAATAGGAAACGAGCATACAAGTTAAACATATTTTGTTGGTAATAAATATTCTATTAGTGAGGCTGTAGAGAAGCAAGAACTCCCACACATTGTTGGTTGATATATAAATTGACACACTTCTAACAGAGAGTAATTTCACAAAACCTTTCAAAATTGCAAATGCATGCAACTTTTAATTTAACAACTTCAATTTTAGGAATGGATAAGCACTGGACTGCTAACTGCAATGTTAGTGATTCAAACTCACCAGCTACTTCTTGGAAACCCTTCACAGGATTGCTATGAGTTGGAACTGACTCTATGACACTTAACAACAACAGCATTCCTCCAGAAAGTATGCAGATGCTATAAATAGTACTTTTGGTGGGATTTTGTATTCCACTATTTGTTTGCCAATTCTAAACTGGTGTTGTTAAATAACAAAATATTTTTAGTTTCTAACAGAATGCAGAAATTATTGAATATTATTAATATCACATGTAAATAAAATTTAGTTGACAATAATTAAAAAATGAATGCAATGGTACATTTACAGGAAACTGCCAGAGGTTCAAGCCAGATTCATGGACATGGAACGAGGGATACCTTTGCTGCTGTCAGATGATCTTGGCTGAAAGCAGGGAAAATCAGAAAGATGTTTACTTGTGATTCATTGACTATGCAAAGGCTTTTGACTGTGTGTATCATGACAAGCTATGGATAACATTTTGAAGAACAGGTTTTCTAGAACACTTAATTGTGCTCATGAGGAACCTGTTGCACAGACCAAGAGGCAGTCATTCAAATAGAATAAGACACTGAATGAATTAAAATCAGGAAAGGTGTGTGCCAGGGTTGTATCCTTTCATCGTACTTATTCAATGTGTATACTGAGCAAATGATCTGAGAAGCTGGATTATATGAAGAAGGATGTGACATCAGGATTGGAGGAAGACTTGTCAACAACCTGGGATATGCAGAATATACAACCTTACTTGCTGAATATGAAGAGGATTTCAAATACTTACTGAAATAGATCAAAGACTACAAACTGATACGGACTGCATCTCAGTGTAATGTAAACAAAATCCTTACCACTGGACCAATAAATAACATTATGATACATGGAGAAAAGATTAAAATTGTCAAAGACTTCATTTTGCTTGGGTCCACAATCAACACTCATGGAAATAGGAATCAAGAAATCAAACAACGTACTGCATTAGGCAAACGTGTTGCAAAAGACCTTTTAAAGTATTCAAGAGCAAAGAATACTTTGCTCGAGGACTAAAGTGTGCCTGACCCAAGACATTGTATTTTCAATAGCCTCATGTGCATGTGAAAGTTGGATAACGAATAAGGAAGACCACAGAAGAATTGATGCATTTGAATTATGGTGTTGGAGAAAAATATTAAAAATACCATGGACTGCCAGAAGAGAAAACAAATCTATGTTGGAAGGATGGTGAGACTCTGTCTCTCATCAGACATGTTGTCAAGAGGGACCAATTCCTGGAGAAGTACATCAGACTTGGTAAAGTGGAGGGTCCCTACAAGGAGCTGGATTGACACAGTGGCCTCAGCCATGGGCTCAATCATAACAATTGTGTGGATGGTGCAGGATCGGCAGTGTTTTGTTCTGGTGTTTTCTATAAGTCAGAATGACTTGACACACCTAACATATTTTGCCAACTCTAAATTTGTTTTGTTAAATAGGTAACAAAATGTTGTTCATGGTCTAAATCCTTTAAAAACATAAAACACAAATTCTAAATATTGGTATAAATCTACCGTCAGATTGAGTCTCCTAATTTTTAGCTTGGAATAATCTGTTGCTGTATTTATACTAGAAAGAGAAATAATAAAAAGAGTTGTTAGAAGAAAAATCTGAACTAGATCTGTCAAATAGTCTAATCATTTCCTTGAATTCCAAACACAAATTGAACCAAAAAAGTTAAGAGCCATTTAAGAAAACCAAGCCCTCCTTTTCCATGTTCTGCAGAAGTGACTTCAAATAGTTGCTTCCTTGTGCATTTACAGTTGTTTCTATGTCAAATTAAATTTTATTATTTTTCATGGCAAGGCCAGCAGTCATTTGTTACAGTACAAACAGGACAGGGATGGACAGAAAAGTACACATTATTGTCTGCCTACGTTCCCTGAAGTTAGGTTCATGTCCAGAGGTTAATGCTAGATTGCATCCAACCATGCCCTAGTTCCCATCTCGGGATGAGAATGTCTAATTTCTACTCTCCCAGGATAAAAGACGGTCAATGTCTATATGGCAAATAGCATGCACAGGGAATAGGTAGGAAACAGGCCATAAAGGGGGAATAATAAAAGGTAAAAGGTGGTTATAAAAGTAGAATGATGTCCCTGCAGGCAATGGAAATCATTTATTGCTCCTGTTCAGAGTGGGCTAGATTTACTGGCATCAGAGAAATACTTTTCCCCGTCTGTCCCACTAAGATAGTTTAGCAGAGTTCTGTATTTCTTCAGAGTGCAATCATCTCTGCCTAAACCACATACTTTACTTTATGTCCAATAATAACTAAAGAGATGATAAGGGAGCAATTATAATATAGCACACCTGTGCATCAGCAGGGTGTTAAAGGTCCAGGTAGATAATAAAGGAGAAAGCAAATTTTACGTTTTTCACAAATAGCTTCATCACTTACATCTTAGTAAGGTGTAAGTTTCTTTAGCCAGAAGAAACATAAAATGTACTGTATTGTCCCTGTTTTCAAGGACTTTACTACTACAGCATTTGAGCGAATATTTATCAAAAGAGATTTAAAAAAAAAAAATTGTGGTTTGAGCGACAGTTTCGGAAATAGCTTAAAGTTCAGTAAACCAGAACTAGAGTGAGTAAACTTGAGGAAGTCTCTTATTTCTCAAGTTGAGTCACACTGAGGGAGCAAGCATCATTTAAAATAGAAAAATAAATCATTTATACCCTTTGTTGATGTTGCAACAGCATGTGCTGAACCCAAACTAAAAAAGGAAACAGAAAAAGCTGCTGGAAGATAAAAGAATTAAAAAAAAAAAAAAAAGACTTACAACCTTCCCCCACATTTAATTTTATGCCCCCCATCATTCTAGTGCCTGAAAAGCAGGGAGCCTGCTTTTCAGAAGGAGCCTGATCTGGCCTCCATCCAAGAGAATGTCTTCTCAGGTTTAGCTCATTAGCCAATTAGTTCTGACCTCTGTTTCAAATGGATTTCTTTGAAAGGTTTAGACCGATGTGACCAGCCCTCCTAGGGCCCATTTGGTAGAGATGAAGCAAGTCTGTGTCTCAATAATATCACAGGTCAATGACAAGAGAGAATTAAACTGGCCTTTATTTTCTTCTCAGACAGAAGTCCAATTAAGGTAAGACCATAATGTGGCTCTTAACAGGCCTTCAGTAATGGAATTATTACTGCCACTGTCTGGGTTCAGATTCATAAATACAAATGAAGATTGCAAAAGCTACTAACAGCAACCTGGCTCCAATTTTACAACTGGAATTTCACTAAAGTTTCTATAAGCTAGTGTGATGAATTAGAATAATGACATAGGCAAGAGGAGAGAAAATGCTGCCTCCCTTGAAAGACTTTATGATTATATTCATATAAAAAGTTCCATATCTGGCAAAACTAGTCGAGGGTATTAAATGATGTAATGGTGGTAGGTGGAGAGGAGGACAAAATACAGTGATAAGGACAGGGACAAGGATACGGGGTCAAGAAGTCAAGAATCTGAAATACTTTGGCTCGAGAAAACAATTAAAAAACAAATAAATGCTAATCAGCAAGAAGATAGGAAAGAATAAAATGAATCACTAATTAATTCACCTACTGAATTATGGTGTTGGAGGAGAATATGAAGTGTACCATGGACTGCCAGAAAAACAAACAAAACTGTTTTGGAAGAAGTACAACCAGAATTCTCCTTAAAAGTCAAGATGGCTACACTTTGTCTCTCATACTTTGGACATATCATCAGGAGGGATCAGTCCCTGGAGAAAGATATCATGCTTGGTAAAGTGGAGCGACAGCAAAAAAGAGGGAGACCCCAATGAGATGGATTGGCACAGTGGCAGCAACAATGGGCTCAAGCATAGTAGCAATTGTGAGGATGGTGCGGGATCAGAAAGTATTTTGTTCTGTTGTACATAGGATTGCTATGGGTTGTAAATGACTCAAAAGCACTTAACAACTGATGAGACAATATCATTGAAGCATTTCCCAGCAATTTTATATGAACTGACACTAACAACGTGGCAAATCACCACTTAGACATGCTAGATGCTCAGTCTCACTGGACAACTGCTCAATAAGAACCTAAGGTCCATAAGCTAAGAAACCCATTGAGTTGTTTCCAATTCATAGTGACCCTATGCAGTGATTTCTAGGTACATGTAAATCTTTATGGGAGCAGCTATTGGATTCTAACTGCTGACATTGTGGTTAGCAGCCCAATATGCAACCCAGTGAGCCACCAGAATGCCTTATTAAGGAAGTTTTGAGAAAATATATTGAAATAGCATTTTTAAAATGGATTTTAACAAGGGCTCCTTTCAATTCTGAAAAGTTACCACGATTAATGCTTCAATAGATATTTGACTGTTTTTGTTTTGTAGATTCTACATATTATTGTTGAACTTTACAGCACTAGAGAACTCAGAAAGGAACAATGTACTCTTTGACTATATATAGGGAGACAAGGCAGAGAAAAGATTTGTACCACCAGGGCTCCTAAAGTGGTAAGATCAGTGAAAAGAATTAGTACGATTCCAACCTCCTCAACTCCACACTGAATTCGGGGCTCATGACTCATGGCCTGCTCATTTCTTTTATTTATCTTGGCTGGACATCTCAGGCGTTAAGTCAGGGATTGACTTAAAATACATCCTAATCCTAAAGATGGTATCTGGCCTCATTAACATCATTATTGTTACTGTTGTTAAGTGCTGTCAAGTCGGTCCGACCCATAGAGACCCTGTATAGGATTTCTGAGGAGCAGCTGGTGAGCTTGAACTGATGACTTTTCAGTTCAAACTGACTTTGCAGTCCAGTGCATTAACCCACAGCATCACACTAGGGCTTCCATTAACATCATGAGGATTTACAACATATTGGATAATCACATCACAAAAGAGCTGATCACATCAGATCACATCACGTGTGTGATTGCATCATATTAGATCTCATTGTGGAGGTGCTCAACCACTGACAATCCTGACCATGTCAAGTTAACACAAAACATTAACTATCACAAACATAGATTGTAAATCCAGTTAAAATGCAATATTAGAACCAACCTTTCTCCATTTATTTTTATGTTGTTTATTGGTACTTTTAAGAAGCTCTGGTATATGTTGTTTATTGGTACATTTAAGAAGTTCTGGTAGAGTAGTGGTTACGAATCAGGTAAGCAGTTCGAAACTACCAATTGTTCCACGGGAGAAAGATGAGGCTTTCTGCTCCTGTAAAGATTTATAGCCTCAGAAACCCTGTATAGTGTCGCT
>NW_006408528.1:22150570-22151615 GCF_000296735.1 Chrysochloris asiatica
CTAAGAATTAGCAAAAAACTGACATCTATAAAATATTGTGTCTTCTAACCCAAGATCATGGCTGTTGTTAAGTGACGTTGAGTTGGTTCCAACTTATAGTTACCTTGTATAGGGTTTCCAAAGCTGTTTATTTTTACAGGAGCAGAAAAACCTCATCTTTCTCCTGCAGAGTGGCTATTGGGCTTGTGGTTAGCTGTCCAGTCCTTATCCTACAAATCCACCACAATCCTAAGATCATGGTATATTCCTCAATTTATTTATGATTTCAACTTTTTCTCAATCATGTTTTATCATTTTCTATGAAGGCTTTTAAGATTTTTGTTAGATTTCTTCTTTAGAAAATGTTATTGTAAGTGGTATGCTTTAAATTTTCAGGTTATTTATTTATTTTTGAGGGCGCTTTGGTAGCCTGTGTCTGTCATTGAATTTGTACATCTCATCAAAAGAGGTGAGAATAATGTAATTGATATCATTCCCTTATTAAATGTTAGTATCTGAAGAAGAATTGATAGTGATGTCACTTGTCTCATTTCTATATTTTTAACTTGTTTGTTCTTTTATCTGTATTTTACTTTCTATAGTTTTTCTATAGTTTTTGATAAGAGCAATTTTATTGCTCTTATCAAAAACTATAATTTTGTTTTATTGATTTTCTGTTTTCTAAGAAGCTCTGGTAGCATAGTGGCTACAAGTTGGGCTGCTAACCTCAAGGTCAATGATTCGAAACTACCAGCAGTTCCATAGGAGACAGATGAGGCTTACAGCTTTGGAAACCCTATGCAGGGTCGCTGTAATGAGTCAGAATCGACTCCATGGCACACTACCACCACCATCACCACCATATCATATCTGCTCTCATCTAGTTCCTTTCGTCTGCTTAATTTGAAAGACAAGTATATGAATCAGCAAATTGACACAAAATTTAAAGGATGCCAAAAACTTAGCAACCAAAATAAATTTAATGCAATATTGAAAAAAGTAAAAATTAAGCAAAAAAAAAAAAAAAAAAATCCATGAGGAAATAAATATAGAAATCTTCCATAAA
>NW_006408528.1:22152607-22166351 GCF_000296735.1 Chrysochloris asiatica
AAAATGGGGGGCTGTAAAGGCACAAAGTGACTGGCTTACAAGTTTTCAAGAGGGAGTTTAGATTTAGAGTATGCTGGGGAAGGTAGCATCCCCATTGAGTGGTTTTCATCCTATCTAGACAGGTCTGGTGAAAGGAGATAGGGACAAGTCTCTCATGATTCAATAGTGAGTAATTGTTATCATGACTAATTGTGATAGTCACTACTGTAAAGGTAGACATTTTGTAGCAAATAGGGGTGAATGGTTGATCTTACAGTCCTAGAGCAGAGGACCCTGGGACCATCAAGGGAGAAGAGTGGGAGCAGAGTATAGGACCCTACCCAGAGAAGCAGTGATGCCAGAGAAGGAGGCAGAGATGATGACATTGAGACATGGAGCAGCTGAGGACTCTAGACTCAAGGAGGGAGAGGGGATGTGTGCTGGCAGCCAGGGGGCAGGCTTGCAGGGTGTGTGCCCTTTGGTTGTTTGAATGATTGTATGTTCCTGAGTGTTTTGGTGCACATCCCCCACCAGAAAAAAAAACAAACAGAAAAAAACAACAACCCAACCAGAGGGAATAGAAGCAAATACTGTTGAATGATGTAATATGCAGGGGATTATAAACATTGCAATGAAAGAAATATGATTGTAATCATTGCAATGAAATGAATATGATTGGATAAGTGTAAAACTGGTGTTCCCCCATGTAAACTATCACTCAATTCACAATAAAAACATAAAAAAAGAAGAAGATGGAATGAATACACAGAGTCACTGTACCAAAAAAAAAAAGGTCGATGTTCAACCATTTCAAGAGGTAGCACATGATCATGAGCCAATGATACTGAAGGAAGTAGTTCAAGGTACACTGAAGACAGTGGCAAAGAACAAGGCTCCAGGAATTGATGAACTACAAATTGAAATCTTTCAACAAACTGATGAGGCACTGGAGACACTCACTCATCGATGTCAAGAAATTTGGAAAAGAGCTACCTGGACAACTGATTGGAAGAGATCCATATTTGTTCCCATACCAAAGAGAGGTAACCCAATGGAATGCAGAAACCATCCGGAAATATCATTAATATCGCAGGCAAGTAAAATTTTCTTTGCTAAAGATAATGCAAAATTGTCTGCAACAGCACATTGGCACGGAACTGCCAGAGATTCAAGCTGGATTCAGATGAGGATGTGTAATGAGCAATATAATTGCTGACACAGGTGGATCTTGACTGAAAACAGAAAATATCAGTAAGATGTTTACCTGTGCTTTATTGACTACGCAAAGGCTTTCAACTGTGTGGATCATGACAAGCATGGAAAACATTGTGGAATATGAGTATTCTTGAACATTTAATTGTTCTCACTAGGAACCTGTGGGTACAATTAAGTGTACATAGACCAAGGCAGTTGTTTGAACAGAACAGGGAAGCCCTGATTGGTTTAAAATTAAGAAAGGTGTGTGCTAGGGTTGTATTCTTTCACATACTAATTCAACCTGTATGCTTAACAAACAATTCAAAAAGCTGGATTATATGAAGAAAAATGTGACATCAGGGTAGGAGGAAGACTCATTAACAACCTGCAGATGATAAGAGAGAAGAGGATTTAAAATACTTACTGATGAAGATCAAAGACCACAGCCTTTGGTATGGGTTATACCAAAGAAAACAAAAATCCTCACCACTGGACCAATAGACAACAGTCGTATAAATGGACAAAAGATTGAATTTGTCAAAGACTTCAATTTTCTGAGACCAACCATCAACACTCATGAAAGCAGCAGTCAAAAAATCATACAATGTATTGCATTCGGTAAATCTACTGCATAAGGCTTTTTAGTGTTCAAGTTTGAGGACCATGGCTTGACCTGACCCAAGCCATGGTATTTTCAATAACCTCATATGCATGTGAAAGTTGGACAATAAATAAAGAAGACCATAGAAGAATGGACACATTTGAGTTATAGTGTTAGAGGAGAATATTAGAAGTACTATGGTCTGCCAAAAGAATAGGGTGCCGTGTTGGAAGAAATACAGCGAGAATGCTTCTTAGCAGCTAATATGACAAGACTTCATCTGTCATACTTTGGACATATTATCAGGAGGGACCAGTCCCTGGACAAGGACATTGTGCTTGGTAAAGTGGAGGGTCAGCGAAAAAGAGGAAGATGCCCAATGAGATGGATTGACACAATGGCAACAACAATGGGCTCAAGTATAACACCCCAACTGTGAGGCTGTCCCAGGACCAGGCAGTGTTTTGTTCTGCTGTGTAGAAGGTTGCTATGAGTTGGCGTTGACTGGATGGCATCTAACAATAACAACAACAGAGCCTCATGAATTAATGAAATTTTCAATTTTGGCTGTGGGAACAGGAATTTTTCTCAACTTTGCAAGAGCTTTCCAGATTGTATCTTATAATCTTTTCAGGTGTTTTTTCTTTTTCCTCCAACCACGGGCAGTCTTTTCATGTGTATGTTCTGCTCAGTGTTCATCCAAAGCCTGAAGGGAACTTTTTGCAGTTTACTCTATCCTCTCTGATACTATGGCATATTAATTCTAACCAAGTTGGCTTCCCTGTCTCCAACATCTGTCTCCTCAACTCAGAGTGATTTTTAGGCTCCACCCGTGTTACTCTTTACTGCATTGTGGTCCAGAAGCTTTATCCAGGCAGGATACTGGGGTAATCATAGAACTCATTTTACTTATATTCAACCCTTTCATTTCCTGATGCCCAGTCATGTGAAATCTATTGTTGCACTTATTTTGTCAATTTCTTTTAGTGGTAGGGTGAATCTGTTCCCTATTTTAACATCTTGACTGGTCAGGGAAATCTTCCATATGGTTGAGAGCTGATCAGATAAGCCATGTGACCATTTTATTTTGAGGGAAGTCCAATTTAACAAGTTATTACCTGTCCTCAGACAACTTGTTATAAAAATTCTTTTAGAGTAAAAATGCCTTTCTATAAATGAATACTTTTAAAATGTAAGGATTTCAGTTACTACAAATTTTAGAAATATATTCTATCTTTTGATACAATATTCTTATTCTGTGCCAATAGGGTATACGGTGCATTTAACTTTAAGGGGATTTACTACTGTATATTGAAAGGTATCTTTATATACCCATATCTTCACTAGATCTTAAGTCTCTTTAGTAGAGGAACAATGTTTCATTCTGCTTCCCACTCGTGCCAGCTAATGCAATGCTGAGCACAAATTAGGCTATCACTAATGATTTCTTTAACCAAATATTAGAATGCTTAGAATGATTAGATTAGAATCAGAACCTTAAACAGCTTTCTGGGCTTGACCCATACTAGAGACTGATGAAGTATAAATCTTGGAAAATGGGCTCTGGACACTTGTGTTTTGACATTTTACTATTTCATTATATAGCCAGGGTTGAGATCTATTGGTCTAGACCAAAGGTTCCCAATCATGGATGATTTTGTCTCTCAGGGGACATTTGTCAATGTCTGGAGACACTTTTTTCATGACCCAGATGGAGGGCATTGCTACTAATATCTACGAGTAGAAGCCAGGATGATGCTTAACATCCCGGAGTGGGCAGGACACACTCAACATATCAAGAGTGATGAGGGTGAGAAACCTTGGTCTAAGTGTAATAAATGTTTGGCTTTCTAGAAATATTTCTAAAATCTCAACTTCCCTTACCTCCATATCAGGTAATTTATTTGGGGTATTATTATATTTGAGGTTCTTATTACCTAGACTTTATTTCTCCCAGTCATTCCCAGCTTATGAATGCCTTCACTATTCTCCTTCATAATTATCTCCTTCACATATTTATTGACAGCTTTCCTGGAGTGGCACTGTAGGGAAAACACTTGACTGCAAGGTCAGTTTGAACCCTATACAAGGAACTGACTTAATGGCACTTAACAGCACTGTCACCTTGCCCCCACCTCTAACACAGACTCCAGTACACAGATCTCCATAGTTTTCCTTTCCCCGCTCCCACTTTTTTAAAAAAACAAAAACAGCCCAGCTGTATGCTTCATTCCAATGGTGTCTCTAGGGTCGGCTTCATCTAATGCAGTAAGTCATGGTGTCAACCCAAACCCCTTCTCTCCTCTCCCTGCTGGGGCAGAGTAGCCTGTTCCTACCTTGCCCCTACTTAAGGCTCAGAGCACCAAGCCATGTAGCTCCATACCTCCCAGGCCCACCCTCCACACTCCCCACAGCCCCTTCACTCTCCTATTAGCCAAAGCAGAGATCTTCTTCTCCATCTAATAGTGGTACCTGCACCCTGACTAAGTGTGTGTAAATGGGGGAGGAGGGGTTGATGAGTGACCACACTGGGTGACAGGTGATACCAATGCTAGTGACATCAACACTGCAACACTGCCTTGGTATCCACTCCTCTTGTGACATCAATCTGCCCACCACCTCTTCAGACCTTTAAGTCTTGATGTCAGCCCCTCTTACAATGTCAGGTAAGAGTCCCTGGCTTCCCCAGTGATTTCCCTGGCTCCTTTCCACCAATAATTTTCTAAGATAGAAGCAAACCCCTGTCTTTATCAGGAGTAGGTGACATACAGTCTTTGTGGAACAATCTCACAGCAAGAATAACTGTCAGTGGGAGGAGTTATGTGAGGTCTGTGTGTGAATTTACTGAACACTGAATAATGCGTGACTTTGCAACACTCATCAAAGGCTTTCAGTTTTGTAAGAAGAAGAGGTGAATTCTGAAGACAAAGGCAATCTATCCCAATGTTTTAGATGCAACTTTCTCAAGTACTAGAGCATAGATGAAAAAGGGAACAATGCAGGCTTTCCCCGAAGCAAAGTTGGAGAGAAGAACATAGAGCGTTTTCTTAAAGAGAAGCATAAGCTTCCCATTCTGGGCCCTCAAACCATTTCTGTACCTGCTGTGACTCAGGTCTAAATGCTGAAGAAGAGTAAAGCTTTATATGGACAGAAGGTGAAAATGGCAGGGAAAATTACCTTCAGAGAGGTTCTATGAGTCAACAGTACAAACTATAAATAACAAAATTAAAAAAAAAAAAAAAAAATCCCACATTTGAATGATGTTGGCAGAGCTAATACTAGGGACCCCTGGTGATGCTGTAGGATAAGCACTGGACTACTAACAAGAAGTTCAACAGTTAAAACCAACTGGGAGAAAGATCTTTCCTTGGGAGAAAGATTGGGCTGTTTGCTCTCATCCAGATTTATAGCCTTGGAAACATATACAGGGTTGCTATGGGTCGGAATTGTCTTGAAGGCAGCGGGTAGATAGATGGTAGTAGAGCTAACTTTTTGAAGAACATAATCATAGTAAGATGAATACTTAAAAACAGTCAATAAAATGAGTGTTCCATTTGTAAGTAAACAACATCCTCTTTTATATAAAAGGCAGAATAGCAGCAATTTTATTCAGCCTTTGAAGATCAACTTTCCAAAGATCAGCACATCAGCTTTGAATGCAGTAACTGAAATTTCTGTGGGTGAGGCAAATTGATTTCTATTCTCTTCCCCTACACATGCATGAGCATGCATTTGACTCTGTAGTTTCATGTAGAGAGAAGATAAAGGGGGGAAAAAAATTACTTCCTCTCCCAGCATGTTGATCTATTGTTACATTGTCATGCTTTCCCTAAACCACTGTAGCATAGCCTAGTCTCCAGTCTTCACAGAGTGGGGTTGCAGAATTGAGCAGTATGATTTCAAGTGAACTTGTGAGGTCATCAAGCACATCCACGTATTGTTAAGAATTTCAAACTTATTTTGTTCTCAAAAGATTTGTCTGCCTGGAAACAAATTAAGGTAACAAAATGGAAATAATGGCTTTAAAATTTCCTTTTCTCTTTGTGCAATGTTCTTTTTTTTTATTTGGAATTACTCTAAAACTAATAGTGCTAAGGGTATCACAAATCTATTTTGCTTCTCTTTTGAAAATATTCATGAAAAATGATCAACCCCACGGATCATCTTAGCTCATATGAACCTTACTTTTACTCCTCTGACAATTGTTTTAAATTAATAACGTTGATAAAATTACTTGGTTAGAGAATTCTAATCTATCCCTTAGGCATAATACTTACATAATTTAAATTATTTTCTTGAATAAACTCCCACATTTTACATCGATATTTTTGTTGAAAAACTATAGGATAGTACATTGTTACATTCCAGAACTTCACCGTAGTTACCCTTGAAGTCAATCAAGAATGTTAGTAATGGTGCATGTGAAAATGATGGCATTCAATGTTAGCATTCAACTAGGTATATAGTTATGAAGTAGATACAATTATCTTTGGGGATCCTCTGCATCCTTTTCTGCTTCCCCTCTTTGTCTTAGCATATTTTCCTATATCTGAAACCCATTCCTCCCAGGTATCCACACCCCCATAAAAAATGAAAAGTTCTAAATGTTTCCCTTTTAGAAATAATTATACTAAAAGAGAGCACAGCCAAAGAACAATGCCAAAGGACATTAAAGATACATAAATAATGGACTCTGATATTTAAATAGAGACAGAAATCTTGACAGAGTGTCTGTACAACTTTCCTAAAATGATATCCTTTGCAGAATGAAGGAATGCTCATATTCTCAGAACATATCTTAGCCTGAGGAGCTCTGGTAGCGTCGTGGTTACGAATTGGGCTGCGAGGTCAGCAGTTCAAAAGTACCAGCTGTTCTGCAGGAGAAAGATGAGGCTTTCTGCTCCCATAAAGACTTACAGCCTCTGAAACCCTGTACAGGTTCACTATGAGTCGGAACCGACTCCACGGCACATAACAACAACAACAAATCTTAGCCTCCACGCTAAGAAAAGGGAACTTATGCATCTAGTTTCCATCCCTTCCCACCATCTTATTTTCCAGGCAGGAGTAGAGGCAAATCGGATTGGTGGGCTCTGATATTTTTCCCTAATGGACAAAACCAAAACCAAACCCACTGCCACTGAGTTAATTCTAACTCAGAGCGACCCCGTGTCGGGCTTCCATGGCCATACATCTTACTGGAGTAAAAAGCCTCATCTTTGGTGGTTGGATTTGAATTGCCGACCTTGTAGTTAGCTTGCTGTTAGGTGCTGTTGAGTCCGTTTTGACTCATAGTGACTTTATGCACAAGAGAACGAAACACTGCCTGGTCCTGCACCATCCTCACAATTTCTCAGGTTTAGTCTCAGCTATCTTAATGTTTATGTCTGAATTTACATAGTATCCAGAACTGTACAGACAAGGTGTAGGTGCTTCAGCAGCCTGACCCTCCTCCAGGCTCTCTATTTCACCTAGAGTGGTGGAGAAGGGATGCCTGCCATTTACTCCTCACACATATGGACATTTGAAGAAGTACACTTGGAATCTGCTTAACTATCCAGCATTTAGAACAGAGTTGTGGGAAACCAAGGACTCTCTTTGACTTCTATCTATGCCCAATGTTCTTGTTGTAAAACCAGAGAAGTCATGTATAGGGGATGGGGTCAGACGGACTATCAGGAACTTTCTCAGTTTTTAATAAAAGTTGAAATTTGTCTCTTCTTGGCTGTTGATCCTTGTTTGCTTAGAATTTTCAACAGAAAGAGGGCAAACTAGAATTTGGGCACTAAATCCCAACCCCTACATAATTAACCACCCAGTTTTCCTATTAGTTCTAGCTAATAATATATCTGAAAGAAAAAGTTAGATGGAAATGAAACTCAGCTAATTGAAAAGTGATTTAATGACAGCATTCAAATTTCAAGTTTGTTTTCTTTTTAAATTGGAGTTACAGGACATATGTACCAGTGCTGGCAGTGGGGGGTAGTTTGGAGGGGTGGAAGCAGGATACTAGAAAAAGATGAAGGAAAAAGACAGAGGGAAATCTGGGAAGAAATGAGGAGGGATGGTGAATGCTGACTCACCCACCTTTATCTCACCCAGTCTTTAAGGATTGCTGCTTTTATCTCAACTCTGCTTTTTATTACAACCTGTTCAATAGGAAAAGCGCCTTAACAGAGGTGCTATGCAATAGTAATCATTATGATTGTTGTGGACTATTCCAGTAGCCTTCTGGCTGATTTTTGTGTCTAGTGGTTCATATTCCCTTTAAAGTGTCTTTAATCTACCAAAACCTAAATGGCAGTCTAAATGGCTTTCCTCTTGAATCCGGTGATATTGACTGAATTTCTGTGTTTTTTCAGGGTAAAGTGAATGTTCTACAACAACAAAAGTTTCTGTGATCAAATAAATGTGACTAACAAAGCTGAATAGTTTTCTTTATTGGATGTGGGATTAGTTCTTAGAGCATCTATTTTGTGAATGTGCTTTGTGAATCATCAGGAGAGTGTGACATATTATATAGCCTTTACCCAATATTTGGAGTATGAAATTTTATTTATTTAAGGCTCTCTAACCTCCTGTGGGGAGTTCTGGTGTGGCACTGTGGGTTAATACGCCAGACTGTAAAGCTGTTTGAACTGTAAGGTTGGTGGTTCAGGCTCACCAGCTGCTCCTTGGAAACTCTATACAGGGTTGCTATGGGTTGGAATTGACTCGATGGTACTTAACAACAACAACAACAACCTCCTGGGGAGTCCTGGTTTGGCACTGTAGGATAAGCACTGGACTGCTTATCAAACCCACCGGCTAGTCCTCGGAAACCCTATATAGGATGGCTGTATTGGATGTATCAGAATTGATGCCTCAATATTTGACAACAACAGCAGCTTCTTGTGAATATCCCTGGAGGTTTATGGCAAGTTAGATGCAAGTTAGACTGAACCCACTGGCTGATCCTGGAGAGAAAGATGTGACAGTTTTCAAAAAAAGATTACATACAGCCTTGGAAACTCTCTGGACAGTTCTGATAGGGTCACTATGAGTCAGACTTGACTTGATAGTTCTGGGTTTGGCTTGTTTCATCTTTGATATATTGCTATATCATGGAACTGCATCCTCTACAGAATACAGTATTACCATGAATAGCAAAGTTCTACACAATCTGGACCTTGCCATTCTTTATATTTCCGCTCTGCCCCTTCACAATCCATACTTAAACCTCCCTTTCTGTCCATATGCAACCTGTGCTTTTCTGCCTGTGAAGCTTTATTCATATCCCTTTATGAGCTCTTTCTTCCCCTTGTTGTTGTTGCTAAGTGCCATTGAGTCAGTTCCGACTCACAGCGATCCTATATAGGGTTTCTGTTAATGCTGAGGTTCAAACTGACCTTACAGTCTAGTGCTTATCCTACAGCACCATACCACAACTCCATTTCATCCCTTTTGTTGTTGTTGTTGTTAACTGCTGTCGAGTCAGTTCTGACTCATAATGACCCTGTATAGGGTGGCAAAGAATGGCTGGTGAGTTTGAACTGCCAACCTTGCAATCCCAATCAAACTTGTGGTCCAGAGCTTATCCTACAGCACCATGAAAATGCAAGTAAATAAGCTATGCTGGACCACAGACAATGTCTCTTCTGGAGCTGGTCCCACAGTCCTTTTGTGTTCACCTCTATTCAAGCATGCTTCCCTTTTCCTAAATTGTTTATTTCCTTTGAGTTCCCCATCTAGACTGCAGACTCCTTGAGAGTTGAACTGTGGGCTTACTTTTCCTTTAGAGTCTGACAAAATCCAACGTTCTGTAGCACATCTAGATCCTTCCCTTTGTTTTATTGACAGCCATTTCTAACCCAGGGAGACAGGCAAGATTGGTGGTGGGATGGAGCTCAGCTAATTCATAAGTGATTTGCAAAAGCTGGAGAAGAGGACAATAATGGAAGGAATATATTCCATGGAAAGTGGCTAAATAAAGACCAAACCTCTTCTATCTAGAAATAAATAGATTACATAATGAAGATGCAGGTGGTTTTAGCCTAATTTAGGTAAGCGAAGTCTGCAATCTAAAGAAATGTTATCATTCATATAATAATTACATGAACAGTCCTAAACCATTTAACCAAGGCTCAGAAAATCAACTGACTGACAGTTCAGTAGGTACATGGTGGCAAACAGTGATTCATTGATTCATTCATTAAGTAAACATGTATTAAATTGAAGGAAGGCATTCCAACAAATAAATTAGTAATTATCAAGCACTTTTCTATATGCTGAACACTGTGCTAAGCACTCTCAATTTAATGTCTGTGAAAACAAAACAGATTTAAAAAATTCTTATGGAGTCAATTCTGACTCATAGCATGTGTATAGGACAGAATAGAATGGACACACATTTCTAAGGCTGAAATCTTTTCAGAAGCAAATAGCCACATCTTTTTCTCAGGGAGCAACTGGTGCGTTTGAACTGCCGGCCTTTTAGTTATCAGCTGAGTTCTTATCCACTGCATCGCCAGGGCTCCTTTCCCTATGGTTTGCTACAATACAAATAAGTCCTCCTGGGACATTTTTTGCTCTGGGCCTTGTGGCAGTTGAAGGGGAAAGAGTTAGGAAATCTTTTAACATTTTCTTTGGAGAATTTGAATCTGGTCTATAAACAAGTATAGATATGCTTTTCTGTCCTTTTCTGTCAGGAAACCTTTAAGTTCTTTGAAGGCAATGATTCTGTATCATTAATGATAGTAGGCAGAGTGCTAAATAAGAAGGTGCTGGAGGAATGAAGGAGGGAATCAGGAAGAGAAAGAACGAATAATATAAGAGGCAAAAAGAGCACAAAATGATCTGAAACATCAGCTGATATTATAAATATAAATACTGTCATAGCACCCTGAGAGAATGTAGCATATTTGGGGGTACTAGCTAAAAGCTTTCATCTGAAAACTGAAAAGGTTTGAAAGTGAAGTAGAGTGTCTGTTTGAAGAACCAATACATACTATCTGCTGAATTATCTGAAAGATCCAAATTAAAGTATTCATTTATGTTATCAATTTAAAATAGTTACAGAAACTCCTCTCTACTCACACACCATAGTTGAGGTCCTGATGCAAGTTAGAATGAACCCTGCCCTGCTATAAATGCCACTCTGCTCTATTCCAGTCATGACATGCCTCATCCATGGCTATTGCTAGGAAAAAGTGTTAGATGCTTGTGGTTTGACTACCCTGTCTCCTTTTCTATAACATTTCCACCATTTCCATATGTTTTGAGGCAAATGCCTTCTCCACATCAAAACTTTCCCACAGAAAAGAAGAGAGACATAAGGAAATTCAAGTCACTGAGAAAGCTTGTACATGGGTTCCGTTTGTGAAAGTCTGAATTCATATCATAGAATGAAGACTTTGCTCTAGTAAGTGGGATTTAATGTCATCAAGAGTCTTTTTTGGGGAGGGTGGGAGAATATATTTGAGGGCGGCAGGGAAGCTTTCCAATCTCTAGGTTTATATGGAATTTTACTGATAGCATCTTAACATTCGTTCTATTCTCATCCTATTTTGATTTCAGGGAATGGAAAGGGGAGTTTGAAGATTTTCACCACAGCAAGTGTTCTCCACTTGAGAGTTAATGACAGGCGACTATGGAAGGCGATGGTCTGTGATTTTGGCAATCATGGGTTACATCATTATACATCTTGGATCAAATGGCCCTGAGTAATTGCACTGCAGAAATTGCAGTTTTGAGGCAAGCCTATTCTTTGGTTGCTGATCATCACTGTTGTGATGTGTTTGTGCCTCTAGGCCTGCTGGGCAGCATTGCATTAGATTCAACTCAGACTCTCCTCTCTGATTGTTGCTACTACCAGGGTCAGTTTTCAATACCTTTTTAAAAACAGTTTAAAAATCATTCTTGAAGCATCCTCTAGGGAGTAAGATTGACCTCGAATGCATTAGATCGTAACTCATTTAAAGTATAGGCAATAACAGTTGTAAGGTAGTCATTGGAATAAATATAAAATCCTTTTTTTTTCAAAACTTTTCTTGGTAATGCATAATTTGCAAAAGAAGATATTTGGCTGGGGAGGAGCCAAAACAAAACAACTTTTTTTCAGGAATAAAGAGAAAAATGATTTTTCTCCTTAGATGTACTGCTTCCCACACATGCATAAAGATGTACAAACAATGAAAGCTATTTCTTTGTTTTAAAAAAAAGTTTCATCCTATGAATTTTAAAAACATGGCACCAAACATTCCTGGCTGTGATAATTGCAGTGTA
Source organism: Chrysochloris asiatica (assembly GCF_000296735.1). Taxonomy (NCBI): domain Eukaryota; kingdom Metazoa; phylum Chordata; class Mammalia; order Afrosoricida; family Chrysochloridae; genus Chrysochloris; species Chrysochloris asiatica. The sequence goes on from NW_006408528.1 coordinate 22,164,648, forward strand.
ACATGAAACAGTCTTTCCAGTGGAGTAGTTAAAGTTTACTTTCCTTGGGGATACATTTATAAGCAGATGCATCTTAGATAGAGGAAGTCAGAGATGGATGCTTCGAGATCATTGGCTGAGGTGAGGACACTAAGATTTCTTTGTCCAGTTCTCCTTAGAGGTCTGATGAGAGACACCAGTGAAGAGAAGTTTATGGTCAACAATGTGCAGCTTTATGCCTAGGAAGGCTACCCACATTATATGGCTTTAATTCTATAAATGGGTCTTTTTAGAAGAATTTCAGTTTTCTGTTGGCACTGTGGAAAACAGTGATTCAACTTAGACTCTACTCTCTGAGAATAACATGGTCTCCAAATACAAGACACTGTCTAAAGAGGCAGGCCCAGGTCTGTGTGTGTATGTGCATGTTTAGTGCACGTACTACTGCAGTAGCTGCAAAAGCCCTTTTGGGCTCTAGGCTACCTACTTGTTGTTGTTAAGTGTCATCAAGTTGATTCTGACTCATAGCGACCCTCTATAGGATTTGGACTGCTGACCTTGTGGATTGAAGTTCAGTGCTGATCCTACAGCATGACACCAGGATAGTTGCTTTCATGGCACAAATGACTTCTAAATGTATTTAGTGATATTGTTTTGAGTATCTAATTTATTAATAGTTTTTTTTAGCTCATACTTGTGACTTTTGTACAGAGGGTGAGCAGAGATTTGAAAACTTACAAAACAGCTCTCACCTATATAATAAGCTAAGGCTGTATAAATTAGAACAGATGAGATTTAATTTAAACCAATTGCATTGTTTAAATTAGGATCCAGTGGGGAACTTAGTTGTGCTAGCTGCCATTGAGGCAGCCCCTCAATAGTGACCTCATGCATACAGCACTGTATACAGGCTGCCCAGACCTGTGTCATTCCTCTGATCAACTTGACAAGGCAACTGGATTCCTGATGTGGCACTATATATAGTATAAGCACTGGATGGCTAACAGAAAGTTCGGTGGTTCAAACACACCAGCCGCTTCTAAGAAACTCTAGGAGTTGGAATCTACTTGACAGAACTTAACAACAACAACTTCTATTTCTTTCCCCTGATTCACAATATTAATTCTTTTACTTTTTGTAGTAAACCCAGAAGTCAGATATCATTATTACTCCATTAACTATAGCAATTTAGAAGGACTATATTTAGAAGTCCTAGTGTAGCGCTGTGGATTAATGCACTGGACTGCAAAGTGATTTGAACTGCATGGTTGGCAGTTCAAACTCCCCAGTTGCTCCTTGGAAACCCTATACAGGGCCACTATGAGTCAGAACCAACTCGTTGGCACTTAACAATAACAACATATTTAGGCTCAAGAACCTCTGGTAGCCTAGTGGTTGGTTATGAGTTCGGCTGCTAAGCTAAAGGTCTTCAGTTTAAAACTGCCAGCTGTTCCTTGGGAGAAAGATGAGGCTTACTGCTCCCAAAAGATTTATAGCGTCGGAAACCCTATGCTGGGTTGCTATGAATTGGAACAGAATCCACAGCACACCACCATCACCATATTTAGATTCTTCTAAATCTTCCCAACCACCATTCGTCTATCAGTTTGTCATACTATGCTGACTTGTGAGTTGCTGTGATTCTGGAAGGTATGCCACCAGTATTTTAAATATCAGCAGGGTCATCCATGGTGGACAGGTTTCAGATGAGCTTCCAGATGAAGA
>NW_006408528.1:22169511-22181822 GCF_000296735.1 Chrysochloris asiatica
CTTTAATTTTGAATTGAGTGATAGTTTACATGGGAGAACATTGGTTTTGCACTCATCTTACAGTATTTCATTTCATTGCAATGATTGTAATCCCCTCATCACTTAACAGTATTTGCTTCTATTCCCTCTGTGTGTGTGTGTTTTGTTCTGGTAAACAAAAACACTTAGAAATACATAATCATTTAAACAACTAAAGGGCACATTCTGCAAGCTTGCCCAATGGCCGCCAGCTCATAGCCCTTTTCTTTCCATGAGTCTAGAGTCCTCAGCTGCTCTAACTCTCCATGTCCTCTTCTGCCTCCATCTCTGGTGTTGCTACTTCTCTGGTTAGGGTCCCACATTCTGCTCATGGTCTTCTCCTTTGATGGTCCTAGGGTCCTCTGTTCCTCGACTATAAGATTAACTATTCACCCCTTTTTCTAACAAAACTTCTACCTTTGCAGTTCTTTACAATCCACTTGCCATGTTGCATCTGAAGCAATTTTCCTGAAACCATATTTGTGATGTCATACTCCTAGTGAAAACCCTTCAATGGCATTTTCTCTTAACAAAGCATAATTCAAACTCCTCAGTAGGATATTTTATGTCCTTGATAATGATAATGAATGATCCTGACAGATTCTTGGTGTTCAATAACTATTTATTGAAAGAATAAATTAATAAATGAATTCCAAAACCTAACAAGGTGACAGCTGAACAAATTTCAGAAAATCTGGGAAATGTTCCCCAACTCTATCCTCCAACCTAAGGGATAATTGAACACTTTGTTAACTGTTAACATAAAAAGTGATCAAAAGTATGCCTCAAAAGAGCTCATAGAATACCATCATTAAAAAATGATGGACAGTATGCTAGTGTACAGTACACAAGAGGCAACTGGGATGAAAGGCTGAGATGTATTTTGAGTTAATTTTATATTCATAAATAATATTGGAATTTTAGCTAGCTGTAATTCACCTCATTGAAAGTAAAAAGGGAGAAGTAAGGATTCCCCCATGGGAAATCTAAAATTGAGTATGGCATAGATGGTAATGATATTTTTGCTTGACTTTCAATGATGTGCCCTGCTTTAATTTAATTTAATAAAAATCTGAAGGACCTATATTAGAAGGGACACAGAAAGCATTTAGGAGTCTTTGGAGAAACTATTCATAATTTTAAGGTTATTGTAATAATGATTGGATAATGAGAGAGCTTAAAGTTACATCTAATCTACACCTTGACATGTTTCATTTCCTCTGAGCTCTACCTATATTCCCAAATTGGAAAAAACATCAGTAGGGTTTTTTTGTTTGTTTGTTTGTTTGTTTTCAGTGTCCTTGACTGAAACTTCATTGTGTCTCTAAATATTGGAATAAATTATGGCTGAGTTCTGTGACTTTTATCCTTTCCTCTCTACATCTTTCCCTAAATCATCTTATCTATTTCCTTTAGCTTGAATATGCTGTTAAGCCACAAATTTATTTCTAATTCAGAAAAGGTTGAATACAGACTCTCCAATCCTACTACCTACCAACTGAAATATTTGAAGGTAGGAATTGGTATCTTTTACTTATCTGTGCCTCAAGAAACATGTGTTGAAAGGTAATATTAGCTTTGTGGATGGATCATTATACTTCTCTTTGTCTATTAATTTCTGAAAGTTCCATCTTTTGTTGGAGTGTCCATTCCCCAAATCTTACCTCATTTGTATGTAGTTTGCAACTTGAACATCTTCTTTCAACTAAAGTGATTTATTCCCCTTCTAGGGACTTGTGAAGGTAGCCCTGGTAATGTAATGGTTATACATTGAGCTGCTAACTGCAAGGTCAGCAGTTCAAATCTACAAACCACTCTGAGGGATAAAACAAGATTTACAGCCTTGGAAACCTTTTGCAGGGTCACTATGAATTGGGACTGATTCAACAGCACACTACTACCACCACTGGACACTTGTGAAACATTATCTGACCTTTCTTATGGTATTTAACTGAAAATGGGCTGTCAATAGATATAAGTGGAGAGATGGTTTCTATTTGTGAGGAGACTTGATTCTATCCTCTCTATATGGTCACAATGAGTTGTGATCGACTCGATGGTCATAACAATGTGTCCTGGTTATCATAATGCTGTCCTTGTTTATAGATGCTGGTTTGCTGTAACTATCAATGATGCTCCCTCTCCTGCTCATAAAAGCTCTGGGTAGATAGTGAATTATATGTTCACTCAACTTCTAAAGGTGTATGAAAGATCAGTCTTTAACAATTTTCAAAGTGCTTCGTAAGTAACATAGAAATTGTTGTTGTTGTTGTAAAGTGCTATAAAGTCAGTCAGTATCAACCCAGAGTGACCCTGGATAAGGCTTCTGAGGCTATAAATCTTTGTGGGAGCAGAAAGCCTCATCTTTTTCTGGGAGTGGCTAGTGGGCTTGAACCACTGACCATATGATTCCCAGCCCAGTGCTGATCCTATACAGCCACTATGCTCCCAGTAGGGAGATTAGTAACGTGGAATCAGCTTTTATGTAAATAATTTTCAGTTAATGTTCACTTACATAGATGGTAAACACTTGACTTCCCTTGATTCTTCTTGCTTGGTGGAAGCACTGTTTTGTTTTCTTAGGATCAATTTTACTTATCAACTAACAGTAGTGTGACATTTGAATAAGCAACAGAGTACAAAATCAAATGACCAACCAAATGTCATCTCTTTTGGAGTGTTGTACAATTATCAAGAGATTATTGGCATTTAGATGTAGTCTATACATTTTCTCCACTACTTGTCTATCAGTCTGTCATACTGTGGTACCTTGCATGTTGCTGTCATGTTGGATACTCTGCCACCTGCATTTTAAATACCAGTAGGGTCATCCATCGTGGACAGGTTTCAGCTGAGCTTCCAGACTAAGACAGACTTGGAAGAAAGAGAGGAAGACTTTTGCTGAATGTTTAGCCACTGAAAACCTTATGAAAAGCAACGGAATACTGTAGATAGCACCAGAATATCAAATATTGAAACATGATGATTAGCAATGGAATACTGTCAGATACAATGTCAGAAGATGAGCCCCTCAGGTTGGAAGACACTCAAAATACAACTAAGGGTTAGCTGCCTGTTCAAAGTAGAGCTGACCATGATGACTCAAATGGAATAAAGCTTTCAGGACCTTCATATACTGATAGGGCACAACACAAAATAATGAGAAACAGCTATAAGCATCCATTAATAATCAGAACATGGAAAGTATGAATTTAGGGAAATTGGAAGTTGTTAAAAGGAAATGGAATGCATAAAGATCAATATCCTAGATATTAATGAACTGAAATGGACTGGTATTGGCCAATTTGAATCTGACAACCAAATGGATTACTATGCCAGGAATGACATATTGAAAAGAAATGGTGTCACATTCATCATCAAAAAGAACATTTAAAGGCCTGTCTTGATGTATAATGCTGTCGATGGTAGGATAATATCAATACGCCTATAAGAAAGACCAGTTAATACCACCATTATTCAAATTTACACGCCAATCTCTAAAGTCAGTGATGATAAAATTGAAGAATTCTACCAAATTGTTTAGTTTGAAATTGATATTAAACATGCAATCAAGATGTATTGATAATTACTGGTGATTGGAATGCAAATAGTGGAAAAAAGAGGAAGGATCAGTAGTTAGAAAATATTGCCTTGGTGATAGAAATGATCCTGGAGACAGCATAATAGAATTTTGCATTACCATGACTTCTTCATTGCAAATAATTTTTTAAAACAACATAAAAAATAACCATACACATGCATCTCACCAGATGGGATACACAGAATCAAACTGACTATATTTGTAGGAAGAGACAGTGGAAAAACTCTGTATCATCCACTAAAACAAGGCCAGGGGCAGACTGTTGAACAGACTAGTAACTATTCATATGCATGTTCAGGTTGAAGCTAAAGAAAATTAAAAGCAAATCCACGAGAACCAAAAATTGCCATTCAACATATCCCATCTAAACCTAGAAATCATCTCAAGAACAGATATGATGCATTATACTAATGACTGAAGAGCAGAAGGGCTGTGGGATGACATCATACAGTAAGAAAGCAAGACGTTCTTAAGAAGACAAGAAAGAAGAAAAAGACTAAAATGGATGTCAGAGGAGACTGAAAAATTGAACCTCCAGAATAGAGAGGCTAAAGCAAATGGAAGAAAAGAGAGTTAAAAGGGCTGAACAGAAAATTTCAAAGGGAAGCTCAAGAAGACAAAGTAAAATATTCTTGAAATGTGCAAAGACTTGGAGTTAGAAAGCCAAAAGGGAATAACATGTTTAGCATTTCTCAAATCGAAAGAACTAAAGAAAAAAATTCAAGCTTTGACTTGAAACATTGAAGGATTCTATGGACAAAATACTGAATGATGCAGAAAGTATCAAAAGAAGATGGAAGGAATACACAGAGTCACTGTACCAAAAAGAAATGGAAGATGTTCAATCATTTCAAGATATAGCATATGATCAAGAGCCAATGTTACCAAAGGAAGAAGTCCAAGGTGCACTGAAGGCACTGACAAAGTACAAGCCTCCAGGAATTGATGGAATACAAATTGAAGTCTTTCAAGAAACTAATGAAGCACTGGAGGTACTCACTCATCTATGCCAAAAAATCTGGATGACAACTATCTGGCCAACGGAGTGGAAGAGATCCATATTTGTGACCATACCAAATTGAGATGACTCAATAGAATAATAATATTGACCCATTGTACAGTATCATTAATATTACATGCAACTATATATATTTTACACTTTAAAAATATAAACATAATAAAAATGGCTGCAACAGTACACTGATAGAAAACTACTAGAGGTTCAAACCTAATTTATTTGGGAATGTTGAATGAGGGATATCATTGCTGACATCAGATGCATCCTCACAGAAAGCAGAGAATACCATAAAGATGTTTACCTGCTCTTTATTGACTATGTAAAAGTTTTCAACTGTGTGGATCATGCCAAGCTATGGACAACATTGTAGAGAATGAATATTTGGAACATTTAACTGTGCTCATGAGGAACCTATACAAAGACCAAGAGGTTGTTCAAACAGAACAAGGGAACACTGAATGATTTAAAATTAGGAAAGTTGTATGCCAGGGCTGTATTCTTTCACCATACTTATTCAATCTGTATGTTGAGCAAATAATCCTAGAAGCCGGCTTATAAGCAAAAGAATGTAGCATGAGGATTGGAGGAAGACTCATTAACAACCTGAGACATACAGATGATACAACTTTACTTGTTGTAAGTGAAGAGACAAAATACTTACTGATGAAGAACTTCTGTATGGGTTTCCTTCTGTGTGGGTTGTACCTCAATGTGAAGAAAACAAAAATCTTTACCACTGGACCAATAAATAACATCATGATAAATGGAGAAAAGATTGAAATTGTGTAAGACTTCATTGTGATTGGATCCACTATCAACATTCATGGAAGCAGCAGTCAAGAAATCAAACAATGTGTTATAGTAGGCAAATATGCTACAAAAGTCCTCTTTAAAGTGTATAAAGTTTAAAGGGCAAAGATATTAGTTTGAGGACTGTGGTTCACCTGACCTTGCCATGGCATTTTCAATAGATTCATATGCATGTGAAAATTGGACAGTAAATAAGGAAAACCATAGAAGAATTGATTGATGCATTTGAGTTATGGTATTAGAGAAGAATTTAAAAAATACCAAGTATTTGTAGAAGAACAAACATATTTGTGTTGGAAGATGTATAGCCAGAATGCTCTTTAGAAGCCAGGATGGCTAGACTTCATTTTAATATTTTGGGCATATTACCAAGAGGGTTCAATCCCTGGAGAAGGACATCATGCTAGGTAAAGTAGAGGGCTAGCCAAAAAGAGGAAGACTCCCAATAAGATGGAATGGCACAGTGGCAGCAGCAATGGGCTCAAGCTTAATAAGTATTATGAGGATCATACAGGACTGGGTAGTGTCTCACTTTGTTGTGCATAAGGTAGCTCTGCATCTGAACCTACTCAATGGCACCCAACAAAAACAACATGAATTTCCTATGGATGAACTGTCATGTACATCTCATCTCCCTAATCGATCTTGCCAAAGAAAATACTATTAATTCTTCGGAGGCTTCTAGGGAGCCCTGCTCGCACAATTACTAAAGTCTTGGCTACCAACATAAAGGTTGGCAGTTCAAACTCATCCTGCAGCTTTGTAGACCTGGTGATCTTCTCCCATAAAGATTGTTGTTATTGTTAGGTGCAGGCAAGTTGTTTCCAAACCATAGAGACCCTCTGTACAATAGAATGAAACACTGCCCAGTCCTGTGAATCCTCACAGTCGTCACTCTGAGCCCATGCTGCTGCCACCGTGCCAGTCTATCTCATTGAGTGAGTGCCTTCCTCTTTTTCACAAGGCCTCCACTTTATCCATAAAGATTACAGCCTAGAAAGCCCTATGGAGCAGTTCTACTATACCACTTGGGATTATTATGAGTCAAAAATCAACTTGATGTCACCTAACAACAACAACGTAAGTCTTCAAAAGCATTTTTCTAATATGAGGGCAAGCTCCTATGCATGTTCTTTCCAGCAGATGGTGTGTTTGCAGCAAATTGCTCTTTTCTTTTCCTCCTGAGAAAGTAACTAGAGATTTCTGCCAGACCCTGCCATATTCAGCATGACTTATGATGCTGCTAAATGAAAATGTAAAGGTTAGAGCAAGATCAGTAATAAGTCCTAAATTGAACATAGATTTCAAGAAACCACCTCTAAAAGAGTCCAGAAATTAATAGTCCATAATATGATGAAAAATCCCAACTGACATCAAAGGAACCTCTTGCCTTCTTTTTAAAGAATTCTGTTTAATGCATAATTCACTGAGCCAATGAAACAGTCTGGGAAACTTTTGGATGGATATCAGCCTTTTAATTCAAAATTATGCACTCTGGGAAATGGCTGGCGCTGAAGGTGGCAAGCCTACTAGGTAATTTACACCAGCAATCAAACTGCAATTACAAAGGAGATTAAAACATGACTTTAAACAGACTAACTCCACCCTTAGGGCTACTAGCTATTTGGTAAACATAAGAAGGGAGCCTGTAATTAAGAAAATCTATAATTAAAATTTTCGACCCTCTTCAGCTTTGTTAGAGTGATACGATGAAATCCCAAGCGAGACGGGAAAAAAAGAGCTTCATTTCAAGTAGTCTTGAGTAAGTAGCTCCAAATCTCCAAGAGAGCATATTTCTCTTGATATTGTCTACTCCTCTACTGGTTTTGAAATTTATATTGCAATTGTTTTTCAAGAATAACATGAAATCTTTTAAAATCAATGACCGGAGGATGAATATTGAAAGGATGAGTATATTCAGACCGTAACAGTGACATGTTCATATAATTTGATATCCTAATGAAAAACTAGATTTTATAGAGAATCAATGTCATCTGTAAACATCTTTTATTCAGGATTTTCAGCCTCAGAAACCCAGTAAAGCAGTTCTAGTCTGTCTTTCAGGTTCCCTGTGAATTGGAACTTACTGAACAGCTGTGGTTTGGTTTTTTTGTTCAGATGGTTCATAGTGTATTTTCTCTTCAGGATTTTTAAAATCTACCTAGTCTATCTACATTTGGGGGCAAGCCCATGGTAGAAGCCTGGGCACAAGGTAGGATGGTTTAACAAAGATTATTTTAGCCTTCCTTTCTTTTTCATCCTGGCTGCCACTTCCTCTTGACTACCTCTTCATGGGTATTACTTCAAGATCTTGCTCTCAGCAACTCTAGCTCAACTAGGATTCCAACTGATAATATATCATGTCTCTTGAAAGGTTTTGAATTTCCAAGACCTTTACCTCAGTGGCAAATGAAGTTAACGCAATGGTTAACATAAAGATTTGGCAGGAAATATGGCCCATATCTACCAAGGAGTCCTGCCCAACATAATGTATACATACACATCCTAACTAAAATCTGTAACATCTGTGTAGAATTATACAAGGATACTTACAGGAGCTCAGGTAGCATAGTGGTTACAAATTGGGCTGCTAATCTCATGGTCAGCAGTTCGAAACTACCAGCTGCTCCATGGGAGAAAGATGAGGCTTTCTGCTCCTGTAAAGATTTACAACCTCGGGAAACTCTATGCAGGGTCGCTATGAGTCAGAACCGACTCCACGGCACATAACAACAACAACTTTCAGTATAAAATTTATTTCATGTTTAACTCAAGCTGTATGAATATTGTTGATTTCAGCAAAGCAAATATCTGAAGCTGACCCCAAATGAATGATCATTCTAATGTTAATAATGCTTTACCAATGAGCTTGATTAAAAATTCAGTTGATATTATTTGAATCCTGAGGAACTGATTAAATGATGAAAATACATAGGCCTCAATTTGAAGACACTAAACACTGCTTCCTTGTAGAAATTTGACTTGACTATAAGCAGACTGAAAGATTAAGATATTTTGGATGATGCCCAAGATGTCTCATTTCTAAAGAACCATGAATCTGGAAAAGTGTTTTCAGAGACTTTCAGAAACATAAGTAATTACTGATTTAGGTCCTTAGAGACAAGAACTGCTTAAAGCCTAATATGGACCTTTTATCTAGTTAATTAGCTTTTTAGGAAGAATTGTGCACATTTAGCAAATGAATATAAAATTTATTACTTGAAACAAAGTACAATTTATTTCTAAATTGCAATTTTAAATTAGGAGAAAATAATTATATTGGAACTCTGAAATAACATTAGAAGTTCTGAAAATAATGTATGTCACTTGATTAGACATCATTTTCTCAATAAAATTCTACCTCCAATGGAAAAAAAACCCCCTACAACCTAAGTGTAGTGTCCCCCAAATAGATTAAATCATTCAAGATAAGGGACTTTTGGTGTTACTGAAGAGCTTAGATGTTTATTATATAGAGCAAATTGGTTCTCTGCATATTAATGAACTAAGCTCCACAAAACCCCAAACCCACTTCCACTAGTCAATTCTGATTGATAGAGACATTACAAAGGGCTTCTGAGACTTTAAATCTTTACAGGAGCAAAGAGTCTCATCTTGCTGCAACAGAGCACCTGGTGGGTTTGAACCACAGACCTTGAGGTTAGCAGCCCAACACCTAACCCACAATGCCATAATGAGGCTCATAAATCCCATTGGGACCAAGTCCAAAGTGTCTGAGAGGAGTTTATGTGTACCTTCATCATCAAACACATGAAGTGATAAAATGATCAGACTCTTCTCTCAAATAGAGCATTTTTCTTTCAAATCAGATCTACTGATGTCGGATTACCTTTGATGATTCCTTCAAATGCCGTGAGGAATTTCTCAGCAGATATGTTCTCCATCATCTCATTGCTCACTGTGATACTGTTTAGATTCTAAACGTCTTTGAAACCATGGAACCATCTGCGGCTTTGAACAAAAGTTTCAGCAGTAACTCTTTTACTGCGAGTAGCTTTCACATTCTTGAATATAATCCTAGCTTTTAAAAAAATAACATAAAGTCAACAGGCATCAGGGAGTCCCTGGATGGGACAAATGATAAATGTTCTTGGCTGTTGAAAGGCCTGCGGATCTACTGAAAAATCAGCCAGGGAGCACAGTTCTGCTCTGACACACATGGGATCAACTGACAGCAACTTGTGGTGGTATTGGTGATGGAACAATTATCAGAGGTAAATAGTGATTCCCTAGTGCAGTGCAGAGAATTATTTAATGTTTCTGTCACCTACAGTCCTTGTGTAAACTCCTAACAAAAGACTTTTTCCTGATGGGCCTCAGTAAGAGAAGTTGGGGGAAAATGCTGGTTGATTATTTGATTCAGTGTGAGTGATTGTTAACAGGGTTAATTGTGAAAATTTGGAACTCTAATGTGCCATGGGCTGCCAAAAGAACCAGCAGATCTGTGTTGGAAGAAGTGCAGCCAGAGTGCTCCATGGAGGCCAAGATGGCCAAAATTCGTCTCTCATACTTCAGATATATTGTCAAGAGGGCCCAGTCATTGAAGAAGGAGATCATGTTTGGTAAGGTAGAGGGTCAGAGAAAAATGGAAGACACCCCAACAAGGTGGACTGGCCATGTAGCAGCATCAATGGGCTCAAGTGTGTCAACCATAGTGAGGTTAGCCCAGGACTGGGCAGTGTTTCGTTCTGCTGTGCATGGGGTCGCTATGAGTCGGTTCCGACTCGATGGCACCTGACAACAACAACAACAAAAGAGCTTTGTAGCATTGCTGGAAAAGGGCAGAGACCAGGTCTAGGGCCAAGGGTTGAGAGCACAGAGAAGCCTGCCTTTGGGCCCAGCTGAGAAGAGGCTGTACTGACTTAATAACTTCTGTTTGTAACTGACTTAATATAGTTCTGATTCTGACCTGTAACCTTTACCATCCCTAATAAGTTCCATAACTGTAAGTATGGTGTCTGAGTTCTGTGTGGCCATTGCAATGGATTATGGAAACCAGTTAGCTGAGTGCTGTACGAGGGGTGGGCTTGGTGCGATTTTTTACACCTAGCCATGTACTTTAAGGTTTCCACATTTTTTCAGGTGTTTTCCCACATCAGTTCAGACAAATACGCCTTGTTAGCGAGTATTTGTCATTATGAATCTACTGACCCCTCCAATGCTTACTGGCATGACCACATTACGAAACTGGTCACTTTCTCAGTACTTAAAAACAAAATCACACTCTTTTCTCTTATAAGCATACATATCTTTAACTAGTACTTTTTGGTTCTGACTCATAGTGACCTTGTATAGGGTTTCTGAGAAGTGATTGGTGGATTTGAACCACCAACCTTGTGGTTAGCAGTCCACTGCTTATCCTAAAATGGGGTTGTTGTTGTTAAATGCCATCGAGTTGGTTCCAACTCATAGTTACCTGTATAGGGTTTCCAAGGAGCAACTGGTGAGCTTGAACCACTGACCTCACAGTTCAAGCATACCTTACAGTCCAGCGCATTAACCCACAGCACCACACCAGGACCTAACAAACTGCAATGGCCATAAACATGATGACTGCATGCCATTACTGAAACCCTCTTTTGGTTGGGATAACTTTGTTCATAATCTGAATAAAAATCAGTAAATTTAAAGAGAAACTTCTACTGTATGTCTATATGCCTCTGGCTTCCTCATCCAACAAATGTGTATAATGGACAGAGATGAAGGAAGAGAAGGGAAGAGAGTTAATGGACACCGGATTCCTCAGTGACTCCTGACATCAAAGTGACTCCATAGTTATCCGTTTTAAATATTGCAGTTCTTAGTACAATGCTGTCTAAGAAATAGTTCTTTTACATTATAAAAATGTTTGAAAACTTTGAGTAAATGAACTCTAAGTTTCCTTTCACTTTTTTTAAAGGGTCTGCTCAAGTAAGAAGCTCTATGAAAGCTTTTTCGTATATGAGGTCAGATGGGTGTACAGTTGCATCAAGGACATAATTTAGGGGAGATATTTTCCATGGTAGTAACAGTGTCAGGCAAACTATTGGATCTCTATTCATCTATCTTGAATGCTCGCTGTGAATGGCACTTTCTGTGACTAGGGGAACAATAGGAAGGGGTGATACTTAGGTTAGCAAAACAAAAATGGCCATGAAGTAAATTAGTTGTTTTTATTATTTCTTTTAGGACTCGGCTAAAAATGGCTATGGGTTGGAACGGACCCAACAGACCTGAAAAACAACAAATGGCTTAAGGTTCAAAAGTTGATTTTTTTAAAAAGAGTAACCCACTACAATTTGATGAACTTCACCTATATGTATAGATGTAGTAGCTCAAAAAGGGGAACAAATCTTTACAGCAAGGATCACATGTAAACCTCGGTACACAGGGTTGATAGGGATGGGCAACGTAGACATTGGCTACCCAAAATCAAGGTTGGGGGGACTATAAAGGCATGAAGTGACTGGCTTACAAGCTTTCAAGAGGGAGCCTAGTTCCAGATGGGGCAGGGGTAGGTAGAACTTCCACTGAATGATTTCCAATCTGTTGGGACCGGGCTGGCGAAAGGAAATGGGGATAAGATTCTTGTGGCATGATAGTGAATAATTCACATCAAGACTGACTGTGAGGGTCAGAAATATAGAGGTAGATGTTTATTGACAAAAGGAGCAGAGTGACTTTGCAACCCAGAAGTGGAGGTCCCTGGGACCATCAAGTGAGAAGAGCGGAGAGCAGGACCCTATCCAGAGAGGCAATGACGCCAGGCATGGAGACAGACAGATGATGACATGGACAGATGGAGTGGCTGGGGACACTGGACTCAGGGAGGGAGAGGGGCTATGTGCTGATGGCTGGGGGGGG
>NW_006408528.1:22181922-22182972 GCF_000296735.1 Chrysochloris asiatica
TTGTCAAAAATGAAATGGAATGCATAAACATCGATATCTTAGGCATTAGTGAGCTGAAATGGACTGGTATTGGCCATTTTGATTCTGACAACCACAAGGTTTACTATGCCGGGAACGACAAATTAAAAAGGGAAATGGTGTTGCATTCATTGTCAAAAAGAACATATCCAGATCAGTCATGAAGCACAATGCTGTCTGTGATAGGATAATATCCATGTGCATACAGGGAGGCCCAGTTAATACTATTGTTATTCAAATTTACACACCAACCTCTAAAGCCAGTGAGGATGAAACAGAAGAATTCTGCTAACTTCTTCAATCTGAAATTTATTAAACATGTAATTAAGATGTATTGATCATTACTGGTGATTGGAATGCAAAGATTGGGAGCAAAGAGAAAGGAACAGTAGCTGGAAAATATGGCTTTGGCGAGAGACATGATGCTGGAGAACGCATGATAGAATTCTGCAAAACCAATGATTTGTTCATTTCAAGTACCTTCTTTAGACAGCATAAGACGGCTATACACATGGACCTCACCAGATGGAATACATAGAAATCAAATTGACTACATCTGCGTAAAGAGACGACAGAAAAGCTCCACATTATCAGTCCAAACAAGGCCAGGATCAGATTGTGGGACAGACCATCAATTGCTCATATGCAAATTAAAACTGAAGCCGAAGAAAATGAAAATAAGCCCACAAGAGCCAAAATATGACCTTGAATATATATTATTGTTGTTGTTGTTGTCAGGTGCCATCGAGTCGGAACCGACTCATAGTGACCCCATGCACAGCAGAACGAAACAATGTCCGATCCTGGGCCAACCTCATTACCGCTGCCACACTTGACACCATCAATGATGCCACCTGGCTGATCCATCTCGTTGGGGGTCTTCCTCTTTTTCTCTGTCCCTCCATCTTACCCAGCATGACATTCTTCTCCAGTGATTGTTCCCTCCTGACAATATGTCCAAAGTATGAGAGATGAAGCTTAGCTATCCTGCCCTCCAAGGAGCACTCGGGCTGCACTTCTTCCAAAACAGAT
>NW_006408528.1:22187708-22188517 GCF_000296735.1 Chrysochloris asiatica
TATCCTTTGGTTATTTGATGATGCATGGAGGGGATTGTAATCATTGCAATGAAACAAAATATGATAGGATGAATGTAAAACTGATGTTCTCCCATATAAACCTACATTATTCACAATAAAAACTTCAAAAAAAAGTTGATTAAAAAAATATATTAAAATCTGAAATAAAATTGGAAAGACATAAATCTATGTGTGTGTTTTGTTTTTTGGCCCTCAGCAAGACATTATTGTTGTTCCTTATTACAAACTTTTACTCTAATAATGGTTTATGAGTTAATTGGATGGCATCTCATGTGCTGTAAATAAAAACTAAAGGTTGAGTTACTGTCAAATCCTGCTTTCCCTTTCCTACCTTTTACCTGATGTTTCTCTTATTGGGAAATTCACGTGAATACAGATGTTCTGGACAATTGTATTATGACTTTCAAATAAACAGGAAAAATGACACATGGGCGCATGTCAATTGAAGATACTCTCACAGGACAAGAAATAGTATTGTCTAGATACACATTTTGATTAAATGGGGGAAATAATCAATCCATTTGTTTAGTGTTACTGAAAGACAAAGTGAGGAAATCCTCGATGATGATTTTGTAAAGGGAGACAGGAACTAATCCAAAGGTGATATCTGGATGTAATCTATAGGTGGATGCGTCTATCAAAGATGAATGCTTTAATTCAAAATTTCTAAGGAAAAGGAAGGCCCCTTTTCCATTGCCAAAGCAAATGGAAAAATTGAAGAGGTGCAAGAGCTGAACAGGAAATTTCAAAGATCAGCTCGAGAAGATAAAGCCAAATACTATAATAAA
>NW_006408528.1:22190217-22191603 GCF_000296735.1 Chrysochloris asiatica
GTTCTGCTGTGCATGGGGTCGCTATGAGTCGGTTCCGACTCGATGGCACCTGACAACAACAACAACATACTAATTCTATTTGAAGCTCAGTATATCTGTGTTGTTGTTAAGTGCCGTCAACTCAGTTCTGACTCATATAGTGAACCTGAATAGGCTTTCCAAGGAGTGGCTGGTGAGTTTGAACCACCATACTTGTGGTTCAAATTGACATTGCGGTCCAGTGCTTATCCTACAGTTACATACCAGCATATCTGTAGCATTTATAAAATATTAATGGATGAGACCTGGTGTGGCTGTATGATTTGATTCAAGTCACAAGCTATTCAGTTATTTGCTTGTTATTTACGCTATCAAGTCAGTTCCCACTCTGTGGAGGGTTTTTGAGGCAGCAAATCTCTGCAGGAGCCGAGACCTTCATTTTTCTCCAGCACTCCTCAACATAAGCTTCAATGTTTCAGTGTCCTCTGTTCTTATTCATGCCAATATCCTTTTAAGATTCTTCAACAACAACCATGACCAAGCTTGTTCTGCCTCCAAATATTTCTATTATATTAGACATAAATTATTATACAGTCTATTGCCTTAAAATGGAAAGAACACAATCATAGAATTCAGAACCCGAATTTTCATTCTAGATTTCTTTGACATTAGACAACTGACTTCACCTCACTCATCCTCCATTTTGTCTGTGTTGTTGTTAAGTGCCATCAGGTTGGTTCTGATTCATAGTGTCCCTGTATAGGGTTTTGGAGGAGCAGATGGTGGGTTTGAGCTACTGACCTTGCAGTTAACAGTCCAGTGCTTATCCTACAATGCTACACCAAGACACCAAAGATGGTAAATAATAGCATCTGCCCATCCTAGTTCACAAGTTTATGGTAAGGATAAAATACATGTATTTGAAAAGGGTTTAAACTGGCCAAAATCACTACTAGAATTTTAGGGTTCTGAATTTTTGGCAATGTCTTTATTTTAGCTTCTTTTCTGATAAGTTCATTCAATGCACAGACAAGAAAATAAACTCTTTGCTACACTGTTTCTTGAGATATGGTGAAAAAGATGAGTCTAAACATTCAGAGAATCCTATTCATTAATTTGACCACCCAGTCTAGTAGCTTGGATGATTAAATTTAAACTGTATAACATCAGCAAAAACAAGTGGAAGATTGAGGTATCACCTTTATGCACAGTTCTATTGTTAAGCTGATCTATTTTACTTCACTTCCAAAAATGTTTCAGAATCATAAATATCAGTGTTGTTGTTAAGTGCCATCAAGTAAGTGCTGAATCATAGGGTTTCTGAGGAGTGACTGGGGGATTTCAACTATCAACTCCAGTGCTTATGCTACAGCCCCACATTAGGACTTCTAAACATCACTTGTTGTT
>NW_006408528.1:22192913-22211495 GCF_000296735.1 Chrysochloris asiatica
GAGATGGACTGGCCAAGTGGCAGCATCAATGGGTGCAAGTGTGGCAACAATTGTGAGGTTGGCCCAGGACCGGGCAGTGTTTCATTCTGTTGTGCATAGGGTCGTTATGAGTCAGTACTGCCTCAATGACATCTAACAACAACAACAAGTAAAATTGTATGATAGAAAATTCTGAAATTCTAATCTGTGAAAGTACCAATGTTATTCTAAACTGTTTTGGGGATGAAAACTGAATTGTGATGTGGGCTATAAAACAACTGCCACTACCACCTATCAACATGAACACAACAAGAAGAACTTTCAACCACATCAAACAAACAAACCCACAAAACTAATATTGTCTTGTATGGGAATTCTGTAAGTTTCAGATTTAGCATTTATTTTTCTTTTTATCAATTTACTTTTAATTAACTATATATGCTTGAAATTAGAGTGACAAAATGGGGTGATAGGGAAGACAAATACATTTAAGGCATGGTGACCTGTAGCCTAGTTTGTTTTCTTTGCAACTTACTATTAATTCTCAGAAATAACAGTATAAGATCGCAAATATGGATCTTGTACAATCTGATGCTCTCAGAGGAAGGAGTGAAGTATTTAATTGGAAGCCTTTGCAATGAACCATTCTTTATTAAGATACCATTATGACAATTCATGAAAAAGTTAACAAATACCTTTTGGATAATGAACATTTGGGGGCAATCATTTGTCATGACTGTAACCATGCATGGTAAGCTGAAGCTGAACCATGTGACAGTGGAACTGTTCCTTCTTTTAGATACAAACTCATAGTTTTCTTTTTAGGAAGCAATAGTGGAAAATAATGTGTGATTAAGAAACTGATAGACTTAAATTAGCTTCTAAAATCACTTATCAGCTTTGCAACTTTGAGAATGTCATTTAACTCATTGAACCTCATTTAAATATATAAAGTAGGGAAATATAAGGTTGACTTATCTGATAATTTTTGTGAGAATTAAAGGGTAAAATATATAAAATGACTATTGTCAAGCAGGTAGCGAGTAATAATTGCTAGTTTCTATTTCCTTTTTTCCATTTTCAAATCAGAATAATTTTGGTTTTAGCTGAAGTTCAGGGCAAAGATGATAGGTTAGTGATCACAAACAATGAGATTTTGAGACAAACTTTTTTATGTAAGGGGACTGAAAATATACATTACAGATTAAATCTATACAATCAGATCAATACTGTTTTGATTTTACTTAAATTTCTAAAAGAAATCTGAATTTTGGTATAGTTTAAACAAACAAAAAAATTCAAAAAGTTCTGTACTATAGATTTGGGGACGCACCAGCCCCTGGAGTCCCTTGAGTTCGTGACATCACTAAGGTTCGTTTTACCTAGTATGGTAACTCAGAGTGCCACACTCCCACCCCATGAACCTCCTCTCACCAAAACCACACAGAAATCTTAGGAATGTTTATGGTAAATCTGAATCATAGAATACTGTGTAGTAAATATTGCTGTGAGTTACTTAAATGTAATATTTCTTAGATTATATGAATACTAAACAAAAATGCTTTGTAAGCTCTTTCTACATTGAATTTCTACTCTTTCTACATTATTAATTATATTTTAGTAACTGAGCAAAAGCTGCTTTTGAATTTTCTTTCATTATCATTATTACTTTATTATCAAAAAAGTTATTGATATAAATTCACAAATACTAATTGCCACAAAAACATAGAAAATTGGACAAAATCACCCACTATAAAAACATGTAGTACATGCAGATGAAACGGTGCTTTGAAGAAGCATTGTAATTGGGTAATAATGATGCCTCTGGATTCAAAAGTTTAAAAAAATTCCAAAGTTCATTAGCATAGAGTTTTAGACTTGTAGGTATAATGATGCATGTAAACTGGGCTTATAAAAATGGTTGTTTGCTGTTATAACTCAACTATATTGTTGTTAAATGCTGCTGAGTTGGTTCCAACTCATAGTGGCCCTGGATAGGGTTTCTGAGGAGCAGCTGGTGGCTTTGAATCTCAGACCTTGTGATTCACAGTCTAGTGCTTATCCTATAGCGCCACACCAGGAGTCCCATAACTATAGGGATATTTTTATTAAACATAATTTCTGCTGAAACACCACACAATAATTTTGTGAACAGTCATTTTTGTGTCACCCTTTGACAGCGTCACCTGGTGTGATCTATAATTCCCTGCACCCCACCCCTCCTAGAGACACCACTGCTGTGAACTACAAGTCTGACACCTGATCTATCGATTTTGGGTTCTCAGCTCCTGCAACCATATGAATTAGGAGAACCCTCCAGCCTGATGCATGAATTTGATAATGGCCAGTTTCCAAAACTGCTGGTCATTTCCTTGAGATAAGTGTCTCTCTTCACTGGTTTTGCTTCTGTGGAGAACCCAGACTAAGACATTTGGTACTGAGAGAGACATTTGGTCCCAGAGAAACAAAATCATAGAGGTGAATTTTCTAAACTGATAGTCAAATCTGTCTAATCTTAAAGGCACTAATGACACTGCCTCCACTAATAGAGAAGGCACTGCTAATCCATAGTGCGAAGTGGCGATAGAAATTTGTAAAATATCACCACAATTGGTTCTAATTTTGTGAGAAACAAGGCTCTTGGTGATTGCAGATTTGATACTTTTCTACAATTTTCAGACTGAGAAATATAAGGAAGCTGGTTGTTTGGTCTTAGTTTCACTAGACAGTGGTAAAAGAAAGATGAGCTAAGTGCTTCAGAGTCACAGCTCAAGCACTGAATGAAACACCTAAAAGCTGCTACTAGTGCCCTAACAGAATTCCTAATCTTAAAATTAAAGTTAGGTGACTAACTGGAAAGAAAAGGAATCCAGAAACTTGGAACAAGGACATATGGGTAGATAATCAGGAAGTTAGGGACAGTGAACCCCTAAATTCCATCGAATCACTCCTGCCAACAGAACCAACTTTCTTACTCCCATCTGAAGAGATTATTACATCTTTGTTGGCTAAGCCACCTTCCCCAGTAAAACTATTATTCCTTTTAACTCCATCTGATGAGCTGAACCTGGTAGTGATGATCGCCAAAGAGTCTTTGGCAGAGCTATCACCTGGGGCAACATCTGAAGCAGATATCTTACAAGACATTGATAAATGTCCTAAGGACTCACCTCCACCACCCATTTTTGCTTTTAGACCTATAACTAGACTTTAGTCCTAGCTAGCCCCAAGAGGCAAATGATAAAGTGTGACCCAGGAAGAGATACGCTACCTTCCCAAAACACTGACTTTTCTGAAATATACAAACAAACCTACAGAATATGTGTTGGGAATGGCTGTTCGAGGTGCAGAATAATGGTGTAAGGAACATTAACTTGGATGAGTCTATTTGGCTCACAGCCACTCCTCAGAAACCCGATACCGGGTTGCTTTGGGTCAGAACTGAGTCTATAGCACTTAACAACAACAACAACCAAAAAAACCACAGATTATTCATTGAATGTTTCTGCTCAAGAGGTTAGAAAATGATTTAATCATTTATTTGTTTGTTTCACTGCAGTGTGATTAAGCAATGGCCTTCATTAAATCCAGATGAATGCCAGAAATGCTTTGGTATGGTGGTGGTGGTGGTAGTGTGCCGTGGATTCGGTTTCAACTCATAGCGACCCTGTATTGGGTTTCCGAGGCTGTAAATCTTCACAGGAGAAGAAAGCCTCATCTTTCTCCCACGGAACTGCTGGTAGTTTCAAACTGCTGACCTTAAGGTTAGCAGCCTGATAACCACTATTCTACTAGAGCTCCTTTGCTTTGGCATACTATAAAGAAAGTATTCAAAGGCTTAGGGAGATTGGCATGTTAGAGTGGATTTATCAGATTGAACCCATAGATTTACCTATGAAGTGCCCAGAGGACATACTTTTTACCAGAATGGTGAGGAACAAATTTGTGAAGGAAGCCCCAACTATCTGATGTAAGTCAGATTTTATATAAGTGGGAACTGCCCTAACTGAACTGAGATACTAAATTACAGTGGGGCTGATGGGACTTTGTGGTAGTAGAGGCCAAGTGGTGGCACTTAATTGCCAGAGACAAGGTAGGTGAGGTAACTGTAATGAACAGCAGAGTCAAACTAGTTATCAGAATTATTTGATTCATATGGACTTACGGCATTGGGTACTTAGTCATAGTGTCCCTAGGAGTGAAATTGATGGGAAATCTATTAAATATTTACTTGACTTATACAAATGGAAGATTTCTAGCTCATATGAACTCAAATCATCAGAATCAAGAATCACAACTCCTCAATCAATTCCCAGACTTGAACCAATTTATATATCCCTAATGCCTTGCCAGAAGAGAATGCTGGGATAGGTCCCCTTAATGGAGGACCTTAACAAAACGCTATAAATTTACACTATTAATATTTCTCCTAACCTTTGCCTTTTGCAAGAGTGACTGTCCACTGGGGAAAAGGAAATAATCAGACTTTTGGGGGATTAGTAGACACTGGCTCTGAATTAACTGACACTGTTCTGAGAGATGTGAAATGCCATTCTGGTTCACCAGTCAGAGAGGGGGTACATGGCAGTCACATTATTAGTGGAGCCTTAACTCAGGTCCAACTCCCAGTGGGTCCCCGAATCTATCCTGTGGTGATTTCCCCAGTTCCAGATTGCATAATTGAAAAAGACATACCCAGAAAATAGTAGAATCCACATACTGGGTCCCTGAAATGTATAGGAAACACCAAGTGGAAGCCACTAGAACTGCCCTACCTGGGAAAATAGTAAAGCAAAAGCAATACTGAATTCCTGGAGGGATTGCAGAGATTAGTGCCACCATTAAGAATTTACAGGAAGGTCTATTCGGCCCCCACAAAAAATGGATGGATTATCCTACACTTAACCAGGTGGTGACTTCAATTGCACTTGTTGATACAGATATACTTTCATTGCTTAGTAAATTAAGCAATCTCTTGGCACAGTATGCAGCTGTTGATCTGGTCAATGGCTTTTTTTCCATTCTGGTTTTGAAGGAACACCAGAAGCAGTTTACCTTCAGTTGGCAAGACCAGCAATACACCTCCACTGTCTTGCCTCACAAGTACACAACTTTCCAGCCCTATGTAACAACTTAGTCCTCAGAGACCTTAGTCACTTTCCTCGTCCACAAGACATCACACTGATCCATTACATTGATGACATGCTTATTAGACTTAGAAAAGAAGTAACAGTGTCTATAGACTTATTGGTAAGGCATTTGTGTGCTTGTTGTTAACAGCCATCGAGTCAGCTCCTACCAAGAGCAACTCTGTATAGGGTTTCCAAGGAATGGCTGGTGAGCTTGAACCACTGACCTTGTGGTTCAAATAGTCTTTGCAGTCCAGAGCATGAACCCACAGTGCCACACCAGGGCTCCTTTCTCTGTGTGTGTGTGCTAGAGGGTGGGAAATTAACCCAACAAAATTTCAAATGCTTTCCACCTCAGTGAAATTTCTAGATGTCCAGGGGTATGAGACATGTTGAGATATTCCTTCTAAAATGCAGGTTAAGTTGTTACATCTGACCCCTGCTTCAACTACACAGGAGACACAATGTCTGGTGCATCTCTTTGTATTTTCGAGGCAACATATCCATCTCTCATTCAGGTATGCTACTTCAGACAGTTTACCAAGTGACTAAAAAAACTGCTAGTTTTGAGTATGGTCCAGAACCTGTGATTGCTCTACACAATGTTCAGGCTGCTGAGCAAGATGCTCTGCCACTTGGGCCATATGATCTGGCTAATCCAACAGTGCAGGTAGAGTTGCTACTTGAAATTTTAAATAGGTCCGTATTGGTGAATCACAACAGAAATCCTTAGAATTTTGGAACAAAGCCCTACCATCCTTTGCAGACAACTAGTTTCCTTTTGAGAAACAACTTTTGGTTTGTTCCTAGGCCTTAGTAGAGACTGAAAACTTAACTATGACAATGCATTTCACTATGTGTTTTATGCCTGTTGCCATTGAATCAATTCAGATTCAAAGAGACACTATAAAACGGAGTCAAATGCCTCAGAGGGGTTTCAAGACTAACCTGCTTATCTGCTAGAGATGACCAAATGGATAGACATGTTGCAGGTTTAAATTAATGATCAGTCTTCAAACATTTGATCATACTTGCTTCAGTCATTTAGCATGTACAGGAACATATTTTATAGTTTAGATATTACTTTGAAAAAATTATTATATGGCCAACTTTCTGCTACTAAAATTGCTTATGGTTTTCTGATAGAATTAAATTTTTGAATATTCTGAATTTGTACTCATTTAGTACTGTGGCTTCTGGGACACTAGCACCAAAAGAAATGGAATTTAATTTGTTGCTTTTAGGTGTGCTGAGTCAATTTTGACTCCTAGGGACCATGTGTGACACAGTACAACTACCCCATAGACTTTTTTGTTAGGGGGCTTTGTTTTCTTTTGCCATAATCTTAATCAAAGCAAATTTTCATATCTTTCTTCTAAGGAGCTGTTAGTAGATTCAAAGAGCCAACTTTTCAGTTAGCAGTCATGGTTTTATCTACTGCACCACAAGACCTCTTGTAATTTAACTTAGTACAATGAATTCTTTGACTATCATAGTTTTGGAATGAGCTAGACACAAATGATGTGTTTACATTGTCCCAGGTACAGCCAGGGGTTTGAACTGAAGTATGACTAAGTAAACCTTTCCTGCTATGGTGAGCAGCCTTGCAGGCTTATTGACTCCACCTTTGAGGAAGACTGATCATACTCTTCTGCTCCATGAGATGACAAATGAATCTCTTGCTATATTAATTGCTCTCTTGGCTAGGAAATTCTTTCTGAACCCACTGAAAATATTTCCTTTCTCTATGTTGGCTTCCAGTGTCCTGTTGAGGATTATTAATAGTACAAAGGTATATGAAAGTGGGAAAACACATGTTTTAGATTCACCTATGATAACATACCAATAGATTAGAAACCTTTAGAAAACTAGGTGGTTGGGTTGACTAAAATATCAAGAATGTAGACTAAGCTTATTTTTAAACAGTGTATTAGCAATATTTCATAAATATGCTGAAAAGACTTTTCAATCTTCAAACATTGTTTGCAAGTGAAGTTCCTGTAAATACATCACAGTGTCCAGCAAGTCTAGAAACATGGAAGAAATTGTAAAGCTATTGTTCAGATTTGCAAAGTGGTAAAATCCATTTTCTACATACTCCATTAGGGATGATTACTTTTTACCTGATATGATATCTCTTCAAATAAAATAGATTCACTAAAATTTAAGAAAAATAACAGTAGTAATATAAATTATTACTACAGTAATGGGAATGATAAATAGCAAGGCACAACAGTAGACAGCGCTGGCCAAAGCAGGAAATTAGGTTTCCCAGAAGCTGCCATTCCTTCACTCTGTGACCTTAAAATGGGATTCATTTCTCAAGCTTCTAAGACACCAAAGCACAGATGCACAGTGCATAAACAAATAACCACATTAGTGGTACCCTTTGGCAGTTTAAATCTTATCCTTGTGACCCCAGGAAACTGACCAGAGAAAAAGGGAAAGAAAGAAGTACAGGATATTTATCTTTACATTTTGGAAATGCTTTTGATCAGCAGAGCTGGAACAAGTTTCTGTGCTTTTGTGGGAACTACAAATGTTCCAGGGGAGGAAGCAAGGTCAAGAGCAGTTGCTCTTTCAGGGACTTCAAAGCCCATTCATCTAAAGATGTGGCCATTCATTACCATTTTGGCTTCCTTGCTGTGCTTTGGATGGCCCTGTACTTTTCAAGAGGAGAGCTTGCTGGGTTGTGGCCAGTTAAAATGTATTCCTTGGAGTGCAATGTCCCAGAAAATCTGCCCTTCCTTCTCTGAGCTGGATGATTACGGTCCCAAGCAGGAGCGTTCCTTGTTGGATGAGCCAAATACAGACGTGAGAAAGTCAGTGAGGCTGGACTACCCATTTTTTGTCTCAGCTCTTCTTTCATGTGTGGAGAATTGTAAACATAAGGACAAGATTTTACCATCTCAACCAGGAGGAGTCCTGGTGTGGTGATACAGGGTAATGCACTGGACCACAAGGTCGGTTTGAATTGCAAGGTTGGCAGTTCAAAGTCACTAGCTGCTCCTTGGAAACTTTTTACAAGTTCGCTGAGTTAGAACAGACTTGGCAGCACTAAACAATAACAAACCAGGTGCCAGGTCCCTGATCTCAGTAAGAGAGCTCTTTTCTATTACTGAGGAATGAGTAGGCAAAAGAGATACATAAAAGAAAGAAAACAAAACCAACCAACGAACCAACCAACCAGTCTTGGCTGTGTGTCCTCCATCGCTATCACAGACATCAGATCAATAGTAATAAAGGGTTGTCCTCTTTGCTTGTGAGCCAAGTGCTGGAAATAAGATTTCAAATCAACACAATGTGGCTCCTCCCAACAAACAAACAAACAAAACAAATCAAAGTAGAATAAAATGCCTAGGGCAAGAATAATCATGCTTCTATATTTTGGTGTTGTTTTGATGACTGTATGCTTGTAAATTCCGTAAAGTAGTGACCATATCTGTCTTGTTTACTATTGGGTCCCCAAGGACACAGCATAAAGTCTAAACATATTTGTAGAATGAAGGACTAGATTACGACTATGATTGTTTACACTGTCATCTATTATATGGTGTTGGCTAAATTTCTCATTGGGTCAGGTTCTCAATTTCTCCATTCTCAATCATTCTAATCCACCTCTGCAAATCACACAGAGGAATGTTATGAATGTTATTCCTGAGATAGAGTGTATTTAAGACAGGGTGCCTCTCTGAGCACCTCTGGCAGTGTGTTCAGTAAGTCAGAACTTTTTCCTTTTTATTCTGTAGTGAGTATATGTATACGCTGGTTACAACATCACCTTGACAATTGAGTTCACTTTTGTATGTTTCAGTAAGCAAAGATAATAATGTTTGCATCCTGAATTTCCACATCTGTCAAGTGAGGAGTAGGGGCAAGCTCATCTTTGACGAAGACCTATTGTAAATTCATGCTTTTATTTTCTACTACCTGAAATAAGTATCGGAATAAAGGTAAAAGAGACTTACTATAAACACACACAGTGACAATGATATTGCATTTCTCTAAGTGTTTTATACCCATTGCCATTAAATCAATTCTGACTTATAAAACATTATAGGACAATAGGGTTTCCAAGACTATAATCTGCATGTAGTCCTGGTGTGGCACTATAGGATAAACACTGAACTTCTAACTGCAAGGTTGGCAATTCAAACCCACCAGCCATTCCTTGGAAACCCTATATAGTGTTGCTATGAATTGGAACTGACTCGACAGCACTTAACAACAACAACAATCTGTATGGAAGCAGATTGCCACATCTTTCTCCCTGAAAATGCTTGGTAGTTTCCAGTTGCTGACCTTTCTGTTAGGAGTCAATGCTTAACTACCATATCACTGTTGTTGTTGTTAAGTGAGTCAGTTCCAACCCATAATGACCCTGTATAGGGTTTCTGAGGAGTGATTGGTGGATTTGAACTGCCAGCCTTATGATTAGCTGTCCAGTATTTATCCTATAGCACCACACCAGGACTCCTTAATGTTTAATTGTTGTTAAGTGCTGCCAAGTCAGTTCTGACTCATAGTGACCCCATCTAGGGTTTTCAAAGAGCAGCTGGTGGGTTTGAACCACCGACCCTTTGGTTCAATCTGACCTTGTGATGGAGTGCATTATCTTGCAGCACTACACTAGGACTCCTATTTCCTCTGCTATAACTGTTTTGGGTAGTTTAAACTTTTCTTGTCCAATAATGAGCATTGAAATTTTATTCAAAGTGATTTTAAAAAGGCACATGATCTCAAACACAGTTCTTATTTAGATATTTATTTTAGTTTTCTAAATGACATGACTCTTTTGCATAATAATAATATATCAAACATAAACACATTCTGTGGTATGATAGAAAACAACAAAAATCAAATCCATTGCTATCAAGATGATAATGACTCACAGTGACCCATAGGGTTTCTAAGGCTGTAAATCTTTACAACAGGTAACTGTCAGATCTTTCTCTCAAAAAACAGCTGGTGGGGTCAAACTGCCAGCCTTTAGATTAGCAACCAAGTTCTTAACCACTGTACCACCAGGATTCCTTGGTATGATAGAAGATAATAAAAATGATGGGATTAAAACAAAGAAGAGGAAAAAAGGATAGCAGTCAAGATGAAATAAATAGGAGAGCCTGTGGTGGGGCTGTACATTGTAATTCTAAGAAAGATTGCCAGTGTGACCCTCACTAAGAAGGTAACATTCATGTAAGGGCTTGAAGGAAGTAAGGGAATTAGCCATAGGGGTGTCTGTGGAGTGACTATTCCAGGCAGAGGGAAGTGGCAATGTAAAAAATCCTCAGTTTAGAAGTCAGGGTGACAGGTGAGCAGTAAGGGCCATGGACTGGGCAGACCAGGTAGTCTCTTGTGGGGCATGGCAAGTATTTTGACTTTTATTGTGAGTGAAATGGGAGAACTTCCCAGGGGGGTTTGAGCAGAGGAGTGACTTGCTCTCACTTATGCTTTAAAAGGGCATCTGGTTGTTGCCTAACAAATAGATTGTTGGGCCTGGGTTGGAGGTGGGCAAGAATAAATCCATTAGGAGACTATTAGAGAAATGTAGGCTAAAGGTATTTATTGGTGCCTTAGACCAGGGAAGTAGCAGTAGAGATGGGGAGAAGTGGTAAGAATCTAGATCAATTTTAAAGTAGAGGGAATAGGAATTTTTGGTGGCTTGGATATAAGGTGTGAGGGAAAGGAAAATACCAAGATGACCTGGAAAAATAAGAAGGATACTTATATCAGTAAGGGAAGTTAAAGATTGCTTCCTAAAGCACGTATCATTTAATTGGAATCTTAACGAGGTACAGGATAAGTAAAAGTACCAGATCAAGCAGATATAGGTGAGTGAGGGGGTTCTAGGTGAAGGAAGTAATATGAGCAGAGGACACAGAGGCAAAATTTAGGACCTGATATGTTTGGGAAAACTGCAAGTAGTCTGAGGGGCCAGAAGGGCAAGTGCGAGTGTATGGTCAGAGGTGAATCTAGAGAGGTAGGCAGTGGTCAGCCACTATGCCAGAAGAGCTCACTATTTTGAAGAATCTTTAACAAGGTGCAGTTTCACAAAGTCTGTATTGCAAAAGAAATAGTCAAACTGGATTAATTTCTAGCAAGGTTCACTTCTGCCAGTGCTGGAACTAGGTAGTAGGAATACACCAGGGAATCAGGGCAATTTCTAATCTGTGCGGTTAATATTCTCAGGAGGCCTAGCTCCTTCATCCTTTAAGGACTAGTGCTTTTAGAGAATCCTCTGCACATCTCTTTTCAGAATAATCTTGGTGTAAATTATCTGAGTACAAGAAGATGGCTAGAAGAGGAGCTTTTCCTACAACTGAGCTAAGATTGATTGTGTCTGCTAAGTATTTCCTATTGTGCCTAGTCCATTGCTTCAATAGTCAAGTTAGAAAAACAGATACTATTTCAGGAAAAATGGAAAACATAACAGCTTTTCAGTAGCTAACTAGAAAAAAAAAGGAACCAACACTATTTAAGGCAGTAATATGGAATGCAGGTTTATAATCTGGCACATATTTCAAAGTTAGATGTGAGGTCTATTGAGTCAGTCTTGATTCATAGCAACCTTGTATGGGGTTTCTGAGGAGTGGCAGGTGGGTTTGAACCACCGAAATTTTGGTTAGCAGTCTAGTGCTTATCCTACAGCACCACATCAAGACTCCAAATATCTATCTATCTATCTATCTATCTATCTATCTATCTATCTATCTATCTATCTATCTATCTCTCTCTCTATCTATTGTCAAATATTATATCAACCAACTGATGCTGCACCGAAGCCATTCACTTATCTATGTTTTATAGACAGCCACCTGAAAAACTGATTGGAAGAGATCCAATCAGTTTTGTGCCCATTCCAAAGAGAGATGATATAATGGAATGTTGAAATAACTGAACAATATCATTAATTGTAAAATTTTGCTGAAGATCATTCAGACAAGTAAAATTTTGCTGAAGATCATTCAAAAACAGCTGCAACAGTATATCGACATGGAACTGTCAGAGTCTCTAGTTGGATCAAGACAAGGATGTGGAACAAGGGATATCATTGCTAATATCAGATGGATCTTGGCTGAAAACAGAGAGTACTAGAAAGATGCTTATCTGAGCTTTATTGACTATGCAAAAGTTTTTGACTATATGGAACAGAACAAGGGGCTGCTGAATGATTTAAAATCAGGAACAGTGTACCTTAGGGTTATATTCTTTCACTATACTTATTCAATCTGTATGCTGAGCAAGTAATCCGATAAACTGAATTATATGAAATAGATGTGGCATCAGATTGGAGGAAACCTCATAACAACCTAGATATGCAGATGATATAAATTTGCTTCCTGAAAAATAAGAGGTCTTAAAATACTTACTGATGAAGATTAAAGACTACAGCCTTTAGTCTTTACTGCAGCTCAATGTAAAGAAAATAAATTCCTCTTCACTGGACCAAAAAATAACATTATGGCAAATGGAGAAAACATTGAAGCTGTCAAGACTTCATTTAGGTTGGATCCACTATCAGCACTCATAAAAGCAACAGTCAAGAAATCAATTGATATACTGTAATAGGCAAATGTGCTTCATGAGACCTCTTTGAACTGTTCAAGAACAAAAACATCAGTATGAGAACTAAGGGGTGCCTAACCCAAGCCTAGGTATTGTCTTTCTTTTTTTTAAAGTTTTTTTATTGTGAACTGAGTGATAGTTTTTACATGGGAGAACATCAGCTTCACACCATCGTTTCATTGCAATGATTACAATCTCCTCTGTGTATCATCATTCAACAGTATTTGTTTCCATCCAGTATTTGTTTCCATTCCCTCTGTTTGTTTGTTTGTTGTTGTTGTTGTTTTTGTATGTACACAGAAACACTCAGGAATATATAATAATTAAACAATGATAGGGTACATTCTGCAAGCTTGCCTCCTGGCCACCAGCCCCCAGTTCCTCTCTTTCCATGAGTCCAGAGTCCTCAGCTGCTCCCTCTCTCCATGTCCTCATCTCTGCCTCCATCTCTGGTGTCACTGCTTCTTTGGATAAGCCTAGGTGTTTTCAATAGCCACATATGCATGTGAAAGTTGGTCAATGAATAAGAAAAACTGCAAAAGAATTGATGCATTTGAGTTATGATGTTGAAGAAGAATATAAAAAAATCATGGACTTCCAGAAGAACAAACAATTATTTATTGGAATAAGTATTGCCAGAACGCTCCTTAGAAGTCAGAATGACAATACTTTGCCTCTCATACTTTGGACATGTGATCAGGAGATGCCAGTCCCTAGAGAAGGACATGATGGTTGGTAAAATGGAGGGTAAGCAGAAAAGAGGAAGACCTCCAATGAGATGGATTGGCATAGTGGCAGCAGCAATGGACTCAAGTGTAACAACAATTATGAGGAGGACACAGGACTGGGTGGTGCTTTGTTATTTTGTACATAGGGTTGCTAAGAGTTGGAACCTACTTGATACCACATAACTATAGCATATATATATATATATATACTGTTGTGAAGTGCTGTTGAGTCTGTTCCAACTCACAATGACCCTATATAGAGTTTACAAGGAGCAGATGATGAGTTTGAACCACTGACCTTATGCTTCAAACCAAGGTTGAGGTCCAGTGCTTTATTCCACAGTGTCATACCAGGACTCTCTCTATGTATATGCTATTGTTGAGTCCTTTCAGTCAGTTCCAATTCATAGCAACCCTGAGTAGGGTTTCTGAGGAGTGCTTGGTAGGTTTAAACTACTGACATTTCAGTTAGAAGTTCAGTGCTTATCCTCTAGTGTCACACCAATATTTCAAATATCTACCTATCTATATATCATATCAATAAACTACTGATGCAGCACTGGAGGCACTCACTCATCTATGCCAAGAGATTTGGAAGATGGCCACCTTGCCAACAGATTGATAGAGACCCATATTTATGCCCATTCAAAAGGGAGGTGATATCTATATTGATTCTCTCTCTCTCTCCCTACCTCCCTCCCTCCCTCCCTATCTAGTTATGGAGTACTGGTGTTATGCTATAGGATAAGTACTGGACTGCTAACCACAAGTTCAATGATTCAAACTAACCAGATGCTTTTCAGGAACCCTACACAGGGTCACTATGAATTGGAACTGATTTGACTACACTTAATAACAACAATAAGGAGCTCTGGTAGCACAGTGGTTATGAATCAGGCTGCAAACCTCAAGGTCAGCAGTTTGAAACTACCAGCTGTTCTGCGGGAGGAAGATGAGGCTTTCTGCTGCTGTGAAGATTTACAGCCTCGGAAACACTGTACAGGGTCGCTGTGAATTGGAATCGACTCCACGGCACATAACCACCATCACCAACTACAACAATATATGGTCATATAGACTCAATTTTGAGTAATTGTTAGCAGGATTTAAGGTGATTGTCATAACTGTAATTGTAGAAGATTTGTTAATAAAAGGGGGAAGTAGTTCATCTTTCATTTCAGGAACAGCAATCCCAGGATCATGAAGACGGAAGAGCATGAGTGGAGCCTAAGATTCCTACCTAGAAAAGCACAGACAGCAGAGACAATGGCAGAGGCAGTGGCATGGAGAGACAGAGCAGTTGGGGACTCTATGCCCATGGACTAGGCTTTGTGCCTATGGGCAGGAGACTGGCTGGCAGAATGTGCCCTTTGAACATTTTAATGAATATATATTTTTTGTTCTGTCAATGTACATCAAATATTTTTGTTTTGTTCATTTACAAAATATAAGATGTAAATGGGGAGCCACAGGGGGGACGCAGAATAACCTGTTGCAGGGAAGGGATTGTAATCACTGAGATGAAAAAAAGTGTTGAATGCAAAGCTGATGATCTTGTCTGTAAACCTTCATCCAATTCACAATAAAACGTTTAAAAACATACATATATATCCATATATTAGGAGGATGTGGCACTATGGATTAATGCACCGGACTGCAAAGTCATTTGAACTGCAAGTTTGGCAGTTCAAGCTCACCACCTGCTCCTCAGAAACCCTATACAGTGTTACTATACATCAAAAGACAACTTGATGACACTTAACAACAACACAACATAAATTCAAATTTGCATTCTATTCCATTTATTTATTTGTATTTTCCTCTCAACAGAGTGCTATATTCTTATAGTCAATTCTTTCATTATTTAAAAAATGTATTTACTTAGCTAATTTAGTATCTTAGTATGTGCTTAGTAAATTATTTTCTTGTCCAATTCTCAATGCTAAAGACTGTTTAAGTGTGGCTCACATAATTCCCTCTTTTCTTAGCTTATTTCTGTGTTTTGTCCTCCCTAATCAGAGATGGAGAATGACTAGTAATGTCTGACAAATTGAGAAGGCTAAAATAGCACTTTTAGATCTGTACAAACTACATTGTAGGATCGAAGTCCATGACTGAACACGATAGACAAAAAGAAAATACTTTTGTTTTATTTATTCAAATAATGACCTTATTTCTTCACTTTTATTTGCCACTTAGGGCTTACAAGTCAGTGGAAGAAAATAATATGCTTTGTTACATAAAACATTTTGCAAGGGTTCTCTGAAATCTAGTAGTTTATTTTAACTGCCATATGTAAATATATTTGTATATCTGTATTTTAACGAGTAATGAATGAGATAGAATAATAAAGTTAATGAACAGAGGCTGTGTATAAAGATAGATGATCACCCAAGGATATTTGAGGGGAGGTGCATAGTGATGATTATTATTCATCTTTTAGAATTAAGTGCACTCTAGATGCTATTTATGGATAACTGATGATTTATTTTTAGAGTAAAGACAATCAATAGTACTCAGAAATACTTTTTCTTTTTTACCAACTCTAAGGTCCATTCTTATTTTGGGGGGATGTCAGTGGAAACGGATCTGGGATTCTGTAATGAATGCTGGTTGTTTCTTACTTTTACACTTTTTTGTTGCTTGTATAAGAAATATGCTTATGGGAATACAGGGCACAAAAATTTTTAATGTGTATAAAGATAGAAGATTATAAAACATTTTAATGTGTATAAAGATAGATGATTACAACTTTCAGTAGTTATTCCAATGGTCGATATAGTTATCCATCAGATGAATAGGAGGCAACATTGATATAATTGCTTTTTATTATTTTGCAGAAAAAAGGAGGTGCAGAAATGCAGACTGACAATATTCATGCTTAATTTCAAGGTTGGCTGAGGAGTTAGAATTCTGATTTAGGAGTCCATAGTCATGGGTTGGTCTCTTGGTACTACTACTGATCCTGCAGGCCATTTGCCATTTTAATAACCACTGGTAAGGGAGATGTGAGAACTGCCACTTGCTCCAAATGTGCATATATAGTTTGACTTGAGCGTACAAACTTTTAGGTCTTGGATGATAAGTTAATTGAAACATACTGTGCAAACCAGAGTGATGCCCCAGAGGCATGGGAGATTACTAGCAATTTAGATGAATGAAAACATTATATCATTATAATGATTTTGGCATCAATGAACTTTTGTAACCAATAATATTACTTACCCTTTTATGATTTGGGATTAAGCTCTAGTCCCCAGAACCAATACTTTCATAACTGCATCTTAGTAGATACTGTAAGCTTCAAGATAGTATGCTTTTTATGTCAGTAATGCATTAAAAGCAATGCTATATTTAGAAATATATAAAAGCATAAGCCACTTGGGATGCACCTTGGCATCCCAATATTATTAGAATGATTTTTCACCCGTCTTCAAGTTGCTTATACTCAGGCTCAAGGAAAACAGAAAAAGTTTCTTTTCTTAAAGATGATATGGAAAACACACACACACAAAAACCCCACTACTCTTAATACTCATATGGAAATGTTTCTATGCAGCAGAAGAAATAAATTTAAATGCCTGGAAATCACCAGTTTTAGTATTTTTTTTTTTTTCTTTTCACCCCTAATTAGGCTCAGGGAAAGCAGTGCCTTTTTTCCCCTGCCCACCCACTGTGAAACTTATGAGATTCTTTTGCTCAAATCACCCACAAGGAAGTCGTGGAAGCTCCTGTTCCTCAGACAGTTACCAATTCTGCTAAAGAAGATTAAATGCCCATATCATCCGTGTCATATCCTGCAGCTAACAACAAGACAGCAAATGTAGCATGGCCCACATTTGGAGGCCACCACAATGGGGTGATCAGTCTGGTCTAGGGAGCCTTTCAATTTCAAAGTATACCAGCTAAGATATTCACCCAAAGATTAGTAAGAGCCTCAAAGAGCCATCTGATTGCATCTTTGGACTATTTAATTGTTTTAACCTTTTTTTATGGTTCTGAAACAATGATTTTTGGGTTAGGGGCAGAGATATTGTATATGTTGTTGTTAAGTGCCGTTGAGTCGGTTTGACCCACAGAGACTCCGTGTAGGATTTCCAGGGAGAGTCTGGTGAGTTTGAACTGTTGACCTTGCAGTTCAAACGGACCTTGTGATCCAGTGCTTTATCTACACTACAGCACCACACCAGGACTGACGCTCTCTCTCTCTGGAAATGTAGGATAAGCACTGGACTGTTAACTGTGCAAGGTTGGTGATGCAAACTTGAAGGCACTTAACAACTACACACACACACACACATATATTCCTGGTGTGGCGCTGTGGGTTAATGCGCCAGACTGCAAAGCTGTTTGAACTGCAAGATTGGCGGTTCAAGCTCACCAGCTTCTCCTCGGAAACAAACATGTATGTATGTTGTTGTTGTTGTTAAGTGCCATCGAGTCGATTCTGTATATATGTACAACAACGTCTATGTAAATATATGTACAACGTCTATGTAAATATATGTGTACAACAACGTCTATGTAAATATATGTGTACAACAACGTCTATGTAAATATATGTACAACAAAGTCTATGTAAATACAGTAAAAGCTCTCTCTTCCACTGGACTAGGACTCTAGTAAGTCATTTCTTTGATTATATATATTATTATACATATATACATATATTTACATAGACGTTGTTGTACATATATACACACACATATACATGTATGTGTATATTATGTATATTTATACACCGTAGTGTTTTCAACTCATAACAATCTTGTACAGGGTTTCTGAGGCTGTAAACCTTTGTGACAGCAGAAAGCTTCATCTTTCTCGGTCAGAGTAGTTGACAGATTGAGAACCACTAGCTCCGCGTTTCAAGCCAACTAGCCACTCCAGGGAAAAAAGATGAAGTTTCTGCTTCCGCAGTTTTATAAGCCTCAGAAACCCTAGACAGGGCTCACTGAGTTTGAACTGACAGACGACACTTAATAACAACAAGGATAGCTATAACTATATATATGTGTGTATTTATTCCTCTTTATATAGACTCATGTATGTTGTTGTTGTTAAGTGCTATCGAGTCGGTTCTGACTCAAAGCAGCTCTGTAAAAGGTTTCCAAGGAGCAGCTGGTGAGCTTGAACCGCCAACCTTGCAGTTCAAACGACCTTGCAGTCCAGCGCATTAA
>NW_006408528.1:22211775-22213899 GCF_000296735.1 Chrysochloris asiatica
CGGTTCCGACCCATAGCGACCCTGTATAGGGTTTCCGAGGGTGTAAATCTTTACGGGAGTAGAAAGCCTTATCTTTCTCCCGCGGAATCGCTGGTAGTTTCGAACTGCTGACCTTGAGGTTCGCAGCCCGATTCGTAACCACTACGCTACCAGAGCTCCTTAGAGATATACATATTTGTATATAAAAACCAAACCCCAAACCAAACTAGCTGCCATTAAGCGAATTCCAACTCACAGCAACTCTATATAAGGTTTCCAAGGCTGTAAATTTATACTGGAGCAGAACGCCTCACCTTCCCCTGCTAAGCGGCTGGTGTGTTTGAACTGCCCACCTTGTGGTTAGCAGTCCAGTGCATTATGCTACAGTACCACCAGAGCTCATTAAAATAATTGCAGATCCTAGGATCTCGAGATAAATGCAGATTGTTACAAAAATGCTGATTGGCAATTTTTGTTTTATCATTGAGGTTAGTTTAGGGATTAGAATTCTGGATAGTAGCCAAGGATATATATCTCTCCACCAGTTTGCATCACAGTAGATGATGAAGGCTGTTTTCTTACCTGTGAAGTTGATTTTCAGTAAATAATCCTTGTACAACTTTTTGCCATCTAGGATCTTCATAGCATCACAGAGCTTGGTGGTGTTGGGACAGAGTGTGCGTTGCATTTTGTGCAGGGCGTGGGCCATGGCATACACAGCATTCACTACAAACATGATCTTGGATTCTTGCTCGTAGTTGTTGCTGTCAATAGCCAGGTGCTTGTCACAGGCACGCAGGTGGTTCCTCTTGTTCTGGAGGTTACACTGGAATTTCTGCTCCCAGAAGTCCCGGAACCAGGGGTTGCGGTGGTTATTGTAGGGGTTGAGACTCTGGAAATAGCGGTCGAATTGGCGGACTGGCTGTGAGGCCAACTCCAGGGTGATGGCGCCATAGGCCACATGCTCACTGCCCTTGACGATGCTCTCCTGTGCGCCCCAGCCATCGCTGGCCACCCAGGTGAAGGAGGCATTGGCACGGCTGGCAGCGGCGATGAGCTCCCGGGAATCGTCACTGCGCATGAATAGGACCACGACGCGCGCATTGGGCTTCTGCAGCAGCTCACGGATCACGCTGTCATAGGATTTGCGTATGTTGGAGCGGCCTACCTTCTCTGCGGTGGCAATGCAGATGTTACGCAAGCGGGCTTCCTGCTCGAAGGCCTCAATCCCAGTCTCGCCGTAGTCCCCTTCAGAGGCCACGGTGGACACATAGGTCCAGTTGAAGAAGCGCAAGATCTCGGCCATGGCTTTAGCCTGGTAGAAGTCAGGGGGCACTGTCCTGGCAAAGTAATCATAGCGCGACTTGTCGCTGAGCTTGGCGCTGGTGGACGCGTAGCTTATCTGGGGGATCTGGAAGAGACGTAGCAGGTTTGCCACCTGGTTGGGAGAGAGAAGTGAAATCGTTTATTTAGACACTCAAAAGTCAACGACTAGATATGAAAAATTAATAATACTCTAGTTTATACCCAGCTCCTGTTTCTTGATAGTTATTCTTGAGATGCTTTCCTGGGGACCATATTTTGAATATTTAGTAGTAGGTTGCTTTGGGAAAAGGCATAGTAGAGAAATGAGAAGAACAGCCATGGTCAGCTAATTTTTATGCTACATCCTGGACTAGGCGAAATCTTGTTCAGGTGTCCTTAATGAGATTGTTTTCACGTGAGTTACTGGGTCCTGTATATCCTAGTCAAAGAATGAAGTACAACGAATTGGGCAAACTCAGTTTTCAGACTGATTGCAGTTATATAGAAGGAGCCTAAATGTTGTCTGATTCTCACTTCCTCCTCCTTTGCTAAAAATGGCAATTTCTGAAAGCATTTAATTTGGGAACTGTATGCCACATGGACAGTTCAAATTAGACATTTATTATTTGGTTCACCTAAAATTTTAGGCATATACTTATCTAAACTCCTAAAAAGCTTGACTAACTTTTTTTTTTTCTTTTACTTTGTTTTTAAATTTTCTTTCTTTTTTATACTACATGAAAGTATACAAATTCTATTATTATATTTTTTACTGAGATTCTTTTCAAGAAAAAAAACCCACCTACTTAAAAATGTTCAAAGTGTATTTTAATGAAAAAT
>NW_006408528.1:22218551-22225258 GCF_000296735.1 Chrysochloris asiatica
TATTATCCTATCACAGACACTGTTGTACTACATGACTGATCTGGATATGATCTTTTTAACAATGCAACACCATTCCTCTTCAATTTGTCATTCCTGGCATAGTAAACCATGTGGTTGTCAAATTCAAAATGGCCAATACCAGTCCGTTTCAGCTCACTAATGCCTAAGGTATTGAAGTTTATGTGTTCCATTTCATTTTTGACATTTTCCAATTTTCCTAGATTCATACTTGGTACATTCCATGTTCCAATTACTAATGGATGTTTACAGCTGTTTCTCTCATTTTGAGTTGTGCCCCATCAGCAAATGAAGGTCCTGAGGGCTTTACTCCCACGGGCTTTACTCCATTCACGTCATCACGGTCAAGTCTACTTTGATGAGGCAGCTCTTCTCCAGTCACATTTTGAGTGCCTTCCCACCTGAGGGGCTCATTTTCCAGCATATCTGACAGTGTTTCTCTGCTGTTCATAAGGTTCTCAGTGACTAAATATTCATAAGTAGTTTGTCACTTCTTCTTCCTAGTCTGTCTTTGTCTGGAAGCTCATCTGAAACCTGTCCACCATGGGAGACCCTGCTGGTATTTAAAATACCTGTGGCATAGCTTCCAGAATCACAGCAACTCACAAGGTACCACAGTATGACAAACTGATAGACATAATAGGACAGTCATTTAAGAATTATTGTTTTTAAGTGCCGTTGAGTTGGTTCTAACTCATAGCAACCCTGTATAGGATTTCCAGGTAGCTAATTTTAGGTTTGAACTGTCAACCTTGCAGTTAGCAGTCCTGTGCTTATCCTACAGTGCCACACCAGGACTCCTATTTAAGGATTTTTGTTTGTTGTTGTTAAGTGCTGTTGAGTCAGTTCTGACCCATAGTGACCCTGTATAAGGTTTCCAAAGAGCAGCTGGTGGGTTTAAACCACCAGCCTTACAGTTCAAACTGACCTATGGTCCAGTGCTTATTTTGCAGCACCATACCATGATTCCCCATTTAAGGATAGTGACAAAAAGAACAAAAAGAGGAGATCTCTTTCTCTCTCCCTGTGTATTTAATGAGAAGACAATAACCTACTTTAGAAAGAGGAGAGCATGCTTGTGATGTAAAACATAAGAATTCAACCCTAATGAGGAAGTAAGCACAAGTTCAATTGTATGTCTTCATTTCAGGCTTAGTGGTGTGGCCATTTTCTGATCCTCTTTCACTCTATGTATTTCTGTCATAACACTAGTCAAGTATGTGGTGATTTCTAGGTTATTCACTGGAGTCAAAAGTTTTAAGGGCAGGGAGTGTGTCTCATCAATCTCTGTCTCCAGTGCCTAGTAGAGTAGACGGTGTTCCATAGTGTTTGTTAAATGGATGAATTGATAGTTTGCTGCTGTACAAGGTATTGTTTTCTATTTCAAAGATAGATTTCTGTGCAAGACACAAATCCGGCAACTAACAGTCAATGTAAAGTGACTCTAAAATACTCTAATAAACAATTTGCTGTGCAATGTAAATCCTTCACTATTCTTACATGTCAAAATGAAGTTACACATGAAACGAAGAGTTGGTTTTGATCTTTGTGGACCTATACTTAGCTAAGGAGCCCTGATTAAAGTGCTCTGCTGCTAACTAAAAATTTGGCCATTCGAACTCACCAGCAGTTCTACGGGAGAAAGATGTGGCAGTTTCTGTAAAGATTCACAGCCTTCGAAACCCTATGGGCCAGTTCTACTCTTGCCTATGGAGTGGCTATGAGTTGGAATCAACAAGATGGCAGTGGTATGCTTTGCTACAAAAATTCCAGATGGCAAAGAGGCACCCAGTGCTTACTTTCCATGAGCAATGTTATTCACAGAGCTAAACTGCATACATTTGAAAAGCAAGCTCTTGTTTCTGGCCTGGGAATTGCTGTTGTTATTGCTAAGTGCTGTTGAGTGGGTTCTGACATATAATGACCCTAGTAGGGTTTCTGAGGGGTGGTTGGTAGACTTGAACCACCTCCCTTGTGGTTCAAACCAACCTTGTGGTCCAGACTCAATAGGCACTCCCATGGCTTTGCCTTTGTATTCTGTATTATTCACATATCTCTTTGGGGCCCTTGTGTAAGAATAAGACTATACCTTGAATTGCTTTATCACCATGAAGTTTTATCTCAATTAAATATTTGTGTATGAATCTGGAAGCAACAATGGAATGCTGGCACCTCATAACTGAGGTTATTACATAAAACAAATTCTAGAAGTTGTGATGTAAAGAGACCTCAGTGAACCTCTATTCAGATTGATTAATTGCCCAGAACAACAGGGTTTTCCATGTACAAAAGATTAGGCTCTCAAAAACCCTATATGGGTCACTATGTGTTGGAACTGACTCGGTGGCACTTAACAACAACAACAACATTAGCTGCACAAAATCCCAGATTGGCTTATATTTTAAACTGGAACTGGAGGTGGCATATAGTTGAGAAACTGCCTGAGGAACTCAAGCTGTTCACATCACATGAGCTATCTGCCCATAAAGGATGCCAGTCGTATTGTTATTCCAGAAAGGATTAGTCACAGTTTTTTTGGCCACACTATCTACAGCACATCTGGGAACATTTCAGATAAAATCAGTAACTGGAGCTCATGTCTGAAGGCCAGGGATGAATTTTGATTTAGGAAATCATATAATGGAGTGTAGTAACTGCCATTTTACTCAGTATAATCTGTAAAAGTCACAGACATTTACATGCCACAGGCCCCAAACACTGGCAAATGATCCATCACGATCGGCATCTTTTCTATTCAACAGCATGACTCGGTTCTAATGATTTTCAGTAGATAGTCCAGACAGAGGACTCCTTAATCATAGCAGAAAATGTCAAAAATGGCTTGAAGTAATTGTGCCTTCTATTTTGAACCTATCCTGGAATCATTGCACACAACACTGGTGTTTGTAATATAGATAATTCTACACTTTCATTTTATTTATTTCAGATTAAGGGATTTATGAATAGGAAGGTTATCTATTTTGACATTCTCGTGTCTCATTGTTGGAACTGAAAACATATGCAAACCAAAGAGAATTCCTTGAATCACATGATTTCAGGAGACCAGCATTATATACAGCACGTCAGGTTTCCCAACATCAAAACGCTCCTGAACATTTAACAATTACCTGCCTTGCTGCCTAACAAACAAGGCCTTGTCTCAGGAATAACTTTGATTGTTTCCACTCACACTTACATAACAGATACTGACAAGGCTAGCAAGAAGAAATTTTGTCCTCTGATATATCTGCATCTGTTTTTTGCTCCTTCCTCCGTCTTCCTCCTCAACCCCATCAGTTAAATTTCAAGAGAAATCGAGGAATGGGACTGAACTGGCATGAGTTCCAGTTACTAACAATGGGATCAAAAGGTCTATATTATATCTGTCTGGATACAACTGTGTTTGCTGGCAACACTTGCAAAAGCATGACTCCCAGCGTGACTTTGACACCAATAGATTTGTTAGAAATATCTCCTCTAACACCTGGGATATTTATTTTCGATAATGCCTCTTGAGGCTTTATCAGAGCCACAAGTTGAATAAAACCATATTTTTCTGTGTAAAAATAATATAGCAGGGATAGTTTTATCAATAAAAGCATGCATTCTTATGCTGGTTGGTTTTTAACTAGAGGTGAAAAGGTATTGGTTATGCCTGGGCAGCTTAAGGCTGTAGTCTATTTTGTTTGGATGTTCTGAAGGTCTGTGACAATAATCTAAGATGTAGTGACACAAAGCATATTATTTTAGCAAACACAATTGTTTCATTTGTAGTTTCTTTGTTAGCTGCCCATTACTTCAACACAGAAGTCGATTACCCCAAAGTAAGACTTGCTTGTGCTTACTTAATAATCTGTAGTGAACAGTTCCACAGTTTCCACAAACTATACCTAGATGCCAGTCAGACCTAAAAGCAGAATCTTTCATGTGGTGAAGAAATGTGAAGTTGTTTCACTGTTGTTGTTGTTAAGTGCCATCAAGCCAGTTCTGACTTATAGTGACCCTGTATAGGGTTTCCGAGGAGCAGCTGGTGAGCTTGAACCACCAACCTTGTGGTTCAAACCAACCTTGCAGTCTAGCACCTTAACACACAGTGCCACACCAGGACTATAGATTAGTTCATAAGCACAAGTAAATCGGTGTTTACCTTGTTTATTGGATAATCTCACACTTGGGTAAGGAGGGACAGAGGGCCTGCATGACAAGACCATAAAACATGTACTTGCTATGATTAGGATTTCCCGCCTTATTCTTTATGTGATTAAAAAGCCATGAAAAAATTTAATTAGGGGAATAATTTGGCCAAAATTATGTTGTTGTTTTTTTAAAAAGACTAGCGTAGTGGTTATGAATCGGGCTGCGAACCGCAAGGTTGGCAGTTTGAAACTACCAGCTGTTCCGCAGGAGAAAGATGAGGCTTTCTGCTCCCGTAAAGATTTACAGCCTCATAAATCCTGTACGGGGTCGCTGTGAGTCAGAACGGACTCCATGGCACATAACAACAACAACAACAGCAGTAGATGACATTAACTTAAAAAAGGAAGTCAGGAAGGAGTAAGCAAATGGAGAAAATACTCATTCTGATCTAGTCTGTGAGTTCTTCAAATTCAGGGACTATGCAACCCAAACAGCCATAAATAATAGTAGACAATAGCAAGATTTGGGGAGAAAAGGATTTTTGAGCCTATTTTAAATGATTTCATTTGGTTGTGCTAATTACTCAAGTACTTATGTTTTAATTGTGTTCTCTTGTTTGTGGTACATACTGAGTCTATCTTGAAAGGAGGCAAACCATAAATAATAATGGTTGCTAGCGACTGTAGAAGGAGCTCTGGTGCATAGTGGTTAAGATTCGGGCTGTGGGCCTCAAAGTCAGCAGTTCGAAATGCCCAGCTGTTCCGCGGGAGAAAGATGAGGCTTTCTGCTCCCGTAAAGCTTTACAGCCTCGGAAACCCTGTACAGGGTGGCTATGAGTTGGAACCAACTCTATGACACACCACCACCACCACCACCACAGTGACTGTAGAAAGGCTGAGGTACTTTTAAATTCCTAGAAATATCCTAAAGAAGGTAACAAAGATTTTATTCAAGGAGAGTCTGTTAAATAGTGATTGGTTAACAGATGAAATTACTGGCTGGCACCAACCTGTATGTAATACTTATTTCTTTAAATCTTGTCTAAATGATATTTCTTATAATTACTGTGTAAAAAAAAAGATAATAAATGTATAATGCATATGTATATTTTTTATTTCAAAGGAGAGTTACTTTTTTATAGGAACATTCTCAACAACTTGCATATCATGTGCTCCATCACATCTGTTTTTCCCATTAGGAAGACTAATTGGCTGGTTTGTATTCTTTGAGGCCTCATTTTGAACCTGATGGCAGCTGCCCAAATTGGAGGCACAGTGCCTGGGAGGAACGAAGGCGTCCCTGGAATGCATGCCCTGCAAATTCAGCTCCATTCATGATGGCAAATGTCTCAAGATGCTTGGCCATTCTAAGTGAATTTATGACCACTTGGCA
This sequence comes from Chrysochloris asiatica, assembly GCF_000296735.1. NCBI lineage: Eukaryota > Metazoa > Chordata > Mammalia > Afrosoricida > Chrysochloridae > Chrysochloris > Chrysochloris asiatica. Next base: position 22,224,099 of record NW_006408528.1, read on the forward strand.
AGAAATCTGGTCTATGTTTGGAATATAATTTTTGAAGATGTAGTTCACTCTGTTGGGATGTAAAGTCAAATATCTGGCAAGAATTAAGGCTTTGTCACTAGTAACAGAGATTTCTATAATATACCAGGTGGCAATGTAAAAAATAGCAACACTACAAGTGTTCAAAGTGCCACTGATATACTGCCTTGTGTACCAACGTTTGCTTAGCGTTAGCTAACTGCAGGTGTTTGGGGAACACTGCTCTTAAATTCCCAAAGTCCAGTAATTGGAAAAATACTAACTTTTCAATTGCATTTTTCCTAGATCAGTAAATCCAGGAACTTTGATTATTGTAAATTCCTAAGAATAGGCTTTTTCCCTCCTGAAATATTGAGTCTTGTACATAGTGATCCATTAAAAGCCGCATATTTAATGGTAGTTTGGAATGAGAACTCTGTGTTGTTAACTACATGTTAAAATGTATCTGGAGCTGTATTTCAATTGGCTTACCTATTGACTTATAATCATAGTATGAAACACTTGCTGATATTTCAAGTCATATCTGTATTTCTTGCTTCTCATTCTATGACCTTCATCATAGGCATGTGGCCTGCCATGGAAGCCTGGTTCTCTGCCATGGAGTCATTTTTTTGCCCTCTAAACTGATGCCCTGTGAACAGTGGTCCTGATGGCATCCTCTTGTCTTTCACAAGACTAGTATCCCAATAAAACACACGACAGAAGGGGAATTAATTAAGGAACAAATTAACCCCAAAGCAAAGGGGGAAAAGTAGTGCATCTTGGATAATTACTTCTGGTGAGAAATTTCTTCACTGAAACTTAGTGTTAACAAAAGCATTTGTTAATTGCTACTGCTGATGCCTCCTCCCTGTAATAAAGTCCTTGAATGACATTGTCCCTTCTGGGAAAAGGAGAGGCAGGAGCAATGGAGGGAATTTTTAAAACAATCGGCTTTTTGAGATTGCTTTAGAATGGAAAGTCTACGAAGGAAATAAATAAAAAGGTTCTATCTGAGATAACTTCTGAGTCAGGTTTTTCTGAAGCTTAGACTATGTGAGGGGGTGACCGGGACAGCAATGTAGGTGGCAAAGTATCTGCATTTTAATGCTGATGTTGTACTTGTATAATTAATAGAAACTTGAACTTGGTGCTTGCCCTTT
>NW_006408528.1:22225358-22227851 GCF_000296735.1 Chrysochloris asiatica
TAACAACAACAACAACCTAATATATGTATGTTCCTTTCTAACTCATAGTGACCCAGTGTAGGGTTTTCAAGAAGCAGCTGGTGGGTTTAAACTGCTGATCTTATGGCTTTCAGTCCAATGCATATCCAACAATGCCACACCAGGATGATAGATTTATTTTGATTTTTCCTGACTATTTGAAATATCTGAAAATATCTATCTTTTATTGACTTTAGTAGATTGCATAATGTACTAAATGTATTTTAATCAGAAATTGCACTGAATATTCCAACTCCAATTCTGAGTCCTTTGAAAATTTCCCTCTGGAAATTATGGCTTCAGGTTTGTAGTTGACATGTAGGAAGCACAGTTTGAAATAGGCAGCTGTTAGCAAAGAACACAAGCAACATAAAACAACTGACATCTGAGGTCCAATTAATCATCATTTCATCTGGCAACCACACTAACAACCAAGTTCATACACAAGAGCACAGCATGTTTTTGGAGATCTGGCCTGCTATTAAACCAACCCTTGATATAACCCAGAGCTATCAAAAAATGTTTTCTATATCTTTTTGAATCCTGGTGCCTCTTACGTAGCCAAAGTGGAATAGTTAGCAAACCTGGCACTTAACAGACAATATAATACACATTTAAAATCTGAATCTTTCATATGTTTGGTAAAAGTTTTTAATATAAGATACGGGTGATTTGGGGGAATGAGAGTGGATGAATGAGAAAGTCTAGATAGGAAAGTCTGTATCTTCTTTTCTCAGGACCAGAAAATCCTGGACAAAATGGCCTTTACTGAGTCATTTGTACATCAAAGTATTACTTGTTTCCTCAGTCTGACTGAACTTGAAGGTGGAACAGAGCTGGGACTCTCATTACTTCTAGAATGAGTACTTGTCTTGCATTGGCTATATGTACCACTGTGCCATACTTGATAAGTAAGAGCTCTGTCAGTGCAGAGACTTGGCTTGATTATGGAGTTTCTGAGTAGCACTGGACATGCTATCTCTTCTTGCTACTATAGTTTTCTCATCTTCAAGTTACATTCATCAGAACTTGAAGCCCACATGGAGACAGAGAGTGAAAGTTTCCGAAAAATGCCCAGAGACATTATTTTCTGGCAGCAAGGAACTACAGTGAAATGATCCTAAACTACTAAAACTTTCTTCTACTAGAGGGATTGTAGCACAGGGAGATGCTATTGAGTAGATTAAGACTCATAGTAACGCTGCAAACAACAGAACAAAACACTGCCCAATCCTGTACCATTCTCACAATTGTTACTACACTTGAGCCTTGTAGTTAGCAGCCCAGTGCTTATATTACAATACCACACCTAAAAGGATCCTGTGGCTTCAAGTCTACCTCTTCAGGATATGTTCAACAATTTACAAACAAGAGAATGAACTAGGTATAGAATGATAAAAGTATGGAAAAGATTCTCTGCTCCGGGAAGGAGCACAAAAGCCAGCTTGTAGAGATGGTGGACTATTGTTGATGTCAGGTACCATTGAGTTGGTACCAACTCATAATGACCTTATGCACAGTAGAACAAACACTGTCCGATCCTGGGACAACCTCACTATTGTTGCCACGCTTGAGCCCATTGATGCTGACACTTTGCCAATCCATTTTGCTGGAGGTCTACCTGTTTTTCTCTGACCGTCCACCCTACCAAACATGATATCCTTCTCCATTGACTGGTCCCTCCTGAAAATATGTCCAAAGTATGAGAGATGAAGTTTGGCCATCTTGGCCTCTAAGGAGCACTCTGGCTGAACTTCTTCTAACACAGATCATTTGGTTCTTTTGGCAGCCCTTGGCACTTTCAATATTCTCCTCCAATACCATAACTCAAAAGCATTAATTCTTCTATGGTCTTCCTTACTCACTGTCCAGCTTTCGCATGCATATGAGGTTATTGAAAAATACCATGGCTTGGATCAGGCACACCTTAGTCTTCAAGTTGACATCTTTGCTCTTCAACACTTTAAAAAAGGTCTTGTGCAGCAGATTTGCCTAATGCAATACGTCCTTTGATTTCTTGACTGCCACTTCCATGCGTGTTGATAGTTGATCCAAGAAGAATGAAGTCCTTGACAACTTCAATCTTTTCTCTGTTGATAAGAATATTTTTTATTGGTCCAGTGGTGAGGATTTTTGTTTTCTTTACATTGAGATGCAATCCATACCGAAGGCTATGCTCTCTGATCTTCATCAGTAAATATTTTAAGTCTTCTTCACTCTCAGCAAGCAAGGTTGTACTATCTGCATATTGCAGGTTGTTAATGAGTCTTCCTCCAATCCTGATGCCAAGTTTTTCTTCATATAACCCAGCTTCTAGGATTATTTGCTTAGCATACAAGTTGAATAAGTATGGTGAAAAATACAACCCTGTTGTACACCTTTCTTAATCTTAAATGATTCAGTGTTCCCATGTTCTTTTCAAACAACTGCCTCTTGGTCCATGTACAGATTCCTCATGAGCACAATTAAGTGTTC
>NW_006408528.1:22236964-22270259 GCF_000296735.1 Chrysochloris asiatica
TGATTACCCTAATAGCCCATTTTAGACATGAGGAAGGAGGATTTGAGGAATTTTATAAACTGTATTGTATCCCCTCAAAAGATACATTGAAGCTCTAAGCCCTGCACTGATGAATGGGACCTTGTTTGGGGAAATGGGCTTTGCTTTGAGGAATTTAACAGTTAAGAGTGTCATAATGGAGTTAGGTGGGGTCTAGTCCTAATTCCTACTATTCTGTAAAAGAGAGGGACACACCCAGAAATAGAGTCTCTCACAAGGAAAGACAGATGCCATGTGATGATAGGGGCAGATGGACCTATAAGCAGGAACAAAGAATACCAAGAATTACCAGCAACCACTAGAAACTGATAGGAAAGGAACATGGACCAGTTCTTTTAAAGCCCTCAGAAGGGTTCTACATGGCCAATGCCCTGAATTCAAACCTCTAGCTTCCAGAACTGTTAGAAATAAATGTATGTTCTTTAAGGACACATACTTTTTGGTATTTTGCTAAGACAAAGAGTACATTAAATTAGTTAACTTGATTTTCTTATAATATTAAAACAAAATGTGCAAGGACTTGGAGTTAGAAAACCAAAAGGGAAGAACATGCTCAGCTTTCCTCAAGTTGAAGCAACTGAAATCAAAATTCAAGCCTCAACTTGCAATATTGAAGGATTCAATGGGCAAAATATTGAAAGATGTAGAAGCATGAAAAGAAGATGGAAGGAATACTCAGTCACTGTACCAGAAAGAGATAATCAATGTTTAACCATCTGAAGACGTAGCATATGATCAAGAGCCAATGATGCTTAAGGAAGTTCAAGGTGCATCGAAGGCATTGGCAAAGAATAAAGTTCCGGGACTTGATGGAATACAGATTGAGCTCTTTCAACAAACTGATTCAACACTGGAGACTCTCACTCATCTACGGCAAAAAAATTTGAAAGGCAACTACCTGGTCAACTACTGGAAGAGATCCCTATTTGCACCCAGTCCCATCAGACATTATTATTAATATCGCACTCAAGAAAATTTTGCTACAGATAATTCAAAATTGGCTGCAACCATACATTGACAGACAACATCCAGAGATTCAAGCTAGATTCAGAAGAGGACATGGAATGAAGGATATCATTGCTGACATCAGATGGATCTTGGCTGAAAGCAGAGAATACCAGAAAGATATCTACCTGTGCTTTATTGACTATCCAAAGGCTTTCAATTGTGTGGATCAGCATTGTGGAGAATGAGTATTCTGGACCACTTAATTATGTTCGTGGGGGAGGAAGCTGTACATAGACCAAGAGGCAGTTGTTCGAATAGAACAAGGGAACACTCAATGGTTAAAATTAGGAAAGGTGTACTTATTCATTCCATATACTGAGCAAATAATCTGAGAAGATGGACTATATGAAGAAAAAAATGGCATCAGGATTGGAGCAAGACTTATTAACAACCTGTGATATGCAGATGATACAACCTTGCTTGCTGAAAGAGAAGAGGATTTAAAAATAGTTACTAATGAAGATCAAACACCACAGTCTTAGGAATGGGCTGCACCTCAATGTAAAGAAAACAAAATCCTCCCCACTGGATCAATAAATAACATCCATATAAATGGAGAAAAGATAGAAGTTGTCAATGACTTCATTTTGCTTGGATCAACCATTAACACTAATGGAAGCAGCAGTCAAGAAATCAAACGGCTTTTGCATTAGGCAAATCTGATGCATAAGACCTCTTTAGAGGGTTCAAGAGCAAAGATGTCAGTTTGAGGACTAAGGTGTGCCTGACCCAAGCCATGGTATTTCCATTAACTTCATATGCATGTGAAAGTTGGATAGTAAATATGGAAGACCATAGAAGAATTGATGCATAGGAGAGTATTAAAAGTACCATGCATTGCTAAAAGAACAAATCAATCTGTGTTGGAAGAAGTACAACCAGAAGGCTCCCCGAAAGTCAGGATGGCCAGACTCCGTATCTCATACTTCTGACATATTGTCAGGAGGGACCAGTCCCTGTAGAAGGATATCATGTTTGACAAAGTGGAGGGTCGGAGAAAAAGAGGAAGACCCCCAACTAGATGGATTGGTACAGTGGCAGCAGCAATGGGCTCAAATGTAGCAATGATAGTGAGGTAGTTGCAGGACTGGGCAGTGTTTTGTTCTGTTGTATATAGGATTGCTATGAGTTGGTACCGACACCTTACAGCAACAACAATCAATTTGAATCCAAAGGTTTTAACCACTGTATTGAATTTTTTCAGGAAACGTACACTAAAAATTTATCGTTGTAACTTATCTTTTCTATAATGATTGCATTTGCAATATTCTTGTTGTTGTTAAGTGCTGTCAAGCCAGTTCCAACTCATAAAAACCCAGTGTAGGGTTTCCAAGGCTATAAATCTTTACAGGAGCAGAAAGTTTCATCTTTCTCCTTGGAAGCGACTGGTGGGCTCGAACTGTAGATCCAGTGGGTTAGTTGTTGTTATTGTTAAATGCCTTTGAGTCGTTTTCTACTCCTAGTGACCATGTCTCAGGTTCCAAGGCTGTAAATCTTTGCAGGAGCAGAAAGCCTCATCTTTCTCCTGCAGAGCAGCTGGCGGGTTCAAACCACCCACCTTGTGGATCAGTCCATTGCTTATTGTACAAAGCCACTCTGCACCCCATTAGCAATATTAAGCTTACTAAATGCACTTTTCCTACTTTTTTAGTGATGGAGACACTAGTGATAGATTAATAAATGACTTTTCCATGCTGTCAATGTGCTCTTCTTGGGGACAAACCCATAAATAAAATGAGTGCATCTTTCTGCCGTGATGAGGCAGTCTGGTGAGACTACAAAGGTAAGTGTACGATTTACACAGAGCTAAAAAATACTTGTTCCTGTTCTCGTCTACTATTTTTTTTGCTCATTCTGTTGTTCTCTATGGTTTCCTGATATGTATGCAGTCATCTAAGGAGCTCTGTCAGCCCTGCAGAATAATCACTAGACTTATTCTTGTTACGTGTCATAGAGTCAGTACCAACTCATAGCGACTCTGTATACAACAGAACCATACACTGCCTGGTCTTGCGACAACCTCACCATCGTTACTATGTTTGAGCCCACTGCTGCTGCCACTGCGTCAATCCAGCTAGTTGGGGGCCTTCCTCTTTTTCTCTTACCCTCCACTTTACCAAACACGATGTCCTTCTCTAGGGACTGGTCCCTCCTGACAATATGTCAGAAATTTGGGAGATGAAGTATGGCCATCCTGGTTTCCAAGGATTACAGTTGTTTCTCTTCATTTTGAGTTGTGCCTCATCAGCAAATGAAGGTCATGAAGGCTTTACTCCATTTCCGTGATCACAGTCAACTCTACCTTAAGGAGGCAGCTCTTTTTCCCAGTCATATTTTGAGTGTCTTCCAACCTGAGGGGCTCATCTTCTGGCACTCTATCTGACAATATTCTAGTATTCTACATCATATTTCAGTAGTCAATATTCTGGTGCTGACAGTGTTCCACTGCTATTTGTAAGGTTTTCAGTAACTAAATACTTGCAAGTAGTCCATCTCTCCTTCTTTCTAGTCTGTCTTCATCTGGAAGCTCATCTGAAACCTGTCCACCATGGTTGACCTTGTTGTTATTTAAAATATCAGTGGCATAGCTTCCAGAATCACATCAACATTCAAGCCACCACAGTACGACAAACTGACAGATGAGTGGTGGAAAACCACTAGACTGCTAACTGCAAGTCAGCAATTCAAGCACCCCAGTCTCTCCATGGGAGAAAGATGAAGCTTTCTGTTCTTATAAAGATTGACAACCTCAGAAACCCTACACAGGGTTGCTTTGAGTCAGAATTGACTAGATGGCTGAGGCAGGGGCGGGGGGAGGTTAAGTTGGCACTCAGGCCTTTCACTTGCACCTGTTTTATGTATGAATTTGAAATTTTCTGATTTTTTAATATGCTTCAGTGGCTGGGAAGATACCTACAACTTTAAAATTTTATTTTACGCTCTCTGCTCACTTACACTCTGCATACTAGTGTTCTTGCTGTACTTATATGTGATTGACAGATGTTTATTTTTCTAAAATAGGCTGTTATATGAATGCCCTAGTTGTAAGATGTAGCTAATTGAAAAGCTTGATTTGTCAAATTTACGCAATTACTTCCATAAACAAGAGAAATGACAATTGGCAAAATTTCTGCTTAAAAGTGATCTTGATAGATAAGAACCAGTTATTTATGTTGCTTTGTGTTTTAGGTTCTTACTTTGTAATCACTCATATCCTAATAGTTCTCTGCTTAAGCAGCATGTAGTTATGAAATTAAGAAAGGCCCTAAATGTCATATAGTTTAGTTAAGTTGTTGTTAAGTGTCCCGGAGTTTGTTATGACTCATAGTGACCCTGTATAGGGTTTCCAAGAAATCTTTGCAAGAACAGAAAGTCTTGTCTTTCTCTATGACAAAATTTAAATCTTTGCAAAAACAGAAAGTCTTGTCTTTCTCCCATGATAGTTCAATTATTAGTGTATTGTTTTAATTTCTCAATAATTTATCTGTTAAAATTTAGGCCAATTTTACTTAAGTACTGCGGTGACAGAAGACTTATGCCCCTCCGCCCTCCTTCCAGGCTACCTATTTAATTTCTGAGAACTTTTCTTTATATTAGTCCTAACTCTGGTAGCGTAGTGGTTACGAATCGGGCTGTGAACCTTAAGGTCAGCGGTTCGAAACTACCAGCTGCTCCGCGGGAGAAAGATGAGGCTTTCTACTCCCGTAAAGATTTACACCCTCGGAAACCCTATACAGGGTCGCTATGGGTCGGAACCGACTCGATGGCACATAACAACAACAACAACAACAAGTCCTAAATATGCCTTGCTCTAGATCAGTGAAACTGAATGTAGGATGGAGGACAATTTGGCAATTTTTCATGGACATCTTTTTAGAAATGTTCTGAAGGTTCTGAAGGTGCTGTTAGAGTAGAAGCTAACGATGCTGTAAAACACTTGACTTACCCCCCACCCCCACCCCGACAAAGAATGATCTGGTCTTAAATATCAGTAGTACTATGGTTGAGAAACTACATTCAACTTATTTATCCTTGGAAAAGCTCTGAAAAGTATACATTTTTCATTCAGAAGCTCATCAGATATTTGTAGATAGATGGCTAACTGTGTGAAAGCCTTTGCATCCAAGTCCTTCATTATTTTTCCAACAATTCTCCTACTATAAGATCAGCAATTAAAGTGTGACCCATTTTGAAATTGCTTGAATTTAAAGAAGGAATGAATTATTGAGGGAGGGCAATGATTAGTACAAATTGACCATCGATAGGCCAGTTGTTGTTGTTAGGTACAAACTCATAGTGACCCTATGCATAACTGAACAAAACACTGCCTGATCCTGCACCTCAATGGCCATTGACAACAGCAACAACAATATTGAGGTGCAATCCATACTGAAGGCTCGACTCTTTGATCTTCATCAGTAAGTATTTCAAATTCTCTTCACTTTCAGCAAAAATGCTTGTGTCATCTGCATATTTTGTTATGAAGTGCTGTCGAGTTAGTGCTGTCAACCCGTAGCGACCCTGTGTAGGGTTTTCGAAGAATGGGTGGTGAGCTTGAACTGTTGACCTTGCAGTTCAAACTAACCTTGCAATCCAGTGCATTAACCCACAGCGCCATACCAGGACTCCCATCTGTATATTGCAGGCTGTTTATGAGTCTTCCTCCAATCCTGATGTTATGTTCTTCTTCATATAATCCAGTTTCTCAGATCATTTGCTCAGCATACAGATTGAATAAATATGGTGAAAGGATACAACCCTGACACATGCTTTTCCTGATTTTAAACTATCCAGGATGTCCTTGTTCTGTTCTAACAACTGCTTCTTGGTCTATGTACACGCTCCTCATATTAGCACAATTAAATGTTCTAAAGTTCACATCCTTCACAATGTTATCCATAGTTAGTTATGTTGCACACAGTTGAATGCCTTTGCATAGTCAATAAAGCACAGGTAAACATCTTTTTTGTGTTCTCTGCTTTCAGTCAAGATCCAACTGATGTCAGCATTGATATCCCTCATTCCATATCCTCTTTTGAGTCCATCTTGGGTTTCTGGTAGTGCTCTGTTGATGTACTGCTGCAACTGTTTTAGAATTATCTTCAGCAATAGTTTTACTTGTTTGTAATATCAATGATATGATTTGATAAGTTCTGCATTCTATTAGGTCACGTTTCTATGGAATGGGCACAAATATGAATGTCATACAATTGGTTGACCAGGTAGCTATCATCCGAATTTCTTGGCATAGATGAGTAAGCACCTCCAGGGTTGCCATCAATTTGTTGGAACATTTCAATTGGTTTTACATCAGTATCTATACCCTTGTGTTTTTGCCAGTGCCTTCAATGAAGCCTGGACTTCTTCCTTCAATACAATTGATTCCTGATTATACGCTACCTCTTGAAATGGTTAAATATCTACCAATCTTTTTGGTATGATGACTCTGTGTATTGCTTCCATCTTCTTTTGATGCTTCCTGGTTCATTCGATATTGTGTCCATTGTTGTTATTATTGATAAGCACCATTGAGTCAGTTCTAACTCATAGCGGCTCTGTATAGGGTTTCTGAGGAGCACTTGTTGGATTTGAACTGCTTACCTTGTGGTTCACATGATCCTATAGCACCACACCAGAACTGACTTATGCCCATAAAACCCTTTAATATCACAAACCAACCTTTGAATTTTCTCTTCAGTTCTTTCAGCTTGAGAAATTCTAAGTGTGTTCTTCCCTTTTTATGCTCTATTTCCAGGTCTTGTCACATTTGATGATAACACTTGCCTTTGTCTTCTCAAGGTCTCCTTTAAAGATTTCTGTTCCACTCTTTTACTTCATCATTTCTGCTAGTCACTTTCTTTTTCTGCATTTAAGATCAAGTTTCAGAGTCTCTCCTTACATTCAGTTAGGTCTTTTCTTTATTTACTGTAATTTTAATGACCTTTTGCCTTCTTAATATATAATTTTCTTGATGTCATTCCACAACTCTTCTGATCTTTGGTCTTTAATGCATCAAATTTATTCTTAAGCAGATCTCTAAATTCAGATGGAATATATTTAAGGTCATATTTTGGCTCTCAGGGACTTGTTTTAATGTTCTTTAGCTTCAGCACATGAGCAATTGATGATCTGTTCCACAGTTGTCACCTGGCCTTGTTTTGGTTGATGATATTTAGCTTCGTCACCATCTTGTCCCACAGATGTAGTCAATTTGATTGCTCTGTATTCCATCTGGTGAGTTTCATGTGTATAATAATTTTTTATGTTGTTGAAAAATGTATTTGCAATGAATAAATCATTATTCTTGCAAAATTCTATCATGTGATCTCCAGCATCATTTCTATTACCAATGCTGTATTTTCCATTTACTGATCCTTCTTCTTTGTTCCCAAATTTCATATTCCCATCACTAGTAATTATCAATACATTCTTGATTGCATGTTTATTCTATTTCAGACTGGTGAAGTTGGTAGAATTCTCCAATTTCATCATCTTTGGCCTTAATGATTGTTATGTAAATAAATTGGTATTGACTGGTCTTCCTTGTAGGTGCATGGATATTTTCCTATCACATGCAGTGTTTTACTTCAGTATAGATATTGAAAAGCTCTTTTTGATGTTGAATGTAATTCTATTGCTCTTCAATTTGTCATTTCCAGCATCATAAACTATATGATTGTGTGATTCAAACTGGACATACCAGTTCTTTTCAGCTCACTAATACCTAGGATAGGAGCTTTGGTAACATAATGGTTACAAGCTGGGCTGCTAAACTCAAGGTCAGCAGTTCTAGACTACCAGCTGTTCCACAGGAAAAAGATGAGACTTTCTGCTCTTGTAAAATTTACAGCCTTGGCAATCCTATGCAGGGTTGCTATGAGTCGGAGCTGACTCCACAGCATATCACCACCACCAATATCTTGGATATTGATCATTATATATTGCATTTCATTTTAGACAACTTCCAATTTTCCTAGATTCATACTTTGTACATTCCATGTTACAATTATTAATGGATGGTTGCAGCTCTTTCTTTTTTCTTTTTGGTTGTTACTGTTGCTAAGTATTGTTGAGTTGGTTCTGACTTATAGTGACCCTGTATGAGGTTTCTGAGACTGTAAATCTTTGTGGGAACAGAGATCCTTATCTTTTTACTGTAGAGTACCTGGTGTGCTTGAACCATGAACCTTGTGGTTTAGAGTCCAGTGCTTATCCTACAAAGCACTCTCATATGCTCCTCCCCTTATACCATGTATAGAAAATCATGCAGCAAAGGGTTGAAATAACTAGTCCTCACAAGGATATGGAATGACCAATACATATATAGCACGTCCAAATCTGTGTCATGATAATGACCATCTTCAACACTTCTGGGGTGTGGATAGTGCTAGAAATTAAAAAAAAAAATGATTTGATTGTACTTGGGATGGGAAAGAGGTAGTGAGGCTTTTCTTTTCTGCAATTTCTATGAGCCCCATTTTTAGATACCATCTTACCTAAATCTCTATTTATTGCTGAGGTCACTTTAACACACAGGAGCTAAATAAGAAATGGGTCTACTTGTACCTAACTTATTCCAGCTAAAATTTGCTTCAGCTTGGGAAGAAAGACTGAGGAAATGATACATCCTCTGAACATGTTCAAGGAACATTTTTTGGCTGGATAATTCAGGAGTTCTAATGAAAGATTGTTTGAAAAGCACAAGCATAAACACTGCTTCAAAACAATTACTGTGTAGACTTTAGCCTAGCTAAAAACAACCACCGTGGTTCTCTTCTCTAATAAATACTTACTTTCCCTAAGTGGGGGATTGCAGACTTACAGAGAAAGCAGAATACAGTCTTAAATATGCTTTGTAAATAAACTTATTCATCAAAGGGTTTGACTACACCCCATGTGTATTTGCTAATAAGATAGGATTTTGATACTAGTTCTCTCTCACTGATTACTGAATTAGGAAATCAATACTGTTGCTTTATAAAAGGGACTACCACAGAATGATTTGTCTTACTTAATAAGATCATTGGGAAAGTAATTATCCAAGTCTTCATCAATGGTGATAATGCTTAACCCAGCAAATCCTTAAGAATTTGCCTTCTCATGCAGTTTCACTATCTGCAAATATTGCCTATTGCGTGAACTCACACAGCAGGGGAGCGCTCCTTTGCTGACTTCCTGGAGAATTCTTCTCCTTCAGTGGGAGAATAATGAAATAAGAGGAAGCTGGAGAGAAAACACTTTGTGAAGAAATTGGTCTGATAGAGCATACCAGGCCAAAATGAGGAAGCTTATAATGTCTAACCTGATCCAACCACAAAAGAGAGGATGCATAAATATTATCATTGTCTAAAGTTCCTGTTCCTAACAGGCAATTTTGTGTCTGAAAACTTTGTGCTCTGATTTGGGACTGCATACTACAATTAGATGTCAGGGATTTAGAAAATTATGTGGTGGGTTTGTATTATTCCCTTTCTTCTACAGCTTCCCCCTGTGCCCCCTGCTCTGTTCAAGAAAAGACACCTTTGAGCAAATATTCAGGAAGTCAAAAGTATTGAAATCGGGACTGCAGTGCTGATTGACTTGCATAGATTTTTGCACCTATCATCTGGGTTATCAGACACCAGGGTATAGGATCAAAGTCACAGAAGCAGGAATAGGTACATTTGAGAGGCATCCAGGAATATTTTCTCTCCTAAAATGTTTCCCTCCTTAGTGTTTACAAATGCCTTAAATTCACCATTAGGAATTTATTACTTTGGATTGTTGTTGTTAAGTGCGGTTGAGTTGATTTCAACTCATAGTGACCCTGTATAAGGTTTCCAAGGAGGGCTGGTGGGTTTGAACCACCGACCTTTTGGTTTACAGCCCAGTGCTCATCCTATGGTACCATACCAGGGGTTCTACTATGGATTTAGTAAAGAGTAATTTTTTTAGAAGTCTCATTAAAAGATAGGTAAAGTATAATGTACTTTAATTCTTAGATATATGTGGCCCTAATACCTATTTTAGGAGCTCTGGTAGCATAGTGGTTAGGAATCAGGATGCTAACCTCAAGGTCAGCTGTTCGAAACTACCCTTCGACGGGAGAAAGATGAAGCTTTCTGCTCCTGTAAAGATTTACAGCCTCGGAAACCCTGTACAGGGTCACTATCAGTCGGAATTGACTCTAGGGCACACCACCACCACCATTCAGGGTTATTAAGAGTCAACTGACTCCACAGCACTTAACAAGAATGCGTTTTTTCATTCATGTATGAGGGGAATGGATCTTTTGAAACGTAGTTAAGTGCCAACTCATAGTGACCCTGTGCAGGGTTTCTGAGGAGCAACTGATGGGTTTGAACTGAGCTTGTGGTTAGCAAGCAGTCTAATGCTTATTGTACAGTGCCACACCAGGACTCCAGGATGTCAGTGTATAAGACAAATTGTCCTACATCCTAGTTTTACTTCCTGGGCCATTATGTGACCGAGTCATATCTGAGCAGTCAGGAAACCTCAGGGCCATGGAAGAGGGAGTGAAGCCTCTCTTGTCCCTTCATCTACAACTCACTTCCTTAATTCTGTCAAAGTTTTTGTTCTCTTGCATATGGACGCCCCCCACAACTTTCAGATTGGTCTTCTTGGATCCAACATGTTTCTCCTTTACTTCCACATTCACTTCAGTGGCCCAGTTAGATTTCCTTTAATGCAGTTTTCATTCTATCAGCCATCCTCAAAACTTTTGTGTTACTTTGTGAGCCACACATTCTGAGTTATAATTACTGGTATTTCATCCTACTCTTGAACTCACAGCCATCTTTTAAGTCCTTTGTGGTCCAGGCTATCTTCTGTATTACTGAGCGTTCTCTTTAACCCATATAACAGTGCAGAACAAATAGTTGTTATTGTTGATGTTGTTAAGTGCCACCGAGTTGGTTCTGACTCAAATCAACCCTGTGTAGAGTTTCCAAGGAGAGGCTGATGGGTTTGAACTGCCGACCTTGTGGTTAGCATTCCAGTGCTTTAAATATTCACTTAAAATTACCCACTTGGGTGACCAGCAACGTCTTCAAGGGACTTTCCAGTTAAGACTCTAGGAAGGTCAGTCATGGAGTTAGTTTTCGATGTGGCTTTTCCATTGATTTCCTGTCATTTGGAGGACAGTTTCTTGAGTCTATCAACTTTTTGGTGTGGCACTTTCCACACATTCTCTCAATTTATCCATGCAACAACTATTTGAAGTAGATGCAATTTTCTTCATCTTATAGATAAGCTGGCTAGTAGTGGAGTTGGAATTAAAATTCAGATCTTTCTGATGCTAAAACCTGCACCCTTTCTAGGATAGCCTGACGTTTTTGGGTTCTTTATTTATACCATAGAAAATTAAAACCATATCAGCATTTGTGACTTTATGGTGATATGACCAAATAAATTAAATAATAAGCAAAGACTTTTGATGATTTTAGAAGTGGGTTCTTCCTTATGAACAAGCACAGAGTTTTAACAGCCCTCATTTAAAACAACAACACAATAAAAACCGCAGTCTGATCTCTGTTTTAGTAAAATTAGAATAAAAGAATCTGTCTGCTTGGCATCGTTGGTTAGTTTACTTTGGATAAGCCTGAGGCTGTCAAGTTGGTTTCAGTTCATACTGACTCCATGTGTTAGAGTCGTAGAGCAGAACAGGATTTTCTTGGCTGTAATCTTTATAGAAGCAGATCACTAGGTTTTTATTCCCCTGAGTGGGCTTGAACTGCCAGCTTTTAGGTTAGTTGTTGTTGTTCAGTGCTGTCAAGTCGTTCTGATCCATAGCGACCCTGTATAGGGTTTTCAAGGAGCAGCTGGTGAGCTTGAACCACCAACCTTGAGGTTCAAAATGACTTTGCAGTCCAGCACGTTAACCCACAGCTGTGGAGTTGGTTCTAACTTACAGCGACCCTGTACAGGGCTTCTGAGATTGCAAATCTTTACAGGAGCAGAAAGCCTCATCTTTCTCTCTAGTGCAAACTCTTTGTGCTGCCACCCTGGGACCTAACAGATATTTACGTATCTGCTCTAGTGTGTCATTTTCTACACTGGGTGAACAAATGGTCAGAAAAATCATATACTTAATCCTTTGTTAGTGGTGATATTGCAAATAGTATGAATAAAATGACTGGCATTCATCTGTTGAAATTGTTACTGAAGTATGACAGATATTCTTAATTCTCTCTTTTTAAATAGCAAATTCCATTTCTCCTGATACAATTATAAAAATAGTAGCATAATTAACATGATATTCTTTAAAACATGCAATATTTTCTATCCATCTAATGAAGTCAGAGGGTGTTTATGAAAAACCAATTATCCTAATTGCTCATAATATGAGTGTATGCGCTGAAGAAGGAAAGAGGTTTGAAATTGCTCATTTAGAATAGCACACAATTGTAAATGGATTTCTAAATGTTCTGAATCTCTGATAGAGAAATAAGGTTATTCCAATGCAAATAGAACCAATTTGCGTGGTTTGTGATATAAAGACAACATGAGTATAATATGGCTTACTCTAGTGCTTGGGGCTTTATTAGAGTAACTTGGCAAGAGTCATGTAAACCTTAGAAACATGCACTTAGTAACATAGAATACATGTTACTGTAACATTAGTGCTTTCATCAGAAAAAAAAAAAAAATTTGAAATTCAGTGACCATAGCTGGTAGTTTCGAACTGCTGACCTTGAGATTAACAGCCTGATTCGTAACCACTATGCTACCAGAGATCCTTATAGAATCATATGCTGCTGTTGCTGTGTACCGTGGAGTCAGTTCCGACTCATAGTGACCCTGCACAGGGTTTCCGAGGCTGTAGTTAATGCGCCAGACTGCAAAGCCGTTTGAACTGCAAGGTCGGTGGTTCAAGCGCACCATCTGCTCCTTGGAATCCCTATACAGGTATGCTATGGGTTGGAACCGACTTGATGGCACTCATCAACAACAACAAATCTTTTTGGGGATCAGGAAAATCAGAGTTTTGAACTGAATGTTTTATCAACTGTCTTCTATCCTTAAAACTCTGTGTCCCTGTATGTGAGCATTGTAAGAATTTGCATATAATATGTTCCTCCTTTCACTATCAAAATTATGATAATCAATTATCAGTTTTTTATTTAGTTTAAATTGTATGCAAAATGAATCCTCCACCCCCTTTTGGTAGTTAATTATTTGGTTTCTTTGTATACACTTTCAGATTTATATCATGAGAAATAGTAGTAATTTAATCTATGAACAAAAAGACTCCGCGGAAGAAAGATGAGACTTTCTGCTCCTGTAAAGATTTACAGCCTTGGAAACCCTGTACAGGGTCACTATGGGTCAGAACCTACTCCATGGCACTTAACAACAACAACAATTAAAATGGGTAGCAAAATATAATTCAGTGATTGTGGTTGATTTTATCAATGACTTCTGATTATCCCTCTACCTTATGTCCATATCCTTTGTCATGTAACTTAGCAGCACTCAAACTGTGGAAGGACAGACTTCCCTCTTCCAAGAATGTGGGTTAAAACTTTTTAGTTACTTTGGTCAATGGGCTGTTAGCAAAGGTAATGCAAAGAGAAGTTTGGAAAGGGCTTGTGCCATTGAGTTTTTACTCTCTTGCTCCTTTGCCAGAATTCTGAGAAGAATATTCGAGAGGAGGATAAGTAGCAGCCTGGAACAGAACCATCTCCAGCTAACCCAGTTTTGATCATGCTACTCCAGCTGATCTAAAATGTTATTTTAAGTCACTCAGTTTTGGGGTAGTTTGTTATGCTGTAATATCTAAATATTCTGTACCACTTTCATTGCTATGAACAGGAAAATGTCACTGCACTCTCCAGCCCAGGAGGCAAGCTAAAATGCTACTCAGGTCACCAAATGGGACCATCCACCCCCCTAGTATTTCCCCCTGCCTTCAAACAGGTATGCAGCCTGGCCCCTCCCCGGACTCTGACCCCACATAGGCCCGTGTTGCCCTCCATTTGGGGCTCAGAATCTGGAGAAATTAGCTCCTCTGAGTCAGGCGGCTTAATAAAATCTAAAACTCTGCTTCACCTCTTCGAGTGGCCTCAGTTTCTTCTACCACAAATCTAAAACTGCTGTAACAGCTAGACAACATCAGTTTATGTGCAAACATATGTTATAAAAATATCTGTAGAAATTAATAGAAATGTTTCTTAATGTCATCCACTGATAAAATTATTGGACTATTCTCCTTTATTTCCTTCAGTACATAAAAACAAAGAGACAGTAATTAGACATAGCACTGGCTAACCTTACCTGTATGGAAACACTGCTGTAAGAGCCACCAATGACCCCTGCAATGAGTAGCGGGATGTTTTCTTGAATGGCATAGGATCCATCAGGACACATATACTCAGCTTCATCCACTTTAGTCAAAGATGCCCTGACAAATTCCAGTGATTGCTCTAATGCATAGGTATCCCTTGAGCAGGTATCCAAAATGTGCACACCCAACTTCACTCCTGGCAACAAGTAATTGTCTTTGTTGATTTCATCAATAGCAAACAACATGGCTTCCAGACGCTGGATCCCTCTGTCTTCGTTGATCCGCCCACATTCTTCAGTTCCAGTGCCTTTTTCATTAATAGGAAATAGGCCCCCTAAAACCAAGTCGCCTTCTATTTTAATTTCCTTCCTCAGAAAGTTATGGTCCCCTAAGCAGAGTAAAAATCCCTTTGAAAACAAAGTTAGGGTAAGTACTTGGAGTCTTGTCAACATCTTCATGAATCCCGTTTTTGTGTCTTTGGGAGAGATCAATGGATGGAGCCAATGCTGCCCGCTAGTCTTCCTCTCTCATTTCCGAACTGGATCTTTGGCCTGTCCTTCAAATAAAGGAGGAACAGACTAACAGAGCCTGTCACCAAATTCCTAAAGAGATAAAAATTATATGAACAAAAATGGCAAAGTAAGCAATAGTGATTACATTGATGGTGGGATAATGGCTCAAATTACCATATACTAACAATGTGCTGCACCAAACACTCTCCCACAGATATTCTCACTCAGTCTCCAAAACACACTGAAACGTAAATATTAGCAGGCTTAGTTCACAAAAATGGACCCTAAGAACTAATGAGGTAAAACGACCTGGCAAAGTGAACTTAGAATGGATTCCAGTGTTTGTAATGCCAAGTCCAGCCCTCTTTCTAATGAGTCATTTACTTTGTAATTTGTTGGGCAGCAGTTGGATGGGTCTTTATCTTTTCTTTTTCAGTTATATTTGAAAGTTGATGAAAGCCACTCCTTTTCATCAACTCTTCCTCTTTCCATTTGGAAACAAATGAATTTCTGAATTCCTAATACCAAATCCTGCCTTCCCCCATCACAGGTAAAATCTTCAAAAGAATTATCTGCAGCATTGTTCCCACTTTCTCTTCCCCTAGGTGTTCTTATCCCACTACAAAAAAAAAAAAAAAAAATCTACCTTTACTACTTACAAAATGGCACTGGAAAAAGCCTCTACTGATCTGCAGTCACTAGATCCACTATAGTCCTCATTTTACTTGAATTTATTGGAAAGCTTAACTATTGTTTACTGATTTCCTTGGTTTCAATTCTCATTTTTTATTTCTGATCACATCTCAGCTTCTATTGTTAAACACCCCTAGCCTCAATTTTTCCCATTTCCAACCTTGGACTAGTACATCTATTTTCATATTTTCAGCTACTGCTTCAGTGAGCTCTAGACTCCTAGATCAACTGTCTGCTGAGCAGACACCTCAAGGTCTACACATCAGCCTCTCTTTTATGTGTTTTGATGGATCTTCTTTCTATGCAGGGTCTCAAGCCAGAAATCTCAAGTGTTCCCATTTCACCCCCTCATACCCATTTGCTATTAGCCACTAAGCCCTGCAGAGTCTACTTGCTTAACTTCCCCAATTGGTCATCTTTTCTTTTCTATACCCACTGGGCTTTTGTTATCTAAATAGCACAGCAGTCCTTTCCTATAGTGCTGATTCTAACTCCTAATTTGTGAATTAGAAAGATATACCCCTTCCAGTGACTGGTACTGGCAAAGAACAAGGCTCTGGGAATTGATGAAATACAAACTGAATAGAAATTGAAATCTTTCAACAAACGGATGCATCACTGGCTGCAATCACTCATCTATGCTAAAAAATTTGGAAAACAGCTACCTGGTCACCTGGTTGGAAAGAGATCCATATTTGTGCCCATTCCAAAGAGAGGTGACCCTACAGAATGTGTAAATCATCAGACAAAATCATTAAAATCACATGCAAGTAACAGTTTGCTAAAGATAATGAAAAAAAAATAGCTGCAATTGTATATTAACAGGTAACTGCCAGAGGTTCAAGCTGGATTTAGTTAAGGACTATCACTGATAACATCAGATGGAACTTGGCTGGAAGCAGCGAATACTAGAAAGATGTTTACCTGTACTTTATTGAGTATGCAAAGACTTTTTATTGTGTGGGTCATGACAAGCTATGGGCCATTGCAAAGTACGAATATTCCGGAACACTTAGTTGTGCTCATGAGGAATCTGTGCAAAGACCAAGAGGCAATCATTCAAACAGAACAAGGGAACACTAAATGGTTTAAAATTAGGAAAGGTGCACACCAGAGTTGTATTCTTTCACCATACTTAATCAACCTGTATTCTGAGCAAATAATTAGAGAAGCTGAATTATATGGAGAAAAAAGTGGCATCAGGATTGGAGGAAGACTCATTAACAATATGCAGATGGTTGCTGAAAGTGAAGAGGACTTAAAATATGTACTGATGAAGATCAAAGACCACAGCCTTCTATATCGGTTGTACCTCAATGTAAAGAAAATATAAATCCATACCACTGGACCAAGAAATAACATTAAGATAAATGGACAACAGATTGATGTTGTCAAAGACTGCATTTTGCTTGGATCAACCATTACCACTCATGGAAGCAGCAGTGAAGAAATCAAATGACACATTGCACTAGGAAAATCTGCTGCACAAGACCTCTTTAAAGTGTTCAAGAGCAAAGATATCAGTTAGAGGACTGAAAGGAGCCTGGCCAAACCCATGGAATTTTCAACAGCCTTATATTCATGTGAAAGTTGAACAATAAAGACTGTACAAGAATTGATGCATTTGAGTTATGGTATTGGAGGAGAATATTAAAATTACCAGGAACCACCAAAAAAATGAACAAATCTGTGTTGGAAGAAGCACAGTCACAATGCTCCTCGGAAGCCAAGATGGTGAGACTTTGTCTCGCATAGTTTGGACATATTTTTAGGAGGGACCAGTCCCTGAACAAGGACATCATGCTTGGTAAAGTGGAGTGTCAGTGAAAAAGAGCAAGACCCAACAAGGTAGATTGGCACAGTTGCAGCAGCAATGGGTTCAAGCATAGCAACAATTGTGAGGTTGTCACAGGACTGGGCAGTGAATAAGCTTACAATGAGTCGATACTGGCTTGACAGCACCTAATTACAACAACAACTGCAACCTCTTCTTCCTGTGCAAAATTCTGAAATTTACTATTGTAAAATTTGGACAGCTGCAGATAGTAGGGAAAATGCAACTGTGGATGGCTGCCTCCTCCACTAAGTGTTGGACAACTTCTGACACAACCATCAAATTTAAAGAAATGCAGTGAGTGCTAGTCCTGGGGTTTGTAGCTTGTGACAGTTCCTTATTAATCAAGTGTCTTTCTACATTACAGGCTAGGATATATGAAATCAGGAAATCATTAGGAGTCAGAGAACGCTCTGCTGTAAGGATCATGTTTTTACAGTAGGTTAGGGTCTTCTCAGGGAGCTTTCCCGAACTCTGAAGTGGAGCAGCCTGGTTGTGTGCATACCTGAACTCATGGACCCTACTATTGTACTCTCTCACCTTTAGCACCCTAGCAAAATATTGAGCACTTGATCAGCATACTCTATGCAAAGATTTCTGATTGTATGGATCATGACAAGCTATGGAACAATTTAACCTCATAGACCCTAAAGTTTATTATTTTAGACTCATGGGGAAAGGAGTGATGGTAAAGAAATCTTGGCGCATGCCTCTGAGAGAGTAAAGCTGCATGTCTTTGTGTGTGAGAGTGAGTGTGCCTGTCAATTTCCTGCATTTTGTTCATTATTGGTAGCATTTTTATGAAGGAGGAGTTCTCCTAGCCACTCCTGGGCTCAATCAGTCTGAATGCCAAACCACCTGAATGACCTCAGAAAAGTAGCGTATGTTAATGATATGTATTGTTCCCCTTTAGGGGAGGTGCTCTGTATTGAATTTCTGTTCAGAGTGCCCATCTCCAGCCAATGTGTCATGATTATGAGCATATTTTCTTTGGATTAAACAATATTACTACCTTTCCCTTGCCTACAGGATAAAACATAGACTGCTTTTTATTAAGTTCTTCTCAAGTGCTCTATGATCTTATCCCTGACTATCTCTTAAGTTTTATTGCTCAACATACCTGTCAGCTTTGCCTCACTTTAGCTATATTGAACTATGTTCACTTCAATAGACATCTAGGATATTGATGACATTGCTTCTTCTCAAGTTGCTCCCTCTGCAAGGAAGGCCCTTCCACATTAATTTGTCTGGCAAATAACCATTTATCTTTAAGCTTCAACAGCCACTACCAGGAAAGGAAAGAATTATTTCCTATCTTCTTTTCTCTTTGTTTACTGATTTATAGTTCCAAGGTCACTTTTCTAAGAGATGTTTGTTGTTACTAATATGTTTCATATATGTTTCCTTGTGTTCATTGGGAATAAATGAAATAGAACAGCATTTAGGATTTTAAAAGTACCACAAGGAAACAAATGAACAAATAAATCTTAAACAAAACAAAACAAAACAAAAAACACAAAAACACCAAAACCAAGACAGAAGCTGATCCAGTGTTCACGTCAACATTTTTGACATTTCTTCCTACCTGTAGTTACAGTGCCCTTTAAAAACTCGATTTCCACTTACTTTCTGTTCCTTTCACATGGAGCAAGGGGTAGACTTTTTTTTTTAGCCACACAAGCCAGCTGAGTTTTATTTTGTTTATTTATTTAGGTTGAACCTTAACATTGGTGGCAGCAAAGTCATTGGATTATGCGATGTCAGTCCAGAGCCTCTCTAGGAGATCTGCCTTAAGACACCAGAAAGTCTAACAATAATAATTTTTTTTAAACTTGGTATTGTAGATTTTTATTCTTTCTGGTGTGTATCAGTTTTGGAACTCTCTTTGATATTTATGTGCAATTCTCTTTGAAGTAAAATTGCCATGGAAGGTAAAAGACACTGTGATCATTATCACTAATGATAAAGAAGCAGAAATTGCTCTAATAAATAATTGTTTTATCTACCTAATAAAAGAGAATAGTTAATTAAAGAAGGCTATCAGTATAGGCTACCATGTAATTGTATTAACAACTATAGAGATTTCTTGGCTGTGTGACTATTCAAAGAGTTAAGATGTCCTTAAAGGCTATGAGAAGTTTCATTCTTTGTATAGCCAGACCTGGCACAGTGTCTGCAACCCAGAAGATACTCAACAAATGTTTCATGAAGAAACATGCACATTCACATCAACTATGTTTACAAGTAATTCCACACTGTTTTATCCATGGCATGGGAAATGGTAATTAAAGTAGAGAAATGGGTTGGTTTTATTACACCCTCGGAAACCCTGTACAGGGTCGCTATGGGTCGGCTCCGACTCGAAGGCACTTAACAACAACAACAACAATGACCCTAAGTGCTGGTGCCCTATTATGCTCTTTGAAGCTAGGACTTTTCATAGGTAGAGCTCCAGGAATTACGTTATAAATATGGAGGAGAAAATGCTGCCTTTCAGTTGAGATGGTTCACTGTGAAGCCAGGTATGATGTGGTTTTGAGTTGGCCTACATTTACTTCTCAAGTTTGGGGCCAGTAGAAAACAAAATAGGGAGTATGCTTAGTATTGCCTTTTAAAGTTTCAGGAGTATATTACTCATCAAATATTTATTGAACACCTACTTTGTGTGTGTTATGCTGTGAGCTCAATGTTTAGGATATATCTTCTAATAGTAAACAACTGAACAGTATTTCTGCCAATAAATAACATTTCAATGCTTAGATATTTTTGTTTTGCCAACTTCTGCAATGTGAAATTGATTATATGTGCAATCAAGATGCATTGTTAATTACCGGTGATAATTATGTGGACTTGGAAACTAAGAAGAAGGGTTTTTGTTGTTGTAGTTAAGTGCCCATTGAGTAGTTGGAAAATATGGTCTTGGTGATAGTCATAAAGTTGGAGATCACATGATGGAATTTTGCATGACCAATGAGTTATTCATTGCAAATACCTTTTTCAACAACATAACAGTGACGGAAGATATAGACTTCACCAGATGGAATACACAGGAATCAAATTGACTACATCTATGGAAAGGGATGGTGGAGAAGCTCAATATCATCAGTCAGAATAAGGTTAGGAATGACTAGGGAACACATTATAATATAACATGCAAAGACCTAGAATTAGAAAATCAAAAAGTAGAACATACAGCATTTCTTAAGCTGATTAATGCTGATGTTGGAAGGATCTTGAGTAAGGCAGAGAATACCAGAAAGATGTTTACCTGTGTTTCACTGACTATGCATAGACATTGTGCTGTGTAGATCATAGCAAATTGTGGATAACATTGCAAAGAATAGGAATTCCAGAACACTTGTGTTCATGCATAAGCTGTACATAGACCAAGTAGCAATCATTCAGACAGAACAAGGGGATACCGCAAGACATCAACTGACATATTGCATTGGGCAAATATGCTTCAAAAGACCTCTTTAAAGTATTAACATAGATATCCGCTTGAGGATAAAGGTATGCCTGATCCAAGTCATGGTATTTTTAATTGCCATGGTGGTGGTGGTAATGTGCCATGGAGTCAGTTCCGACTAATAGTGACCCTGCATAGGGTTTCTGAGGCTGTAAATTTTTATGGAAGCAGAAAAGCACATCTTTCTCCCATAGAACTGCTGGTACTTTCAAACAGCTGACCTTGAGGTTAGCAGCCTGACTCCTAACCACTATGCTACCAGAGCGCCTTAATCACTTCATATGCATATGAAAGCTGAACAGTGAATAAGAAAGACTGAAGAATTTATGCCTTTGAATTATGGTGTTGGGAAAGAATAGTGCATACTCCATTGTCCTCAGAATGAACACATCTATTTTGGAAGAAATTCAAGCAGAAAGTTCCTTAGAAGGAAGGATGGCATGGAAGGAAGGAGACTTGGTCTTATGCATTCTGGACAAGTTATCAGGAGGGACCAGTCCCTGGAGAAGGTCATCATGCTTGGTAAAGTAGGGGGACAGCAACAATAAGACCCTCAAGGAGTAGACTGACACAGTGACTGCAACAATGGTCTCAAACATGGCAAGGATTTTGAGGATGCTGCAAAAGCAGGCAGTGTTTTGTTCGGTGGTATGATGAGCTGCTGTTGGTTGGAACTGACTTAGCAGCACCTAATAATCACAACATACCCCAAAACCAAATTGACTGATAATAATGTCATGTAAAGTATTTTCCCTTTATAGCCTCTGACAGGGCATCTTTAAGCGGCATTTAATGTAGTCTTAGAGAATTACAAACCAAAAATCAATTAGGGAATGTTTAAATACAGTCTTAATATTTTATTTACCTTTTCATTAAAGTGGAATTTATAATGATTAAGACTGCAGGGCCATGCATAATTTAGAAACACTTAACATTATTTAAAATGAATTTAAGAAACTGAAAGAAGAGGATATTAAAATTTAGCGTTGAGAAGTAGACAAACATGCTTAATTCAATGCAACAGTTTATCTCTCTGTAACAGTTTATTGGAGTGGAGGAAAGGGTGCCAAACACTTCTTTTCAGGTGCCTTTCATTATAAATTAGCCAGCAGCAAATTCCCCTGATCAACAGGTTCCCTGTGTAGCCACATTCATATTCAGCTGGAGAGTTGCAGCTCTGCAGTCAAAGTTCTCCATCCAGAGAGGATGAGTGATGTGTCAACTATAAACAAGCATGCATGTGTATACCTCTCTGTAGTTAGGCAACCTGTTCACCCATGTTTTATTAACCGGTACATTAACAGAATCCCAGAAGTTTGCAGAATTCAACCCCTAGAATGTATGGACAGGAAGCATTGCTATACTCCACATATGCTAATGTGTATCTTCCTCCCTCTCTCCACTTTGCCCAGGGAGTTAGAATTGGAAATGAAATGTAGTTTGACTCAGTGCAAATAGTTCATCCTACTGAAGGAAAGAATTTTACATGAGAAATAAAAATGCCAAAACCCACACTCTACCTTTTTCAGTAATAAACTCTTAGGTTTTTGCAAGACTTCTAAGAGGGCTCAAAGCCTGAAAACTGAACCAATTTGTAGCAAATTTAGGGTTAGCATTGTTGTTGTTGTTAAGTGCCATCAAGTCGATTCCGACCCATAGAGACCCTGTACAAGGTTTCCAAGGCTGTAAATCTTTACGGGAGCAGAACACCTCATCTTTCTCCCACAGAGCGGCTGGTAGTTTCGAACTGCTGGCCTTAAGGTTCACAGCCCGATTCATAACCACTACGCTACCAGAGCTCCTTAGGGTTAGCATTAGTATATGTAATTTGGCTATGATGGTGTAATTTTCAGCTATCAGAATTATAGACAACAAAAGGCATAGCACTTGTTCTAAACTGGCATTTTCAACTGGACTAGTAGAGATTGCATACACACTGGCATTTAAACAGCGAAACTATCATAGCATGATTATAATCTATTTGCTATTGATCAAGGATCACAGATTTTTAGTTTTTTGTTCTTTCTCCAGAAGCCTCTAATACACTAGTATGAGGAACTGGCTATTTAAAACCAAATCATTCTTTACAGGTTTAACTTTAAAACTTTTCATCTTGGAAGTGTCTCACATTATTCCAGCTATATGGGTCCCTCGATTGTTGAACTCTCCTGTACATTGTGTTATTTTTATCTTGATCACATTTTGCTTTGCATTTTATTTGAGTATTTAATTGAAAAGTGTGCTTTCTTTCCTATTAGATTGTAAGCTACTGATAAGCAAGGGCTATATCTTAGACATTGTTGTATTTTCCACAGTGCCTCAACACAGTTGGTAAATGTTGGTTAAATGTTAAATTCCAAGTAGAGTATCATTTATGAAAGATTGGCCAGAAGATGGAAAAATAATTTGGAAATTCTACTCAGAGAATGAAAATGATTGCTAAAAAGCCCTGTCTTGTTCAAAATTATTTTTGAGTAGGTCAAAATTCAACTTTGGCAATAGAGAAATTTCCCCCAAATATCTCTCTGATATTTTGTTTGACTTTGAATTATTTATCATTTTTTTAGAATGTTGTTGTTGTTATGAACAGGAAGAGGTAAAAACATTCACTGTCTTCCCTGCCCAGGAGACAAGCTAGAACGTTAATCAGGTCACAGAGTGGGACCAATCCTCTGGTTTCCCTCCTGTCCTCAAACAGGTCCACAACTTAGTCCCTCCCTGATTCTGACCCCATATAAGCCTGCACTGCTCTGCACTCAGGGCTCAAAATCTGGAGAAGTTAGCTCCTCTGAGTCAGCCGGCTTACTAAAATCGGAAACTCTGCTTCACCTCTCTGAGTGGCCTCAGTTTCTTCTACGACAGATCTGGAGTTGCTGTAACACTCTCAGGCCAGAGGTGCTGTGACACTCTCGGGCCTAGAGATATTGTAACACTCCAGAATCTAAAACTGCTGCAACAGTTAATTGCCATTGAGTTGGCTCTGACCCATAGCAACCCTGTGTAGGGTTTCTAAGGAGCAGTTGGTAAACTTGAAACGCCAACCTTGCAGTTCAAACGGCTTTGCAGTCTGAGGATTAACCCACAGTATCACACCAGGACTCCATTTTTTAGAATAAGAAATGTAAATTAAAACTGGCAAAGTTGAGAGCATTTGGAGAAATTAGAAAAGTTAGAACATATATTGTTGAGGGAGACTCCACGGGATGAAAAGCACATCAAGGAACCGGTTAAGTATGAATGACAGAAAAATAGGGGGCCCAGACCTATGTAGTATGGTCTGAAGATAGGAAGTGTGGGAAAAAGGAATACAAATGTCTTCCCTTCAAAGGTTATAAATAAGGTTGGAGCCAAAATAGAATAAGCTTGGTTCTAGCCCATTTGTTTAAAGCCATTTAGAGAAACTCCCCTGCTCTTGTATTTATGCTGTGAACCCTCCAAAACCAGTTCTTGGTGGTCTATCACCTCCTGGAACAAAGACATTCCAAACTTCCCTCCCTCCAAGTACAGTTCAAATTAGCCAATTGGGTAAACAAAGACTGTGTGGTCGAATCTCTAACCAATAAGGTGAGACACAGCCTTGTGTCAGGGATAAAAACCTGAGTGGACTGTCCGCCCTGGTATGCTTGCTAGTCAGATTTTTGTGCTGCCTAGCACCCTTCTGCAGACGTAGAAGTTGCCTTGCTGACATTCTTTTGTTCTGTTGTGTCTCTGTTGTGATATTGAGCCAAGTTTCTAACAAGAGAAGAGTTTTATTGCCACTTAGTTTTTTTCTAGCTTGAGGCTATTTGAAATCCCATAATGTATATAAAATTTCAAATAACCAAAAACATAGGTCAAATTGTGAGAATGAATTGATCAGATATTGTGTTATTTATAAAGAAGATGAAGGAAGTCCCAGAACCATTGAAAAGGGATGTTGACAATGCTAAAACTAGAAATATCTACTTCACTCTTGGGCTTTGAGGGGGAAAAAAAAAAATCACATCTATTTCCTTTATCTACTGAATTTACAAGACAGTGTATTTATAAGGTAGGCAAACTGATTTTCAACACTTTGGTTTTTAGGGTGTTGTTATTGTTAAGTGCCGTCAAGTCGGTTCCAACCCATAGCGACCCTGAACAGAGTTTCCGAAGTTGTAAATCTTTACGGAGCAGAAAGCCTCATCTTTCTCCCGCAGAACGGCTGGTAGTTTCGAACTGCTGACCTTGCGGTACGCAGCCCGATTCGTAACCACTACACTACCAGGGTAATTGCTGGTAATTTATTTCCAATCAATAATATTAACTTGGTTGGCTCATTCAATATAGAATATTGAGTTATTCTATATTGAAAGCATTATTCACTTCCTTCAAAGTAAGTCTTTATTTTTCTAAGCATGAAAGTGCACAGTATTTTCCTGTGTCTACATGTGATTGTGTGCTTATCATTTTGCTATTTTTTGTATTGAAGTCTTGTAACTTCATTACAAAACCTCTGATTTGGCGCTTCTCCAGGTTCCCTGCAGTATATCTTTGTCCTTTTTCTCTTAGAAACGTCCAAGTCTGAACGAAGTTAGAAACTGGGCTTGTTAAAAGTGTTTGCTCTCACTTTGGACAAAATGATGAAGGGGAAGATATAGAGGTGTATCAATAGGAGAACATTTCTACCTGTTTGCAAAAATGATCAATGAAGTAGCTATTGTTAATAATATCCTGTGTGTAAACTATCATTTTTCTTGTATAATTTCAAAGTGTTTTGCACAGTGAATGAATTCTACTACTTCCTGTTGAGAAAGTATTATACTACCTACAGCGAAGTATACATAAAGAGACAACAGCAAAGAGAATGTAAAAATAGTAAATTGTTTACGGTGATGTTGTTGTTGTTCTGACTCATAGCATATCATTCGATGAAAACAGAACTGCCAAAACAAAGAATAAAACCTAGCCTAAATTAGTCAAAAATGACCCATGAGTTATGTAACTGTTCTGTAAGAGAAAACTCTAAAATGGAAGATGATATAATTGAGATCACCTACATTGTGCATTTCACAATAACCAGCATACAATTAAAAAATGTTTGGTACACAAGAACACAGGACATGAGACCCAAAGTAAAGAGAGAAAGGATTCACTCAAATTAGCCCTGAAATGATTTTGGGGATTAGCAGACTAGGGTTTTTTGTTGACTACTATAAATAGTTTCAAAGACTTAAGGAAACAAATGAAAAGCAAAGAAATAGGAGCTATAATTAAAAACAAAATTCAAACCCAAACCAACCACTGTATAGAAATTCTGGAACGCAAAAGTATAGTATCAAAAACAGATAAATAAATAGATCACTGGGTGTGGGCAGGGGACTTGGGATAGCAAAACAAAGACTCATTAAAGTTAAAAATAGATCAATAGAAATTATCCATTCTAACTAGACCAAAGACATAAACAAAAAGATTAAATAAAGATTTAGCATGTTGTCTGACAATATTGAAAGGTCAAATATATGTGTAATTGGAGTTGAAAAAGAAGGGAAAACGATTGGAAGAGGAAAAAAAAATACTTAACGAAATAATGCAGAAATTTTCTTAGATTAGATAATGACTATAGGATTACAAATCCATGAAGTTCAGGAAACCCTAAGTAGGATAAATACAAATGAAATCATACATGGGGAAACTATAGCCAGAAAGCAATACCAAACATAAAGGGAGGGGGAAATCTTGAAAACAGAGTAAAACAACACAGAATAAAAAAACCACAAGATGATAACAATATAAGTGATGGCTGACTTTCATTAGAAAGTATGGTGGCCATAACTCAATAGGATGACATTTTAAAAGTTCTGGTGGCAAAAATTATCAAGCATTCCAGTAGTCTATTTCCAGTTTAAATACTCTCCTAGAATGAAGGTAAAATAAAGACTTTTTTTTCAAGGAAATAACATGGAGATTTCTTTACCAGCGGAGTTACACAATTAGAAATGCTAAAGGAAGTACAAGAAAATGATACTAAATATAAACTCCAATATTCAGGAAGGAATGAAGAATAACAGAAATGATAAATACATGGGTTAATATAGAAGAATTATATAACTCTAGCCACTAGGTATTAAGATAAATTCATGAAAACTATATTTGGCACAAATGAAAAAAACAACCAAAAAAATTGTAAAAAGATTAACTATACTCCCATGTGTCTATTTTTTAGTTTATTTCTCTCTGTATATATATGTATGCATTTACTTTAAATTCTGCTACCTGGAAATTCTTTTGTTCCTTCTAGAATCTTCCTGCTATAAGAAAAACACCATGTTAAAAGGTCGTGCTTCTAAAAGCAAGATGGCGGTGGTGATGTGCCATGGGATTGGTTCCGACTCACAGCAACCCTGCATAGGGTTTCTGAGGCTGTAACTCTTTACCAGAGCAGAAAGCCTCATCTTTCTTCCATGGAACATCTGGTAGTTTTGAACTTCTGACCTTGAGGTTAGCAGCCCAACTTGTAACCACTATGCTACCAGAGTTTATAAAAGCAAGATAGCAATCAATAACACAGTTTTTGTTTAATTATATAAGTATTAACAGATTCAGTTAAGACTGAAACTTGGCTGGTATAGACTAATATTGTTCTTTTAAGTGCTGTCAAGTGGGTTTGGATCCATAGCAACCCTGTATAGGGTTTCAGAGGAGCAGCTGGTAAGCTTGAACCGCAGACCTTGAAGTTTAAACGGCTTTGCTGTCTGGCGCATTAACCCACAGCGCTATACCAGGACTTCGGTATATACTAATACAACTATATTAATTGTTACAATACTGAAATACATCCTTCCAGTTGGTAAATAACCAATCCACCAAACCTTCTCGATATTCCTCAACTTTCCCAGTTTCTCTGGCCCCTCCTATCACATATCCCACTGTCTCCCCTTGACCCTTATATTCCCTGATTCCAATATATATAGCTGCTCTGGCTAAATGTGTTTGCTGTTTGCTGAGTCTGGATCCTACACCTGGTTGTCATGTGACCTCCAGTTCTTTGTACTTGAGCCAGGGACTTGCCGTATAGCCTGCCAATCCTGGGAGTTTGTCAGCCTGCCATTTTACTTGGGCTCTTGGATTCATTTGCCTCTGCAGCCAGGAGCCTGTTATCTTCAGTTTGTCAACAATTGCAGCTATGTGAGTCATGAGCAACCTCCAGCCTGACATCTGACTCACAGACTCGGAACTCCTCTACAACTGTGTGAGCCATTTCCTTGATATAAACTTCTCTGTATATGTATATAAGCTTCACCGGTTTTGCTTCTCTAGTGAATCCAGCCTAAGATACGCATTAATCAAAGCATCAACTGTCTCTGGCTCCAGCAATTGGTTTGGGGTGGACCTGTGACCAAATCACTGCCAATCAGGTCTAATTCCTGAACATTTTTAGAGCCACCAGGAGAACATTTTTTTTCTTCCTCTCTTGGAGTGATTTAGCTGAATGGTGTGAGCCCAGAGTTGCTGGCAAACACAAAGGAAATCAGAGCCTAGAGGAGGAGAAATTCCCATCCAATAGTGTCATATGTGTTCCTCAACCCAGATAAGATTTTCCAATTACATGAGGGTAAGTCAGAAAGTATTGCTACAAAATCTTAGAGACTTGATTGAACAAAAACATCGAAACGTGAAGTTATTGTTTCTTAACATATCCTTCATCTAGGTCTATACACGTCTAAAGATGGTTTTTCTGTCTCTCTAGCCCTCTCTGAAAAAAGTCTGCACTCTTCAACTTATACCATGTCAAAACGGGGACTCAAATGGTGTTCTTTTGAAATGTTCTTTGAGTTTGGGGAACAAAAGAAGTCCAAAGGGCCAAGATCAAGGATATAAGGTGGATGATGTGAGGTTTCCCAACAATAGTCTTATAAGACAGCACTTGCTACCCTCAAAAAATAAGCAGATGCATTGTCGTGATGGGGGAAAAAAAATCCCTGATTCAATTTTCCTGGTCTTTTTCTCAGCAATGCAGTTTTCAATTTTTTGTTTTTACATCTTCTTCATAATAAAACCCCATGATCATCCTGTGTCCATTGGGAATATCTATCAGGATGACTCCTTTGAAATTTCAAAACCAGTCTCCATAACCTTCTGAGCTGACCTCTCTGCCTTGAATTAACTGGCCTAACAGATACCCTTGGAAGCCACTACTTTGATTAGCCCCTCTTTTGAAAGCACCTTAATGATTCTAAGACAAGAATATTACTGAGGGAATTTACCTGAAGCCATCCACTGATCACAGAGACGTGTTTAAACATTGGGATAAACTGGAACTCTAGTAACAATACTTTTTGAATTGCCCTCATATGATAGCAATAAATTCTCTTTTCAAATCTGTTTTATGTCACTTGGCATTAAACAACTCCTGAATAGCATTTCTCTGCTTTCCTTATTCCTTTCCCATTAAAGATGTCGAAAGTGAGCACCTACTCTCTGACAAAATCTATGGTAATGTTTTACATGTATTATTTATTTAATTCTGCAGCCTTCTCTTTATCCAGTTATATCCACCCTTTCACAGATGCCTAATACTATCTGAATCTCATCTCAAACACCCAGACCTCATGATGGCTTCCATACTTATTTATGGCTGGTCTTCCCAGAAATGCTGCCACTCTTAAGTCAATCCTTTCCTCATACTCTTTTTTTTTTTTTCTTCACATTTTTATTGTGAGTTATGTGATAGTTTACATGGGAGAACATTAGCTTTACATTCATCCTATCATATATCGTTTCAGTGCCAGGATTACAATCCCCTCCATGCATCATCAACCAACCAAAGAGTATACCCCACAAGCTTGCCCCTCAGTCATCAGCACACAGCCCCTCTCCTTCTCTTCCTCATACCCTTTTAAGAATCCTCATTTCTCAATTCTCTTATTTATCAGAAATACACCCATCAGATATAGTAAGCTACAAATTTTTAGATAGCAAGGCAAGTTCTTTTTGTTGTTAAGAGGCGCAGAGTCGGTTCCAACCCATAGAGATCCTGTGTAGGATTTCCAAGGAGCAGCTGGTTTAAATGGCCAAAACATTGGCTTAAAAAAAAGAAAAATAGCATCTTTAACTGTGCAAATATAGATATTTCAGTGTGCAGGTAGTAAAAAATCAAGGTGTAATTAATGTTTTTCAAGTTACAACACTTAGGAACCTCATACTCAAAAACAAAAGCCACATTGTATATATCAGACACCCAGAGATTTGGGGCTTAGAATAATCCAGACCTTCTCAAATGGATAATTTGAGTCACTGATGTCACCTTAAAATATAGTTTTCCAGTCCTGTTTTGTTGGAAAAAAAAAAAAAGGAAAATCATTGATGTGCTGTTGTTGGCTGGTAGGATCTCTCAATAGCTACTTGTGCATATTTCACTTCAATTTTGCATTTAGTGACATCATGTTGGTATCTTGAAATTGACCATGATGGGAGTATATACATCACAGAAATCAGTAAGCACTATGAATCAGTCCCCCCCGACCCCACTTCTATTAACTGTCTGTTAAACACTAATTAGCACATTACTGGTGGTAAATTTAATAATGTGCTCTTAAAATCCATTCCTAAAGAGACAAGTAGAAAGCCTGGGAAAACAATATAAAATAGTGCTTTTTCTGACTGCAAATCACAACTCATTCTTGTGTTGTGAAATACACTATGTGAAGTACAACAGTATTTTTAAGTGAAATAGAAGATTTGATAGAAGGCATTTTGATAGAAATGCATTAAATATTATTTGAAAACTTTTTTTTTCAGTGCATGTAAATGTGTTTTGTGTTTGTTCTGGGTTACGATGCAAAATAATTTCTTACTGTGAGTCATGGTTAAAAAAGTTTGGTAGCCATTGTTTTTAAGTGTGCCTTCTGTAGTCAAATGTTTAAATGTAATTTGTGACCTATTCATACAGGCTACCTCTCTGTGCCTCATTTTAAATATGCGTAAAATGGGAAAGACATAAGGGGCTATTTTAGGGTTAAATCAGATAATACATTATATTGACTCAGCAACTTTTATTATTAATATTATTGGTACCAACAAATTGGCAGTATCTTTTGCCTTCGTATGTATCTCTGTATGTGTTTCAGAGAAAATTGATTCCCACTGTCTTAGCATATGAACAAATGTGAGGAGTCACCAACATACAGCTTTAACTTAAGACATAGATTTTCAGTTAGCAGGACTAACATGTTACATGCATAGCTTGAACTTTTAAACTTGTTTTGATTTAATCTGTGTTTTAAAGTAGCGTAGTGGTTACAAATCAGGCTGTGAACCACAAGGTCAGCAGTTCAAAACTACCAGCTGTTCCATGGGAGAAAGATGAGACTTTCTGCTCCTGTAAAGATTTACAACCTCAGAAACTCTGTACAGGGTCGCTATGAATCGGAACTGACTCCACGGCACATAACAACAACAACAACAACAACAACAACAACAAGTATAACACAAAGATCTCATATAACATAGGCTGAAGGTTTACTTTCTTTTGCTTATATCACATGAAGATATCAGCATGAAATTATGACACTTCTCTGATGTACAAAGACCCATTTCTCTAGACAACAAAGCCAAAGAAGACACAACAAAAGTGCATAGTGTTTAGATCTGTTTATATAAAGTCTAAAACATACAAAAGTCAGGGCAAACTTTACCATTGGAGATGAGGGAAGTTATTGCATAGATGGAGGCATTAAAGGGTAACTTCCTTTTTTTAAAAAAAAAAATCTGGGTTCTGGTTTCAGTTTGTGAAAATTTATAATCTGCACAATTATAACATATGCTTTTTTTCTATATGTAGTAGGGTAAGTCAAAAAGTATTGCTACTAGGTTTCCACATAGATACTCATGGGTTTATTCAAAACAAAGTGTGTTAAAAAATATCTGTGTGATCAATGGATGACTGCAAACAAAATATCTCAGCAGTACATTGTCTTAGTCTCATTAGGGTTCCTTAAAAAAAAGAAGGGTGATTTCGATGCCATGGCAAAAAATCCATTTTGAATTCAGTGCTAATACATACCAAATTTTTAACAGAACTCAAGTGGACATTTTCTATAATCATTAAAGCTTTGAAACAAGTTTGCAGGAATTCTTTATCACATAAATTAAATAGTTTTGAAATGGATCAAGCATTTTAGGGAAGGCCAGGGAGTCCTCCAAAACAAGTCATCAACCTCGATGTAGCAAGGAAAACCAACAACCTCAATGAATGAAGAAACTGTAGCTGAAGTTCAGGAACTAGCAGGAAAAGACCATAGCATTACCATTGATATAATAGCTAATGAAGTTGGGATAGCACATGGTTTAGCATTATCAATTTTAAGTGCACATCTTAGTATCAGCAAGCTTTGGGCTCAATGGTTGCCCATGGACGTGCACAAAAATTAGCTAGCTCTAAGAGTTGTTATACTATCCATCGGTCTTTTAAATAAGATTATAGCGAATGAAGAAATTTTTATGGAACCAATCGTAACTGGGAACAAATTTTGGATTTATTGGTAGGATCCATGGAGCAAGGTCCAATCTTGCAAGAGGACAGATCCCTTTGGTCAGTTAATTTTGAGGCAAAGAGGTCAGCTCAGAAAGTTATGGTAATGTTGATAGATTTTCTTAAAGGACATAAGGCAATCACAGGGTCTTATTAGTAAGAAGTTTTAAGAAAACATCTTTGTAAGTTGTATTGGTGAGAAAAATACGAGAAAAGTTGTACCAAGGAATTTTCCCCCCATCACAACAATGCATCTGCTCATTCTTCAAGGGCAGCAATGGCTGTTCTACCAGAATATTGTTGGCAAACTTATTTCATTCACCTACACTATAGCGATTTTTCCCTTTCAGACTTCTTTTTGTCTCCCAAACTCAAAGAACATTTCAAAGGGACATGATTTGAGTCCATTAAGAATCCAAAAACTACCATTTTGACGTGCTGTAAATCACAGAGCACAGAATTCTTCAGGGGAAGGTTGTTATTGTTAAGTACCATTGAGTCAGTTCTAACTCATAGTGACCCTATATAGGGTTTCCTAGGAACAGCTGCTGAGTTTGAACCACAGACCTTGTGATTAACAGTCATATTGTCTTTAGGTTCAAATATCTAGATGGAGGATATTTGTAAGCAATAGCTTTACATTTTGGTATTTTTGTTTAATAAGTGTTTCTGGGGTTTTTTTAGCAATGCCATTTGACTTTTTGGTGTAATTTTGCAGACTGAGAAACTAATGCCCATAGAGTTTAACTCACTGGCCCAATATCAACATGTAAGAGTGTTGAGTATATATATCAGATGTCTGCATGTATTCTTTTATGTTCCATATTTCTAATTATAGTGAATTCTCAATTTTAAATGCTTTATTTAAAACTTTACAGTAAGTCAGTTTCATTTATCTTTCTTATTCCATTCTTTTATAAGAATAACATAACAAGATGGCGGATAGGGTAGATGTGCAGTGAAG
>NW_006408528.1:22272839-22275404 GCF_000296735.1 Chrysochloris asiatica
AGAACTTCCAGAGGTTTCAGAAGAGGCTGTGGAATGAGGGATATTATTGCTGATATCCGATGGATCTTGGCTGAGAGCAGAGAATACCAGAAAGATGTTTACCTGTGCTTTATTGACTATGCAAAGGCTTTCGATTGTGTGGATCATGACAGCTATAGACAACATTGTGAAATATGAGTATTCCGGAACACTTAATTGTGCTCATGAGGAATCTGTACATGGACCAAGAGGCAGTTGTTTGAACAGAACATGGGAACACTGAATGGGTTAAAATTTAAAAAGGTGTGTGACAAGGTTGTATTCTTTCACCATATTTATTCAACCTGTATGCTGAGCAAATACTCTGAGACGCTGGGTTATATGAAGAAAAACGTGGCATCAGGATTGGAGGTAGACTCATCAACAACCTGCAATATGCACATGATACAACTTTGCTTGCTGAAAGTGAAGAGGACTTTAAACATTTACTGATGAAAATCAAAGAACACAGCCTTCGGTATGGATTGCATCTCAATGTAAAGAAAAAATCCTCATCACTGGACCAATAAACAACATTCTTATCAACAGAGAAAAGATTGAAGTTGTCAAGGACTTCATTCTTCTTGGATCAACTATGAATATTCACGGAAGCAGCAGTCAAGAAATCAAATGGCGTATTGCATTAGGCAAATCTGCTGCACAAGACCTTTTTAAAGTGTTGCAGAGCAAAGATGTCAGCTTGAGGAATAAGGTACGCCTGACCCAAATCATGGTATTTTCAGTTACCTCATATGAATGTGAAAGATGTACAGTGAATAATGAAGTTATGGTGTTGTAGGAGAATATTGAAAGTGCCATGGGCTGCCAAAAGGACCAATAGATCCATTTTGGAAGAAATGCAGCCAGAGTGCTCCTTGGAGGCCAAGATGGTCAAACTTCGTGTTTCATGCTTTGGACATATTTTCAGGAGGGACCAGTCACTGGAGAAGGATATCATGTTCGTTAAGGTGGTGGGTCAGAGAAAAAGAGGAAGACCCCCAACAAGATTGATTGGCCAAGTGGCAGCATGGATGGACTCAAGCGTGGCAAGAGTAGTGAGGTTGGCCCAAGATTTGGCAGTGTTTAGTTCTGCTGTGCATAAGGTCTCTAAGTTTTGGTACCGACTCGATGGCACCTAACAACAACAACATTCCATTCTAGTGTGGCACTGTAGGACCAGCCTTGGATTTCAAACCACAAGGTCAGCAGTTTATACCCACCAGCTGCTCCTTGGAAACCCTATACACGGAAGTATGAGTTGGAACCAACTCAATGGAATCTAACAACCCCATTCTTTGAGCTCCCCATTCTTTTCTCTAAACCTAAGCTTTTAACAAGTCCTGCTTGCTGTTTTGCTCATTTGTTGTTGTTTGTTGTAGCAGCTCCAAATTCAGCTTTCTTTTCTGTAGAAACATCAGTCTTTCATTGGTCTTTATTTCTCACTGCTGCGGTCATCTTTTTTTTTTTTTTAATATTTTATTGTGAATTATGTGATAGTTTACATGGAAGAACATTAGCTTTACATTCATTCTATGGTTGTTACATTGCCATGGTTACAATCTCCTCCATGCATCATCAACCAACCAAAGGGCATACCCTGCAAGCCTGCCCTCCGGTAGGTCATCAGCACACAGCCCCTCTCCCTCTCTGGGTCTAAAGTCCTCAGCCACTCTCCACATCATCGTCTTTTCTCCATTTCTAGCATCACTGTTTCTCTGGGTAGGGTCCTGCTCTCCGCTTTTCTCCTTTGAAGGTCCCAGGGACCTCTTCTCCTAGACTGCAAAGTCAATCACTCCCCTTCTTTGCTACAAAAAGTCTACCTTTACATTTCCAATTCACACAATCAGTCCTGATAACAGTTATTCACTATTGTATTACAAGAGACCTATCCCCATCTCCTTTCATCAGCCCCACCCAGACAGATTGGATGCTACTCAGTGGAAACTCAACAGCACTTAACAATAACAACAGCAAGTCTTTCCTGAAGGTTTTCTCACTATTTTCAACAAGTCAAAAGGGTGGTTTGATTATCCTCAAGGGACTCAAATCATGCTCCTTTAAAACTTTCTTTGACTTTTAGGAACAAAGAAAAGTCTAAAGGGGTACAGGGAATGTGGAGTAAGTTGACTCAACTAAATTTTTGTTGTTGTTGTTGTTATGTGCCGTGGAGTCGGAACCGACTCATAGCGACCCTGTACAGGGTTTCCGAGGGTGTAAATCTTTACGGGAGTAGAAAGCCTCATCTTTCTTGTAGCACAGTCCTTATTACCTTTGAAGAATAAGCAGATACATTATTTTGATGGTAAAATTTTCCTCAGTGCAATTTTCCTGGCCCTTTTCTCACCAGTGTAATTTTCAATCTTCTTAAAAATTCTTCCTAATAAGCACCCGAGGTTGTCTTATGTCCTTAGAGAAATTCTATAAATATTACCCTTTGGGGTCCCCAAAACAATTATCATAAATTTCTGAGCTACCTTGGATTTAATGGGCCTAGCAGATCTCCTCAGAAACCATTGTTTGGTTTATTTGATCTTTGTTTTTTTTTTC
>NW_006408528.1:22275504-22328598 GCF_000296735.1 Chrysochloris asiatica
ATTGCTGTGACTGGAGTTTTGTTTTTTTTTTCAAGCACACTAATGAGACTACAGGAGTTCTGGTGTGTCACTGTAGAATAAACACTGGACTGCTAAACACAAAGGCGACAGTTCAAACCCTCCACAGGGTTGCTTTGAATTGGAACCAACTTGGCTTCACTTCACAGCAATGATTTTGGAGTCTGGTGTGGCGCTGTAGGATAATCACTGGACCGCAAGGTCACTTTGAACCACAAGGTTCGCAGTTCCAACGCACCAGCCGTTTCTTGGAAACTACACAGGGTCAGTATGAATTGGAACTGACTTGACAGCACTTAACAACAACAATAATGAGACTAGGGAGTCCTGGTGTGGAACTGTAGGCACTGGACTACAAGGTCAGTTTTAACCACAAGGTCAGCAGTTCAAACCTACTCCTTGGAAATCCTATAGGGTCGCAATGAGTTGGATTCTAATCAGTAGCACTTAACCACCACAACAATGAGACTAGGGGAGTCCTCGTATGGAGCTATATGATAAGCATTGGAATGCTAACCTCAAAGTTGACAGTTCAAACCCATCACCCTCTTCTTGGAAACCCTCTACAAGGTCACTATGAGTTGGTACTGACTCCAACAACAAAGAAGTAAGTGTATTGCTGAGAGAACTTGTCTGCTGCCATCCACCGATAGCAGAGACACGTTTAAACATATTTTAAGCCCATGCATGTATGAACTAGAGCCCTTTTGTGATGTTGTGGGTTAATGTGCTAGATTGCAAAGTTGGTTTGAACCTCAAGGCCAGTGGTTCAAGCTCACCAATTGCTCCTCAGAAACCCTATATAGGGTCGCTATGGGTTGGATCCGACTCAACAGCACTTAACAACAACAACAACAATGTGTGAACTGGAGTCCTAATAGCAGTACTTTTTTTACTTACCCTCTTGTAACATATGTTTGCTGGGTTGTCTTTCTGCTGCTGCTCTTTTTTTTTGCCTATATGGCCAACCTTAGTCTCTCATACTTCGGATATTGTCAGGAGGGACCCGTCGCTGGAGAAGGATATCATGCTTGGTAAGGTGGAGGGTCAGAGAAAAAAAGGAAGACCCCCAACGAGATGGATTAGCCAAGTGGCAGCATTGATGGACTCAAGCGTGGCAACAAGAAGGAAGTTGGCCCAGGATCAGGCAGTGTTTTGTTCTGCTGTGCATAAGGTCGCTATGAGTCAGTACCAACTCAATGGCACCTAACAACAACAATGTAGACTTCGGTTGAATTTCAGCATTAGTGCCTCAAAAATATATTCTTACAGGTCAATCAATACCTGTGGATATTTTATCTCACAGGCCATGGCAAATGGAGATAATCCTAATGAGGGAGAACCTCTGAACATGAATATGTCCACACCTGGTATCCATTAGCCTTCTCATCAAGACTACTTTTGTAGCTAACTCCATTTAGTGTACAGACATTTCTTTAATTTATGGTTCAGAATAAGGCATTTACACCTTGCTGTTTAACATACATATGGGGTAATAACACTGGGGAATTTCGAAAGCCCTACAGTGCAATTCCTGTGAAATTGTAGGCAAAATTATCTCAGTAGTGGATACTGAACTAGCCAAGCATTCCCCTCCACAGGCAACCAGTGACCTATTTCACAACATGAGGACTGTCACTCTGTAGGATCTACTGTGGGGTTCACAAGATGTCACCCAGATGAAAACTGAATACTAATGGGAAAGCAGATTTTGTTTAAAAGCATCTCTTCATTAGATAGAAATATTGCAATGGTAGTAAGAATTAGAGAGTGAGCCTTGGTTTTCTGAGGAGAAATATCACCTTGTGTTTTATTTTAAACTGCACAAAGAATGAACACATAGGTTTCTTTAAATATTGCTGATGTCACACGGACTTTGCATACAAACCTTTGCTAGAATATTAGCATCTGAATGCATTAAATGATCTTTGTGGCCTAAAATAGAAATGTAAAAGAAATTCTTAAACATTTGCCCTCTGGAATTCATTACCATTACAGCTGTAGAGGCTTTACATATTGAATGTCAAATATAAGGACACTATCTTCAACATATCGGATGAGTCAGACAAAGAGAATAGGGATTCTTTTTGAGGTTTTGAGTTGACTTTATGATAATCAATGAACAGTATGCCTAATACTGGGGCAAATTTTTGTCTACTTTATGCACTACTGCCACTATTCCAGTCCCCAAACCACGAGTATCCCCTGTACCACAACTAAACCTGTGCTCTTGCATTTAAAATGAGTATTTATAGATCATAGATGGTTTCAGAGGAAAATCTTGGAAATCATGTAGCCAGAGCCTCAACTGTCTCAATTTTCATATGAAGAATCTGAGTAAAGGGAGGAAAGGACATTATTCAAGAACCCTATGTTATTATTCCTGGTAAGTGTCATCGAGTTGATTTTGACTCATAGTGACCCCCTATGCCACAGCAGGCTTTTAGGGCTTTCTAGGCTGCAGTCTGGGTTTTCTTAAGGAACCACTTGGTAGATTCAAACTACCAACTTTTGAGTTAGCAGCTGAGTTCCCAAGTGTTGTACTAGCAGGGCTCCTTATCCCTATGGTGCTGTTGCTTTAAAGTGCCATCGATTCGGTTCTGACTCATAATGACCCTGTATAGGGTTTCCAAGGAGAGGCTGATGGGTTTGAACCACCTACCTTGCAGTTCAACCTGACCTTGCAGTCTGGTGCTTATCTTACAGTTCCTCACCAGGACTCCCTATGTTAGAGTATGCTTTAAGGCTTGTCTAAGGGTTCTTCTCTGGATGAACTCAAGCCTGTACAGGCATATCTGTGCATGTGATGGTAATGAGCTTGCTTCTTCAACTAGGTGATCCTCTTCAAACTGGAGACCTGTTAGTGTCCCCAAATGATATGGAATTCCTACTGACATTTTCCTTCCAGTAAAATTAATATCATCCTTTCCGTAGGGGTGAGTTAGCTAAGGAAAGAATCTAGGATGCTGGAGTGGGTAAGCCAAAGCAGAAAAGAAATGCTCTGTTGTTTAATCATAGGGATCAATGGCAGCCAGCTGTAGAAAACATAAAGTGTGTATTGGCCACATACTGCTATTCAAAGAACAATGTTGAAAACTGAAAGGTTAAAATAAAAGCAAACAGCAAAATAATAGGTGTGTACCCACAAGCTATCTCCTGTCAGATGATGGAGAAAAAAGACCAGAAAGAATGCTTCCTTGAGAAAGGCTACTGCGTCAGTCTTCTGAGGGTTTTTTTTTTAAAAAAGCAACAACAACAAAAACACAGAAGTTAACCACAGGGCAATGGGAAACACAACCACCGTGGAGAGGACCAAACAGCAGAAATCTAACTGTTCCTTCATGCAAATGTTAGCTCCAGGCTGTGCTGTTTAGTGGGGTGTGAAATCACAATGAACAGAGCAAGGGTTGGTAAGTGGTCTAAGTTGCTGCAAATTACATCCTGCTATTAGCTGCTTTTGGAACAACAATATTGAAAAACTAAGTTTATTAAACTATAATATGTTCTTAATGAAATCATTAATAAAAAACAGTTGATTACCATTATGCTTACGATGCCAATATTTTAGATCTTAATCATTTGGGTTTAGAAGAAGGAGATATATAGAGTGGTGATGGCAAGCATTGCTGATGGTACCAAGATATTCCTGTAGAATCTTCCTGACGGTTTGTATTTTTCTGTCTGTGCACTTCTGCTAAGATTACACCTAGTAATCTAAATGTGGTTTTGGGTAAAACTCAATATCTGATCATATAGACAAATGAGCAGGAGCTCTGAGAGCACAACATATCCTTAAGGAGAAATGAGCTTTATGTAGAAGATTAAAGATATTTAATATAATGAATGCCCATGGAATAGCTTTTCTTGTGAAGCGAAAAGGGCTCATAGAAAATATGTACTAAAATATGAAAAATCAATTTGCTGCCATTTTTTTTTTTCCTAAAATGGTGGCTATGAAATGTTTCTTTCCTCAGATATTAAATGGCTCATTACTATTTCTGTTTTGCATACATGCTAATGAGGGTCTAGATGCTATAGTGACATATTTACATATGTAAATAAACCTTTCTTTGTTCCATTTACTAAAATTTGGTTAAAGTGATGTGGCAGGTAACTTTTTACCACATGGCTCAAGGGTGCTTACCTGTTTAAATTTTTCTCATGATAATTGGGTGTGTAGCGGAATTAGGGACACTTACATGAGGAAGGGAACTTATAAAATGTCTCTTCCAACTTTTCTTAGGACCTGAAACAATGATTAGCCTTGCCCACACTATTAAATCAATTTGTACTATAACCAAGTGTATGACCCCAAAGTCCTTCTGAAACTTGTCTGCATTAGGTCGGTGGTTCAAATCCACCTGTTATTCTGAGGAAGATAAATGAGGCAGTTTGCTTCTATAATGATTTGCAGGCTCAGAAACCATACGGAGCAGTTCTCCTCTTTCCTACAGAGTCGCTATGGATGGTGAAGGGTGTCAATGCCCTAGGTTATATTGGATCTGCAAAGTCAGCGCAAAATTGACTTGAAAATCTAATGCCAGTATGAGGCATTTGGCTCTTTTCAATTTTTGTCAGGCCAAAGTTGTATGATGCTTGCCAACTCTGTTATTCAAAGAAGCTGATTCCAAATGATCAGCTTTACCCAAGAATCACTAAAAATACTACTGGAGCTCTGTCCAAGATTTCTTTTAAGTAGCATGATATAAAGTCCGTGAAATAAAATTTCCTGATTTTGGCATTAGCAGATGTCTCAGGCTAGGAATTCACTGGTTGAAAGGTGAGATAGAGGTAATGAAGTAAATGGCAGGTCGCTGATGTTACCTTAGAAAAGCTCTAGACTTTAATTTTGTAAAATAAAAGGTTTGGTTTTAATGAA
The DNA here is from genome assembly GCF_000296735.1 of Chrysochloris asiatica. Classification (NCBI taxonomy): domain Eukaryota; kingdom Metazoa; phylum Chordata; class Mammalia; order Afrosoricida; family Chrysochloridae; genus Chrysochloris; species Chrysochloris asiatica. Next base: position 22,280,402 of record NW_006408528.1, read on the forward strand.
CGTATTTTCTAATGCGCAAATTTTTTTTTTTTAAACTCTAAATTCAGTGCTGGCAAATATTTCTGGAACTCTAGCATTCTCTTTCCTCTCAAATCTAACATAGATTTCAATGGAAACAATTTTAAAACTACAATATATCTTTTTATACATCGTTGAACTCCTACTAGCCATATATTTGGTTTGGTTTTCCAATGGTAAGGACATAGTTTGTCAATCCTGACATTCTTCCTTTCCTGAACCTCACGCCTATCCCACCCTAACTAACGAACACACACTGATTAGTTACAAAATAAGTATTAGAGAGCCAGAAGAAAACTTTAAGAAACTAAATCCAAGAACTCAATATTATTGAAAGATATTTAATGACTTTGGCCAAGGTGGAAAAATAGGAAGATAAAAATGAAAATTCTTATTGAGACCCTATTTTGTTGGAGGAATAGGATTTGCCATATTTGATGCTATTGAGTTATGGTGTTGGAGGAGAATAGTGAAAGTGCGATGGGCTGCCAAAAGAATCAATAGATCCGTTTTGTAAGAACTGCATCCAGAGTGCTCCTTGGAGGCCAAGATGGCCAAATTTTGTCTCTCATACTTCAGACATATTGTCAGGAGGGACCAGTCGCTGGAGAAGGATATCATGTTTGTTAAGGTGGAGGTTCAGAGAAAAAGAGGGAGACCCCCAGGGAGATGGATTGGTAAAGTGGCAGCATTGATGGACTCAAGCATGACAACAATAGTGAGGTTGGCCCAGGATCAGGCAGTGTTTCGTTCTGCTGTGCATAGTGTCGCTGTGAGTCGGTACCGAATGACAACAACGTATAGTTCTAATTCACTCCTCTCCATCATCCATTCAATTTAAACAATTATTAATCAGTGTGCTTACACTCTAGATACAGGGTGAACAAGACAGATATAGTCTTTGTTCTCAGTAAGCTTGCTTCATCAGGTAGGTATTTTATCGTTCATTTTACATAAAAAGATGTTCATATGCTTTTGTAAAACTATAGATTTATTATAGAAAGTTCAGGAAACATAGACCTTTTAAATTCCTAGCCATGAATGATAACAGCAACAACACCAAAAAACTACGTCTGCATACATTTTACTATGATAGATGAGAGTATATTTTACCTAACATTACCTTCTGCTGCAAATTTTCAATTTCTGATCCTTCTAAACTTTTAGTGAGTAGCTCTGCAGAATGGCATTTATAATATGATTGCCATGTTGGAACTGCATACTGAGTCAGTCATGTGACTTCTCATTGACAGTGGGAGATGGTGGTGTAACAATGAGTTCTGGATCCAAGATGTCTTCAGGTGTCTGGGGGAAGATATCTGTTGTTTTATTTTCACATTCCTGAGTGTTTAGTCAGGATTTCTGATGCCCAGGTTTCTAGATTTGAAAGGTGGTGGTCAAGACTTGAGCCCAGTTTCTCCGTGGTGGGCCAGTACTAAGAGAAGTTTCTCTATCTATCTCTGGGTCTATGCCACTTTTTACCCTAGAAGAATGGTTATGAATAATTGCATAAAGTGCACCTCCTGCTGCCCTCAGGGGCTCCAGGTACACCTGCCAAGTCAAATAGACTTTATCTCAGTCAAGCCATGCCTGCCCCTCTGCTGTGGCCAAATGCCCAGACATTTTGCTGCTGTTCAACAAAGCCAACTGGAGAAGAAAATGATCCACATGCCAGCACTGGGAGAGTTAGGAGATTGAAGGGAAATTTCCATAAGGTAAAAATGCAAATGAGAAAGTCTGATTTTTCTTCTCGTCATAAATTGGCCACTTATCACACTGGAGCATGAATCGCTGAGACAACCAGTGCGCACAGAGTGCAGCTGTGGGAAGCAGCATGGGCAGCCAACTAAGGTCCAAGAACTTGGGCATGAAGAATAAAGAAGGCAGAGCACGTTTCTGCTTCCGCAGGTACCATTCTGTGCACTTCCAAGAGTGCTTTTCTTGTACCTTCTGTAAGTCACATTATAGTCTGTGTCATAGCAAATCTTCTCTACATTTATTTCAGTTACCAGGCTGGAGTTCCTGTAACTTCCTTAAAAGTATATTCAGCTATCTCTTTACATACCCAAATGCTGATTCAGTGTCCGGCAGACAGTAGGAGCTTGATTCTTATTGCTGAGATGGTAATGCTCATTCACACCAGTCTCATGTTGCAGGAGTGGGAAAAGGAGTTTAAAAGCCTCCCTGCCACTGTCTACCGGAGACTCACCATAGGGATTTCTCTGCTACTGCCTCTGAATCTCATGCTTCTGTAGACATTTCCCCTTGTTTGGGCCTGGCAGTGGGAAGTTCTTTGTGATAACCATTGCTGAGTAAAATCAGCAACAACATAGCCCTCTGCAATTCTTTCAGGATCTCAAACTGTTTGGGAGACACACAAATATTACATTAGGCTGATATAGAAGGCAAGAGTTTGGGGCACTACATGTCTTATATTGCACCTTCTGAAGAAAAGCTTTAACATTCTTAAAGCAGTATTTGGGTCCGTCTCAGCCACAAGTATCCTCTTAATGGGAGTGTGAATTTATTGTTGGTGAGGCATATGGGAGAAGTTTCTAAAAGAGGAGAACTTTTTGTAGTGGACTTGCAGAGAGAAGAACTAGGTTGGAGAGTTAGAGTTGCCAAGTTGTTTTATAATCTTAAGCAACTTTTGTGTTTCAGGATAATCATCTTTTAAAAGGATGCTAATGACACCTAACTTAGACAGTTGTTTGTGAACCCAAATGAGATGATGCTCCATTTTTGAGAAATTACATATGGAAGTGGTTTGGGTTACATTTGACATTTATTAGTGCATACGGCTGCCTACATAGTGAGTTTGGAGAAGAGGCTGAGCACTTTATTCTGGTTCCCTAGCCTCTCACTAGGCCTGTTATTGTCTTACTAGACTTATTCTTTATACTCATGAGTTTCCTATTATGATACAATTCCATTGATGAGAGTAATATCACAAACTTTTTTCAGTCAATTGAGGACAGTTTCAGTGCCTAGGGTGAATAACTGCTATACCCATTACCTGTCCGAGTTGGTCCTAACTCACAGTGACCCTGTAGGACAGAGAATTGTCCCAAAGGGTTTCCAAGGATGCAATCTTTATAGGAATAGACTGCCACATTTTTCTCCACAGAGCAGTTGGTGGGTTCCAACTGACAACTTTTCAGTTAGCATCCAAGTCTTTTAACACTGTGCCACCAGAACTACTAATGGCTGCTATAAAAAGTCTAAAGACAAATGTTGCTGTTATGTATTGAATTGTACCCCACAAATTTTCTGTTTTATATATTGGTACCCATGTTCACTGCAGCATTATTCACAATAGCAAAGAGACGGAAACAACCCAAATGCTCACCAATGGATGAATAAATTGTCAAATTATATAGCCTACACATAATGGAACACTTTGCAACATTATAGAAACTGTATACAGAGTTGCTATGAATCTGAATCCACTCAACAGCACTTAACAACAACAATGTGATCTGATGTTGAACAGCCAATCGTTGAAAGTGGAGTTTCCTTGAGAGTGTGGTCTCTATCCAATATGTATGGATATCTTATCAAAATGGGATGTCTCTCAATTCTGCTTCGAACTCTTCATCCTCTGACCTAGGGTTCTGGAGACATGAACCAGTAACCTGCCTTCTGAACTGCTAAGTTTATGTCATCAACCCCTGCAACCATGTTCTACAGAGTTGGAACATAGTAGCCTCCACATCTTTGTGAGACATTTCCTTGAAATACATTTTTCTCTCTCTGTCTCCACCTCTCTCTCTCTGGATATATATTTATAAAAGACCAGGTTTATTGGACTGAGGGAGATTAGTGGAATCTGCAGGCTTGGAACTGACCTCATCCCTAAGGTTTAACTTTCAGCCAAACAATAGACAGGTCTATTGTGTTATGGGAGTAGTGCTGTGGCGATGTGGGTTAATGCTCCAGACTATAAAGCCATTTGAACTGCAAGGTCGGCAGTTCAAGTTCACCAGCTACTCTTTGGAAACCCTATAAAGGGTCATTATGGGTCGGAACTGACTCACCAGCACTTAACAACAACAACATTGTGTAATGGTTACGAGTCTGAGCCAGGCTGCTAACTTTGAGGCCAGCAATTAGAAACTACAAGCCATTTGAATTGCTAGGCGGCAGTTCAAGTTCACCAGCTGCTCTTTGGAAACCCTATAAAGGGTCGTTATGGGTCAGAATCGACGGAACAGCACTTAACAACAACAACATTTTGTAATGGTTACCAGTTCCAGTAGGGCTGCTAACTTCAAGGCCAGCAATTAGAAACTACAAGCCATTTGGAGGAAGAAAGATGAGGCTTTCTCCCATAAAGATTTATAGCCTTGGGAATCCTATACTGGGTCCCTATGAGTCGGAATCCACTCCAAGGCACACCACCACAACCATAGGATAAAATATCATCAGGAAGGTACACATACCTTAGAACTATCAACCATTCTTGATAAAAAGAGCATTATTTGCCCAGTGATAAAGCTCAGATGTAGGAATGGATGGAAAAGAAGGATGAATGGGAACAGTAAACACAGTAAGGAAATGGGAAGAGAGCAGTTTCATGGTGGGGACCACAGTCAGTGTCAGAAAACAAGATGTGTATGAATTGTTGAATTGAAAACCAATTTGCTCTGTAAACTTCCACTCAAATCATAATACAAAGTTTTTAAAAATGCAAAATAAAAAAAAAAAAAAGAAGAAGAAAACCAAAATTGTGTTGTAAATCCTAATTTCAATGCCTGTGGTTATAATCTCATTTGGGAATGGGCTGTCTTTCTGATGTTAATGAGGAAGAATTAGTGTAATGTGTCTTTTGAGTGAATCTCTTATGTGATACAAAGGAGCGGATTAAGCAAGCAGAGATGGAGGTGATGAAAGCCACTAAGCCACTTGGGGTTCTCTAAGAAACAAAAAACTGAAGCTGAAGGGACAAGGCCCTTCCCACCCAGAGCCCACAGAGAGAAAACTATCCCTAGAGCTGCTGCCACATCTAGCCTCCTGAAATGTGAGAAAATACATTTCTATTTTTTAAAGTCATTCACTTGTGGTATTTCTGTTATTGCAGCACTAGTTAACTAAGACAATTGACAACCTTACAATGTTTTTATTGGCTACAAGGATGGGGGAGGTATTAGAATTGCAAATTAAAATGCAGCATAAAAACAATGGCTTCAAGGGAGAAGAAATACGAGCTTTGAAAAGGGAATCTCTACTAGCATAGTGGTTACAAATCGGGCTGCGAACTTTAAGGTCAGTGGTTCGAAACTACCAGCCGCTCCGTGGGAGAAAGATGAGACTTTCTACTCCTGTAAAGATTTACACCCTCGGAAACCCTGTACAGGGTCGCTATGGGTCGGAACTGACTCGATGACACTTAACAACAACATTTTTGATAGAAAGAGAATGAAGAACCATAAAATCATCACAAATTCACCCTGTTCTGTTGTGGTCTTCTTTCAGTTCTTCAGAGTATGCTTTGCTGAGTCTCTGAGCATTAGCATATAGGTGTGTCTCTGTGCATCATGGTATAGAGGATGCATCACAGATAGTGGTATCATCGAATATGGTTCCAATTGTCCAGTTTCTCCCCCAAAGTTATTATTCTAAATTGACAGCAAAGACATTTAAATCTTTCTATTGCTTTCATTTTCTACATAGAAACATATGTAGACAGGGATACGACATCATTTATAGTTTCATAAAAAATACAATAGTATGTAATTTTCATCTTCAAAATGATGAAGCCATGTAACAAGATGCAAATATAGTGATAAGAATGTGGTAGATACAAGTCAGTGCTCCTATTGTCTTTCTCTTTTGCTTTACAGCTATAGAAATGATGAGAGGTTATAGAGAAAAAAAATAGCTCTCCAAGTATATAGAACTCTCCCTAAGTGCTTTTCTAGGTTTATCTTGACTTAAAATATCTATCCCTGAATTGGGATTGATTTCAATGACACTATTCGACAGAACCATTCAGTGGGTTACTTTTCTATGTAAACATGACTAAATTCATCAGCTAGCTTTTCAAGGTCCTTTATAATTTTTGTGTATTATATTTATTCATCTCAATTTCCTACCATCCTTCACTATTCTCCCTCATATATCTTCTATTATGTTTACTGGTATGTATTACATTTCCCCAAAACATTATTGGTCCCACATGCACTTCTACAAAATTGCCATTCCCCACTCAGAAGATGCAGTCCATTTTTCATCTCCTTGAACCTGGGCAAGACTTTGCACCTTCCTTGATCTCTCTTAGGATACTCACTTTTGGAACACAGATACCTTGCTGTGGAGAAGCTACACAGCTACGCAGGAGAGGTCATGTGTGAGTGTTCTATCTGATAACACCAGCTAGGAATATTACCTTACTGCCGGCATCACCTGTTCTTCACAAAATTCCTATAAACCAATATCTCTGCTCTGTAGTTCAAAGAGTATTTTTTTTTTTTTCAAGCGATTGAAGTGTTTCTATGATTGCAACTAGGCTTGGGGTGGAAAGGGTTTATGAAAATATTGTAGGAGGATTCGTTTCATCTGGCTGCCAAAGTCAATCCTCACATATACAGGTGGGTTTAAAAAAGTTCATGGAAAAATGGAATGAAAACATAATAGAATTTTTTTCATGATCTTTTTGAAGCCCCCTTGTACATATGTTTGTTCCTTCATCCACCTGCCAAGGTTGAACTCGACATGAACTGCACAGGTCGATCTCTACATATCCAGCTGATATGTTCCACACTGTGCTAAAGAATAGAACGCCACAGGGAAAAAGGAATCAGGTAAAAATCATTTTCATCAATCAGACAGGAAGATGACAGGTCAACCAAGGTAGGTTCTGGATGAAACGAAGTCAATGAGTTGGAAGTTCATGCACTGGATTCTTTCTGTTTTTCTGAGACGTCAGCTATCTGATTGTTTTTAAAAATGACTCAAGAATTTCAAGAGGGTCTTGCTTCACAGAAATCACTTCTTATTCTGCATAATTTGATTCTTCAACCTTCAATTATCTCTTGAAATTTCTTATGAGCAATGCTTGATATTCCTAGGATTCAAAATTATGGGTCTGTGTAATTTTTTATGGGTGGGTGATTCAGTTGCATTTTAGGTTACAAAGTTTGTACTGAAACTTGATTTAGAACTCCTGGAGAAATGTATCTTTTTATTCTGGTTAGGTTTTATTTTTGCAAGCAATAGAGCATGCTGTTTCAAACTTCTCTTTTGTCAAAATTTCTTGCCTTTTAAATTAATTGACTTGGGTGCTTTTTTTTTTTTTGAGACAAGAGAATATTTCTGTGTGATATTTTATTCATTTCATCCTTTGCTCCCTAGCCTGGATTCTCCAGTTTATGAAAGCATTTCCCTCAGGATGGGCTACTCTAAGGCAAATAGCATTTTGGGTCCTCAAAATGCAAACTGGAGCCATGGAATAGTTGCTGTTATCATTGCTAGATGCCGTCAAGTCAGTTCTGACTCATATTTATCCTATGTACAACTGAACAAAACATTGCCTGGCCCAGCACCATCCTCATGATCATGCTACTCTTGAGTCGATTACTGCTGCCATTGTGCCAATCCATCTACCTGAGAGTTTCCTCTTTTTTGCTAACTTTTCACTTTACAAAGCATGATGTTCTCCATCAGAGACTGGTCCCTCCTGATAATATGTCCCAAGTGTAAGAGATGAAGTCTTGCCTGTCTGGCTTCTAAGGAGCATGCTGACTGTACTTACTTCTTCCAACATTGATTTGTTTCTTCTTCTGGTGCTTTTAGTATTCTTCTCTAACACCATAGGTCAAATGCATCAATTCTTCTATGGTCTTCCTTATTCATTACCCAACTTTCTGTTGGGTCATTTCTCTTTGGAACGGGCACAAATATGGATGTCTTCCAACCATTTGGCCAGGTAGCTGTTTTTCAGATTTCTTAGAATAAATGAGTGAGTGCCTCCTGTGCTGCATTAGCTTGTTCAAAGATTTCAATTTTTATTCCACTAATTCCTGGAGCCTTGTTTTTTCCCAAAGCCTCCAGTGTACCTTGGACTTCTTCCTTCAGTATCATTGGTTCTTGATCATTTGCTACCTTATGAAATGGTTGAACATCGACCATTTCTTTTGGTTCAGTGACTCTATGTATTCCTTTCCATCTTCTTTGAATGCTTTCTGCATCATTCAATATTTTGTCCGTAGAATCCTTCAGTATTTCAAGTTGAGGCTTAAATTTTTTTCTCAGTTCTTTCTTTTAAAAAATGCTGAGTGTGTTCTTCCCTGTTGTTTTCTAACCCCAGGACCTTGCACATTTATTTAAAATAATTGACTTTGTCATATCAATTTGCCCTTTGAAATTTTCTGTTTAGCTTTTTTACCTCCTCATTTCTTCTATTTGCTTTAGCATCTCTATGCTGGATAGCAAGTTTCAGTGTCTCTTCTGACTCCATGTTGGTCCTTTCCTTCTTTTCTGTTTTCTTAATGATCTTTTGCTTTCTTCCTGTATGATGTTCTTGATGTCATCCTACAACTCTTCTGGTCTTCACTATTATTGTCTCATGCATCAAAACTGTTCTCGAGATGGTCTCTAAAATCAGATAGCATATGTTCAAGGTTATGTATTGCCTATCATGGACTTGTTTTAATTTTCTTCTTCTTCAACCTGAATTTGCATGTAAGTAATTAATGGTCTGTTCCACAGTCTGCCTGTGACTATGTTTTCACTGATGATATGGAACTTTTCCATCTTCTCTTTTCACAGATGCAGTCAATTTGATTTCTGTGTATTCCATCTGGTTAGGTCCATGTGTATAGTTGGATAGCTTTTATGTTGCTTAAAAAAGATATTTGCAATGAATAAATTATTGGCCTTGCAAAATTCTATCATGTGATTTCCAGTATCATTTCTATCACCAAGGCCATATTTTACAGCTATTGACAATTTCTTCTATATTTCCAACCTTTACATCCCAATCACCAATAATTATCGATGCATCTTGACTGCAGGTTTGATCAATTTCAGATTGAAGAAGTTGATAGAACTCTTCAATCTTATTACCACTGGCTTTAGTGTTTGATGCATAAATTTTGAAAACAGTGGTATTAACTGGTCTTCCTTGTAGACATATGGATTTATCCTATCACAGACAGCATTATATTTCAAGATAGATCTTGAAATGTTCTTTTTGATGATATGTGTGATGCCATTCCTCTTCGATTTGTCATTCTTGGCATTCAGACCAAATGGCCAATACCAGTCCATTTCAGCTCACTAATGCCTAGAATATCGATCATTTTCAGTTACATTTCATTTTTGACAATTTCCAGTTTTCCTGGAGTCATACTTCGTACATTCCATGTTCTGATTATTAATGGAAGTTTACAGCTGTTTCTCCTCATTTTGAGTTGTACTCCATCAATAAATGAAGGTCCCGGACACTTTACTCCATTTGAGTCATCACAGACAACTCTACTTTGAGGAGGCAGCTCTTCCCCAATAGCATTTGGCGTGCCTTCCAGCCCTGAGAAGGGCTCATCTTCTGGCACTATACCTGACTATATTCTGGTGTTGGTTGAAATGTTTTAATATTCAACATTCTGGTGCTAGCTGACAGTGTTCCAACCTTATTCATAAGGTTTCAGTGACTAAGAACATCCACATACTTGTTGAGTTGAAATATGTGGATTTGGCAATTTTCAGCATTGTTCCTTTTTCTGCTCTCCTCTGAGCAAAGGAGACATAATGAGCAGAGGGAATGGTTGTGGACCCAGAGTCAGTGTGAAATCTCTCAATCATTAGTTCCAGTTCCCCAACGTTCTGCCCAGTTCTGTTGTTGTTAAGTACTATGGAGTCAGTTTTGGCTTATAGTGACCTTGTGTAGGGTTTCTGAGGAGCAGCTGGTGAGCTTGAACTGTCAACCTTGCAATTAAAACCGACCTTGCAGTCCAGTGCATTAACCCACAGCGCCACCACAGGATTCCCCCATCTCTGTAATGGGCACTGAATATCCCTATTCAATAAATATATGGCTCTTTCCTGCCCTTAATTTGTTACCATTCAGCCAGGGACACAAACTGCATTGTCACACTGCTGCCTACACATGTTCCCTGCAGAGCGAAACTTCAAATCTGGGAAATGTTCTTGTGTCAGATCTGGCAAGGGAGCATCGAAATGGTGGATAGAATGTACACCATAGATTTCATATGAAACTAAATGGAGCATGCAGAAATCTTAATAGGAGTATTTGTCATTCTTGTCCCCCAGTTTATAGATTGATAAATTGGCTGGTCCTGACTCTTCCATTATGGATTTGCCATTATATTTTATCCTCTTTTCTCTATAGCTGCTTTAAAGATTGTATTTATTTTGTATCATGACCTGCTCCCACAGAAGCAGTTTGAACCCTTATTAACTGCTTGCATTAGTGCCCTTTGGTAATTTTGGAGAGCTCTGTGTTCAAAATGGATATGTCACAAAGACTGTTTCAAATAGATTTGCTTCAGATATGTTTTTAAAAGGTGAAAAAAGTAAATTGTGGTAGACTGAAGTTCATATTGAGAAAGCAGTTATTTAATGTGTTCAATGATAACTGTGACAAATTGAATACTTCTTCATTTTCCAGGCCCTGTGTTACGTGTTTTCAGACCTAGTCTCATTTACTGTTTTCAGCAAACTGGTGAGAAGCAGATTATTATTTCTGCTATACAAATGAAGTACTCAGTGCTCACAGAGGTTCATTAAGTGCAGAGTCAGAAGGCCATTGAACTCTCTGATGTGGCACTGAAGGATAAGGACTGGCCTGCTAGCCACAAGGTCATTGGTTTAAACCCACCAGTGGCTCTTCGAAACCCTATACAGGGTAGCTATGAGCTGAAACCCACTTGAGGACACTTTACAACAAACAACAGGCTCCACCTAGTTCTGTAACTTACTCATGTCCTTGGGAAGGTTTAAATCGGTATCTGCATCCATAAAATTCACTCCCAAAGTGTTGCTGTGAAGGTTAACACTGATAATGCATGTGAGGTACTAAACATTGGGCTTGGGCCTTACAAAACACTGATTAACCATGAACTATTCACCAAGAAGGAATCTGATGGCACAGGGGTTCAGCATTTGCCAGAACCCACCAGTTACTCCATGGAAGAAATACATGATGTCCTGTAAGGTCACAATGAATCAGAATACACTTGACAGCAATGATTTTGGTATTCATCAAGAAAAAGCAGTCATGATCTTTCTATATCCTAGACACATCCTCTTAAACCCATGGTTACATTAGTTTCTGTTTTTATGCTATTTCAAAATTTAATCCAGCAGATGAGTTTAACTATTCCTGAAGGAACTATTGTTCTTAAATGCCATTGAGTCATTTCCAATTCACATGACCCTATATAGAGTTCCCAAGGAGCAGCTGGTGGATTTGAATCACTAACCTTGTTGTTAGCAGTCAGTGCTTATCCTACAGTGCCGCACCTGGATGCCAAGGAACCACAGTTATAGTTTTTAAGTGAAATTAGATGGTTTCTATGTTTTAAGATCTTCAGTAATAGTGATTTAAAACTTCTATCACAATAGTAAAAATATTCTTCTGATGAGTAATTTTTGAGAATTTCATTAGATATGAATTCAATTTTAAGGAAATACACATATGCAAATTTTCTTTTACACAAAAATAACATGGCTGAGAGTTTTGGTGATTGTGCTTGGTATTCACTAGATCTGGTTCCTCTTCTTGAACGCACAGCTAGAGCAGACTCCTTTGCAATTAGGTATGACCATGTGACTGAGTTACGCCAATGTAATCTGAATGGAATGTGGCTCATGTAAACCTTTCCATGAGCTAGTCTCTGTGTTCTTTTGGCTTCCCTGTTGAACCTTGAAAGCCATTTTAGCCAACAGCAGAGCCATTGCTATGAGTTGGAACTGACTTGAAGTCACTTAACAACAACAACATATACAAAGTACCGGGTTTCTCTGGATCATTGCAACCTCTCAGCAGGAATACCTAAGTAGACTTTGGTTGTTGTTGTTGGTGTGCCGTGGAGTCAGTTCTGATTCAAAGCAACTCTGCACAAGATTTCCAAGGCTGTAAATCTTTCCGGGAGCAGAAAGCCCATCTTTCTCCCATGGAACAGCTGGTAGTTTCTAGTTTAGTTAGCAAATTATAAATTTCTTTTGATTTGGGTTATTACCCATTTTGGGACTTACTTTTTCCATTAAACGAATACAAGAATGTTTTGTAAACTTTGACAGGTATATCAGTCAGTTTGATTTTTGATTAAATAAGGGCTCCTTGTCTTCTTTCCCTGTTTTTGATAAGTTAAGGCTCAACACCTGAGGGAAGAATAAATCAGCATGTACCCTCAGAGAGCACCTCCTTTGTCTGCCTGGAAGCTCATGAGGATCATCACACACATCCCTTAAGAATTAGAATGTATCCATCAACTTTTATCCCCCACCCCAGTGCTCTTTAATGCCAAAGGATATCAAATCACGCCACATTATATCATATCTATCATAATATTTGAATCTTCATTTAGTTCAACACGTAAGTGTTGACTGCTTCTATCTAACATAGTGGAAAAAGTTAGCTGGGAAGGCCTGAGTGTTAGTTCGCATTCTGTTACTTCATTGCCAAGTAAGGTTGGGCAGACCTATGTTTCTTCTAACCTCTCTTTCTTCTTCTGTAAAATATGATTAACAATTCCTGTACTGCTTCTCTTTGTGGGATGCTTTGAAAATGCACAAATGGCTTAGGAAAATGTTTTAAGGAATTAGAAAATACTCTGCAGGCATCATAATGACTATTTATATAAAATAGAGTGAATATTGGAGTCTTTATAGTAACATAACAATTGTTTAGTACCATTAAAAAAAAAGGATTCTGAGTTCTTCATTTGTGGAAGGAAATGTGGTGCGTTAAAGCAAATTAGTCAACAGAGCTTTATTTGAACCTTATGCTCACTGCTTGCTAGTTGTATAAATTAGTAACTTCAACTTTGTACGATGTCTATCTGGGAGAGGAGTTGTGAAAATCCAGTATGCATTATCTCATTGAGACAGTGCAAAGTGTAATGATAAATATATTCAAAAGGTTTACTGCAGGTCAGATCCTTCCATAATTTGTAACTATTTGCATGCAGATTAGTAAATATTTAACTATGGAGATAAGGGAGAAGACGAACTTTATATTGAAGAGTTAGAAGTCACAGCCATTTGGAGGTCAGTTGAAGCATTTTAGAAATTTTAATGCCAGCCAGTGGAATAATTTTTTCTGACTTACATTTCTAGGTAGTGTGATGTCCTGAGGAACATGGTGATTTGCAGCTAGGTGTATTTGCTGTTGTTTAGGTAAGGATTAAAGCCAGAAGAAAATGAAGGACTAAAAACAAGGAGACTATGTCATCAACAACTACATGTAGTGGCTTTTTTTTTTTTTTTTAATTCCAGCTATCTTATGATAGTTTATCTTCAAAGCCCCATGGTCTTTGTAGATGAACCTGAACTATCATGTTTAAACTTTTATCCAGTTACATGAACATGAAAAGAAATGCATATCCTCCCTGCCTCTTTAAGTCTCTCCTCTCCAATCAATTTAGCTCTACGTGTGTATGTGAAACCATTGTTGATAGTAATAATGATAAACCTTCTCACATTTGCATTTGATAAAGGCATTCACAATATGTACATTTATTTCCCAGTATACTTTGGCAAGAAAGTAAATTTGAACATGCAACTCAATGGCAATTACTAACAACAATGATAGAAAACAGAGATGTGACTCCATTTGACTGAGCTAGTACGTGTATGCCTGAGGGAGAGAAAAAAAAGAAGAATGAGGAGGTGGCTATGGAACAGAAAACAAAAATAAAATGTTGTTACATGCCATTGAGTCAGTTCCAACTCATAGTGACCCTGTATAGGGTTTCTAAGAAGCGACTGATAAGTTTGCACTGCCAACCTTGTGGTTCAAACTGAACTTGTGGTCAAGTGCTTGTCTTACAGCACCACATCAGGAACTGTGACTCCATTTGACTGAGCTAGCATGTGTGTGGAGTCCTGGTGTGGAGTTGTAAAATAAGCACTGAACCGCAAGGCTTGAACTGGAAGGTTAGCCCTTCCAACTCACCAGCCACTCCTTGAAGACCCTACATAAGGTCACTATGAGTTGGAACCAACTCGATGGCACTTAACAACAACAAGTATGTGTGAGACTAAGGGAGAGAAAGAAAGAAGAAGAGTGAGAAGGGGACAATGAAAGAGAAAATAAAAAATAAAATGATAGGTAAGGAAAATACACAGAACATGAGCAAGAGTGAATGAGAATGATTTCACCAGATATCCAAAAGTAATAGGAGACGGAATACATCCATCTGTGTTTAGGTTTGTCTGTGAAGGACACTTGGGTTGCTAGAGGGCTTTGTTCTGGAATGAGGCTGCGTGCAGAGAGATTTCCTATGTGACATTTGTAGGAATATGAAGGTTATAATTCCTTACATGTGAATATTTGATGTAGCTAACTCTCACATATCTATGAAGAGATATATAGTTTATGACTAACTTCATGATATTGATGGGCAGAAATAGGAAAGAGAAATCGAATCCAGAAGTAATCTCCACATCTCATTTTAACCAAGAGTTTGAAATGGCAGAATTGCTAACAAGTAGCAGAACTGGTGGATTTAGTGTTTCTTCGTATCTGCCTGGCACATCTCCCAGAAATAGCACTAATTCAATAAGGAAATGGCCAAAATCAGTGAGCAATAAAGATGATGGAGGGATCAAAGGGCTTAGAAATAAACGCACTGCATAATTAATGCTGAGATGATTTTCAAGTCATTCTTTTTTCAATTGTACAATTAGTAAAGGTAGATGAAAACACCTCTTCATTTTTTGTACATTGTTTATTGCTCCTTGTATTCCATCAAATACTCAATCCTCCAATCTGCCATCCTTTTTGCCTACCCTTCACTTTGACTACTTTCCTAAATAAACACTTTGTGTCAGTGAAACTCTATCACTTCCTATGGTCCTACTGCATTTTAGCTTCATCAGAAATCCTTCCTTGCCTCCTAGTCTTTGTAAGTCCTTCTATTTCTCCTCCATGAAGTCCTTTCATAACCCAGTGTGTCCACTCCTAAATTTCAGATGTTGGTTCTTTCCTTAAGGTGTTACAGATGCTCCCCTTCTGTTAACTTAGTTCTGCTTGGTACTTCCAGGAAGAAAGACTGACAAAAACCAAGTTCTTGCATTTAAGCTCAGTCTGTTTTCTCATAGACTGCTAATCCAGTGATCTAGGGAATCACTTTTAAGTCTCAGCCTTTACTAACTGTTCCCATCCAGTTCAAATTGACCAGCCGCTACTTGGAAACCCTATGCAGGGTTTCTATGGTTCAGAACCAACTCGATGGCACTTAATAACAACAACAATCATATTCCTATGGGGGAATACGACAGAAGTTCACCATTAAATTATCTGTATGCTACTATTCCTATATTGTTACCCAAAATGTTTAAAAGCTAATTTTATGCTGTATCAAATATCCTATGAGATAGGTTTAGCAAATCCTATTAAGGCGTGTCTTAAGAATAGGATATTAAGAATTAGAGAAATTAAGTGACTTTGCCCATGATAATATAAATAGTACAGTTAAAAGAAGACAGCTATCGATAAAATCAGATAATCAGGCAGAATATCAAGTTAAACCTTGTAAAAATGGCATTTTTAATAATCAAATTTACTATTATTTTAATGCAGTTTAACCCTAACACAAATAGGGTTATATAGTTTCAACAGAGACAGAGAGAGAACCATGGAGAAATTAGAATATAATGTAGACATTGGAAAATTAATATAATTTTAAGGGAGAGGGGAAATCAGACAAGTAAAGATGAATAAACGGTTAGGGAGAACTCCTCAAGCTTTATCTCTGTGAACTTTGGACCATTTTGCTGAATTTGGGGGAATAAAAATGTGGAAAGACTGTCTTTAAATTGTGGAGGTCCTTGGAAAAAAGTTTGTATGCTATTTTGTAGCTCTTAGATAAGTATTGAAACTAGAAATGTTGTTAAGTGCTGTCAAGATAGTTTTGACCCATAACAATCCCATATAGGGTTTCTGATGAGCCGCTGGAGGATGTGCAACTTTGACCTTCAAGATAACAGTCCAATTCTTACCCTACAGCTACACACCAGGACTCTGAAACTAGAAATAGCATTAGAATAATAGTATAAAAGTCTTGAGTCAGGAAGGATGTTGATGTGAATACATGATCAATGTGAACATGCATATACAAATATACCAGGTAGGTCAGGATAGGGAAACATTGGAGTGGGAGAGCTTATTAAGAACCAAGTTGCAGAAGTTTAGAGGTGAGTTAATGGTGGTAGCCCTAGAAATTAGAAAGAAATGGCAGAAAGTCATTTCATGGGAAGAATCAACAGAATTTGGTAAATGATTCTATGCAGTAGAAGCAGAAACTGAAGATGACTTTCAAATTTCAAAATCAGGTGTGAAATTATCAGAAAAAAAAGTGAAAATTTAGGAGGAGGAGCTTGTTTTGGGGGAGAGAAGACAGCACAATAATTTAGTTTTAGAGTCTGAGCAGCCAGTCTCAAATAAATGGACAAGTAAACAAGTGAATAAATCAGAGATATCCATTATGTTATAGCTCCAGAGAGATTACGGACAGAGTCAAACTTGTCCAGGTGAAGATTAAAACCATGGCATAAAATGAGTTTATTGAGAAAAATGACATTGTGCAGGATGGAAACCAAAGATAGAAACTGAAGAATGCCTAGGTTTAAGGAGAATATATAAAAAGCCCAACCAAGTTGAGCAATAGACCTTTAGCATTAAAAGATTGTTATCCTAGCAGCAAAATGCCTTAGCACATTCATTGAAACTGAGGGCAGAGCAAAGGCCATTTTGCGAGTGCCTGGCAATTAAGAGGCCACAAGTGACTCTCAAATGATCTCTTTCAGTATAGCAATTCCAGTGGAAGACAGAATTTCAAGGATAAAAGTGATGAGAAAGGAAAAGCAAGGAAGGGAGGTTACCATGCCAAGTGGCTCCATTTAAAGATGTAGGCGTCTAAAATTTTTAGAAGGTTGGTCTGATTTATACTTGGTATCTGATAACTTTCAAAATTCTTTTAGGAGTATGTGTCTTCATGTATATATATGAAAGTTCAGGAAAGATTCAAGGTTTTGGCCTTCCTGTCAGATTTGGTGAAAATTAGATGGGGGTATCTAAAGTTATTAAGGGAAGAAATATAGCTAGTGTGACTTCTGGAATGCTACTTTTTTCTTATAAAAGTGCACAAAATAAATGAAATGGAGTAACAAGTGCAATGCTAGAAAAATGAGGTCCTACGTGACCTGAATGCTGGGCTTTTCCTTTGGGTGAAACCCTTCACACTTTTTAATAGCTTTCCTCTGTGGCAACCAGCTATATGTTTTTTTAGTAATCATTTGAATATACTGAGCTATTTGAAAGAATGAATTTGATATTATATGATCCAAGAAGTGAGGTAAAATATAATAATATAAATTTTTCCACAGTGTTTATGAAATTATGTTAAGTTAGAGTAACACATACACAAATATCTTGCTCAGATTTTGTTGGAAAACGAAGTACACATGCATACAAATAAATGATTTCACACATAAATTGCAGTTTTTCTTTAAATTAAAACTAGCATATAAACCATAGTGTATTGATCCATTGCTAATGAATATGGGATAGTTACTTTAAAAATCTTGGCTTTTCTACATGTTAGAAAAGAATATGTTTGGATATAGAAGCATAAATAGCATTTTATGTCATTAATAAGGCAGAATGAGGTGTACATTCTAGGTCTTTGTGTCACTTCTGTGATGAACAACATGCATCAGGAGGATGGTCTCAAGATATAAATTGATCTAAAGAAAGAATATTGATGGTACACACTTTATGACATGCACTTTTCTAGCATATTAGCTATATTAACTTACTTCTTTCTTGCTACAACTTCATGCAACAAACACTATTATAATCATTTTACAGATGGAGAAATTGAGGCACAAAGATACCAAACTATTACTTTGATAGACTTCAATGGAACTGGGATTTGAAGCCAGGCAATCTGACTCAGAAACATTTTACAAAGTGTTACTTCTAAAGGTCATCAGCATTCTTCCACTAACAAATCTGCTTTGAAATGGCCTCATAACAACAGGAAGTAACACTGGATGATTGGATCTGGATTCACTGTGAAGGTGGAATCAGAGCTGATCAAATAGTATCATTTTCTTTGGGGATAAATTTACCAGGGCACCTGGAAATTCATGATCCTGAAAGGTATTTTTTAAAAATGTATATACTAGGAATAGATACATATCAACAAAAAAATCTAGAAATGAAAGAATTGAGTTTCTTTGGATTCTCTGTATCACTTCAGACCCTACAATGATAATTGTGTATTTATCTTCACCACCGCATTTCACTGTGGGAGGTTTGGACTTAATTGCATGTACATTACCAGTTTCATTGCCTGCTATTTAGCTAAATGATAGAATCCCAACCCAAAGAGCAGATGTGGACATGAAGGCCCCTGCTTTGTGTGTGGCAAATGAAGGACTGTAAACATATGGAGAAAGTCACACCTCAGTACTCAAAAGTGATAGGACAAGCAGAAGCCTGCTGAGAGGAAGGTAGATGATGAGAAAGTCTGTTGGCTCAGTGGTAGGAGAGAACACAAGAGCCAAGACTTTGGAATATTTCAAATCTTGTAACTGATTTGCCTACTTGAATTCATTGCTTACTCAACAGTCCCACTGCATGTAGGAGGAGGGGTTACTCTGAGGAGGGGATGCTATAGTTTCTCAAGTTTTCCACAACTAGACTGAGAAAAAGGTGGGTCAAGACTATGAATAGTTCCAAATAGTTCTGAATTTGCTTAATGCTCTTATTCATATTACATGGAGAATACCACTCTGCTTTGCCTTCCTTGGTAATGCTTCTACCACCTATTTTTTGTCTTAATTCTAAGTTCCCAGAAAGCAGAGTCTAAGTTCTTTGTTCATGCCATTTTAAGAGTATCAATTGTGTGATGCTGTAGGATAAGCACTGGACTGCAAGGTCAGTTTGAACCCCAAACTCTGTGGTTCAAACTCACCAGTTGCTTCTCAGAAACAACTGGATGATACTTAACAACATAGCAACACTGTAAGAAGTTGACTAAGGAAAAGAAGTTGACAAACGCAGGACAGAGTTATCAGTGGAAAAGTGGTAATATAATTTAAAAGTACATGGAACTAGTTTCACAGAAAGAAACTAGTTGGCTGTTTTTTTAAAGCCAATCTAAACCGTTTCCAGGATATTATGTGCCATTTTGAAACATTATGCATTGTCATTTTAAATATTATACATCTTGATATTTAGATCATGGGTCAGGAAATGTTTTCTATAAAGGGACATAATAAGTAATTTTGGCTTTGGAAGTGATAGGTCTCTGTCACGACTACACAACTACGTAGCTGTAGTGAGAAGGTTGCCATGAATAATCCATAAAGAAATGAATGCAATTCTGTTGCAATAGAACTTTATGTACAAAAACAAGATGTAGACCAGCTTTGGTTCACAGGCAGAAGTTTGCTGACCCATGGTTAACTCAGACATTTTTACATTCATGCACTTATACAAGGGTAAAGAATTGGTACCAGAATGACAGTTCATACATGCAAAGATTTATTCCAAATGAAATAAAATAACTCTGGAAGCAATAAATGACTGTTGTTGTTGTTAAGTGACGTTGAGTCGGTTCCAACCCATAGCGTCCCTAAATGGGGTTTCCGAGGCTATAAATCTTTATGGGAGCAGAAAGCCTCATCTTTCTCCCACAGAGCAGCTGGTAGTTTTGAACTGCTGACCTTGTGGTTTACAGCCCAATTTGTAACCACTATGCTAAGTAGTTTTTTCCATAATACATTTCTTCTAATCTCATCAGGGTACCTTCCAAAACAACAACAAAAAAGGTCCAATCAAAACAGTACCTTCCGAGAGGATCTCCTTGTTGTTTTTTGTTGTTGTTAGGTGTTATCCAGTCAGTACTGACTCATAGTGACACTATGCATGACAGAATGAAACACTGCCTGGTCATGTGCCAACCTTACAATCGTTGCTACATTTGAGTCCATTTCTACTACAACTGTGTCAAGCCATCTTGTTGGGGGTCTTCCTCTTTTTTATCTGACCATCCATTTTACCAAAGGAGCTCTGGTAGTGTAGTGGTTACGAATCAGCCTGTGAACCTTAAGGTCAGCAGTTCAAAATTACCAGCTGTTCTGCAGGAGAAACATGAAGTGTTCTGCTCCCATAAAGCTTTACAGCCTTGGAAACCCTGTACAGGGTTGCTATGAGTCGGAACCAACTCCACAGCACACAGCCACCACCACCACTTTACCAAACACGATATCCTTTTCAAGGGATTGTTCCCTCCTGATAATATGTCTGAAGTATGAGAGACAAAGTTTTGCAAAATTCTATCATGCGATTTCCAGCATTGTTTCCATCACCAAGGCCATATTTTCCAACTACTGATCCTTCCTCTTGTTTCCAGCCTTTGCATTTCAATTGCCATTAATTACCAATACATCTTGATTGCATGTTGAATCAATTTAAGACTGAAAAATTTGGTAGAATTCTTCAATTTCATCATCACTGACTTTAATGGTTGGTGTGTAAATTTGAATAATAGTGGTATTAACTGGTCTTCTTTATAGGAATGTGGATATTATCCTATCACAGACAGTATTGTACTTCAAGACAGATCTTGATATGTTCTTTTTGATAATGAATGAGGCACCATTCCTCTTCAATTTGTCATTCTTGGCCTAGTAAACCATGTGATTGTCAGATTCAAAATGGCCAATATCAGGCCATTTCAGCTCATGAATGCCTAGGATATGTATGTTTATGCATTCCATTTCATTGTTGACAATTTCCAATTTTCCTAGATACATACTTCATACATTCCCTGTTCCAATTATTATTGGGTGTTTACAGCTGTTTGTCTTCATCTGACCATCAACAAATGAAGGTCCCAAAGGCTTTACTCCATTCCGGTTATCATTATCAACTATACTTTGTGGAGTCAGCTCTTCCCCAGTCTTATTTTAAATGCCATCCAACATTAGTGGTTCCTATTTCAGCACTGCATCTGAAAATATTCTGGTGCTCTTCATCATGTTTCAATATTTAATATTCTCATGATGAAAGTGTTCCACAGCTATTCATAAGGTTTTCAGTGACTAAATATTTGTAAGTGCATCATCTCTTCTTCTTTCTAGTCTGTCTTTGTCCAGAAGCTCAGTTCAATCTGTCCACCATGGGTGGCCCTGCTGGTATTTAAATTACCCGTGGCAAAGCTTCCAGAATCATAGCAACATGCAAAGCCACCACAGCATGACAAACTGACAGTTGTCATGGGTGGGTGGGGATCTACTAGGTGAATTAAATTCAAGTCAGAGAGGTCAGCCCAGAAGATTATGGTAACCAAAGAGATCATCTTGATATATTTTGTTACAGGACACAAAGCAATCATACGGGTGTATTAGGATAAAGTTTTAAGAAAAATAAAAATTGTCATGGTTAGGGAAAGCCCAGATAAGTTGCACTAAGCAACTTTTTTTTTTTTTTCCCATCACGACATTACATTTGCTTATTTGTTGAGGGCTACTATGAGACTTACACTGGGAAACCTTGTCCTCGCCACCCTCCAACCTTGATCTTGTCCCTTCAGTCTTCTTTTTGTTCCCTAAAGTCAAACCCACTGCCATCAAATTTTTTCCAATTTATAGTGACCCTATAAAATGGAGTAAAACTACTTCTTATGGTTTCCAAGATTGTAAATCTTTATGGGAGTAGATAGCCTCATTTTTCACATACAGATCAGCTGGCAGGTTTAAACCACTGACCTTACAGTTTGTAGCCTAGTGCTTAACTCACTGTGCCACCAAACTCAAAGAACATTTTAAAGTAACATGATTTGAGTTCTTTGAGGAAGTTTTAGCTTGTATAATTGAAAAGCACAGAATTCTTAGGGGAAGTTTGTAGACTTAGAGTATATGTTGAAAAAGTATAGCTTCACATTTTGATACTTTTGTTTACAAAGGTTTCTATGATTTTGTAGTAATAATTTTTGACTTAATTTCATGTGTCTGTGAGCTGAGAAATAGTGACTTCTCACCAAATCTTTTTCTCATATATATGTGTACTTGTGTGTGTGCATCCTTGTTTTGTCTTACTGGGAAGGCTGGTAGAAGTAAGGAGTTAGGGTTAGGGTTAGGAATATAGCTAAGTGTAGACTAGGGAAGGCTGGTAGAAGTAAGGAGTTAGGGTTAGGGTTAGGAATATAGCTAAGTGTAGACTAGGGAAGGCTGGTAGAAGTAAGGAGTTAGGGTTAGGGTTAGGAATATAGCTAAGTGTAGACTAGGCTTTGGGTTTCGTGTAGTGTTAAGGTTTTTGTTAGGGCTAGGCTTAATGTTACTGCTAGGAGTTGGGCTAGGGCTAGGAGTAGGGTTTGGTCTACTTTAGGTTTGTTGTTGTTGTTGTTGTTGTTAAGTATCGTGGAGTTGGTTCTGACTCATAGTGACCCTGCACAGGGTTTCCGAGGCTATAAATCTTTAAGGGAGCAGAAAGTCTCATCTTTTCTGCAGAACAGCTGGTAGTTTCAAACTGCTGACCTTGAGTTTGACAGCCCAACTTGTAACCACTATGCTACCAGAGCACCTACTTAGGTTTATTTTTGTTTATGTGTGTATATATATCTTTTTTTTTCTTGAAATCTGTTTGATTTCCTCTTCACTTGGAAGTTCTGTAACTACACAATTACCTCTTTTTACTTAGTGGGTTTTGTCATTGTAAACTGGTAACTCTGGTTTCTTATTTTCAATTTTGTTTTATTTTAGATATTTCTATGAGAATGTGTCAAAAATTATCTGCACTAGGTTATATTAAAAGGCCTGTCATGCCCACAGCTGATGACAACATTGAGTGTGCAGGTGAAATGATTCTATCAAATAGATGAGGGACACTGGATTATGTGGCAAATCATTTGCAAATCAGCCATGGCTCTAACTGTGAAATAATTAATCCACAACAGACTTGGGTTTCAAAAAGTTTATGCAAGATGGGTACCAAAACAACTCACAGAAGCGCATAAACAGAAGATTTTGGACACCACAAATAAAATTTGGACTGATATTTGAAGAAAGGTGCAAGTTTCTTTAAAAATTGTTACTATGAGGCTGAGAGTAAACAGCAGAGCATGGAATGGAAGTATCTTCAATTGCCAACCAGGAAATAGTTAAAAAGTCAACCACCTGCTGGAAATTTGATGTTTACTGTAATCTGGGATTCTCAAGGATCAATACTGGAACACTATCAGGACAAAGGTGCAACAATGAACAGTGCTGTTACTGTGAGATTCTCACTGAAGAGCTGAATTCTAAACTTCAGATTAAACACAGAGGACTGGTATCTAAGGGCATTGTGATCTTGCATGAAAATGCATATCCTCACATCTCTGCCCACACTGTTGACACTGCAAAAACTTCATTTTGAGGTGTTAAAACATCCTCCCTATAGTCCTGATCTTGCTCCATCTGACTTTCACATGTTTGGTTCTCTGAAAGCAGTTCCTCCAGGACGAAGATTCACCTCTGATGAAGAAGTGAAGACAGTGGGTACATTCCTGGCTCCCAGTTCAGCCTATAACATTTTTAAATAAATGAATATGAAAGCTTGATGACAGATGGACAAAGTTTACAGAAAAGCAAAGAGATTATATTGAAAAAGGATATATTTTTCTTTTCTAAAAGTTGATTAAAAAATTCTACAGGCAGAGTGTGGCTAATTTTTGACTCATTGTATGTATCTGTGTTGAGTTTTGGGTAATATTGTTGAATAATTAATCTCAGGTTGTTGGATCTCTGTCCAAAGAACTCTTTTTAGTTTTTTATTTTGGAAGATTGGTCTGGTTTTTGTAAATTCTTTTATTTTAATTTAGGTTTACCCAGAAATATCCTAATTTCATTGTACAACAAGCACAAGGTTGTGGTTGAAACCTACCAGTCACTCTTTGGAAATTCTGGAAGCATTCACTATAAGTTGGAATCAACTCAACAGCACTTAACAACCACAACATATGATTCTTGGTTGGTGATTTTGTTCTTTCAGAGTTTTATACGTCATTCTATTGCAGTTTTGCCTAAATCAGAACTTAGTTTTATTAGTTTTTTGTAGATAAGTTTTTGTTTTTACCAAGCTGCTTTACAAGTTCTTTCCTTGTCTATAATCGAAGAGTTTGTTTATAATAAGTTTTAGTTGTTTTCTTTTTGGGGTCTATTTTTGGGGGGAGTTCATTCAATTTCTTGAATGCATATCTTATTGTCATTCATGATGCTAAGGAAGTTTTCCTCAACAATTCTCTGGGGTTTTGTTTGTGTGTGTGTGTGTGTGTGTGTGTGTGTGTGTTTCTTTTCCTGATCTGGAATTCCAATCATACCTAAGTTACTGATTTTGATGCTGTCCCTCGTAATTCTTAGGCTTTCTTTGGAGTTTATTTTTTTTTCTTTCTGATTGCTCCTTTATCAGATGAATATTGAGAGATTGGTTTTCAAGCTTATTGATTTCTTCTTCCATTGATTCATTTTTATTTGGTTTTCTTAACATCTTTCTTTTTATCTGACTTCTGACTTGACGTCAGATTTTCATTCATATATTACATAGCTATTTGGTCAGTGCCACAATATGTCACATATTTTAATAAACATGCAGGAATAAGGTCAAAAGGGCAGTGTCTTGTTTAAGCACTACACCAGGTGGTGAAGAAGATAGTTAAGTCTAGGTAAATACAATGCCTGACATGACAGTTTTGTGTATAACAGACAGTAAGAGTACAGAGACCTAGTATGTATCCTCATATTCTGAGGAAGGAATATGTGAAGGGAGTCTTCAAGGACTGGTGGATGTTAAGAATTAGCTGAAGAAAGAAGAATGGACATATGGGAATGAGAAGAAGGGTTAGAAGGATGCTGGGAGAAGAGTTGCAGCTCAAAAGCAGACTACAAGGGACTTTGTATGCCTTTCCAAAGAGCTTGATTTTATTCTGAGTGATAGTCTCTTGTTACAATGACTTCCTGTGACTCTATTAAAGCTTTCCACGAACTTCCTGTGAATCTATTTGTGTCTTTCTTGTGCTGTGTACCAACTTCTGCCTTGTGTTATAGGTGTCTTCTCTTCCTCCTGCCTCTTTCATTTAATCTCCCTAGGAAAAAAGAACTTGTTCTATTCTAATTTATATTGTCTCCTAATCTATAGGTTCTATTCCTGGCTCTATTTGGAGACCTTGTTTACTGCTTATTACATTTAATTTCCACTTAGGTCTCTGCTCCCTCTGCCTCAATATTGGCTGCAACACTAAAGCTGTCCATTTCAGGCTTTATTCCTTATTACCAATATTCAGATATAGCCCCTGGCACAAGATATCATAAGAGAAAATGATGATATTAATTTGCAGTAGATACTCAGGTTAGGCCAACAGGAAATGGAAATACTGTTGAATGGGAGAAGAATTGTGTGTTTTGGCTTGAAAAGAACTTTTAGTATTTTTATTTTTAATTGCATACTTGAGAAGTAGGTAACTTCCTTTGGGATGGAGAAGAAGGGTCGAAAGTGATACTCTTGAGGTTGTGCCTAAATTGTTCTGGGTGTCTGGAACAGACAGTTGAATACCCGATATGGGGAAATTTTAAGGAAAGGGCTAGTAATGAACTAGACTCAGAAAAGAACCTGGAGAATAAAGGAAGTTTATTGCAACTGAATTCATACAATGTTATTTAACATCAACTCTGAATGATGGTGTTGTGCTGTAGGATAAGCACTGGACTGGTAACCACAAAGTTGGCAGTTCAAACCCACCAGTTGCTCCCCCAAACCCTACATAGATAGGATCATTGTGAGTTGGAATCAACTCAACAGCACACAACAACAGAAACAACTGAATGATATGCAACAATGTACTGCAACTCTAGAAAATGAGAATAATCCGAGATGTGTCTCTTGCAGTCCTCCCACCTGCAAGTATGAAGCCGTCTTCAAATGGGACCAAGAGAAATCTTTAGTTTTAGAAGGACTCTGACATGGCCTGAAGAGTTCCTTAGCCAAAAGAGATAACCACTATTAGCACATTGGGGTAAGGGCCACACCTTCCTTAACACTACTAGGCAGAGAAGCAGTAACCAAGAAGTCAAACAGCAATCTCTGTAGGATCATGAAAGACCCGCTTCCCCCCACTTGTCCTCTCAAGTCTCTGCAAGAGAAGAAAGCACTTACTCATGTTTTAGTGTCTCCAAACAGTTTTTTTTTTTTTTCATGCATTTAATAATTATGCTCACAGTTACTTTTAAAACACATACAGTCTTTTTTTTAAAGCTTTTATTGTGAATTGAGTGACGGTTTACATGGGAGAACATTAGTTTTATACTCATTCTATTGTAGTTTGTTTGTTGGCACCGTAATCATTTCATTACAATGATTACAATCCCCTCCATACGTCATCATTTAACAGTATTTGCTTCTATTCCCTCCATTTTTTTGTTTTGTTTTTTGATGTACACAAAAACACTCAGGAAAATAGAATCATTTAAACAACCAGAGGGCACATTCTGCAAGCCAGCCTCCTGGCCACCGGCATACAACCTTTCTCTTTCTATTTGTCCAGAGTTCTCTCCATGCCATCATCTCTGCCTCTATCTCTGATGTTGTTGCTTCTCTGGTTAGGGTTCCACATTCTGCTTCATGATAGTGTTTTGCTAGTAAAATGAGAGATGTTATTATAGTATAACCACTTGATAGATTTCTAGGCGATAAGAAGGGGAAAATAGTTACTGTTTGCCTATTGTGGCACACTCTATTTTCAAAGATGGCCATTCCACATGCTTTTCTATAATGAGACTTTGCCACTCATTAATAGTTTGCCACTCATTAATAGTTAAGTCCTCTTCCCATGAATATGAGAAGAATTATGATTCTTGCAATCATTAGGATACTGTGAAAGTGATATTGTGTGATCACTGAGTCTAGGTTTTAAAAGACAATGATGCAGCCTTTACCTGGTTCAGAGTTATCCTGTACTTGGAGTTCAGCATCACCATGTCAGTCTGGCATCCTTGAGGCTGCCAAGTCTTTTTCAGAATCCTGATCTACATAAGGCACGAGCATAATGCAAAGGTGGCTGTTTAATGACACTAAATTTTGGGTAGTTTGTATATAGCAATAGTAACTGGCACATATGACTTTACATATAAAGAAACTTCAAAAAATTCATGGAAAAATTGAATGAAAATATAGTGGAATTTTTTCATGAGCTTTTTGAATCTTCCTTGTACATTATTTAACTTATTCTTAGATCAATCCTTAAAGATTAACCTTGTTATGTCAGTTATCTAGATAAGAAAATCAAGGCACAGAAAAATTAAGAAACTCACCATAAGTTTTAGCTACTAAGTGATAAAACCCAGGTTTATGTCATGGTTGATCCAACTGCAATGCCTGTAACTCATCCCTTACACTGATTTCTGACACTGGTAATGTTAAGAAGCGTTCCCATGGTAAGAATAATCTGGTGAACAGCTAAATGTTCAGGCCCCATTTAATTCTACTGAATCACTTTAAATAGACATATCAGGAGATTATTACTTTTTAAACAGTGGGGAAGTTTGGTAACACCATTACAGACCAATGCATGAACTGAAATAAATTCCATAAATATTAGTTTATTAGTGATGCAACTTTGGAGACCTCACTGAAAACAGAAAACAAGTGCTCATTCACTGAATGCTAAATTGAACTGATTTTTGCAAATGATCTAACTCCCAACATATGAAAATGTGACCCAAGTACCAGAAGCAGACACAGCAACTGGGATCTTGTTAGAAATGCAGACTCTTAGACACTATTTTTACCTACTGTCTTAGAATCTGCATTTTAACCAATATCTTCAATCTTTCCAATACGCATTTGAATTTGACAGACACTGATTTCACTCATTTTGTACTCATATAAGGAAACGTTTTTAGCAATGGGGTAGTTGGGTAATATGTTTCTGAGTTCTCTGTTTTACCAGGAAGGAACTTATCCTACAGTGTAGAAATTGGGTCTTCAAGTCAGTCTTTATAGAATTTATAGAGATAGACAATAGGAGCTCTGAAACCTTGTGGTTACATTCTATATTAATGAAAGTTAAATTCTGCCTTGCTTGGAACATCATTTCCTAACTCTTAAATCTCTGAGGAAAAAAGCAATTTATACATATAGTATGTAAAGAAAGGGAACCAGTAACTATATTGGTTATTGGCTTATTTTCAAGCAGGGTAGGAGGGACCTAGTTAATCCATTTCTCTCTATCTTCTTGTTGATATTTTTATGCACAGATGACCTGTATGTACTGTAGTGGTATTGGAAAAGCATTACTGAGATAGGAATGACCACACTTCCATTTTCTAAATCATAGCTGCAAAGTCTGTGAAATGGTGACCAAAGCACCTCTTTGAGGATATCTAGAAAAAATTGCATTTTCTCCTTAGACTTACCTCATTTATAATTAAGGATCCTGCAGTGCTGATCTATAATTGGAAACACATGTGATTTAAAATCCATTTGTAACCACACACACTATCTTTGACAAAAATCTTACATTATGCATCAGTCACGAGGTTTCAACAAAACTACTCAAGCTCAATGCAATCTATGCCTGTCACTGTTCACATGAATGCGAGGGCACAGCTGGGAGCAAGGTGAAGACTCACTAAGAGGGCAGAAATCTTTAAAAAGTCCTCAGAATTACCTTTACTTAATTAAATGACATTTTGTAATCACCTTAGTGAAGTGTTCCAAGTAATACATTCACCCTCCTTCAAAGAATTGCCCTCACGGTACCAATCACTGGATAGTACCACAAATACATCATCACAGTGAAACATAAATATATAGTAATTGACTTAAACAAATTCACTCCTTTAGTGAAAAGTTTTTTAATTGAATGTCAATTCCTGCCCTTAGGAAATAAATTCTTATATTTAGCAATCTTTTCTTAGTATCAAATTAATTTCCCTTTAATGTTAGTTCTAAATAGGGAATAAATATTTAGGTCCTTGATATTTATATTAAGGGTGGGTTTGAACTGTCGACCTCTAGGTTAGTTGCCAAGTACTTATCCTGCAGTGCCACACCAGGACTCCATATAAATGTATATATATATTTCCCCCTTTTTTTCTTTCTGCTGTCAGTACAAATGGGGACTGAGCTTGTCACTATTCTGTCTATAATATTTTGACATGTACCAGAAGAGTATCATTGGTCCCCAGGTAATTCCAGCTTCTTTTACCTTTTCTCATAGGTGTCATTTCCTTCCTTTAAATCATCATTATGATTATCATGTGAACCATATTCCTTACATATATGTATATATCTATTTTACATGTGTAGAACTCAATAGATGTTATATTGTATAGGGTTCTGCCCATATTGGTAATAAAGGAATGATTATATTCTTGGGATTCATGCAGCAAATAATCTAAAAAAGCGCAATGTGAGTTTCTTGCATTGAGCAGTTTATACTTGGAGTATTTTGTTTGTGACTTACTTTATTAGCATCCGGAACACACTTGAGTCTGTCCAGGGGACAGTTTCTAGAGACAGGGAATGTTCCTGGCCATCCTTGTAGCCCTGCATGCAGTCTCTTAAATGTATCAGGTGCTCTGTCTCAAAAGTCTCTCCCAATGTTCAGGTTCTATGATCTTGAGTACCTTTTCTCCCTCAGTTCCAGTTTTTCACTAGGAGAGTTTACCACTGTTGATCTCTAAGGTCCCTGGCAATTTTTAAGTTCTAGGACTCCATGTTTTTCATAGCATCCTTCATGCTCCAATTGTGCCTCTTCAAGGTACTCAATGACTTTTGTTTTTACACAATTTTTCAGGTCCTCCTTATTTACCACCTGGGTCTGTTCTTCTTGTTGAGTGCCTCCTGATTCTGACCTAGCCTTTCTCTTTTGTCTCAAAAACATATCAGTCTTGGGTGTCATCTTTTTGACAAGTATAACTTAATAGAGGTCTTTTGGAGATTATTACAGTAAACAAATATCTAGTGGTGAATGTTTAGCCTTTTGGCCTTCTGGTAGAGAGACCTTTTATGATTCCTCTCAAATCTTAATGAAATTTTCATACTTAAGTTTAAGCTTAATATATTGGCCTATGTCTAAGATAGGAGCATGGTGGTTCTAGAAGATGAGTACTGGACTGTGAACCATTGTTTAGGTCGAACCATTGTTTAGCTGTGAACCATTGTTTAGCCTACCAGTCACTCCCTGGGAAAAAGATGAGATTTTCTGCTCCGGCAGAGATTTATAACCTCAGAAAATTTATAATGAGTTGTTGACTCAGAACTAACTCGAAAGCATTTGGTAACAACAACACAAACTAAGATTTGTATTATCAAATTGAAATGTAAAAATACCTATTAAAAATTAAAATGAAAAGTGCTATTCTTTATAGAGGAGGATATTTGCTGCATAAGAATATTTCACTTTTATTTGATCAGATTCTATTTTATTTGGGTCAGGGAAGGGAAGAGAATTCTAGGTTTTTAGGGGTCAAATGAATGCCCATTAGATTTTTCCCTTACTTGGTAGTTCATCCAAGAACCCATGAGGAAGAAATTAAAAACTCATCAACAAACCAGCATGACTGCTAGGATGCTGGAAGCTTTCATCTGTTAAATACTGTGTTTCTGTGTAACCCTTTTTGAACTATTCCTTTGCTAGGTAGGTTGATTTGCTACCAATTTGGTCCTGAGCTATGGGGATTCTTGAGAACGCAGGTGTCTATTTTGCTGGAGAGCAAGAATGTGCGTGTACAAGTAAGGTGTGTCACAGTAGAGCATGAGCTTCCCACTGGGGTCGGAGGCAAGCAAAGGCTTGATGAAACTTCTTAAATCAGCTCCTTCTCTGTTCTCATCACCTTATTTATTATTAACTTTTGGTACCTGGAGCAGTGTCAGCAATCTCAGAAAGGCTCAGGAAAATCTTATCAGATAGATGAATGAATGAATTTCCTTAAGAATAGAATGAATGGATGCTCTTTTTGTCCTTAGTCTACTAATTTTTTTTACTTTTCAGGATATTCAAAACTCTTAAAGGTATAGAATGAAATTGCATTACTAAAGATGTGCATATTTTGTCTTTCATATACCTTAAGAAATCAGACCAGACTTTTTCTACTGATTTTGATTACTCTAAATAGAGAAAGTGAAGGTTCAACTGCATTTCCCCCCACAATTGCTTGCATAAAGATTTTATTTATATAGATGAATGCTTTATTAGAAAGTTTTCCTTGATAAAATCAAAGTAAACCAGGATTGCTTATTAAGTGCAGTACTCAAAGGTCCAGGGTCTGAAAGTATCTTTCTTTACAAATAAATTCAACAAATGTTTTCTATTACACCTTGCCAGGCAGACAATGCCACACCAAGCTCAAAAGTAGTGGTGACTCAGTTCTAGTTTCATCTAGAGCTTAGTGGGCACGTCATCAGGAAGGACCAGTCCCTAGAGAAGAACATCATGCTTAGTACAGGGTCAGCAAAATAAAAAGGAAGGCCATCAGTGGGATATACTGACACAGTGGCTGCAACAATGAGCTCAGATATAGGAAGGACTGAGAGGGTGGCACAAGGTCAGGCTTTGTTTGGTTCTGTTTTGCATACGGTCACCATGAGTCAGATTCAACTTGAGGACACCTAACAACAAAAGCACAACAAGTGGGCCTCAGATTTTCTATCAACAAAATGACCCTGAAAAACCAGAGATGTTTATAATTGCAAGGTAGTTTCAAAAAAGTTTATTCCAATTTTCTGTATTTAATATAGGAGGCCAAGGCACAAACTCAATGGCATTAATGCTACTGACACTCAGATGTCATGATTTCGGGTTCCATGCTCTTTTCTCTAGACCATCTCTCATACCACCCAGACGTGACTTTACAGAGGCAGGTGGACACAGTGAGAGAACACTGTGATACCAGTGTAGTTGGAAATGATGCTCCAGTCCTCTCCTAGCCACCCAGCAATTAGTCTCAAGTGTTTGGAAACAAACTGACTGTTCCTAGGAGAAATAATGTCTGAGATTTACCAAAAAAAACCTAGAAGTGTCCTTTCAAATCCTCCCTCTCATCTACATCTCGTTTCTCTCTTTCTCTTCCTCACCCCAAACACACACCATGTATCATTCTTAATCAGAGAGTTTGATTATAATAGATCTGAAAGCAAATAGAGTCCTGTTTGTTTCCCACTGTTTGTTTAGTTGACTAGATCTTTACATTAAAACCTTAGGTAGTGATAAGTTAACATAAGTTGTTATAGGGAATTCATGCATGGAGGGAGAAAGCTTGCTTTATAATATCATAATAAATGCGAGATCGAAATAATGTCTTAAGGTCAGGTAGGCCTAAGCATGCAAATGGTGACAGATTTGCATTTCCATTTTTATAAACCCCTGCTAATAAGGCATATTTAAATCCTAAAATATTGCACTCAGCAATGAAGGCATGAATTTTGCTTATGCAACACTATTCACACTTGTAGTTATTTTCTAGCAGTTTCAGAAACCCAGGAGAATTAAGAAGCCTCTAGCAAATGAATAAAGAGCCCTGGCAGTATAGCGGTTAAGCACTCGGCTGCTAACTGAAAAGTTGCCAGTCTGAACCCACCAGCTGCTCCATGGAAGAAAGATGTTGAAGGCTTCTGCCATAAATATTTTAGCCTTGGAAACCCTGTAGGGAAGTTCTACTCTGTCCTGTGATCTCTATGCATTAGAATCCAGTCAGTTGATGGCAATGTGGTTAGCAAATGAATACACATCTATAAAATACTCCTGTTGTTAACTGCTGTATAGTCAGAATCGGTCTGACTCATAGTGACCCTGTATAGGGTTTCTGAGAAGCAACTGGTGAGTCTAAAGTGCCAACCATTTGGTTCAAACTGACTTTGTGGTCAAGTTCTTATCCTACAGCACCACACCAAGAATCTTAGTGAAGAATTTTTTTTTTTTAAAGCTGATTTCATATTTTCTACTTACAATCAATGACAATGAAAACCATATGAGCAATATTTTTTTACAATTACTTTGATGTTTTCTTCCTGTTCCAAATATTTCCATTGTGCTTTTAAAATCAATAGTAATGCAAAGGTTTTTTTCTTTAACCTGTTCTTTAATATTTCAAAAGCTCCATTATAGTTCCCATCTTTTCAGATCCAGAATTTAGTAAGCCTTGGCAAACCTTTGCATTCTATTTTTTCAAAAAACATGAATGATTTTCCACTGCTCAGATTTGCTTTTAAAAGGTGAAGCATTTAAAGCATAACTAACCATATGCCAGTAAACTTGATTTTTTGATTTGTTGATATATTAATGAATACTAAAAGCCTCAAATAACTTTATAATTATTTCATAAGTTTAAATCAGTGATATAAGACAAAAGTTCTCCCTTGTAAGGTGATTTTGATGAGAAAAGTGGACAGAAGAATAAACCGGATAAATGATTGTCACTTGCTGATTATTATCCTGCTATCTGTCTGTATCTATCCGCTTGTAGGTAGTAAATGCCATTATGAATTTAAATAAAAGCCATTTCTCACACATACTTGAATGGTAGTAAGAGAAAGCTTCTTGATAAATTACACTGCGGAAAGACATAGCATTTAAAAGCAATCAAATTTTTTTATTTGACAATGACCTCTCTTTTTGATCAAAACTATAATGAGTCATAACTGTTCTGTGGTAAGTAACAAGATTAAATGAGGCATTAATGTATCTAGTGATATGAGCACAGACTTAATATTAAAGCAAGTGATGCATCCTGCAGTAAGGCTATTATTGTTGCTTTAAGTGCCATCATGTTGGTTCTGATTCATAGTGATCCTGTATAGGGTTTCCAGGGAGCGGCTAGTGTGTTTGAACCATTATTAGCCAACCAGTGCTTACCTACAGCTTCATAGCAAGACCCCAATTTTAATGTTTATTATGTACTTTCTATATATTTGAACACATATTGTTGTTGTTGTTAAGTACTATGGAATGGGTTCCGACTCATAGTGACCCTGCACAGGGTTTCCGAGGCTGTAAATCTTTATGGGAGCAGAGAGCCTCATCTTTCTCCTGTGGAACAGCTGGTAGTTTCGAACTGCTGACCTTGAGGTTAGCAGCCCGATTCGTAATCACTACACTACCAGAGCACCTGAACACGTATTAGCTTATTTAATATTCATTATGACCTTTTGAGATTCATATTACTTTTCTACTCCATTTTATAGATGACAGAACTAAGTCAGGAACTATAAAATACCTAACCCAAAAACACAGTAGGGGGGACATCCAGAATTTGAACCCAGGTAATCTGACTCTAGATATCAGGATTGTTGTTGTTAAGTGCCATTGAGGTGATTCTGACTCATAGCAACACTAGGTTTCCAGGGAATGGCTGGTGAGTTTGAACTGCTGACCTTGAGGTTCAAGCTGACCTTGCCATCCACTGCTTATACTACAGCTCCACATCAGGACTCTGGATATCAGGATTGTTGCTGTTGTGAAGTGCCATCGAGTCAGTTCCGACCCGTAGCGACCCTGTCCAGGGTTTTCGAGGAGCAACTGGTGAGCTTGAACTGCCGACCTTGCAGTTCAAATGGCTTTGCAGTCTGACACATTAACCCACAGCGCCACACCAGGACTCCTGATGAGTTTTAACTGCTGACCTTGAGGTTCAAACTCACCTTGCAGTCCAGTGCTTATACTACAGCTCCACATCAGGACTCCAGATATCAGAATTAGTGGAAGACTACTTATAGTTAATGAAGTCCTGGTGTGGTGTTGTAAGATAAACACTAGACCTTAAGGTCGGTTTGAACTGCAAGGTTGGCAGTTCAAACTCACCAGCTGCTCCTCAGAAACCCTACACAGGATCACTATGAGTCAGAACTGACTCAAAGGCACTTAACAACAACAACAACAACAACAATTATAATTAACAAAAGGCAATGTGTAGATGACACACCTATGCTTGCTGGAAGCAAAGAGGACTTAAAGCACTTGTTGATGAAAATCAAAGACTATAGCTTTCAGTATGGATTTCATCTTAAAATAAAGAAAACAAAAATCCATACAACTTGACCAATAAGTAGTATCATGATAAATTGATTGAAGTCATCAAGGATTTCATTTTACTTGGATCCACAATCAACAACCACGGAAGCAGCAGTCAAGAAATAAAAGGACATATTGCATTGGGCAAATCTGTTGCAAAAGATCTCTTTAACATCAAACAAAGATGTCACTTTGAGGACTAAGGTGTACCTCACCCAAGCTACCATATTTTCAATCACTTCATATGTATATGAAAGCTGGATAATGGATAATGAAAAAGAAAGATTGAAGAAAAAATGATGCCTTTGAGTCGCAGTGTTAGTGAGGAATATCGCATATATCACATATGGGCTGCCGGAGAATGAACAAATCTGTCTTAGAGGAAGTACAGCCAGAATGCGTTTTAGAAGCAAGGGTGGTAAGACTTCATCTTTTGCACTTCAGATGTGTTATCAGGAAGGCCCAGTCCCTGAAGAAGAACATCATTCTTGGTAAAATAGAGGGTCAGAGAACAAGATGGATTGACCCAGCAGTGGCTGTTACAGTGGTATACGGCATAGCAGCAATTGTGAGAAGGGTACAATATAGCAGTGTTTCATAATGTTTTACATATAATTGCTATGAGTCAGAATTTACTTGATGGCAGTTAACAACAACAACAACAACAACAGCAGCAGCAACAGTCTGACTCCAGAGTGCTGTTCTCTAATATCTATCCCTACTCAAAAAAAGTCTATTTTTATCTGTATATCTTGAATAATCATTGATCTCTGCAATAGATACTAGTTCAAATATTTCATTTTATCCTGGCTGGGATGGCTGAAATTTCACTGACAGGGGAAATGGAGATTGTTTTATTCTCTAATTGCCTTTTGTCAGTTATAATCCTGTTTTGTTATGAGCCATCGAGTTCTGACTCATAGTGATCCAGTATAGGGTTTCCAAGGAGCAGCTGATGGGCTTGAACTGCCATCCTTGTGGTTTCCAGTCCAGTACTAATCCTACAGTACCACACCAGAAGTCCAATTATAATCCTGGTGTGGCACTCAACCACAAGGTTGGTTTGAACCGTAAGGTCAGAGGTTCAAACTCACTAGACACTCCTCAGAAACTCTATACAGGGTTGCTCTGCGTCGGCCAGCACCCACTGGACGGCACTTAGCAACAATGGCAACTAGGAAAATAAAGAAGCATAAGCTATTTTTGGATACAAGATCTGAATACAATAGTGGCCAAGTGGCACAGGGTAGGAGTGACTCTGTTTCCCTTCCATGATCTCATGGGTCTCATCACGGCTGTTGTTGCTGTCGTGTGCCATCAAGCTGATTCTGAGCCCTGATGGCCCAATGGATAAGCACTTAGCTGCTAACTGAAAGGTTGGTTGTTGAAACCACCCAGGGGCTTTTCAGGAAGAAAGTTCTAGCCAAGATTATAGCCAAGGAAACCCCATGGGGGCAGTTCTACTCTGCCACATGGGGTCCCTTTGAGTTGAAATTGACTTGACAGCCCCCAACAATAACATTACCTGTGGACAGGGCTTGTTGGGCTCTGAAGGTTAGAAAAACTGTTTGAATCCCAAATTTTCTACCTCAAAGGATTTTGATTTTGGATATATATATATATATATATATTGACAGCATTTCTCAGTACTAGTTTTCTCATAATATCCAAATCAAGGTTGTTTTGAAGATTCAGTAACATAATACATATGAAGAGGCTTCAAAAAATTCATGGAAAAATAGAATTGAAGAATAATGCAAGTTTTCTATGAACTTTTTAAAGCCAATTCATATAATAGGCTTGTTGTGGTTGTTAAGTGCTGTTGAGTTGATTCCGACCTAAAGCAACATTGTATAGGGTTTCTGAGTTGCTGCTGGTGAGCTTGAACTGCCGACCTTGCAGTTGCGAATGGCTTTGCAGTCTAGTGCATTAACTCAGAGCGCCACACCAGGATAATATGCTTAGGAATGTAAATATGCAGTATCATGTTCTGTCTTCCATCTCTTCCTTATTTCATCATCTCTTCTTGCTCTTTCCCTTCTACTCTCACATACCATCACTGAATGTATCTTTTCTTTACATTTTCTTATGATCAAAATAGATCTAGTGTTACCACCATAGCCTTGACCCCCACCTTAACTTTATCACTATGACATTATTAACATGAGTGAAGGTCTCTAGCTCTACCTATACAGTTGCTAAAAGACTGTATTTCTAATTAGCAAGTAAAGAAGGTATGTTAATGGTTGATCTAGAGCTTTGAAGATGAAAAGTGCCATATAACTGCTTGCTACTATAATTTATTAATCTATGCTTTGAATAAAATTACCATTGCTTTTATATATTTGTTCCTTTCTGTATAATCTTTCAAGTTTTCCCATTGCTATTCCCCTTCTCGCTGACAGCTTCTCAGGTCTTTCATGTTTAAATGCCATTTCAAGGTGACAGATGAGCGTTTTCTTTTTATATTTTAAACTTATGTTCATTGGCCTTTTAGAGTAGGTCAGTATTTTTGAATTAGGCTCAAGAATTACAGGATTTGCTTTTATGAATCATGGTTGATGGTAAACTTAGTCTGGTTCATGTGAATTTTTATCTGCAGATCTGGATGAAGCCCATTGTTCATATAAAATATCACTAATCCATTCATTCAGTAAGCAATTATTAAATACCTAATTTATATCAGACACTGTCTTAGGTACTAAGGATATAAGAATAAGACATAGGTCCATAGCCTACAGTCTGTCAAGGTAGATGTCCTTATAGGGATAAGAAGCATTTACTGAACAACTACTTATAATGGCAGATGTTTTACTTATAATGCCTCATTTAGTTCTTACAACATATCTCAGCTAAGGAAAAAGGTTAATATTGTATCTATGTCCCCTGAATTGGTAAGTGGTGGGATATGTAAGCCTACATCTGTCTGATGTCAATGCCCATCTTTCCATGATTGCCCTCTGCTTCCAGAGTCAGGAAATTCTCGTGTATAAATTCAACCAAACTACCTAAGAAACTGCTACTGTTGCTAAGTGACTCACAGTGACCCTGTATACAGTTTCCAAGGAGTGGCTGGTGGGTTTGAACTGTCAACCTTGCAGTTGGCGATCCATTCTACAGCACCACACTAGGACTCCACCTAAGAAACTTATATCAATAGAACTCTGTAGGATAATTACCTTGCAGAATAGTGTAGTGGTTACAAGCATTTGCTTTGGGCATAGAGTTCTGTAGTTTCATGTTCTGGCTCTGTCTTATATTAACTGGGACTTTACCAAATTATGTAACTTCTTTTAGTTTCTTTTCTCATCTTGTAAAATGAAGAAAATAATCATATCTACCTGTTAGAGCTATTGTGTGGTCAAATAAGGGAATGGCTACATAGAATGGCTATAATAAAAATGTTTTTATTGTTATTATGATCTATTATTTGAGTTGTTTGTTAAAGTAGAAACCATGAAATGTTTTACACAGCACAGGATTTAAGAGGAAAACTCATAAACAGTGTACAGTCTTGTCATCTATAGCAGGTATGATTTGTTAATGCAGGTTTTCTAAGTGACAGAGACCAAAAAAATTGAATATGAAATAATTTTATCTAGGGAAATGTCTGTGTGAGGATAACTGGACAGGGCAGGGGGAGCCATGAGAACATGATGCCAGTCTTATTGACAGTGAACAAGAGATGGAGGAAAGTGTGGGCAGATGTGTCCGAGGCTCCTGTGTTCAGGTAAAAGGCTCAGCAGGACTGTTTGGGAGTCCCTGAGCCACGGTTGTCTGCGAGAGGAACCCCATGTTTCCCTGGAATCGATCCCTTACATTCTTACCACATTTAGTTATTAGTTCTAAAAGCAACAACAAAGAACAACAAGGAAACCCACTGCCATCAAGTCCACTTCATTTCATAACAATCCTATGTAGGGTTTTCAAGACTGTAAATCTTTATAGGAGCAGACAGCCTCCTCTTTCTCCCTCTTAGTGGCTGGTGGATTTGAACTGCTGACCTGGAACTTAGCAGTCCAATGCCTAACCCACAATGTCATCAGGGTTCCTTGGTTATTAGCTAAGAAGAGCTTGTTGGTTGGTAAATATAGTTTGGTATGAATGATGCATAGAGTTCAGACTCCAGCAATAGGGGCCATTGGTTAGTTGTACTTCCTGTATTTGGAAGTCATTTTCATGAGCACCACAGAAATTAATTTAGTAATAAATAGCCATTGGACATTTTCTATAAATTTAGCACATTGCTAGAAACCCTGCTTGCATTCAAAATACCGGTGGCATAGCTTCCAGCATCACAGCAACACACAAGCACCACAGTATGACAAATTGACAGAAAAGTGGTGAGAAAGATGTACTTTATTGACTATGCAAAGGCTTTTTACTATGTGGATCATGACAAGCTATGGGCAACATTGAGGAGGATGAGTATTCCAGAACACTTAATTGTGCTTATGAGGAACCTGTACATAGACCAAGTAGCAGTCATTTGAACAGAAAAAGGGTATACTGAATGGTTTAAAATCAGGAAAGGTGTGTGCCAGGGTTATATTTTTTCATCATAGTTATTCAATCCATATGCTGAGCAAATAATCTGAGAAGCTGAATTATAATGAAGAA
This sequence comes from Chrysochloris asiatica, assembly GCF_000296735.1. Taxonomy (NCBI): domain Eukaryota; kingdom Metazoa; phylum Chordata; class Mammalia; order Afrosoricida; family Chrysochloridae; genus Chrysochloris; species Chrysochloris asiatica. The sequence continues at coordinate 22,320,283 of NW_006408528.1, forward strand.
GAACGTGACATCAGTAGGGAGAGTGCAATTTGAAGATGATACTACCTTGCTTGATGAAAGCAAAGAGGACTTGAAATCCTGATGAAGATCAAAGACCACAGCCTTCAGTAGGGGTTGCACCTCAATGTAAAGAAAAAAAAAAATCACACCACTAGACCAATAAATAACATCATGATAAATGGAGAAAAGATTAAAGTTGTCAAAGACTTCATTTTTCTTGGATCCCCTATCAACACTCATAGAAGCAGAAGTCAAGAAATCACAAGATGTATTGCATTAGGCCAGGAGCTCTGGTAGCGTAGTGGTTACAAATCGAGCTGCAAACCTTAAGGTCAGCAGTTTGAAACTACCAGCTGTTCCACGGGAGAAAGATGAGGCTTTCTGCTCCCGTAAATATTTACAGCCTATAAAGGGTTGATATGAGTCGGTTCCACCACCACCACCACCACCACCACCATTGCATTAGGCAGATATGCTGCACAAAACCTCTTTAAAGTGTTCAAGAGCAAATATGACAATTTGGAGACTAAGGTGCACCTGATTCAAGCCATGGTATTTTCAATAGCCTCATATGCTTGTGAATGTTGGACAATGAATAAAGAAGACCATAGAAGAATTGACACATTTGAGTTATAGTGTTGAAGAAGAATATTAAATATACCATTGATTGCAAGAAGAACAAACAAGTCTGTGATGGAAGAAGTATAAACAGAATGTTTCTTAGAAGCCAGGATGATGAGACTTCGTCTCTCATACTTTGGATGTATTATCAGGAGGGACCAGTCTCTGGGGAAGATCATCATGTTTGGTAAAGTGGAAAGTTGAAGAAAAAGAGGAAGACTCCAACAAGATGGATTGGTTCAGTGAAAGCAGCAATGGACTCAAGTGTAACAACAATTGTGAGGTTGGTGCAGGACTAGGCAGTGTTTTTTTTCTGTTGTGCATGAGGGTTGCAATGACTCATAACTGATTCAATAGCACCTAACAACAATAACAACATGAATGCTAGGTGAAACTAACAAGTAAAGAAGCAACAAACAAACACCCCAACCACTCCTAGGACCCTCTATCGGGTTTCCAAGGATGTAAATCTATGTAGGATGGCTGGTGAGTCTGTACTGTCCACTTTGCGGTTAGCAGCCTAGTTGTAGCAGCACCACAACTAGACGATACATTCAATATCCAGGTGTTCTGCAGAAAAGAAAGTGGTCTGTATTATTTATATTTTAATTGACTGTGTTTATATTATGCAAAAATGAAAAAAAAACAAAACAAAACTCCCAAGCTAATAAAAGAAAAAACAGAAGCTTTATCGGGCAGTGTTTTGTTCTGCTGTGCATAAGGTCGCTATGAGTCAGTACTGACTCGACGGCACCTAACAACAACACAACAACGACCTTTATTATGAAAAAATTATATTTTTTAGATTATATTGTGACTATGGGTGCAAGGGAGCCCTGGTGTGGCACTGTAGGATAAGCACTAGACTGCAAGGTCGGCAGTTCAAACCCACCAGACACTCCTTGGAAACCTTATACAGATTCACTATGAGTTGGAACTGACTTGATAGGACTTAACAACAACAACAATGGGTGAAAGACCATACTCAAAACTGAACTTGAGATAGAAGAAAATGCTCATTTTTAACTGGAGAATAATATGAAATTCTGGTTTAATTGTTTTATAGCAAGGTACTCAAATAGGTTATTTCTTTTGCTTATCCATGAAATTAAATCAAGGAGGACATTGGCATCCCAAAGTCATTCAAAGATAACTTACAATTCTGTCATGCTCCCTTCCATATTCCCCACCTCGATCAAGTCTTAGGGTAGCCTTCTTGATATGTCTTTAACTTTCAGTTATGTATGGCAAAATTTAGATATGTTTCCTAATTTTTAAAGTCTCAGCATTCCTAGACATATGAGACTTATATTACTTTATTATGTACAAATATTAGGTCATTTGAAGGTAATGAGTATAATCAGTCATGTAAATAGAAAGTTTGAATAATTTACAGGTATCATCTGATTGTGAAGAGTCTGAGTTTAGGTCTTTGGTGGGGAGTGGGAGGAGAGGTGGCTGTCTTTAGCCCACCTATGAAGCTTCCTCAAGGTGGGGCTGATAAAAGAGGTGCTTCTCACCTGAGATTGAAGGTAAACTGACAATGAAATCGAAAATCTGGCTGAAACGACCAGATTGATTCCAGAAGTAGCTACTCATGTAACCAGGGATTAGATGACTTGAGAAAGGTAACCGTGAATCTGCGGAATAGGTGTGGTGGGGACTCTAGTTGTCTAGTGTCACTGGGGTAGGGAGCTTGTTGTTGTTAAGTGCCATCGAGTCAATTCTGACCCATAGCAACCCTGTATGGCGTTTCCCAGGAGCAGCTGGTGAGCCTGAACCACTGATTTTGCAGTTCAAATGACTTTGTAGTCTGATGCATTAGCCCACAGTGTTACACCAGCTAGAGGGGACTTAGCATAGTTAGAGGGGCCTGGTAGAGACCAGAGAACTGTGGTAGCTGAAGAACTTCAGAAGGTAAAGCATTAGTATTAGGACTCAAGGTCTGGAATTGTGAGTGTAGGGTCAAGTTTAACTCCTATTACCACTTAAATGTATTCAAACCTCAGTCCGTCAATTATATTGGGTTAATTTGACTAAGAGCAAAAGAAGGGCCTTTGAAATTTGACTATGTAATTTAGGTTATAATTTGGGTGTGAAGTGATATAACTTCTACTAAGCATTGCGCTGCTAACTTCAAAGTCAGAAGTTCAAAACCACCTGCTGCTCTGTGGGAGAAAGATAAGGTTGTCTGCTTTGGTAAAGACTTACAGTCTCTACACATATATCTAGGGTTACGATGAGTCAGAATTGATTTGAGTACAGTGAGTTTGATTTTAGTTTAATTTTTTATAAGAAGAAAAATACATTTTCTTCAATATAAATGTGTGTATATGAGAAACAAAGGGAGAAAATGAGTAAAAGACAGATCTGTACCATTCAGCTAACTATCAAGGTACTCTCACACTTCGTGTTTATGGAGATAAGAATCTTAAATTAAACCAGGAAATCCTTATTTTTAAACTCTAAAGACATACATTCTGGCCAGCTCTCAGCTATGTTCCGGTCAGAAGACTCCTTAATGATATATAATTAGGAGTTACGACCTCATTACCTCAACACTGATTTGCTTCTGGGTAAATTTCTTTTCTTCCAATTTCTTTTCTTCCGATAGTGGACTCAGCAAGCTCTCACATAGTACCAAGGGGAAATGCATTTAAATCCAGCACTGGATTGGATTAGTTGATGTGGTGTCCCTTTGATTTTCTGCCAGATTTCTATCCCCAGCTGGCAAACCTCTCCACCTCCTTTTCAATGGTTGTTGTCAATGCTGAGCTTCCTGCCAGCAGGAGTTGGTCTCTCCTCAATAGAGGGCAACATGCCCTCAATCAGCATTTAGACTCTTGTGTGAAGACATTCATGGATAAAACTCCCTGCTGCTTCTCATCTGCCTTCTGGTTTTGGAGTTTCCCAGACATCTCTTGAACTGTTAGGCTTCTGTGTGTGGCCAATAGGAGGTGGCTGGGGTGTGTGTGTGTGATACAAACCAGGGAGGCCACTGGGCATGGAGCCTGTATGTTTACAGACCACATTTCTGTAGACCATCAAGTGTCAAGAAGTGGACTTATGGTACTTGGCATGTATCCCAGAAGATTTTTAAAGAAAATGAGCTATGCATGGGGTAAGTTTTTCTTTCTTGGGAGCAACATAGTGATGCTGCTAAGACAACATGCTCTAGAAACAGAGAACCAGGTTAAAATCCCATATCTACCAAGCTACCAGTATTGGTCTAGATTAATTGACATCGGGTACCTTGGCAACACTGAGCTAATTATATAACCTTTATGTGCTTCTATTTTTCTATCTGTAAAGTGGGAATAAGAGCATTCCTTGGTGGTGCAAACAGTTAAGCACTCTAAAACTAGCTGAAAAGTTGGCAGTTCAAAACCAGAAGCACTTCAGAAGATAGGCCTGACTATCAGCTTCTGCAGGGTCAAAGCTTTGAAAACCCTGTGGAGTAGGTCCACTTTGTATGCATTGGGTCAACATGAATCGGAGTCAACGTAAGGGCAACTAACAACAGCAAAGTTGGAATAACAATAGTACCTATATTATTGTTGTTAGATTTAATCCAGTTGGTTCCAACTCATACTGACTGCACAACAGAATGAAACACTGCCCGGTCCTGGACATCCTCACAATTGTGTTTGAGTCTACTATTGCAGCCACTGTGCCAATCCATCTCATTGGGGTCTTCCTCTTTTTCAAGGACTCTACTTTATCATGCATGATGTCCTTCTTCAAAGACTGGTCCCTGTTGATATCATGTCCAAAGTACATGATATCTTGTCTTGCAATCCTTGCTCCTAAGGAGCATTCTGATTGTACTTCTTCAAAGACAGATTTGTTTGCTCTCCTGGCAGTCCATGGTACTTTCAATATTCTTTGCCAACACCATTAATTCAACTGAATCAGTTCTTCTACTGTCTCCTTATTTGTTGTCCAGCTTTCACATGCATGTGAGGCTATTGAAAATATTGTGGCTTGGATCAGGTGCACCTTAATTCTCAAACTGATGTCTTTGCTCTTTAATATTTGTAAGAAGCCGTTTGCAGCAGATTTGTCCAATGCAGTATGTCCTTTCTTGATTACTTTCTTGATTACTGCTTCCATGAGCATTGATTATGGAGCCAAGTAAAATGAAATCTTTCACAACTTTATTATTTTCTCCATTTTTCATGATGTTGTTTATTGGTCCAGTTGTGAGGATTTTTGTTTCCTTTACATTGAGTTGCAACCCCTACTGAAAGTTGTAGTCTTTGATCTTCATTAGCAAGTGTTTCAAGTCTTCACTTTCAGCAAGCAGGTTGTGTCATCTGCATAGCTCAAGTTGTTAATGTGTCTTCCTCCAATCCTGATGGCAAATTCAAATAAATATTTGTGAAAAGATACAACTCTGGCACACACCTTTCCTAATGTGCAGTATCACCTTGTTCTGTTCAAATGACTGCCTCTTGTTCCATGTATAGATAGGTCCCATATGAATACAATGAAATGTTCTGGGATCTCCAGTTCTTTCCAAAGTTATTATCCGCAGAGTCAAATGCCAATGCATAATCAATAAAACACAAGTAAACATTGTTTTGGTTATACTCTGCTTTAAACTAAGATCCATCTGACATTAGCAGTGATATCCCTCATTCCATATCATCCTCCTTTAAATCCAGCTTGAATTTCTGGCAGCTCTCTATTGATATACTGTTACAACTGTTTAAAATTTTTCTTCAGCAAAATTTTACTTGTGGTTATATTAATGATATTGTTGGATGATTTCTGCATTCTATTAGTTCATCTTTATTTGGAATAGGCACAAATATGGAACTTTTCCAGTTGGCTGGCCAGGTAGCAGTCATCCAACATTTCTTGGCAGAGATTAGTGAGTGCTTCCAGTGATGCATGTTTGTTGATACATTTCGGTTAGTATTCCATCAATTGTTGTTGTTGTTAAGTGCCATCAAGTCAGTTCTGACTCATAGTGACCCTGTATAGGGTTTCCAAGGACTGGCTGGTGGGTTTGACCGCTGACCTTGAGGGTGAAACTAATCTTGTGGTCCAATGTTTTATCTCACAGCATCACACCAGGAGTCCTTGATTTTCACTAAGGCCTTAAATTTAGCTTGAACTTTATTCAACACCATTGGCTATTGACTATATGCTACCTCCTGATATGGATGAATGTCTAGCAATTCTTTCTTAGTTCAGTGATTCTGTATATTATTTCCATCTTTATTTGATGCCTCATGGTGTGGCACTGTAGGATAAACAATGGACTGCAAGGTCAGTTTGAACTGGAAAGTCAACAGTTCGAACTCACCAGCTCCTCCTTGGAAATCCTATACATGGTCACTATGAGTTGGAACTAACTCAACAGCACTTACCAACAACAACATGCCACTCAATATTTTGTCCATAGAATTCTTCAATATTGCAACTTGAGGCATGAACTTTTTTCTTTGGTTCTTTCAGCTTGAGAAATGCTGAGTATGTTAGTCCCTTTTGGTTTTCTAACTGCAAGTCTTCGCACATTTCATTGTACTTTGTCTTCTTGTGCTGCCCTTTGAAATTTTCTGTTTAGATCTTTTACTTCCTTATTTCTTCCATCACTTAAGCTTCTCTATGCTGAAAAACAAATTTCAGAGTATCTTCTGACATCTGTTTTGATCTTTTTTTCTTTCTTTTTTGTCTTTTTAATGACTTTTTCTTTCTTCCAGTAGGATGTTCTTTATGCCATTCATAATTCATCTTGTCTTTGGTATTAGTGTTCAATGCATCTAATGCTGTTTTTGAGATGGCTTCTAAATCCAGGTGGGATATACTCAAGATTGTATTTTGACTTTTGTGGACTTGTTTTATATCTTTGGGTTATGAAAATTCATGAACTATTACTTGTAAAATTATATAACTGATAATTACATAAGCTATAAGTCCTCAGTGGTAGTGGAATTAAAACAAACACTCTGCTTGAATTAAAAAACAAAACTTATGGTTATAATTTTTGGGGTGCTTAACACGATCTAGATACTATACTAGCTATAATAATAATAATGTTGTTGTTATTTTGTTAAGTGCCATCAAGTTGGTTCCAACTCATAACAACCCCATATAGGGTTTCCGAGGAGCAACTAGTGCATTTGAACCACTGACCTTTTGCTTTGCAGTCCAGTGCTGATCTCCAACACCATAACTCAAATGCATCAACTCTATGATATTCCTCATTCATAGTCCAATTTTCACATATAGTGCCACATCAGAAGTCCTCATAGTGTAAGCTTACCCAAAATTTACATGAGTTTGGCACAATTCCAAGCCACTTTATTCATTTGATTACTCATCTGAACAATCTGGACAGGAATATATGTTATTATTGTTATTATCCCCAGTGTACTGATGTGGAAACAGAGGCAAGAAGGTATTAGATAACTTACTCAAGCTCTTACATCCAGTTTTATAGCAAGACTTTGAATGCAGACAGAGTATTACCAGAGTTAGTAGTCTTAACATTGTCTCTCCTGGAGTCTCTGTTAATTCATCATAGACTCTTATGAGTTGCTGCTGTTAGGGGCTGTCAAATTGATTCTGACTCATAGCTTTCTTATGCACTACAGAATGAAACACTGCTTGGTCTCATGCCATCCTCACAATTGTTACATTTGAGTCCATTGCTGCTGCCACTCTGTCATTCAATCTCATTGGGAGTCATTAATGCTGACCCTCCAGTTTACCAAAGATGATTGTCCTTCTCCGGGGACTGGTCCCTCCTAATAACATGTCCGAAATATGAGAGATGAATTCTTGCCATCCTGGCTTCTAGGGAACATTCTGGTGTACTTCCAACATAGACTTGTTTGATTTTTTGGTAGTCCATGGTACTTTTAATATTCTTCCCCAGCACCATAACTCAAATATATCAATTCTATGATATTCACACAAGTTCCTCATGAGCACAATTAAGTTTTATGTAATATCCATTCTTTACCATGTTATTCATAGTTTGACGTGATCTACATAGTGAAAAGTCTATGCATAGTCTTTCTGATAAACATCTTTCTGATATTCTCTGCTTTCAGCAAAGAGCCATCTGACATCAGCAATAATATTACTAGTTCCATGTCCTCTTTTGAAACAAGCATGAATTTCTGGCAGTTCCCTGTTAGTGTACAGTTGCAACAAGTTTTCAAATTATCTTCAGAAAACATTTAGTCGCATGTGATATTAATGATATTGTTAGATGATTTCCACATTCCATTGGTCTACCTCTCTTGGTAATGAATCTCTTCAAATAGTTTGTCTTTCAAAGTGTTTGGCATAGAATAGTGAACACCTTCAGTTTGTTCAAAGATCTCAATTTGTATTCAGTCTATCTGTTGAGACTTGTTTGTCGCCAATGCCTTCAGTGTAGCTTAGACATCTTTCTTCAGTATCATTTGTTCTTGATCATAGGCTACAGTGACTCTGTATATACCTTCCATCTTTTTTTTTTTTAATTAAAGTTTCTTTTATTGTAAATTGAGTGATAGTTTACATGGGAAAATATCAGTTTTTCATTCATCATTTCATTGAAGTGATTACAATCCCCTGCATGTATCATTCAACAGTATTTGCTTCTATTCCCTCTGTTTTTTTGTTGTTTTGGGGGGTGGGTGGGTGGGGTGGGATGTACACAAAAAAATCAGGAATATATACTCATTTAAACAA
>NW_006408528.1:22328698-22329882 GCF_000296735.1 Chrysochloris asiatica
AAAGTTTCTTTTATTATAAATTGAGTGATAGTTTATATGGGAAAACATCAGTTTTACATTCATCATTTCATTGAAGTGATTACAGTCCCCTCCATGTATCATTCAACAGTATTTGCTTCTATTCCCTCTGTTTTTTGTTGTTTTGGGGGGTGGGGGTGGGGTGGAATGTACACAAAAAAATCAGGAATATATACTCATTTAAACAACCAAAGGGCACATTCTGCAAGCCTGTCTCCTGGCCACCAGCACACAGTCTTTCTCTTTCCATAAGTCTAGAATCCTCAGCTGCTCTATCACTCCATGTCTTCATCTGTGCCTCCATCTCTGGTGTTGCTTCTCTCTGGATAAGGTCCCACATTTGGCTCATGCTCTTCTAATTGATGGCCCCAAGGTCTTCTGTTCCTGGAATATAAGATTAACTACTCCTTCCCTTTATGTTACAAAACTTCTACCTTTACATTTGTGACCATCGCAATTAGTCATAACAGTTACTCAGTATTGCATCATAACAATCTTATGTCCATCTCCTTTCACCAGACCTATCTAGACAAGATAAAAACTATTCAGTGGGGATTCTACCTTCCCTCACATACTCTGAAATTAAGCTTCCTCTTGAAAATGTGTAAGCCAGCCACTTAGTGCCTTTATAGCACCCCCATATTAGGTAATCAATGTCTAATTTGCAGATCCCTATCAACCCTGAGTACAGAGGGGATAGGTTGAAGACTCCTTCCCTCTCATTTGGTATTTTGAGCAACAACATCCATAAATATAGGTCAAGTTCATCAAATTTATACTTGTTTCCTTGACCTAAGTTTTTTTGTTTTGTTTTTTTTTATCTTCTAGTTGAGTAGTGATCATCAAGCCATTCAAGCTAGGTCAAACGGGTACCATCTGCAAGTTTGGGCATTCTTGTGTGTCTCCCCTCACTTCATATCAGCTGGACACTTCACTCTCAGCTGTAGCCTTCCATGGCTATGTCCTTGTCCATGGGCTCAGGAGACCCCAGGTCTCACCATAATTCACACCAACCAGCCCTTCCTCTTTTCTCATCTCCAGGTCAACAGGGGCTTATAGAAGGTGGTCAAACTCAGCCCAAATCTTCATTGCTGTTTTTCCCCCCCTTCCACTCACATGTAGTCCAACGTGGTCACCAGCAAGCTTACATGGTTGCTCATGTGAAA
>NW_006408528.1:22330888-22343604 GCF_000296735.1 Chrysochloris asiatica
TTCCCAGAGGGTGGGTAAAAAGAACAATTTATTTAGTAGCAGGACAGTTCAGGGAACTTAAGATGTGGAACATGTGACCTATGTTTAAGGATCTTCCTGAGAAGTATATCTGTACTAAATCATCAAGAAACAATTTCTGTTTTTAGCTCTTCTCACTGAAGTGAAATTCCTCCCAGTGCCTACTTTTAATCTCCAGAGTTGCTGTTTAGTTTTAATTCTGTCTTCCAGGGAAGTGTATTTCCTCAAAGAACATTTAAAAACAGCAACGATATGCTCAATGCTATCATGTTCAGTGAAAAAAGTCTGAGTGCAAAATTGGGTGACAACTTCTAGGTAAAAATACTCAACCATATGGACAAATCCCTGGAAGGGAATACAACAAAGTGACGGAAATACTTGTTTTGTTAGGTTGATGAAATTGTAAATTTCTAAGTATTTTTCCTTCAATATTCTATTATTTGTTAATTTAAGAAGATGGTTAAAACATCAGTTCATGTTGTCCATATTAATCTATAGTTAATGACCCTAGTTCAAAAACACATGCCTCGAGCATTAGAGTAACCTCTAATTTTTCCATCATTTAACAACTGTGCACTTTAAAACCAGCTCCATATGTTGACTTGTAGTTCTTTGATTTGCATGTCCTCCATTTTGTCATTTGCTGATCAGTGCACTGCCCTCCATAAAGCCTTCCACAAAACCTTTTTGATAGACTATATATTTGTATACTGGTGTGGTGCAGTGAAATATTTAATGTCTTTTCTAGCTGTAGTATTTGCAAACTCCCACGAAACAACATTTTCCTTATAGGTAGGGTAAGAGAAAGGAGCCCTGATAGCATAGTGGGTTATGTGTTGGGCTGCTAACTGCAAGATGAGCAGCATGAATCCATCAGACACTCTGTAGGAGAAAGATGAGGTTTTGCGCTCTGGTGATGATTTACGGCCACAGTACCTCTATATAGGATTGCTATGCATTAAAACAGATTTTACAGTAGCAGCAGTAGCAGCAGCAGCAGCAGCAGAGTAAGAGAAGGTGAGGGGGAAAGCTGACTGATTATATAATTCAATTGTGATTGTTAACAGGGCTAATCGTGATTATAAAAACCTAAGTGTAATATGAGTCATTTTTCTAATATGTTGTTTTTATTGTTGTTGTTAAGTGCCATGGAGTTGGTTCCGATCCACAATGACCCTGTATAGGATTTCCAAGGAGCAACTGGTGAGCTTGAACCGCTGACCTTGCAGTTCAGACTGACTTTCCTATCTAGCACATTAACCCACACTGCCATACCAGGATGAGCCATCTCAGCAGCAGGAGGGGTTTCTCACAATTCTGGCTCTTCTTCTTTTCTGGTGATGACCAGGAGTGAAGCATGTACTTTAGACACTGATATCCTTGTCCATTGAACCTTCTTGATCCAAGGCCATGACACCAGAAGAGTGGCAGAAAGTGGCAACAGCAGAACCAAGAACCAGAACATGGTACAGAGCAGTGGGTTTCCCAAGATGTGAAGCAAGTAAAATGGAGTGACTTTGGGCAGCAGGCTAACTTGCAGAGTAGGGTGACTTCAGTCACTTAATTGGGGGAGCTAGTATTGCATGCCTTCAGACTGAGGCTTATGGTGGAGTGGTATGTCCTGTGGCTATTTTCAGCAGTCCTAAGAGAACTTTGTAACATTGGCGGGGCAGAGAGAGGACTGACTGTGGGTATGGCTGAGAAGCTGATGTCATGACAGGAAGAACTGTTCCCTAAGCATTTTCTGATCCTGTAGTGTAATCTCTTAATTCCCCATAACTGTGAGGATGGTGGCTGAGTTCTGTGTGGCTATTGCTATGAATTACTGAACCTAGATAAGAGTAAAGAAGGTTGTAGAAATGCTTGGTTCACATCGTTTTTGTAATGCGTCATCATATATACATATATATATATGATTTTTTCCTTTACACTTCTAGAGTTTTGTCTGATTGCTCACAACTCATTGTATAGATGACTTGGGCCATACTGCCAGTTCAGGTTTAGCTTCCTCAATGAACAAAATGACAATTTGATTTTCAAATCATTTATCCATTGTGAACGTCTGTCTCAGAGAAAGGAAATAGAGATGACTTTCTCAGTTCTCCAATGAAGAAACCTAGATGTTGGTGCTGATCGACCAGCACTCCACTTTTCTAAGATGTAATGAAAGCTATTCTTTGGGTTTCACTTTAATGGGAAAATAAATGGCCCAAAGATTGAAAAATAAATGACACTGAAAGAAAAAGGCAAGGCAATTTAAAAGGAAGAAGGAAGAATGAAAGAGTGAAGAGCGTAGTTGTTACGCATTTCTAATTGGAATTGTTTTGTAACATTCACTGACATTTTAGCATTGCCTTTCTAATTCTATGCTCAGATCAAAACATGTCCTTTATTATACCTAAGTTCCCTTATTAAATCTCTCATTTTGCTTTAGGAAGAATTGTTCCATGAATGGATGAAACAGCTCTACAGAGTTAGAAAATAGGTGCCTCTGTCAGATTAGCCTAACATACATTGAACAGCATTCTCAAAATTAAAGGAATTAGCTCACAGTTAACATTGGTTAAACTTGTCCTTACTTTCTAGGCTTTTACACACTTGAGGTTTCTGTGAATCCCAAGCCTTTGAGAATATAGAGAAAAGAAAACTGTACCAATGACTGTTTGATACGGCCTGAACTGAATAAGAAAAGGTAATCTTTAAAGGAATTTTAAAGAAACAAGATAAAAGGATGTTAATTTCCATGTAAATGTATTCAGAGGTCTAGGCTTTTCAGTCTTCCAGGGTGTAAGAATTAATTAGCAGGTTTCAAGAGCAAAATTTATTCATGGTAAGAACCATAGCAATCAGAATTCTCTAGGTGTAAAATTAATAAAATTAATATTGAGCTGATTAAAGTTGAATAAATCACCCATTTTCCTTTGGTGCATTGCAAACCTCCAAATGTTTGATGTTGCCCTTTGGCATGTTTGTGGGCAGTATTTAAAGATTGTTGTCTATATTTGAACTTACAAAGGAAGAAATTAAATCTTTTCTGGCTCCTAGTAAAAATGCATTGGAAATGATGTTGTAGTCTAACATGTTCTGAATCTTTAAAGAACTATGCAGGTACCAGGTACAAGTATTGGTCTTTACTTGTCTAAAGTAAAAGAGAAATTAAGAAACCAAATACTCAAAGAAAAAACTACTCTACAGAGCACAAAGAAAAATGGGGAACAGAATCTCAAATTCTTAAATTAAAACAAACACATTAGAAACAAATGCAAAAAAAAAAAATTCTTTGAGGTTTCCTTGAGACTATTGTTCTGAATACTCTACAAACCTTGAGTTGAAATTAAAGTCTGAAGTCATCTTATAACTAAATAACAAATTGGCTCAAAAAATAATGAATATCACCCATAAGTACTATACTCCTTAAAAAAAATATCACCTATATGAAATCAAATGGTAAAAATTACTTTAAAGTAAAAACAAGAATGTAAGGGAGCAGGGACACTAGATAATGCAAGTGGAACAACCAGAATAGAAATAATGAGAAGGTTTATGCCTTGTGAAGAATGTAATCGATGTCAGTGAACAACATGAGTAGACACTGCTGTGTAAACCTTCACCAAAAATGCAATAAAATACTAAAAATTAAAAGAACTATGCAATTGTTAATAGAAATAATCAGTGTTGCTATCACTAATGGTTATTAATGTGTTTTTATGAATTAATTCTAATGCTTCTGTAGTTAATCCCCCCCAAATTAAAAAAAAAGTAAGAATAATTTTTTACTTTTCTTATTTATAACTATAAAACATAGACGCTTAATCTAAGATATGTTTTAATGCCTATGTGGAAATGAGAAAAACACTAATACTGTTTATTAATATGCAGTATGAAAACATTTTGTTGTACTGTTTAAATGAGATTGTCATGAGAAATATGGGCAGGGTCAGAGTTGATAAAGTAGTATATAAAATACTGCAATTAATCACCTGAGATAGCTAAAGAGATGAATTAAGACCAAAAGAAAGGGAAATAATAACTGAGTTGAACAACTCTATGAATAAAGGCAAAATTTAGTGTTTTGGTGGGAAATTTTATAAAACTCTCCAAGTTTTGATTTATCTTGACGGTCATTGAACAGATAGGGAGATTGAAACTAGAAAGGACTTTGCAAAAGGAATAAATACATTATACTGTTTTGTTTGAAAATACCAAGTTTTGGTATTTTCAATAACCTCATATGCATGCAAAAGCTGGACAGTGAATAAGGAAGATCATAGAAGAATTAATGCATTTGAGTTATGGTGTTGGAGGAGAATATTGAAAGTGCCATAGGCTGCCAAAAGAACCAACAGATCTGTGGTGGAAGAAGTGCAGCCAAAGTGCGCCTTGAGGCCACGATGGCCAAACTTGGTCTCTCATACTTCTGACATATTGTCAGGAGGGACCAGTCACTGGAGAAGGATATCATGTTTGGTAAGGTGGAGGGTCAGAGAGAAAGAGGAAGACCCCCAATGAGATGGATTACCCAAGTGACAGCATCGATGGACTCAAGTGTGGTGGCAACAGTAGTGAGGTTGGCCCAGGATCGGGTAGTGTTTCGTTCTGCTTTGCATAGGGTTGCTATGAGTCGGTACTGACTCAATGGCACCTAACAACAACAACAGCAACTGTTTTGTTTGCTTTCATTAAAATGAATGATGATGTTATTATACTGGAAGGCGTTCAATGGAATTGTGATTTTCTGACTATGCCATTAGCTTTCCCTATATCTGTTGATGAATCATTTAACTTCATTTAGGCTTGGTTTAGTCAAAACTGAAGGCACATTCCTAGACAACAAAGTGAAAAGTTTCTTTCTCATATTCCTTTGGCAATTATAATACAGGATATGGGCATTATGTAAGTTCAAAATAACATTTTGCTCTTGTAGCAGAGATGTAAATCAGACAGAAGGTCATGGCCTTAAATGAGGATTTTATTAAACCATGATTTAATCTTTAAAGGACAAATAGCTCCCTGTTCTAAATTACAGTTACAGTTTGGTTGTGAGACTACTCAGAGGCATCGTGTGCAACAGGAGAGAAGAAATCTAAGAAGAGGCCAATGAAAAAAGTGGGAAAAGATAAGATATTTAAGAGTAATTTTGCCAAATGTCTTCTTTGTAGTGTGATTACTGAGCCAAGCAAAGCAAATTCCAGGTAACTGCTGAAACCTGGACATCCATACAGATTTAGGAATAGTTATTACTAGACACTGACAGATTCTTCTGATTGGTTTCAATGGTGTTTGGATGCCAGCTGCTGCTTCTAGGCATTTAATCACAGTTCTTACTCTTCTCTCAACTCAGTCCCTTTGGTCCCCAATTTTAGGTTGGATTTCAAGAGTGTTATTTCAGAGAAAATTCTCAGAATAAGTTGAAATCCCATTAAACTTTCATAAGGAATTTTAACACAGGGCAGGTGCTCTCACTGCTTTGATTGAGTGTAGTCTTAAGATATTGTGGTGAGTGGAAGAGGTCCGGTGTTGTGAAATGGCCCTTAACAGACAAAAACATTGTCTATCTTTAGGTGGAATGTCCAAGGATTGGCTTGAGGGTTCATGTTTGAACATAGTTAATTCTGATGATTATAAAATTTGTGTTAAATTCTATAGATGCATTGCTATAAGAAAGCCTCAGATTCCAGAAATATCTTTTAAAGACATTCAGCTGGAAAAACAAAACAAAAACATATTTTGTCTCATTGTCAAAGTTTCCAAAGAGAAAAACCACAGGTAATCATTACTATGTGTCCTTGAAATATGAAAACGAAAGTGTATCTTCAGGATTATTTGTTTACTTAATGTGGGAAGTTATTTCCCAGGACTTGAAATGGTGGTTGTTCTCTTGTATGTTTGTTCTGCTGGAATTTTCTACCAGAAGTATAGCTTTTGTATCCCAACTATCAGCTACTTTTTGATACATTTGATCATTTCTCTTTGGGTTAAACAACTGTGTTCAGGTCTAAAATTGTCCTGTACCCATGTGTTTGTGAGAGCCAAAATTCTACATTAATAAAAAAAAAAAAGGTTTTAAATGAAGACAAGGATAATCCATTTACTCTTGTCTGGTCCTTCATTTTCAATGTAGAGCTGATTACATTTTGAAGGAAATACTGCCAAAGAGAAAGGATTGTTGAATTTATTGCATTCTAAAGGTGAGCTTCAGATTACGATTCTGGTATTTATCAGAACCTCACTGGAGTAGAAATTTAGCATTGTTTTAGAATGTTGTTGTCATTAAGTGCCATCAAGTCAGTTCCTACTCATAGCAACTCTGTATAGGGTTTTCAAGGAGCAGCTGGTGAGCTTGAACTGCTGACCTTGCAGTTCAAACTGACCTTGCAGTCCAGCACATTAATCCACAGCAGGACTGCATTTTAGAATGCTGGGGTCTTGGAAATGTGATAAACTTGTGTTTTTCCTGTATTTCCAAATAGAACTTGAAAGTCTGCTTATTGGGGGCATCTACAGCAGGGACATGCAGCTACTTATAGAGCCTGACTTAAGAACATTTGTCTTCTGTCTGGACAAAGTGTCCATTTTATCCCGCAAGAAAGTAACCACACAACGCAGGAAAGAAAGAGATGCAGGCCTAGACAGTTACTTTGATAAATCAGTCCAGGAATAGAGCAAAGGATCGAAACAATTCCTCTAGATAATTAAGGCAGGAATTTAATCTCTTTTTTCCTTTTCTGTTATTATATGGCTTCACACTTATTTGCACTCAAGTAAGCTTAATAATTTGTGCTTTATTAGAACAATAACGGAAAGGAGGGCTTCTTTAGAAGGTCTGATTCTATTCCTGGTTCTGCCAAATATGTCCTAGCTGGCGATCTTGAGCAAGGCACTGACTAACTTTGCTATTCAGTGTGGTCTCAGTATAATGAAGTGTGTATTGACTTCAATCTACTTACCTTCCAATATTGTTATGAAGGTCCAATGTGATAATCATATATATGTGAACATTCTGTAAAATGATACTAGTTTTGTGTAGAATGCATAATTCTTTTGAATTCAGGAAAGCCCAATTTAGCTTCAACTTCAGCCTACATACTCCTCAAACAAATTGCCACCTTGTTGAAATTGTGTAATGCTTACATACGCATAGGAATCCCTGAGTGATGCAGACATTAAACTCTCAATGACTAATTGAAAGGCTGGTGTTTTGAATCCATCTTCAGTGTGCCTAGAAAGAAATGCCTAGCAATCTGCTTCAGAAAGGTCAGAGTCTTGAAAAATCCCTCTACACACATGGGTTTTCCATGAGTCCAAATTGACTTGATGCATAGATTTTTGTTTGCCATAAGAGCTTTGCTTGGGGCTTCAAAATTTAAAGGACAATGAATTAAGGTTGAGTATATATAGTTGGGTGTCTTTCCCTGCTTGAATATATTATAAGATTTAACAAAAATTGCAAAAAGATAAAAATACTTAGGCAAATTATAGTGTTTCAAGATGAATGATTTCAGTTTAATTCAGAACAAAAATATATCATGTGAAAAATCAAGGAGAAATTGTCTTACTAATAGTATACAACAAAATCAAACTGAAACTGCTTTAGCTTTTATAGCACTGCCAGAGATTAGATTTCCTCATTTTTTTCATTATCAATTTTTCTGCCAGTAGGAATTTACCATATTTTATTAAAAAAAAAAAAAAGTCTTTATAGTTTAATCTCTAGATTCTGAGTTCTAGGGCACCAAAATTGGTTCTTCTGTATCACTTTCCAACTACGATAAAGTATCTTTTGCCAAAACATGGTTAGCAAATGATTGTTGCAATTATCATAATAAACCTACTCTTACTTATTGACTACCTTATTATCTGACATTTTGCATTTATGACAACAATAAAAAAATCTGCTACCTATTTTGCACATGTACATCTGTTAATAATAAAAGGCAGAGATGTAAGGTGAGAGTAACTCTGGCACTGATGGTCCAGGTTATATGTCAGCTTGCCTGGGCCATGAGTCTTAGTGGTTTGGCAGTGATGTAATGATGTAATAATCCTCTATTATGTGTTCTGATGTGATCATCCATCATTATTGAAGAATGCTGATTTTGGCATGATGATTTGGTCTTTAGAATTTAACAATGTTTATAATTACCATACATGACATTAAAAAAGGAAGAATATAATAAAAAACATTTTAATTGTACATTTCCAATCTTTATCTGATTATACTTAATTTCTTATTAGATCTCAGGTTATTGTTATGAAAAAGAGTATGAAGGAAATCCTGACATTTCCAGTTAAATTCTAGGTAACAGAATGCTATTTGCTATTATGGTTTAAATAGTAGTAAAACTTTGCTAATTTGCACTGTCTAAGATTATTAAAAATCATAAAATATATTTGTTGTTGTTAAGTGCCATTGAGTCAATTCCAACCCATAGTGACCCTGTATAGGGTTTCCAACGAGCAGCTGGTGAGCTTGCTGTTCAAACAACCTTGCAGTCTGATGCATTAACCCACAGTGCCACATTAGGACTCCAATACAATATATAGGATATCTAAATCCAAATGCAGTTTTTTTATATTTATGAATGAAAAATTAATATCAGGTTGAAATCTGTATTTCAAATTTGTAGAGGATAATCTAATGACATTGATGTTACTCAACGAAGTTGAGTTTCTTTGACTTTGTGTATCGCAGGATATTTGTGTTTATTTTTTATAGCTGTCATGGACAATTTCAGTGTTTTACCAAAACAAAGATTCTGCTTCTAGGTGTGGCTGATATCTTTCTTTTTCCCAACACCATAGCATGTTCCTACAGAACCAAAGGCTCTTGTCAAATTTACAATCTCTGACAGGGATGGAGTACCCAGGAAACAAGGTACAATCAGGCTTACTTGTGCTTATTTACTAATCTGTAGTGAACAGTTTCAGATGTTCTTTACAATATCAAAGAAAGATGTGGTAAGTCCATGTGAAACTGTTCACTACAGATTAATTATGTTTCTGCTGCTGCTGTCTGTCATCAAGTTGATTCCAATACATAGCGATCCTGTGTAGGGTTTCCATTATTGCAAATCTTTAATGGAGAGGAAAGTCTCATCTTTCTCCCACATAGTGACTGGTGGATTTGATCTGCTGACCTTGCAATTAGCAGCCCAACACCACCTGAATTTAGAGACTGTCTCAAGAACAGATTTAATTCATTAGAGGCTAATGACTGAAATCCAGAGGAGTGGTGTGATGACATCAAGAACATCATAGAGGAAGAAAGGAAAAGATCATTAAAAGGCAGGGAAGAAAGAAAAGACCAAAGTGGATATCAGAAGAGACTCTGAAACTTGCTCTTGAATATAGAGATGCTAAAGCCAATAGAAGAAATGAGGAGGTAAAGAGCTGAACAGAAAATTTCTAAGACAAGGTCAAGTATTATAATGAAATGTACAAAGACCTGGAGTTAGGAAAAAAAAAAAGGAAAGAACATACTCAGCATTTCTCAAGCATTGGTTTGAAATATTGAAGGATTCTCTGTGCAAAGTATTGAATGATGCAGAAAGAGAGAGAGAGAGAGAGAGAGAGAGAGAGAAAAGAAAAGAAATACTTGTACCAAAAAGAAATGGTTGATTGATTCAACCATTTCAAGAGGTAGTATGTGATCAAGAACCGATGGTATTGAAGGAAGATGTTCAAGTGGCAAGGAAGGCATTTGTGAGAAACAAGTCTCCAATGTGGAAATGTTTTAACAAACTGACGCAGCCCTAGAAGCTCATTTGTGTATACCAGAAGACAGCTTCCTGGCCAACTGATTGGAAGAGATCCATATTCCTGCCCATTCTAAAGAGAGGTGACCCAGTGAATGTGTAAGTCATTAAACAATATCATCAATATCATATGCAACTAAAATTTTGTTGAATATAATTAGAAAAACAATTGTAACTGCACATTGACAAGGAACTGCCAGAAATTCAATCTGGATTCAGAATAGGACATGGAACTACAGATATTGTTGACATCAGATGCATCTTGGTCCATCTCCAGGAACTGGTCCCTCGTGATAACATGTCCAAAGCATGAGAGACAAAGTCTTGCCCTTCTGGGTGTGAAGGGGCAACTGACTGTGCTTTTTCCAATTCAGGTTAGTTCATTCTTCTGGTAGTCCATGGTACTTTTAATATTCTTCTCCAACATCATAATTCAAATGCATCAATTTTTCTATGGTTTTCTTTCTTCACTGTCTAGTGTTCACATGCATATTGTTGTTGTTAAGTGCCATCGAGTGGGTTCCAACCCACAGTGACCCTATATAGGGTTTCTGAGGAGCAGCTGGTGAGTTTGAACTACCGACCTTGCAGTTCAAACAGCTTTGGAGTCTTGCACATTAACCCACAGCACCACACCAGGACTCCTCACATGCATATTAGAAAACTGAAAATAGCATGGCTTGAGTCAGGCACACTTTAGTCCTCCAACTGATTATCTTTGCTCTTGAAAACTTTAAAGAGGTCTTTTGCAGCAGATTTGCCTAATGAAATACGTTGTTTGATTTCTTGATTACTTTTTCATATGTATTTATTGTGGATTCAAGCAAAATGAAGTCTTTCACAACTTTAGTATTTTCTCCATTTATCATTATGTCGGAGTCCTAGTCTGGTGCTGTGGGTTAATGTGATGGACAGCTAAGTCCGTTTGAATTGCAAGATCTGCAGGTTAAGCTCACCAGCTGCTCCTCGGAAACCCTATACCTCAGTCTCTCTGAGTCTGAACTGACTGGAAGGTACTAAACAACAACCACAATCATGACGAAGGACCCCCAATGAGATGACTGACACAGTGGCAGAAGCAATCAGCTCAAACATAACAACAATTGTGAGCCTGGAACTGGGCCAGGCAGTCTTTTGTTCTATTGTGTTTAGGGTTGCTATGAATCAGAACTGGCTTGATGATACCTAACAACACCAGCAACCTAATAGAACATATGGAAGGAAACGCAACAATTTCTTTTATGTGAACCCAACCACATTGCATTATCCAAGAAATGTTCGAGTGTTCTTTGGAAAACATCAGGAAAATGATCCCAGCATTGCAGAGTGCTTTACTTTCTAGTTTCCTTAATTGTATTCTGTGCCAACATATTGGAACATAAATAATTGTCTGGCTTCACTAAGTAGCGTCAGGTGATTTTTTTGCTCTGACTGAGAAAGATAGAAGACACTTCCCAAGGCAACTATTGGGTTGTTTATTAAAACACTGCAAATGAAAGTGAAAAATTAAAGTTGTGATAAGTAGTTGGAAACTGGTGTGAGCCTTCTTCCAAGAATTTGAAAGTAAGATTGAAGCACATAGTATAACTTCACAATTAATGTATAAAGATCAAAACAGAAATCTCTCATGCTAACCACTTTAGTGGAAGCAGCTCTGCAGAGCAGACAGTCTTCTAACGAATTAACTTAGTTTTACCTGATTCTCTTAGTTCTGATTTCATGCTTCTCAGATTATTTTCTGATTATGAATTGACTTCTTGTTTTAAGTCTGTCTAAAAATAGCAGATGAGTTAGTCATGCAAGCTTAGCTATTCCTATCTCTAAGACTGTTATTTCTTATTGCAGATTAATAAAATAACATTCTGACTTTTGTCCTTTGATCTCATGAACTTGGTTAAGTAAAACTCTACTGACATGTGGATGTGCCCTTAATGTGTAGGCAATAGCCACAAGATATGCCTAGCTCCAGTGAATTTTCCAAGTTCATGCAGAGTATACTATATAAAACACTAAGCCACACACACTGGTGAACCTGTGGCATGCCCTGCCCACTTGTCATCAACCAGAAATCTTTGTGAATAGACATTAATTGGGACATCTCAAAAACCAGATATAAAATGGATACTGGTCAAATGTGTTAGCTGTAATCATGATGATAATTTCCTTCCCATTATCCTCAGGGAATGCTGTTACTCTTCAGCTTATAACACAAAGCTTTTCTTCAACACTGAAATGGTCTCTTCACCAAATTCCTCTAGAAAAATTTTGTTCGCCGAACAGGATCCTATACTTAGATCTGTTGGCTTCTGTTTTAGCATGCAGTAGAATAAATAATTTACATTTATGGAAAAAATAGTTTTTTCGTATTTAAAAGTTATGCATGTTCTAAATTAAAGGAAAGTTAAAAGAAGAAAATGCATATTTACTATGTATAAAACCAACACATGTGGGTATTCTGTTTCTGTTATTTGCTTTTTAAGTTGCAAACTTCTCATCACTAATGTTAATCTACTTGCTCCTGTCAATATTCTTTGTCATTCAAGAAGAGAAGTTAGGCAGGGAGATGGCACTTTAGGAATAGCCATAAGAGTAATAGCTGCTCGAGATAGAAAAGAGAAAAACTATAGAAAGAATCAACAAAACAAGAATCTGGTTCTTTGAAAGGATTAATAAAATTGACAAACCTTTGGCAAAACTAACAAAAGAAAAGAGAGAGAAGACACAAATAACACACATTAGAAACCACATGGGTGATGTCACAATGGAACCAAATGAATTCAAAAGGATAATAACAGAACATTAGGAAGAGTTGTGCTCCAACAAATTTGAAAACTTAGATGGATTCATTTTTGGAAAAATACGACCTACCTAAACTTACAGAGTGAAGTAGAAAACTTGAACAGATCCATAACAAAAGAAGAAATTGATTAGGTCATCAAAAAA
>NW_006408528.1:22350289-22361195 GCF_000296735.1 Chrysochloris asiatica
CAGAGGACTAGAGCAGAATGAAGTATCCAGCTGATATGAAGTGAGGGGAGATGCACAAGAACACCCATACTTGCAGATAGTACCTATTTGACCTATCTTCATTGGCTGGATGATCAGAACTCAACTAGAGTAAGAAAGAAGAGGAAAGAAAGTGTAATCTTCTACAATTTGATGAACTTGACCTATGCTTATGGATGTAGTACCTTAAAAGAGGAAAAGAATTTTCACAGCAAGGATCATTCCCACCCTTTCTGTATATAGGGTAGACAGAGAAGGGCAACTTTGACATTGGTTACCTAAAATGGGGTGGGGAGCGGCTATAAAGGCATGAAGTAACTGGCTTACAAATTTTCAACAGGGAACTTGCTTTCAGAGGGTGTGGGGGAAGGTAGACTCTCCATTGAGTGGTCTTCAACCTTTCTAGACAGGGCTGGTGAAAGGAGATGGGGATAAGACTGCTGTGGTTCAATAGTGAATAATTGTTATCAGGACTAATTGAGATTGTTGCAAATGTAAAGGTAGACATTTTGTAACAAAAGGAGGGCAATGGTCCAGTAGCGGGGGATCCTGGGAACATCAAGGGAGAAGACGGAGTTTGGGACCCTATCCAGGGAAGCAGCGATGCCACAGATGGAGGCAGATATGATGATGTGGAGAGATGGAGCGGCTGGGGACTCTAGACTCAAGGAGGGAGACTGACTGTGTGCTGGTGGCCAGGGTGCAGGCTTGCAGTGTACTCCCTTTGGTTGTTTGAATGATTATATATTCCTGAGTGCTTCAGTGTACACCCCCCAAAAACACACACACACACACACACAAAACAAAAAACAAAAAAAAAACAAACAACAACAGAGGGAACAGAAGCAAATGCTGTTCAATGATGATGCATGGAGGTGATTGTAGTCATTGCAATGAAACAAAATACAACAGGATGAGTGTAAAGCTGATGTTCTCCCATGTAAACTATCACTCAATTTACAACAAAAACTTAAAAAAAAAAAAAAGAGTAGTAGTTGCTCAGTTATTAAACCACTAGAATAAACTTTCTAGAAACAATCCACAGTCTGTTTTAGGCTGCATGTATAACATGATAACTGGTGGAGAAATTTAAAAATCTAAACTAGCAAGTGTTTTGATTATTCTGTATAGACTAGTAAAGTTTAAACCCTTCTAATCCAGTCCTGGTGTGGCATTGTGGGTTAATGCACTGGACTGCAAAGTTGGTCTGAACTGCAAGGTCGGTTTGAACTTAAAGGTTAGCAGTTCAAACACACCAGCTGTGCCTTGGAAACCTTACTCAGGGTGGTTATGGGTCAGAACCAACTCAATGGCTCTAAACAACAACAATCAAATAAATAAGGATCCTTGGCACATTAGTGGATTATGACATGGGCTGCAGTAAATCTACCTCTCACTCAGAGAGAGGAAGATGAAGTTTTCTGCTTCTGTAAAGATTTACAGCCTCAGAAACTCTGCCCAGGGTCTCTATGAGTAAGAATAGATATCATACAACAAAAATCACCACTACCAATCAAGTAAATTGGAGTACTGGTGTGGCACTGTAGGATAAGCACTGCCCTGCTAACCATAATGCTGGTGGTTCAAACCCACCAGACACTCGGAAACCCTATACAGGGTCTCTATGAGTCGAAACTGACTTCATGGCACTTCACACCAACAGCAACAACAAAACTAGTAAGCTGAGATAAAACACCAGTTTGCCTATAAGGCAGCTGTAAGTAAGGGAACATATATTCAGGGAGATTGTGTTTTCTGAACCTCAGGTGAGGATGTGTGATTTTGCAAGGAAAACAAAATATGAAATGGAACTGTCTTTTGATATTCGGAGAAAGGCAGCTGTAAATATTACCATTGTGGTCTATTTTGGAAAAGAGTTACTAGGACTTTCTGGATTTTGCAGGAAAAGCAGTCTTAATCTCTCATTTAAGCAGCTATTAATTAATCTTGAGTGACAGTTATAAATTTCTTCAGTTTTTGAATAGAAAATTGAGCTTGGCATTTGTGCACTAGGGTTCCAGGTACTTAAAAAACAAAGCAAAACAGTAAGGCAAAACATTTAAGGCAAGAAGCTTCCAACCACCTAAAAGAACTGTGAAAGCAGAGGGGACTTGCTTCCTAAACTCTCTGAGAGGGTGCATTGAAGAGCCATTTATTCTTATTTTTAGTCAGCCCCCACACTCCGAGACCAGAAGAACTAGATGGTGCCTCTGGCTACCACTAGCAACTGTTCTGAAAGGAATCACTTTAGAAGGTTCCGGATAAAGTGGGAGAAAAAATTCAAAATCATCAAAAAAAGACTAGGCTTACTGGTAAGAGACAGGTCGAACCTCTGAAACTATGGTTCTTAGCTACCCTTCATTTCTGAAAATGAACCTCCCTCCCCCATGGATCAATGTTCAGCCAACAATAGAGGGAATGAAACCCACAAAGGGAACAGGAGCAATAATAGAAGGTACAATAACACTAGGAAGGTACACACCTTAGGAGAATCAACCATTGGGAATCAAAAGGACAGTATTTACTAAAAGACAAAGTTTACAGGGGTTATGAAAAATGGAAGAATGGGAACAGGCAATATAGGGAGGAAGTGGAATAAAAGGTGTTTCATTGTGGGGACTGCAGTCAGTGAGATGAAGCAAAAGTGTATGAATTGTCAAATGTAAACTGATAATATGCTTTGTAAACCTTTACCCAATTTACAATAAAAAGGGGGAAGAAAGGGACCCTTTACTTATAGCCTATTGACTGTAGATTGTGGTATAAGGACAATAGTTCTTTGTCATAAGACTGTGTTAATACTTACATCAGAGAGATGGAGTCATTGAGACACTGGTACATCCCCTAGTTCAAAAGCTTCTTTCAAGCAATTGAAATATTTGCTATTATAGACAGTGGATGAGGAACAGGACATTATAGTGAAAAAGCCTATTTCAGTTAGGTTCCCTGCGACTGAATAGACACATTCTTAGCTCTGACTGCTTTGTTATTTAAAATCCATAAATCTGTACAAGTTATTAAATTCTCAGAGCTTTGAATTTGTCATTTATAAAATGGAACTGATACTACTACCTTGTAGCATTGTACATAGGATTAATGAGGAAAGGTAGAATAATTAGAAGAGTTTAGGGAAGTTCCCTCACTCTGCTTAACCCAGAGACTGTTTTAGATGATCTGTAGAATTCCATGGAGGAAGTTAGAGCCACTAAAAGCTGAGTAAATATCGTGGAGAACACTGTATATAGTCTGTGGATGGATGCATACAAAGGAATTTCAATGTTTTTATAGCACGATCATTTCAAAGTCATGTAATGTACATTATCTCTAAATTGTGAACTTACAAAGTAGGAATAATTATTGAATTAATGTATACATTTCTCTAAAGTATATCTTAATTTAAGGTTTAATTTTGAATGATAGCATAAGGATGATTGATCATGTAGAAAACAGCAAAAGTTAAAATAAAGCAAGACAAAAAATAAAACGAAACAAAAAAATCACATTTCTCATTTTCTTGAAACCGTCTCTCAAGTATGAACAAAGGCTTTCCATTCTTTGATAAGTCAGATCGAGACTTTTCTTTCTGAGCTGCTCAGAAAACTGACCTCACATTTCTTGTGCAAACATTTTCTCTCTCTTCCTAATTTACATTTATTGCTTGGATCAGAATGATTTTCCCACTAAGTTCTGTCTATAAACCATGTTTTCTTTTTTAAAATTATTTTTTTGCTTATGCTTAGCCCTACAGTATGAATTTTCTTACTTCTCTTCATCTATTAAGATATTCTGAACTTTCAAACCCTGTTTACATGAAGAAACAATTGCATTTGTTTGCTTATAGAATTTCAAACATTTCATCTCTGATTTCTCCTCTATCTTTCCTCATCCATTTCCCTCTTCCCTTTTTCTATGTATGCATTTAAGAATAGCTTGATTGCTTACACAAACAAGGTTTTCTTTTTTTAAGAAACCTATGTTGAAGGAAATTACAAAAAAATGGACATCTTTTATCCATACAACCTACCCTGACAGGATGGTGATTTGAGACCAATGGCGGGAAGACAGAATAGAAGCAGTACAGCTAGAACTGCAGTTATTCAGATGATGCGCTTTGGCATCAGAGTCTTGAGTTGGAATCTTAAGTCTTCATTGTCTCTTCTGTAAAATGGATTTAATAGAGGCTCCCTCATAGCATAAAATCATTATGGGTGTGTAATCAGACCATGTGGGTAAGCTGTGTAACTCAGAGCCTGGTACATAACAGGAGCTCTATAAATGCTAGTGTGGTTATTATTACTATTTTATTATTATTACAGAAAGGTAAGCACTAGACTGCCAACCACAAGGATGGTAGTTTAAACTTACCAGCTGTTCCACATGAGAAAGATGAGGCTCTCTAAATCTTAATTGCCTTAGACTCAGATGTTGCTTGTTCTGGGGGAAGTGAACCACCTTTCTGAATGCTTTGTAAGTCTCCTTTAATCCTCTCCATTGTTATTTGAAGTAGGCATCATTGTCACCATTTTTCTGTTGAAGAGACTCAATTAAAAAACATTAAGTAACTTGCTTGGAGCCCAGTGGCCCCACAGGATAAGCAGTGGTGTCTTAAAGCCACCAGCTGCTCCTTGGGAGAAAATAAGGCTTTCTGTTCCCAGAAAGATTTACAGCCTTGGAGAGCCTGAATGATTACATTTAAATTTGGTGGCTAGACAGGTAAGAGCAGGGCCAGGATCCACATTTCTGTCCTACATTCTGTATTAATGTTGTTGTTGTTGTTTAGTGTCATCTAGTCAGTTCTGACCCACAGCAACCCTGATACGGTTTCCAAGGAACGGCTGCTGAGCTGAAACTGCCGAGCTTGAGATTCAAACTGACTTTACAGTCCAACGCACTAACCCACAGAGCCACACCAGGACACTCTTCTATTAATATCTTTCTCTAAATCAGTTTTGTGTATGTGTACTCGAAACTTGGAATTTTATTATACTTAAGAGTTATATAAGGAGCTCTGGTAACGTAGTCGTTACGAATTGGGCTGCGAACCCAAGGTCAGCAGTTTGAAACTACCAACTGTTCCATGGGAGAAAAGATGAGGCTTTCTGCTCCCATAAAGATTCACAGCCTCGGACACCCTGTACAGGGTCGCTATGAGTCGGAACCGACTCCACGGTACACAGCCAAGAGTTATATGTGTTTGTTGTTGTTAAGTGCCATTGAATTCCATATGAGATCCAACTCATAACAACCTCGTATAGGGTTTCCAAGGAGCAACTGGTGAGTCTGAAGAGCTGACCTTGTGGTTCATGGCTTATCCTACAGCACCACACCAGGACTCTAAGAGTTATATGCAGTAATGATATTTCATTTTATTGTTTTTAATTATAAAAATGACCTATACTCCTCAAGAGAAGGGTCTAGCTTTTATGTTGTTTCTCCTTTGTACCCTTTTTAGATTTTTGCTTGATGTTAACATCTAAGACATAAGAAATATGTTCAGAACTGAACAGAATGGAAATATTTTAATTCCAGGCCTTATGTAACTTTAATTTTCAGGATTGAAACAAAATCTGCTCTTGCAGCTATCAAACCAGATATTCTTTTTATAATGAACACCTTTCCAAAATCTAGCATCTATTTATAGGAGAAAGGAAATGGATCATTTTCCATGACAACTTCTCTATTTTTAATCCACCACCAAGTTTATTGTCTTTTCTTGTCTACACTTCAATGAACTTCATTTGGGGAAAAGGGGTAAATAAATCAGCCAGGTAATTGAGGTATACTTATATACTTCTTTATTTTAGGTGATTAGCACTGGTACAAGCTACTATTGCAAATGTTCTCTGATAGCAGTAATTAACTTTGTAATCATGAAAGGAAAATCTTGATCTTCTTTCATTAGCCAACACCAGAACTCTAAAAAGAATTAACATGAAAGAAGCCTGTGAACAAATATAATATGTGAGGAAGTGAAGATAGCAGTTATTTCCTTTTCAACCTGTAGAATACCTATCTAGAAGACCACTCATTTTGTAGCTCTTCAAACAAGCACTATCTTGGGATTAGCAATTTTCCTCAGGAAAACAGCAGAGCCCAAAGCATGACCTAACTTTCATTGTTGTTGTTGTTAGGTGCCATCGAGTCATAGTCCAGTTAAAAAAAAACACACAAAACACTCCTCTCTACTGAAAACAGGTGTTTAAAAATAAATGCAACATGAATCAATAATGAACATTTTTGGTAAAATTTCCCATCATTTCATTATTTCATGTATTATGCCATACTTTTGTTTTCTTTTTAAACAGCTAACAAAAAGCTAGGCTTACTTTCCACCACTCATCTGTCAGTTTATTGTACTTTGGTGGCTTGTGTGTTATGTTACTGTATTCTGGAAGCTATGACACTGATATTTTAAATACCAACAGAGTCACCCATGGTGGACAGGGTTCAGTTGGACCTCCAAACTAAGAATAGGAAGACAGAGAGGAAAACTACTTCTGAATGTTTAGCCACTGAAAACCTTATAATATCATCAGATCATTGATATGTGCTGCTGAAAGATGAAAACATTAGGAATAGCAAGAGAATATAGTCAGATACAGTGCTGAAAGATGAGCCCCTCAGCTTGGAAGACACTCAAAATACGACTGGGGAAGAGCTGTCTCCTCAAAATAGAGTTGTGTATGATATGCGAATGGAGTAAAATGTTTGGGACCTTCATTTGTTGATGGGGCATTACTGAAAAGAAGGAGAAACCACTGCCAACATCCATTAATAATCAGAACATAGAATGCACAAATCATAAGTCTAGGAAAACTGGAGTTGTCAGAAATGAAGTGAAACATTAAAGATCCATCTCCTAGGCATTAAAGGGCTGAAATCGCCTGATATTTTGAATGTGACATTTTGAATATGACAAGCATATGGTTTACAATGCCAGGGACAACAAATTGAAGAGGAATGGCCTCACATTTATCATCAAAAACATTTCAATCTATCTTGAAGTATGATGCTGTCTGTGATAGGATAATATCTTTACAGCTACAAGGAAGATCTGGTGTGGTGCTGTAGGATAACCACTCAGCTGCAAGGTTGGCAGTTCTAACTAACCAGAAGCTCCTCAGAAACCCTATACAGGGTTTCTGTGACTTGAAACAAACTTGAAGGCACTTAACAACAACCACAAGAAAGACCAGTTAATACCACTATTATTCAAATTTATGTGCCAACCACTAAAGCCAGTGAGGATGAAATTGAAGAATTCTACCAACTTCTTCAGTGCAAAATTGATCAAACATGAAATCAAGATGTATTGATAATTATTGGTGATTGGAATGTGAATGTTGGAAACAAAGAGGAAGGATCAGTAGTTGGAAAATATGGCCTTAGTGATAAAAATGAGGCTAGAGATCACATGATAGAATTTTGCAAGAACAATGATTTCTTCTTTGCAAATACTTTAAAAATAAATAAATAAATAACACGAAAGACGACTGTACACATGTACTTCACCAGATGGAATACACAGAAGTCAAATGGACTACATCTGTAGGAAGACTACATCTTGTGGAAAACTCCATGTTATCAGGCAATCCAAGGCCAGGGCAGATGATTGCTCAGATGCAAGTTGAGGCTGAAACTGAAGAAAATGAAAACAAGTCCATTGAGAGGCAATGTATGATCTTGAACATATCTCACCTAAATTTAAAGACCATCTAAAGAACAGATTTGATGCATTAGACACTAATGATTGAGCACCAGAAGTGTTATGGGGTGCCATCAAGAAAATCACACAGGAAGAAAAAAAAAAAAGGTCATTAAGAAGACAAGAGAGGAAGAAAAGACCAAACTGTTTTTCAGAAGAGATTCTGAAAATTGCTCTCCAGCACAGATATGCTAAAGCGAATGGAATAAACGAGGGGGTAAAAGAGCTGAACACAATATTTCAAAGGGTAGCTTGAGATGACAAAGCCAAGCATTGTAATGAATGTGCAAAGACCTGGAGTTAGAAAACCAAAAAGGAAAAATACACTCAGCATTTCTCAAGCTGAAAGAACTGAAATAAAAATTCAAGCCTGGGTTTGAACTATTGAAGGATTCCATGGGCAAAATATTGAATGCGGCAGAAAGCATCCAAAGATGACTGAAGAAATACACAGAATCACAATAAAAAAAGAAATAGTATATGTTCAACCATTTCAAGAGGTAGTATATGATCAAGAGTCAATGGTACTGAAGGAAGATGTTCAAGGTATACTGAAGGCATTGACAAAAAACACACACACCAGAAAAACAAAAACTCAAGAAAACAAAAAACAAAAAAGGCTCTAGGACTTCATGAAATACAAATTGAAATCTTTCAATTTATGCCAATGATGCAGCATTTATGCCAAGAATCTGGAAGACAGCTACCTGGCCAACTTATTGGAAGAGACCCATATTTGTGTCCATTCCAAAGAGAGGTGACCCAACAGGATGTGGTAATCATCAACAATAACATTAATATCACATGCAACTAAAATTTTGCTGAAGATAATACAGAAACAGCAGCAACAATATATTTACAGGAAACTTCCAGAGGTTCAAGCCAGATTCAAGCAAGTACACGGAATGAGGGATATCATTGCTGATAACACACTGATCTTGGTTGAAAGCAGAGAATACCAGAATGATATTTACTTATGCTTTATTGATATACAAAGGCTTTTGACTGTGTGGATCATGATAAGCTATGAATAACACTGTAAAGAATGGGTATTCCAGAACACTTACTTGTGTTCATGAGGAACCTGTACACAGACCAAGAACAAAACAGAATAAAACAGAACTGTACATAGACCAACGTTTGAACAGAACAGGGTGATACTGAATGGTTTCAAATCAGGAACGGTGTGTCAGGATCTCTATGTTGCATAAATAATCCAAGAAGCTGAATTAGATGAAGAAGAATGTGGCAACAGGATTGACTGAAGAATCATTAACAACCTGCAATATGCAGATGATACAACGTTGCTTGCTGAAAACAAAGAGGACTTAAAATACTTACTGATGAAGATCAAAGACCATAGCCATTTGTACAGGTTGTACCTCAAAGTAAAGAACCCCAAAATACTCACTACTGAACCAATAAATAACATCATAATAAATGGAGAAAAGATTGAACTTGTCAAAGACTTAATTTTGCTTGCATCGACTATCAACTCTCATGGAAACAGCAGTTAAGAAATCAAACGACTTATTATTGCATTAGGTAAATCTGCTGCACCAGACCTCTTTAAAGTGACCTCAAGATCAAAGATGTTAGTTTGAGACCAAAGGTGTACCTGACTCAAGCCATGATATTTTCAATAGACTCACATGCTTGTGAACATTGGACAATGAATAAGGAAGATCACAGAAGAAATGATGCACTTTAATTATACAGTTGAAGAATAATATTAAAAATACCACGGACTTCCTGAAAAACAAACAAATCTATTTTGGAAGAAGTACAGCCAGATTCCCTCTGAGAGGCCATGATGTCAAGGCTTCGTCTCTCATACTTTGAACATGTTATTAGGAGGGACCGGTCTCTGGAGAAGGGCATCATGCCTGGTAAAGTGGAGAGTCAATGAAAAAGAGGAAATTCCTCAACCAGCCTCCTCTACCCCCCATGTAGCTGGATTGACACTGTGGCTGCAGCAATGGGCTCAAGTATAATGACAAATCAGAGGGTGGTGCAGAACCAGGCAGTGTTTTCTTCTGTTCTGCACAGAGTCACTATGAGTCGGAGCTGCTTCAATGGCACCTAACAACAATAGCAACAGGCTCATTTTAATTTCTCCCTGTAACTTTTGATGTTAGTATAAAAATAATTTTATGCAGACAGAATGGTTTTAAGGATGAGTTTGTATTTTATTTCTGAGTGAATAATTTGTATAGCATTCTGATTCCTAAAATTATATGCATATAAATGAGAGAAATAACACTGATATCAATACAAATAGAATTAAATTTTCTTCTTCACAATCTATATTGGTTTAACCTTCTGTTTTATCACTTAGTTGTCTCCTATGAACTGGGTGTTCATAAAAAAAAAAAAAAAACTCTATCAATTCACACTATGATAGTAATTTATGAGCTTAATACAGAATTACCTACGTGAAATTTGAGTTGAAGTAAAGGGAAGATTATATTTCCTTTCCTTTGTGATGACTTTGAAAATAAGCAACAGGGTTATTAAATGCCATGCCCTTCAATTTCAGAGCTTCACAATGGTCAAAAAGACTCAGAGTTAGCACAATATTCTGGAAAGTACAGGTGCTCAATTAACACTCTTTGATAGACTTTCTTTAACAATTAGCCTGGCTCTCTTCTTCTTTCTATTTTTTTAAATCATTTATTTGCTCCCTATTGGGTCAAGCCATAGTTCAGGGAATACTCTTGATGGTTCTCATGATGGATTTCATGAATTCAAAATGTAGTAGCCTATTAGTTTTAAGAAGTTCTTCTCTAATATTATTTATAGGTTCTATCATTGATGTTAAGTGCTGTTGAGTCAGTTCCTACTCATAGCGACCCTGTAAGGGTTTCCAAGGAGAGACTGGTGATCTTGAATTGCTGACCTTGCAGTTCAAATTTACTTTGCAGTCCAGCGCATTAGCCCACAGTTCTACACCAGGACTCCTATTAGGTTCTATTAGTGAGTTCTTAATGCTGTTTAAGCCCTTGTTCCCAGTTTAGCATATAAGAAGGCACTGGTGATAGACTTGGAACACCTAGGGGGCAGTTCTATCCTGTCCTATATACTCTCTATGAGTCAAGATAGACTTGACACACACTCAAAGTAAGTAACAAGATATAAGAGTCATTTTTCCTAGCTATGTGGCTAGGATCTTGACCCATTCCT
>NW_006408528.1:22361780-22401734 GCF_000296735.1 Chrysochloris asiatica
TGTGGCAGCGGTAGTGAGGTTGGCCCAGGATCGGACATTGTTTCGTTCTGCTGTGCATGGGGTCGCTATGAGTCGGTTCCGACTGGATGGCACCTGACAACAATGTGGCTAGGATCTTGACCCATTCCTTTCATTGTGTCCTCCTGAATCCTAATCCTCTGTGTGTTTGTATGTCTTCAATCTGTAAGTGGTAAAGCACCAATTTCCTCCCCAGTATGAGTGGTGGAAGACCGTGGGAGCTGTAAAGATCAGTATAAAGTGTGGGCATGCTTGTCTCTCTTACTTATTGAAATATGCTAAGTGTTTAGAGTAGTTCCTCACACATAGTAGTTATTGGGTAATTTGAAGATTGTGACTGAATGCATTGGGTGAAAAACCTTACATTCTTAACTTGGAACATTAAAACATAATTCAATGTGACTATCTACTATTTAGAGTAATTATTGACACAGATGATTCAATTAAAATTTTTGATAAACCAGTGTCAAAATCATGTTTCATGTTCTCAATATATAATGTCTAAAGTCTAAGTAAGTAACCCCAAAGTATGTATGCTAGATGAATAGAAAGCCAACTGTTAATTAGGTATGTAATTTAATTTTGGTCAGGTCACTTACCAAGTCACTTTCCTCTATCCCCATCTCTAAAATAGTTAACATAAGTAGCTACTTCAATAGCTGTTGTAAGGATAAAATAAACCAATACATGAAATATCATAGATCAGTGCACTCATATATGTTAAGCACTCAGTAAACATTAGCAATACTGTTGTAACTATTTTTGTATGAAGGACTATTTTACTAGAAGATATAAATAACTGTTCTTTGAATCTATGAAAATTACAGATCCTTCAACTTGGCAAAACTGATAGAACAGGGAAACAAATAAAATCTCACATGGTAAACCCTGGCATGAAACACCATTTAAAATATACAATTGATTTTCATTTATCCAGAAAAATTACAGTAATTTTTATATTTAAGAAAATCAATTTTCATATTAAATGTTTTTTGAGTTAGCATTTTACTTTCTTCCTTTCCTCAAATTGATAAATTATTGAGAATAAAGTCTTTTAGAAATAATTTGCCCTATCTTTGATATTCACTTTTTCCTTATCTCTTGTTTCAGAGCCCTAAGATGAGAGAGGAAATGAAAATGCAAAAATTCTTAAAATTTTAAGAACAAGAAAAGATAATAATCATCCAGATATATGGGAACACTATAAATGAAAATAATATCATTAAAAACAACCTCCAGAAGTTTCATTATATATTTATGACATATATAATTCATTATAAAGTTTCATTATATAATGTTTTAATAACTTTACTAGATGAGAGTTCCTGCTTTATAAAGAAATAAATGTATGAAAAGATGCAAAAATGGCATGGAGGCCAAGCTTGACTTCCTCTTGTTTCACAAGGAGGAAAGAGAGTCAAACTCAAAATCAGCTTAAGGCCTCCACCCTACAACCTTCTTTACCCTCTTCTGAACCAACCATCCCTACCTACCACAGCACTTTCTGCTTCACATCTGCATTCTATAATCCACTGCAGTGACCACACAGAACTCATAAACAATATTCATGATTATGGGGTTTATTAGGGAAGTGAAGAGTGTAGAGTTCAGAATCAGAAACAACTCAGAATGCAGCAATCTGCCAATCAGGAATTCCTCTTCTCTGCTGTACTGCAGGCATGCCCTGCTCTTGTCTTCAGCTTCTCAGCCTTGTGGCCCGTCAGTCTCTGCCTTACTCAAGCAAGTGTTACAAAACTCCATAAGTGCTGTTAATGCCCAAAGGGCACATTTTGCAAGTCAGTCTCCTGCCTGTAAGCATTACTCCATCCATGTGTCTAGAATCCTTAAGCTGCTCTAGCTCTCCATACCACTACCTCTGCCACTGCTTTCACCATTTTTCAAAGTAGGGATCTCATGTTCCGCTCCTGCTTCCCTTTTTTGATGGTCCTGGGATTGTCTTCTTGCTTTTGAGACGGTTCCTTTTAACCCTAGCAGAATAGCAAAACTGACCAATCTGAGCTTTAGAGTCATGTATACCCTATTAGCATGGTTCCACACGGTCATTATGGAGTCCTGGTGTTGTACTGTACAATAAGCACTGAACCATAAGTTCAGTTTGAATTGAAAGGCCAGTGGTTCAAATCTACCAGCTTCTCCTTGTAAATAGGGTCACTGTGAGTCAGAACTGACTCTTAACAACTTAATAATAACATAGCCATTTGGTGGGAATTAAGACGACTTTAGATAGAAAATCCATTGCAAATAAATTCAAGGTATGACAGAAGAACACATCCCTTTAAAATATATGCTGATTTGCCAATAAAGGGGATTTGTGATGTATTTCTCTGAATTTACTTATATTGTACATATCCATTATGTTTGCTGATAAAACGTGGCATCTAAATTGTTGTTGTTGTTGATAAATGCCATTGACTTGATTCCGACCCATAGAGACCCTGTATAGGGTTTCCAAGGAGAGCTTGAACCATCGACCTTGCAGTTCAAACGACTTTGTAGTCTGACGCATTAGCCCACAGCACCACACCAGGACTCATAAATTAGGTATGTTCTTATCCTGTTTTTCAGCCTTGTTTTCATCCTTTTCTTTATGTACTATTCATTCGTTGGTGTAAAGATGGACTCTACCCCTGGAAAATGTAATACATTCTGAAGGACCCTGTGCCTGATCAACAAAATGGCATTTCAACTACCCCCAATTAGCACTGAATAAAGTCCAGATTGAGCTTCTGGCCTCCAGAAAGCTTAAGTCTTTATTATACCTGGAGGC
The DNA here is from genome assembly GCF_000296735.1 of Chrysochloris asiatica. Classification (NCBI taxonomy): domain Eukaryota; kingdom Metazoa; phylum Chordata; class Mammalia; order Afrosoricida; family Chrysochloridae; genus Chrysochloris; species Chrysochloris asiatica. The sequence continues at coordinate 22,364,587 of NW_006408528.1, forward strand.
CCTCCCTCCAGTAATTCCAGGTTTCAGGAAAACTTCCATAGCCCCGCCCATTGTAAACTCACCAGAACTATATCCAGACCACACTGCCTTAAACACCCCAGTCTGTAAGAGAACAGATGGACTCTTGGTCTCCTTTAGTACCCCCTCCCAAGTTTACTCTAAATAAACCTGCCTGCTGTTGAAGCTACGACTTTCTCCTCATCTTTCTTTCTTTTCCTTACATTTTGGCATCCAACGTGGGGCCCCGAAGAGTAAGCCTAAGCAAACCATGTCCAATTGAGGAGGCTTGGCAGGGGTTACTCTCTGGTAGCCTCTAAAGGGGCTTGCATTCACAACTTTGGTCACCTGTCTGGGCAGTTGTCTCCCTTTTTCTCCTTCCTAACCTCTTGGCTCCAAACAGAACACAGGACCACGTTCCAGTCCACCACAGGCTGATTCCTCCCTAGTTGTTCCCTCAGGGGAGGTAAGTTGGCCTCTAGAGGTTTTCTCTAAAGTACCTAGAGAATGCCTCCTCTGGACCTCAGACCCAGAAGGCCTCGGCAGGCCTTCCTTATATGTCTCAGGGGCCCGCCATTTGAACAATACAGGGGATGCTCTAGTTGTTCTTCTGGCTCTCCCTCCTGTCTCCAGCCTCGATATTTCTCTCCTCGAGATGCCCTGTAGCAAAACATCTTGTGCCCCACCTTTAACTGAATACACAAAAATTATGGGAAGCTATATCTCAAAAATAGAAAAAGAAACCCCATTAGGGTGTCTCTTGGTCAATTTCAAAACCAAACCAAACCAAACCAAAACAAAACAAAACAAAACTTTATTTGCAATCTGAAATCAAACCAAAAAGCCTCTTTATGCTTTGAAAACCTCTTATTATGGAATTTTCAGGGATCTAGAGAAATTCCTCCAATGGAACGGAAAGTGGTCAGACGTTCTCTTTGTCTAAGCCTTTTATATCAATGATATAACTCCCTTAAATGTCTATTTCCCTTACATTCCAAATTTCCCATTCCCACCAGTTAGCCCCATCTAAATTCCATCCTCTGGCAAGGCGTCACAAAAGGCCTTATCCTCCTTGGACTTAGCCCATTCTAAGCTTCACCCCCTCCCAAACCTGTCCTTGCTATTTAGCCAAACTCTCGATCTATCACTTTCCTCCGTCTCTCTCTCTCCAGTGGACTGTGAGAGATTATAGATTCAGTCCAGTCCAGGAGGATTGCGAAGTTCTGACTGGGGCACCCCCCAGGGAACTCTCAAAACTCCTGAACCTAGAATCACTTGGACTCCCCTGGCAGAGGGCAAGGGGAAGCCCATAACCCTCTTCAGGCCATCAGGCCTTCGGCAGTGACTCCTTGACCCACCCAAAACGGGAGCTGGGGCTTTGCAAACACTCCCTCCCCTGTAGGCTGTCTTCTAAATAACCTAAAGAAATTACATCTAACAGAAATCCATCCGAAAAATAATTAATTGATTTTTGCAATGTTGCCTGATTGTAATTAGTCAGTGGCCAGAAAACAGCACTTTTGACTTCCAAATTTTCAGTGACATTGACAACTTCTATAAAGAAATGGCAAGATGGCAGGTTTCCCACTTCCAAGGCTTTTTCTTCCTCGCACCCCTCCTCTTGCTCGGTTTACCAAATTAGCCTGAATCCTCCTGAATCTGCCTTTGATCCTGCAAATGAACATTCCCCCCACCTTATCGCTGCCCCCACTCCCCGGAGCCTTCTTCCCCCTCAGCTCCTTCCACTCCTCAGTCCCCCCCCCCTCCTCTAGCTCCACCTCCTCCTCTATCTCCACTTCCACCTCTACCCCAACTCCCTGCATCCCCAGATTCCACAAATCAGAATTACAGCCCCCCCCCTCCCAAGTAACAAGATCAAAAGGATCCCTCTTCCTTTTTCCTCTTAGAGAAGTTGCTGGCTATGAGGACCCCATCCGTGTTCATGTCCCTTTTTCCCTCTCTGATCTCTCTCAAATTGAGAGTAGGCTAGGATCTTTCAGCGAAAATCCCAGCAAAATTGAGAAAAAAATTTCTTCTTTCACAGACTTTCTTCCTGACCTGGCAGGATGTCTATACCATCCTTAAGAGGAGAGAATGATTTTATCTGGAGGACAGCTGAAACAGATGCTGATATACGTGACCAAGCCCCTCCCCGCTACCCTGTAGTACAGGAAGCAGTACGCCGAACTGATCCAAGGTGGGATTATCAGACTCCAGATGACGGACCTGCCAAGCTAGAACATATGATCGCCTGCCTAGCAAATGATATGGATGAACATGCCCAAAAGGCATTTCATTATGAAAAATTAAGGGAAATAACTCAAGGGCCAGAAGAAAACCCCGCCCTTTTCTTCTCCCGCTTAACTGAAGCAATGACTAAATATACCAAACTTGACCCTGAGTCACCAGAAGGGAGAATTTACCTCCAGCTCCAATTTATTTCCCAATCAGCATCAGATATTACAAAGAAATTACAAAGATTAGAACGAGGGTCCCAAACCCCTCAGGGGGAGCTCCTTGATGCTGCCTTTAAGGTCTTCAATAATAGGGAGGAAGAAAAAAGGGCAGAGAAAGAAAGGCACCTTCAGCGAAAAATTTACCTACAGATGCTGACCTCCACCCACAACCCTATCAAGGGACACAAGGCTTTCAACGCCCCCAGGAAAGTGTTTCCGGTGTGGAAATGAAGGCCACTGGGCAAAAGCATACTCTAACCCAAAGTCTCCTACAAAGCCGCGTCCAACCTGTGGACAATGGGGACATTGAAATATGGGCTGTCCCACACAGAGGCTGCCCCTCAGAGTGGGAGTCTCTCCCCATGTCGCAAAAAAACCCTGAAAACAGCCTGGCGTCCCACCTGCCACTAACCAAGCAATGGCATAGCCTGGAATCTCACAGCCTCCCAAGTCCCCCTGAATTCCAGGTAAAAGGGAGTGTCGCTGGAAAGACAATCTCTTTCCTAATTGACATGGGGGCCAGCCTATCTGTTCTAACTGAATTTGCTGGACCTCTTTCTCCTTCACCGACTACAGTAATAGGTATGAAATGACTCCCAGAAACCCCCCTCCAAGCACCCCAAGTGCCCTGCAATTTCCAAGGACTATCATTTACTCACTCCTTTCTGGTGTTACAACATTGCCCTAGCCCCCTTACTAGGATGAGATATCCTACAAAAATTAGGAACCACCCTCTATTTCACTCAACTAATCCCTTCCTGCCCCTATATCCTATTTTGCAACTCCTGAACACTCCGGAACACAACAGAACCCCTTTACCTGGGGTCAACCCTGTAGTCTAGGACACCTACACCCCAGTAATAGCAGCACATCATTCACCTGCAGTCATCTCGCTGAAAGATCCTCAAGTTTATATATCTGTCCCCCAGTACCCTATATCCCCCAGGTCCTACATGGCTTAAAACCCATCATTACCTGCATCCTAAAGGCCTGTCTCCTTATCCCTATCAACTCCCCCCCATTCTACCCCCATATTACCTGTAAAAAAAATTGGATGGAACTTTTCGACTAGCTCAGGATTTATGACATATCAGTGCAGCCATAATCCCCACCCACCCACCCACTCGTACCTAACCCCTGCACTATACTCAACCATATCCCCCCTGACACTACCTATTTTTCAGTACTGGATCTAAAAGATACTTTATTTTCCATTCCTATATCACCTGAGTCCGAACCCCTATTTGCCTTTACCTGGACAGACCCTACACCCATGTAAGTCAACAGTTGGCCTGGACTGTATTAGTCCAGAGTTTTCAGGACAGCCCCCATTATTTTGGCCAAGCCCTCCAAAAGGACTTAAACACACTTAAAGCCCAGTATTGTCCTCCAAAATGTTGATGACTTATTGTTATGCTCTCCTTCCTTGTCCCTCTCTTTCCAGCATACCTTATTAAATCAACTAGCACAGTGGGGCTATCGGTGTCCAAACACAAAACCCAAATAACAAAGAAAAGCGTAATTTACCTAGGCCTCTCCCTAACACCAACCACTAGAGGAATCCCAGAAGACAGAAAAAAAACTAGCAAAAGCCATTCCCCTTCCCCAAACAAAACAACTCCAGTCTTTCCTAGTCCTAGCTGGCTATTTCCGCATCTGGGTTTCAAACTTTGCACTAATTGCAAAACCCTTATGCCAGCTTATAAAAAACAGAATCCCCAGAAATTATACTTAATTCATGAGCCACGAACAATGCTTTTAGCCTCTTAAAACAAGCATTAACTGAAGCCCCTTCTCTCAGCATCCCTAATCATAACAAGCCCTTCTTTCTTTATGTCACCACAAACAGAACCAAGCCCTAGGACTCCTGGCACAAACAGCAGGGGATACCCCACTGTCTATATATATATAGCTTATCTCTCCAAGCAACTAGTCTCTGTATACCAAGGATGGCTGGCCTGCATGAAAACATTAGCCAGCGCAGCAATCCTCACTACTGAGGCACAAAAATTCACCCTATACCAACTATTAACCATCTTCTCCTCATAACCTACAAGATATGATTAGCTGCAAAGGACTCTCTTCAATCTCTGACCCAACGACTTCAATACCTTTATGCCATCATTATACACCCATATATCACCTTTAAAAAAAAGTCCCTCTTTTAAGTTAGTTTCTCGTTTACCTCCAACTGAGAGCCCCCCAAACAGACACAGATGACCATGACTGTCTACAGATCATTATCCACACTCAAACAATCTACCATCACCTCCTAGACACTTCCATCCTAGAGGCCCCTAACTGGTTCATAGATGGAAGCTCCACTAAGCGTCCACCCCCAAAAGCAGGATACGCCATTATCAAAGCCCCCCTATCTCACTCAGACAGCCAAACATGGCCTCCAGCCACAGTGGTTGAAGCCTTACCCCTCCCACTAGGGGCCACATCCCAACAGGCCAAACTCATAACCTTAATAAGAGCACTTACCCTTGCTAAAATCAACAAGTTAACATATTTACAGATTCAAAATACATATTTAATATCCTCCACTCAAATGCACAGCTTTGTACTGAAAGAGGACTCTTAACTGCATGAGGCACTCCCATAATAAATGCAAAATTGATTAACAGACTCTTAGAAGCAGCCCTCCTACCTTCAAAGATAGCCCTACTCCACGGCCGCAGTCATCAAACCGATTCCAGCTACACCTCTGAATATACTCGGCAAGTCGACTGCCTAGCTAAATCAGCTGCAACCAACAACTCCAACACACAAACCTACAGTACCCAAGCAATAACACTTTTACCACTAGCTTTCATCCCTCCACCCCCTAGCACATATCTGACTTGTGCATACCAGATTATCCCTTTCTAACTCCTGACTCATTTTTACAACAGATCCAGGAATTATGGCTCCAAGTCACCTTTCTTTCCTTCACCCCACCCAAATTTCCTTCTTCTCACTTTCTTTACTCTTCATTCTTTTCTAGCCAACCCTTGCCCATCACCAATTCAACATTTAATAGACCTCTCAGCCTCCCTCTTACACCAAGCTCTATCACAACACATAAATGATACATGCTGGATTTGTTTAGCCTCTACCGCATCACTTTTTTCAGCCGTTCTAGTTCCATTATGATCATGGGTAGAAAACTAAGCCTCCCTAACTTTCTCAATACCCCCAAAAGGTCCAATGTTCTCCTCTAAACAGATCATTACAAACATGCCAGAAGCTGAAAACATCCTACAGGGCATCCAAACATTCATCCAGCCCCTCCAGTACCCTATAACACCCACCACAGGACCAACAGGAAAGGCCCAAGATCTAACCCAACCAAGTTTTTCATCAGACTCTCCTGTAGGAACTTTCAAAACCCCTTGCACACAAACCCAAAAACTCCCACCACCCACATATATAAACTCCTATGGTGCCACAAGAGGATCCCCAAAGCTTGTAGCCTCAAACAATCCCTCTTCAACCGCTTCCCCTCAGTCACTCCCTAAGATTTTCTCACTCCTTTCATATTACACCACCAGTAGGATCTACAACAACCTCACAATACTGTGACTCCAGACACCCCACATCCATTGATTACCCACCATTCAACATGTGCCTCAAGTCAGGAGAGACTGTCACATGTTACCCATTAATAACACTCTGGTGTTTCTGCATACTCAAACCCACAGGTTAGCACTAGAAGCAGGCACAACTCCAGCCTTGCCTACTCCATCTTCCTACAACCTTTAGGAGCAACTCACTTAGCAACTTCCCTGTCAGCATGGGAAAGAGTAGCACATGCGGACAGGCTCCAACATTTCTTAACTTTCCAAATCCAAGGATGTATTAACCTTCACCAAGGAGTATTTTTCCTATGCAGAAAAAAATCTTTACATTTGCCTATTTACTAATTGGATTGGTACATACACCCTAGCATACATATCACCACCCGTAACCTATTCTTTTGAAGATCAACCTATATTAGTCCCAATAAAAACTTCGTTGAGCTGAAACACATCTGCCTTGCCACTACCCCTACTTGTTGGCCTAGGAATCGCAGCAGGCGTAGGAAACAGAGCAGTAGGAATTTCAGTCTCTGCCTCCCTATCATTCTCCCTACAAGAAAGCTTAGACAAATTCTCTCTACAACTATCCCAAATTCAAGTTCAGACTTACAACCGAAAAAGGGGGCACCTGCATATTTCTCAATGAGGAATGCTGTTTTTTTGGTGTGAATAAATCAGGCCTAGTCTGAGAAGGCTCTGGTAGCGTAGTGGTTACAAATCAGGCTGCGAACCTTAAGGTCAGCAGTTCGAAACTACCAGCTGCTCCGCGGGAGAAAGATGAGGCTTTCTACTCCCGTAAAGATTTACACCCTAGGAAACCCTGTACAGGGTCCCTATGGGTCAGAATCCACTCAACGGCACTTAACAACAACAAGTCTGAGATGGCATAAAATGATTAAAAGAAAAAGCAGCAAGGCTGAATTCCAACAATTCTCCAAACTTGTGGCTCTCCCAAAATATCCTCCCTTGGTTATTACCCTTTGTAGGACCTCTACTCCTCTTTTCTGTATTCCTGCCTTGTATAATAAATTCTTTCCAAAGATATCTTGCAGGCTGACTCACTGCCATTGCGAAAGATCAGGTGGCAACCACTCTTCTGTTGCAACCCACCCTATCTATACTCCATAAACCAGCAGGAAGCAGTCAAGAGATACATCTGCTAGTATCCCCCTAACACCAAGAATGTGGAATGAAGGACCCTGTTCTTGATCAACAAAATGGCATTGCAACCACCCCAATTAGCACTGAATAAAGTCCTGCTTGAGCTTCCCGTCTCCAGAAAGCTTAAGTCTTTTTTACACCTGGAGGCCCTCCCGAAAGTAATTCCAGGTTTCAGGAAAATCTCCATAACCCCTCCCATTGTAAACTCACCAGAACTATATCCAGACCACACTGCCTTAAATACCCCAGTCTGTAAGAGAACAGGCTCTTGGTCTCCTTTGGTGACTTAGAGTATCCCCTCCCAGGTTTACTCTCAATAAACCGCCTGTTGTTGAAGTCAAGACTCTTTCCTCATCTCTTTCTTTCTTTTCCTTACACATTCTTTCTTCCTCTTTGAAAATTTTGAGATATCCAACCAAAACCATCTGAGTTTCATAGTAGGGAAAGTATGTAGTAAGTTTATAGAAAATCAAGTGTTCTAAAATTCCCAGAATTAGCTTTCATTTTATGTATACAAATTGAAGACTAAGCTAACCCCACAAGATCAGAATTAGTTTTCATTTTAGGTGTACAAATTAAAGAATTAAGCTAACCCCGCAAGACCACTTCATTCTTTCATTTATTTTTCAATCTTTTATTGTGCATTGAGTGATAGTCTACATGGGAGAACATCAGTTTTGCATTCATCCTATTGTATTTCGTACCATTGCAATGATTACAATCCCCTCCATGCACCACTATTTAACAGTATTTGCTTCTATTCCCTAGGGGTTTTGGGTGTGCGTGTGTGTTTTTTTTTTTTTTTTTTTTTGATGTACACAAAAACATTCAGGGAAATATAATCATAATCATTTAAACAATCAAAGGGCACATTCTGCAAGCCTGCTACTGGCTGTCAGCACACAGCCTTTCTCTTTCCATTAGTCTAGAGCCCTCAGCTACTCAATCTTTCCATGTCATCATCTCTGCCTCTATCTCTGGTGTCATTGCCATTGCTTCTCTGGATAGGGTCCCATTCGGCTCATACTCTTTTCCCTTGATCATCCTAGGTTCCTGGGATGTAAGATTAACTATTCCCTCCCTTTATGTTACAAAACCTTTACCTTCACAATTGTGACAATTGCAATTGTCATGATAACAATTACTTTACTATTGAATTATAAGAATCTTACCCCCATCTCCTTTCACCAGACCCGTCTGGACAAGATGAAAACTATTCAGTGGGGATTCAATCTTCCCCTGCAAACTCTGAAACTAAATTCCATCTTGAAAACTTGCAGGCCAGCCACTTAGTGCCTTTATAGCTCCCCCATTTTAGGTAACCAATGTCTAAGTTGCCTGTCCCTACCAACCATGTTGTTCAGAGAGGATAAGTTTGATTGTTGATGTGAAGACTCCTTCCCTCTCAGTTGGTATTTTGAGCTACTACATCTTTAAGAATGTTGCTGTTGTTAAGTGCTGTTGAGTCGATTCCGACCCATAGGGTTTCTGAGAAGCAGCTAGTGATCTTGAACCACTGACCTTGCAGTTCAAATGACTTTGCAGTCTTGTGCATTAACCCGCAGCACCACAGGTTGAGTTAATCAAATTGTAGCAATTTACACTTGTTTCCATTATCAAATTTCTTTATCTTCCTCTATTCAAGTTCTGATCATCTAACCATCAAAGCTAGATTGAATGGGGACTATCTGCAAGTCTGGGCAACCCCTTTATTCTTAAATATATTATTTCTCAATGAATTTTTAAACATAAATTCTCCAAATAAGGCTCTTTATTTCCACTCTGAAGTTTTCCTTCTCTTCAAACACCACCCCCAGTCACACACACACACACACACCTCTAGCCTTTTCATTGGTACCAACGAAAACATATCATTGGTACCAATGAAAACATGAAGACATATCTAAGGTGTGGCAGGTATGGCATGTACCCTGTGTACCACTTGAAGTGGGGATACCAGTGAGCAGTTTCTATTAACTGCCAAGTTCCCAATATCCTACCTCACATACAATAGACATCCAGAGGAGTAAAGGGTCACTTGCCCCCCGGCACAAGTACAGACAAGATGCAGAATGAGGAGACCACAAATACAAAGAGCATCTAACTGAGGGAGAGGGCCAAAAAGAAGGAGAGAAGGCACAAGAGAGAGTAAGGCATTTCTGCTGATGCCTCTGCTATCAATATCTGTTCATTTTGAAATTGGGGTGGTGGTGGTGGTGGTATAATTTAGAGATTGCTCCCATCCTTGCTATGTTCCTGAATGGCACCACTATCTATCTATCCAGACACTGAAGTCAGAGATCATGGGGGTCGCTTTTGTCTTCTCTCTTATTCTTCGCTCTATACATAATGCATTATAAGACGAAAGGATCAGTAAAATAAATGAGGGTACAGTCTATGAGATGGGCTGGTATGGTACCTGCAACAATAGCCTCTAAACACAATTTTGAGGCTAGTAGAGGACCCAACAGTATTTCCTTTTGCTATACATAAGGTAAAGAGCTCTGGTAGCATATTGGTTACGAATCGGGCTGCGAACCTTAATGTCAGCAGTTCGAAACTACCAGCTGTTCCGTGGGAGAAAGATGAGGCTTTCTGCTCCCATAAAAATCTACAGCCTCGGAAACCCTGTACATGGTCGCTATGAGTCGCCTCCTCCTCCACGGCAGGTAACCACCACCACCATAACGTAAGGTAACCGTGAGTTGGAGCTGAGTACATGGCAACTAGCAACAACATCAGAGGCTGATTGAGTCTACCTATCAAATACGTATTTTGTTATCTGTCTACTTAATTTAATTTCAGTGGTGATGACTCACTCTACTCCAGGAAAGCACTGTCTTTCATCTTATAGGGTTTCCTACTTGATCTTTTGTCTCTTTGAAATCCTCCATTCTTCCCTCAATATTTGTTGTTGTGTTGTTAAGTCTCATCAAGTCAATTCTGACACATAGCCACCCTGTTTCAGGTTTCAGAGGAGTAGCTAGTGGATTTGAACTGCCAATCTTGTGGTTTGCAACCAGTGCTTATCCTACAGCACCATACCAGGATTCAATACCTAGAAAATGCTTTAAATGTGAATTAGAACTGGTATTATCTTTGCTCAAACATTTCAATTGTCACCGATTATGCCAAAAATCTAAAGTTCTCAACCTGGCACCAAGACGTCACTTTGAGAGACATCTATCTCCAAAATAGCTGTGGAGGCAGCTGAGCATTCCCATCCTTTCACAGCAATTAAACAACTAAAGCAAAATAAAACAAAACAGGACAATGGTGTGAAGCTGACAGATTAAGAAATCTGGAAATCAATGAAAATATAAAGCATTTAACTGACTGCTAACCACCTGGTGGGCAGTTCAAACCCACTACCATGCCTCAGAACCATACAGAGGGTTGCTATGAGTCAGAATGCCTGGATGGCACATAGTAACAACCAAAAGTTGAAAAAAGAATGAGCTAGCTCACAGAGTAGGATGTTTTTTTCCTCACTGCATAAGAGCTTCACACTCTCAGTCACCACAGCAGTAGGGATGAAGCCCCAAACTGATAACCTTGAGTTGCCCTTCCTTGAGTCTAGGAATCTAGTGAATGGATTTGAACTTTTGTTGGCAATCTGTCCAGTCAGACTTTTCATGTTTGTTTGGGGTGCCAGAAAAATGGAGGAGAGGAAGAATCTTATGTAGAAGCCAGTATACAACACACCCCATACCCACCCAGGACAAGAAAGTGTTTGTAAAAGACTACACCATCTTTTTCTAACTCTCTCTTCTCTTGATTTAACATCTAGTCACATGGGCTTACTTTCAGTTCCTTGACACTCTAATTTCTTTCCTGACTCAAAACCTCTTCCCTCTACTTGGAACATTCTCCATTCTCTTCTAAAATGCCATCTTCTAAAAGGAATCCCTTCTGATCCATCTATGTAAAGTAATCCCTTGCCTGCTGTTTTTATTTTATATCATGGAACCGTGTTTTCTTTTGTAGGAGTTCCATAGTTTATTTATTTATATTTTATTTACTTGTTTATTTCTGTCTTTCTCTCACTTGAATGTAAATTCTACTAGGGCAAAGTATCTCTGTTCATTATCTTATCTCTAACACTTAAATCAATCCTATCATATAAAAGAAAATGAATAATTATTAAGTGAATGAATGATACATTTATTCCATATAACCCATAAGATAATTATAAGGTAAGATAATATAAAAACAATTATTTATAAGCAAAAATAAAGGACTTAAAAAAACGAATACACAAATGATGGGCTTCTTAGAGAAAGGTAAATAAGTTTAAGGATTTTGTAATATAAATCTCTATGTAAGTGAAATCTCACTGCTATTATTTTTTATCAGAATGTTACTTTTATTTTTAAACGTTACAACTTGTAGCTATTTACTGACTCTTGTTGGCCAGTATCTTGTATTATCTTCAAATTCTAGTTACACAATACCACATTTGTCAGAAACTTTCTTTTCCTTAAGTACAAAGCATTAACATTATGCTACTCCTGTGGAGTTATTTTGGTCCATAATTTTCAAAGGCAAAGATATGGGACAAGCAACTATTTGCTTGGTATAAAAGAAAGACATTATCCCCCTTTCCATATACATTTCTCCTAAGACTTTTCCTATTCTTTGTAGTTAGGTTTTCTGCTGCATTTCATTAGCTTACTCAGTCTTATAAAAGGATAGCATTGATTCACTTTTGGCCACCTTCTTTTCTTAATGTCAGAAGGTGAATAATTGATGCTCTTTTTTATATGCATAGTTAAATTATACTTTGTTAGTGTCAGGGCAACAGAGGAGGTTCAGAATTATTTCCTAAGGTGTCATGATTTTGGTTAATATGCAGGCAATGTAATCCATCAATAAAGACTACACCTTGGAAATATCAAAGCCTTGAAAATCATGATTCATAACCTTTTTATTCTGTATCCTTTGTGAACAGATAAGACTTAAGAATCCTCTTTTAAAACATTCTCTTGTTCTCTAAGTTATTATCTAGAGTAAGGTGGAAAAATTGTAAGTGTAAAGAACAATTAATTTTTACACAGACATAAGCATGGGTAACCAACACCCAGATCAACACTTTATAGTTTCTTGGTATCTCTTTACAAACAATATTCTTACTCCTCATCCAAATATTATTACTATCATGACTTTTATCATTACAGGTATTATTGCCTGCTTTTGATCTTCATATAAATAGAATCATACTGTTGTTGTTAAGTGCCATCGAGTCAGTTCCGACTCATAACGACCCTCTATAGGGTTTCCGAGGAATAGCTGGTGAGCTTGAACCACCAACCTTGTAGTTCAAACAGCTTTGCAGTGTGGTGCATTAACCCAGAGTGCCACACCAGGACTCCTTGAATCATATAGTAGTATATTTTTGTATCTGGCTTCTTTTGCTGGCCATATATCTTTGAGATGCACATACATGGTTGGGAGCAATAGTAGCTTGTCCTTTTACTGCTATGTACTATTCCATTGAGTGAATGTACCATTGTTGAGAGAATTTTGGATTGTTTCCAATGCTGGTATTATAAAGAATGCTGCTAATTACATCTTGGGAAATGTATTTTTGTATACAAATGTGCTCATATCTTCTGGGTATTGGCTAGGAGTAGAATTGTGGAGTTATAAAGTAGGCATGTTTACTTTTCATTCATGTCACCAAACAGTTTTTCACAGAACTTGGGGCAATTAACCTTCTTACCAGTAATGTACTTAGAGTTCCTTACTAACACTTAATACAAGTATGCCTGTTGAATTTTAGTCATTTTTGGGTGTGAGGTGATATTTGATTGTTTTTGTTGTCCAGTGCCATTAAGTTGATTCTGATTCATAGCGACCCTGTGTAAGGTTTCTGAGGAGCGGCTGATGGGTCTGAGCCACCGACCTTGCGGTTCAAATTGACGAGTTGTCCAATACTTACCCTACAGTGCCATACCAGTATAATTATGGTTATTCTTATAATTCATATTTTCCTCTGATGAGTAATGACTTCAAGCACCTTTTCAGATGTTTGTTTGCCATCTTCTGTTACGATGCTCTTGCTCAAATATTTTGTTCTTTGAAATTAGTGTTTACCTGTTCCTTGATATAAATCTCTCTATATAGGGTTGCTATGAGTTGGAACTGACTCAACGGCACTTAAAACAACAACAACAATATATATGGTGAATAAATCCTGGTGTGGCATTGTAGAATCAGCACTGGACTGTGAACCACAAGGTGGGCAGTTCAAACACACCAGCTGTTTCTCTGAAACCCTAGACGGGGTCGCTATGAGTTGGAACCAATTTGACGGCACTTAACAACAATAACAATGTAACAGTATACATGGGAGTCCTGGTGTGGCATTGTAAGATAAAGCACTGGACAGCAAGGTCATCATGAAATACAGGTAGGCAGTTCAAACTCAATAGTTTTGTAGAGGTATTTCATATTTTATGTAAGATTTAGTCTTAGGTATTTGATTTTTTAAATGTTATTGTCAAACATGTATTTTGTAAAAAAATGTTTTCTAATTGCTGTATTAACTTTTTACATAGTGACTTTGTTAAATTAATTGATTTATTCTTATAGTTTGTATATTCTTTTGAGTTTGTATGAGTACATTCATGTCATCTGTGGGGGAAAAATGTTTGCTCTTTCTTTGATGTATTTATAATTTCTTTTTTTTTCTTTATTGCACTAAGACTTTCAATTGACTGTTAGTCTTTTGAGGTCTTTATGCATTTTGTTACTTTTTTGGTTTTGTAGATTTCTTTGGATTTGTTGGTTAGTATTTCATTGATTTTCCCTCTTTCCATTATAATTCTATTCCTTCTACCATTTTTTTGTTTGATTTGCCACCCTTTTTCTAGATTTTTGGAGTGGGAACTGAGATAATTTATTTTAAAGCTTTTTTCTTTTCTTTTCTAGTGTATTCATGTAAAGCTATAAATTTCTTTATAAGCACAGCTTTAATTGTATTGCATAGATTATGATATACTCTATTTTCATCATCATTCAGTTAAAAACATTCTAAGTTTTGGTTCTAAGTTTCATTGTGATTTCTTCTATCAAGGTTTGATTACCTAACAATTGTTGCTGTAAAGTGCCATTGAGTCAGTTCCGACTCACAGCAACCTTGTATAGTGTTTCCGAGGACCAGCTGGTGAGCTTGAACTGCCAACCTTTCAGTTCAAAATGACCTTGTAGTCCAGTGCATTAACCCACAGCACCACACCTAATTTCCAAACTTTTAAGGCCTCTCTCTCTCACTCTCTTTACCTCTCTGTGTTTGTCTTTCCCTCTCTATTTTTCAATAATTGAATCCTAATTTAATATCAGTGAACCAAGCTCCATTTTCTTTATTTTGTAACTCTTAAAGCTTTACTGAGAATCTGTTTCTGTTTTACTGTATCTTATATTACGTGACTCAAGCTTTTGAATGAAGTATAATAGCAGACCTCAAATGCAGACAGACAGGCTAACTTGACAATGTGGAGTTGGCCTACTATTGCAGTTTGTAGAGTGTTCCAGGAAGTTTGAACTGTTGAAACTGATACAACATGGTCTTAAGTAATCATGTAAAGTTAACCAATCAGAATGTTTGGGATTTTGGAAAAACTCAATTGCACCTTTGTAAATGGTACAATCAAGATGATTGCCTGTTAATTCTTTATTATACTGCATATAGACTTCGCTTTGATTTACTGGTATGTAGAGCACTTGTTTCACTTTGTGAATAAGTGTTCCCCATTTCAGATTGTTTTATTCTTCAATGAAAATTTCACTACTAAGAGAGTACTGAACTCTTGTTTTATGATGTCTTTGGCATCAGAAATGGGACAACAAAGATGAATCACTTACTCTAGTCCTCAAGAACTCTAGGAGCCACTTGCACTTTTGGCCCCCATCAGCATTTGGGAGTCACCAGAAAGTAAACAACCTCTCAAATACAAACTCATTTTATTTATGTTTTAGCTCTTTGAGTTTGATTAAGGATACGTTTTTAATCTTACAAGTTTTCACTCTCTCAGGGAAAATGAGGATTACCAAATCCAAGAGCAACTCTAGCCCACTGCATGAACAAGTCCTTTGATTCTTTAATGTGCAAGTTTTTGTCTGAGTGGCATTGCCTTATTAGACATAATCTGGAAGACCAATGATTACTCAGATTCTTTTTTTTTTTATTTTATTTTATGTGAAGTTGATTTTTCTGCACAGTAAATTAGAAAATAAAAGCTCCTAAAATAAACAATCTCAGAGGACACCAATTGTCACTGGTATCTCAGAGTTTCTGAGAGACATCAAGTAGCAAAATTATTTCCCAGTAAGACACTTTCCATTTGGAGAGAATAATATACTTAATGTCTAACATAAAAGACTAGGTATCGAGCAGCAGAATGAATTAACTTAAAAAACAATGAAACCAAAGTTTCACTCTAAGAGACCCTTGATAAATGAACCTGAAATTCCCCAGTACTGGGGTTTGTATTCAGAAACACTATAAACTGAATATTTTATAATTTAAATTTCAATGATCACATTGAAAAAATAAGTTCTTTTAACACTTAATTTCGATGAAAAGATCTGAATATAATCTTTCCAGCTGAGATGCTAACAAGTTAATATGAGGGTAAGTAAAAAATTATCTGTACATGAGTATTTTAATCCACTTTTAGAAAAGGAAACCAAATTATTTTTGTACATGATCTCCTTGCTTTGCAATACACTTTGTCCATCTGCCAACAAGTTTTCCTAATCCCTTATTAAAAAATGCTTTAGAGTGAGCTGAGAGCCATTGTCTTCGTTTCTTCACCAGAGGCGAATCTTAGTCCTTGAAGTGCTATTTCGAAGGACCAAACAGGTGAAAGTCTGATGGAACAAGGTCAGGACAATAGGGAGGCGGATTTAGCACCTCAAAGCAAAGTTTTTACAGAATAGTAACAGTGGGGGCAGAGGTGTGTCATGCAAGATCACAATGCTCTGGGAGAGCAGTCCTCTGTGTTTAATCTGAAGTTTAGGCATCAGTTCTTCATAAGCACTGTTGATCATTGAACCTTTTCCTGATAGTGTTCCCTATTAGTCCTTGAGAATTCCAGAAAACTGTAAGCATCAATTTTCAAGCTGATGATTGACTTTTGAACTTTTTCTTGGATGGCAACTGAAGATGTTTCCATTCCATACTCTACTGGTTATGCTCAGGTTTGTAGTGATGAATCCACGCCTTGTCATCAGTAACAATTTTTTTTAATGAAAATTTTACCTCTCTTTGAGTATAGATCCAGATTTTGTTTGCTCTTCCATAAATTGTTTTGGTGCACATCTCACACGAAATGTCTATTGTGCATTGTCTCATGGTCAGATTCATGGGTGATTTGCAAATGATTTGCCATAAAGTCCACTGTCACTTGTCTATTCTACAGAATCATTTCACATGCATGCTCAGTGTTGTCATCAGCCATGGACATGCATGAGCATTTTAATATAACCAGAGTGCAGATCATTTTTTACTCACCTTCATACATTTACCTAGGACTTGTGTTTCTTGTTCAATTGACTTGATCTCCTTCAAGGATTACTGTATATATTTTAAGAAACCAGGTGCTCCATATGTTTGTCTCATGAAGGATTTTTAGCTGGCCTCACAGATCAGCAAATTTATATTATTTTTCTGTCTGATTTTCTGCTTTATGGCAGGAGGCTATGGTTAGTGGTTACTAGGGTTTTTATGTTTGTTTTCATTAAGCTCTCTTGTAAATTATAGAAAAACTGCTTCCGGAGCCTGTCTTATGAGTTGAACTTTCAGTTTGATTGTTTTAATTGGTGTAACAAAGCCTTAAAAGGATAAATAATTCTAAATTTCTCCTGAAAGTAATCACATAAAGCATGAAGAAGATAAGGGACACGAAAAATGCAACAATTTCCTACCTCTGGATGATATTATTAAATTAAATTATAACATTTCTTCAAAGAAATTGCTCTGATCACTTTAATGATAAATAAGCACTTACAAGAATTAAATAGTGTTAATCTTGCTGTTGTTAGGTGCCATCCCATAAGTGCTGATTCCTAGCAACTCTATGCATAACAGCAGAACCTAACACTGCTGGCACTGTACAATCCTCACAATTATTGTTATGTTTGAACCATTGCTGTTGCCATTGTATCAATCCATCTCGTTGAAGGTCTTTCTTTCTTTGCCGACCCTCCACTTTACCAAGGATGATGTCCTTTTTTTTTTTTTTAAGCTTTTATTGTGAATTGAGTGAAGGTTTACAATGTAGATCATCAGTTTTACATTTAACAAACAATGATTACAATCCCCTCCATGCACCATCAGCTAATAGTATTTACCTCTATAACCACATACCACATTAAAAATACATGCTCATTTAAATATCCAAAGGGCACATTTTTCAAGCCCGCAGGCACACCGCTTTGCTCAGTCCGTGGGCCCATAGTCCTCTGCTGCTCTATTTCTCTATGCCATCTCTTCTGCCACTATCTCTGTTGCTGCCACTTTTTTGGTTAGGATTCCGCATTCCTCTCATGCTCATCCCTCTCAATAGTCCTAGGGTACTCTGCTCCTGAACTGACAGATTAACTGCTCCCCACTTTTAGTTACACCTTTTCTACATTGACAGTTGTGGCAATCACCATTAGTCCTGATAACAATTACTCACAATTGAATTATAAATTCCTATGCCCATCATCACCAGACCCATCTGGACAAGAAGAAAACTATTCAGTGGGGATTCTATTTTATCTCCCTCATTCCAACACTAACCACCCTCATGAAAGATTGTAAACCAGCCATGCCTTTATAGCCCTCCCAAATTTAATTCAGCTTCTTGAATTATTTCTCAGCATATAGACTGAAGTCTAAGTTGCCCATCCTCATCAACCCAGTATACTGAGAAGGCAAACTTTATCCTTGATAAGAAGAGTCCTTTATTTTGGTTGGAATTTTGGGCAAGTTCATTAAGTCATAGCAATTTACACTTGCTCCTTGTGTCAGACTTCTTTATCTTCAACAGGAAGTCGTTTTCCAGGGACTGGACCATACTAAGTACATATCCAAAGCAGGAAAGACAAAGTCTCATCAACTGGACTTCTAGGAAATATTCTGGCTGTACTTTCAGTACATACAGATTTCTTTGTTCTTCTAGCAGTCCATGGTATCTTCAATAGCTTACTTTAACACCATAATTCAAATGCATTCATCATTCTACGGTCTTCCTATTCATTATCCAAGTCTCACTTGCATATGTTGTTATTTTTAGGTGCCACTGAGTCGGTACCGACCCATAGCAACATTATGCACAGTAGAACGAAACACTGCCCGATCCTGGGCCAATCTCACTACTGTTGCCACCCTTGAGTCCATTGATGCGGCCACTTGGCCAATCCATCTCATTGGGGGACTTCCTCTTTCTCTCTGACTCTCCACCTTAACAAACATGATATTCTTCTCCAGCGACAGGTCCCTCCTGACAATATGTCCAAAGTATGAGAGGCAAAGTTTGGCCATCTTGGCCTCCAAGAATCACTCTGACTGCACTTACTCCAAAATGGATCTATTGGTTCTTTTGGCAGCCCATTGCACTTTCAATGTTCTCCTCCAGCACCTAACTCAAAATCATCAATTCTTCTCCAGTCTTCCTTATTCACTGTCCAGCTTTCACATGCATATGAGGCTATTGAAAATACCATGGCTTGGGTCAGGCGCACCTTAGTCCTCAAGCTGACATCTTTGCTCTTCAACACTTTAAAAAGCAGATTTGCCTAATGCAGTACATTGTTTGATTTCTTGACTGCTGCTTCTATGAGTGTTGATAGTTGATCCAAGATTGTTTTCTTTACATTGAGATGTAATCCATACCAAAAACTGTGCTCTTTGATCTTCATCAGCAAATGTTTTAAGTCCTCTTCATTTTCAGCAAGCAAGGTTGTATCATCTGCATATCGCAGGTTGTTAATGAGTCTTCATCCAATCCTGATGCCATGTTTTTCTTCATATAACCCAGCTTCTTGAATTATTTGCTCAGCATACAGGTTAAATAAATATAGTGAAAGAATACAACCTTGTCACACATCTTTCTTAATTTTAAAACATTCGTGTTCCCGTGTTCTGCTTGAACAACTGCTTCTTGGTACAGGTACAGATTCCTCATGAGCACAATTAAGTGTTCCGGAATACTCATACTTCACAATGATGTCCATAGCTTGTCATGATCTACACAATCGAAAGCCTTTGCGTAGTCAATAAAGCACAGGTAAACATCTTTCTGATATTTTCTGCTTTCAGCCAAGATCCATCGCACATCAGCAATGATATCCCTTGTTCCACGGCCTCTTCCGAATCTGGCTTGAATCTCTGGAAGTTCTCTATCAGTGTATGATTGTAGCCATTTCTGTACTACCTTTAGCAAAACTTTACACACATGGGATATCAAAGAGATTGTCTGATGATTTCCACATTCCGTTGGGTCACCTTTCTTTGGTATGGGCACAAATATGGATCTCTTCCAATCAGTCAGCCAGATAGTTGTCTTCCAAATTTCTTGGCAGAGATGAGTGAGTGCCTCCTGTGCCGCCTCACTTTCTTGAAAGTTTTCAATTTTTATTCAGTTAATTCCTGGTGCCTTGTTCTTCGTCAATTCCTTCAATGCACCTTGGACTTCCTCCTTCAGTATCATTGGCTCTTGATCATAAGCTATCTCTTGAAATGGTTGAACATTAACCATTTCCTGTTGGTACAGTGACTCTGTGTATTCCTTCCATCATTTTTTGATGCTTTCTGCATCATTCAATAATTTGCCCAGAGAAACTTTTAATAACAAAAGTCAAGGCTTGAATTGTTTCTTCAGTTCCCCCAGTTTGAGAATTGCTGAGTGTGTTCTTCCTTTTTGGCTTTGTGATTCCAGACCTTTGCACATTTTGTTGTAATATTTGGCTTTATCTTCTCAAGCTGATTTTTGAAATTTTCTGTTCAGCTCTTGGAACTCCTAAATTTCTTCCATTTGCTTTAGCATCTCTATGCTGGAGAACAAGTTTCAGTGTCTCTTCTGACATCCATTTTGACCTTTTCCCTCTTTCTTGTCTTCTCAATGACTTTTTGCTTTCTTCCTGTATGATGTTCTTGATGTCATCCCAAAACTCTTCTGGTCTTCGGTCTTTAGTGTTTAATGTATTAAATATGTCCTTCAGATGATCTCTAAATTCAGGTGGGATATATTCAAGGTCATATTTTGGCTCTCATGGACTTGTTTTCATTTTCTTCAGCTTCATTTTGAATTTGCATATGAATTTTGACTGATGATATGGATGGAGGTTTTCCATCATCTCTTTCCACAGATGTAGTTAATTTGATTTCTATGTATTCCATGTGGTGAGGTCCATGTGTATAGTCGTCTATTATGCTGTCTAAAGAAGGTATTTGGAATTAACAAATCGTTGGTTTTGCAGAATTCTATCATGTGATCTCCAGCATCATTTCTATCACCAAGGCCATATTTTCCAACTACTGATACTTCCTCTTTGCTCTCAACCTTTGCATTCCAACCACCAGTAATGATCAATACATCTTGATTACATGTTTGATCAATTTCAGATTGAAAAAACTTGGTAGAATTCTTCTATTTCATCCTTACTGGCTTTAGTGGTTGGTGCATTAATTTGAATAATAGTGCTATTAACTGGGCTTCTCTGTAGGTGCATGGATATTATGCTATCATAGACAGCAGTATACCTTATGACTGATCTGGATATATTCTTTTTGACAATGAATACAACACCATTCCTCTTTAATTTGTCATTCACATGCATATAGGGTGATTGAAAATATCATTGAGTCCAGTGTACTTTAGTCCTCAAACTAATATCTTTGCTCTTAAACACTTTAAAGAGGCTTGTACGGTAGATATGCCTAATGCAATCTATCATTTGATTTTTTGACTTCTGCTTCTATCAGTGTTTATTGTGGATCCAAGCAAAGTGAAGCCTTTGACAACTTCAGTCTTTTCTCTATTTATCATGATGTTATTTACTGGTTCAATTGTGAGGATTTTTGTTTTCTTTTTACTAAGGGACAAACCATACTGAAGGCTCTGGTGTTTGATCTTCATCAGTTAAGTGTCTGAAGTCCTCTTTATTTTCAGCAAGCAAGATTGTATTATCTGCATATTGCAGGCTGTTAATGAGTGTTTCTCCAATTCTGATGACATATTTTTCATTTAAGTCAGATTCTTGAATTATTTCTCAGCATATAGACTAATAAGTATGATGAAAGGATACATTCCTAGCACACACCTTTCCTTATTATAAACCATTCAGTATCTCCTTGCTCTGTTCTAACAAATGCCTCTTAGTCTGTGTGTAGGTTTCTCATGAGCACACGCAAATAAACTTTTTTAAAAAAATTCAACAATGGTTGCAAAAGCACATCAACAGGTACCATCCATGTTTCACAGTTATTCATAGTTTGTCATGATCCACACAGTTGAAAGTCTTTGAATAAATCAGAATCAAATATCTTTCTGGTATTTTCTGCTTTCAGCTAAGATCCATCTGATGTGAACTAGTTCCATGTCCCTAGTTCCATGTCCTTTTCTGAATTCAGCTTGAAATTCTGGCACCTCTCTGTTGATGTACTGTTGCAACTGTTTTTTAATTATCTTCAGCCAATTTTACATGTAATATTAACGATATTGTTCTGATTTCTGCATGCCATTGGGTCACCTCTCTGTGGAATAGGCACAAATATGGATCTCTTCCAGTTGGTTGACCAGGTAGCTCTCTTTCAATTTTCTTGGCATAAATGAGTGAGCACCTCCAGCATGCATCAGTTTTTTGAAAAATTTAAATTTGTATTCCATCAATTCCTGGAGTCTTGTTTTTTGTTTTGTTTTTTTGCCAATGCCTTTAGTATGCATTGGACTTCTTTTAGTACCATCAGTTCTTAATAATATGCTATCTCTTGAAATGGTTGAGCATTGATCATTTGTTTTTGATATAGTGACTCTGTGTATTCCTTCCATTTCTTTTGATGCTTTCTGCATCATTTAATATTGTGCCCATAGAATCTTTCAATATTGCAAATCAAGGCTTTAATATTTTCTTCAGTTTTTTTACTTGCGAAAGACCTTTTGGTTTTCTAACTCCTGGTCTTTGCATATTTCAATATAATACTTCACTTTATCTTTTCAAGCTGCCATTTGAAGTTTTCTGTTCACCTCTTTTGTTTCCTCATTTCTTCCATATGTTTTAGTATCTCTACACTCAAGAGCAAGATTCCAAGTTTCTACTGCCATCCATTTTTACCTTTTCTTTCTTTCCTGTCTTTTACATGACCTTTTGTTAATATTCCCAGGAATTAATTAAAATAGATTTATTCTGATAAAGGATTTATGTTTGTGCAAACCTTGAAAACCAAATCTTTAAAACAGAAACATTTTAAGTAACTTAATCTAGATATTATATGAGATGAAAAATTTCTTCTTATTTTGAGAAAAGGGAATGATTTTTATTGATTTTAGAGTGAGAAGAAAAGGCTAAACTGTCTATCAAATTAATAATAATTTAAATCAAAATAGAAACATTTCAACAAATTTTACTTCAGCAGTAATTATGTTTTATAATAGACTAAAGTTAATTTCCCCCCAAAATTCAGTAGCTTTCTGATATTAAATTGAATTAATAGGTATTCATTGTAACTGAAGTTTAAGACTCTTATATCTGTACATGCACTGCTAAATTATAGGGAGTTAAAACTTTAGATCTATTTTTCCTAATTGAAGAATGCCAAAGCATCTTTATGAGCTTGTCAACCCTCTAGAGAACAACAATCACTTTAAAATGACTTGATGGCCAGAAAACCCCCGGTGGTGCAGTGGGTTAAATGTTGGGCTGTTAACTGAAAGACCAGTGGTTCAAACCCACTACGTACTCTTTGGAAAAATGATGAGGCATTTTGCTTCCATAAAGATTTATAGCCTCAGAAAACCCTAAGCAATAATTCTCTTCTATTCCTTATAGGGTTTTGCTATGAATCAAAATCAACTTGGCAGCAGTGGGTTTAGTTTTTGGTATTTTAATGGCCAGAAGCAGAGGACATTGGAGGTAGACAGCTAGTTCCAAGATCACAGAACAAGAGTCCATAAGTCTTGCTGATGTTGTAGACTTTATCATTGTAGCTCTTCTCCAAATTTGTGGTCTTACTTTGGTAATTTTATTCAGTATGAAGCTCTATTGAAGTTCTACATTTCTCTTTCTAATAATTTTCTGGTACATGGAAAGAAAATGCATTTGTTAAATTATTCCAATCAGTAGCTAGTGCTTTGATTCAGAACCTACCTGACAGTACTTAACAATAGTAACAAAAATGTACCATGTTTACTCATAAATTTATCTTTTCCTCTACACTGTTTCCTGAATCTCTGTGTTTCAAAATGAGATCATTTTTCTTCAGCCTGAAGAAGTCCCTTTAGAACTTCTAATACCATGAGTCCACTTGTAAAAACAACAACAACAAAAAGCCTGGGCTTTTATTTTTCTGAAAATGCTTTTATTTTGCCCTTTAAAAAAATTATCTTAACTGAATACAGAAATCTGGGTTAGCTAATTTTCTCCCAACATTTTAAAGTATCTCAGTCTGCTTTCTGTTTCACTTTTTTTTTTTTTTTTCTGTTGAAGAGTTCTTGTTTTTGTTTTCACTGAAGATAATATGCCCCTCACAGAACCAGATACTTTAAAACAAGTATTACCTTTGCTTTGGCTTTTAATAGTGTTACTATAACGTAACTGGAGTCCTGGTGTGGTGCTGTGCGTTAATGCTTTAGACTGCAAAGTCCATTTGAACCAAAAGGTGGGAGGGTCAAGGTCACCAGTAGCTCCTTGGAAATCCTATACAGGGTCACTATGAGTCAGAACTGACATGATGTCACTGGTCAACAACATAATGTATCTAACTGTGACTTTACTCTTATTGATCTTACTTGGTATTTGCACATTTCTTTTTTGAATCTGAAATATCTATAAAGTTTGATATTTTTCACTAAGTTCGGAAAAATGCTCAGTGTTTCTCAAATACTTGTTTTGTACCATTCTCCGTCTCCTCTCCTCCAGGGATTATGCCTGTGTTAAGCCTTTTAACTACATGTTATGTGTTCCTTTTGATTTTCCATGATTCTTTCTTCTTGAGGGATCAGTTTGGATACTTTTTATAAATTCATCTTTCAGTTCACTAATTATCCAATTCTTAGTTTCTAATATGTTCTTGAACTCATTCATCTACTGAGTTCTTAATTTTAATTTTTATTCTGTCAGCTGTTGAGTTTCAATTTGAGTCGTTCTACTGAAATTCTCCTCTACTTTCTTGCATGTATTAATGTATAGTTATTTTTAAATCCCTGTTTGATAACTTTGATATCTAACTGAAATGTCTATGGGTCTGTTTCTTTTCTTCGTGTTTCTTTTGGTTCCTGGTAAGTTGGTTTTATTTTCGTATGCCTTACATATTTTCAATGGATGTTGAACATTAAGGACATTAAGTTACATATTAAATTGTCTTATGTTGGTTATATAGAGTTGTTGTTGTTAAGTGTTGTTGAATCAGTTCCAACTCATAGCGGCCAAGAAGCAGCTGGTGAGTTTGAACCACCGGCCTTGTGGTTCAAACCAACCTTGCAGTCAAGTGGTTTATCGCACAGTGCCATACCAGTGCTCAAGGAGTTCGGTAGCAGACGATTATCGTATTTCTCCAGAGAGTTGTTTTTAGTGTTTGTTAGGGCTAATTACATATGATTTGTCCTTACACTTAAAGTCACGATTTATGGGATTTCCACTCAAAGCTTGAGTTAGTTACCAAGCCCTCTAATTTTCTCTGCTCTTTTGCCCCCTAACTGCTATATTGTGTTGGTTGTCTTGGGGTTCTGCCCTGTGTACATTTGAGATAACTTTGGAAGCATACTTTGGGGCTCCCCTTCTGTGGCTCTCTCTCTCCACCCACCCCCTTCAGTTCAGCTTCTTTCATAGCTGTAAACTCTGATCTTTGTCTTTTCAGTAAGTCAAGATACCTTTCTGATTCAGTTTTATTATTCTGTGCCAATGCAAACTCATGGGCAATGGATAAAGAAGACTGTAGAAGAATCAGTGCATTTGAGCTAAGGTGCTGGAGAATATTCAAAGCACCATGGACTTCCAGAAGAACAAACAAATCTGTGTTATAAGAAGTACAACCTTAATGCTCCTTAGAATCCCGGATGGTGAGACATCATCTCTTACACTTCGGATATATTATTAGGAGGGACCAGCCTCTGGAGAAGGACGTAATGCTTGGTAAAGTGGGGGATCAGAGAAATAGAGAAAAATCTTCAACAAGATGGATTAGCACAGTGGCCACGGGCCCAAGCGTGGCAACAATTGTGAAGATGGCATAGGACTGGGCAGTGTGTCATTTTGTTGTGCACACAGTTGCTATGAATTGGAGCTGACTCTATGGCAGTTCTGGTAGCGTAGTGGTTATGAATCAGACTGCGAACCACAAGGTCAGCAGTTCAAAACTACAAGCTGTTCCGAGGGAGAAAGATGAGGTTTTCTGCTCCCGTAAAGATTTATAGCCTTGGAAACCCTGTACAGGGTCGCTATGAGTCGGAACCGACTCCACGGCACATAACAACAACAATAACTGTGGCACTTAACAACAACAACAACAACAAGAACAATGAAAACTGGGGTGTGCCTTTGGAAAAAACAAGCTAAGGTAAATGTACATTCACTTCAAAGACTTCCTTTAAGGAATGTAGTCCCTCAAGTTCCTGATTGCATTGGTTGCTCATCAGTGACTTCAGACTATTTTTTTTTGAAAAAATATTTTGCCCAAGATTTCAGTTATTTATGGTGTGAGAGTTAGTCTGACACTAATAAGCTATTTTGTTCATTATTGAAATTGATAGTTATTATTTTGAAGCTACATATGTTGTTGTTGTTAAGTGCCATCAAGTCAGTTCAAACACATAGCAAGCTGGCATGGGGTTCTGAGGCTGTATATCTTGGCAAGTCCAGCCCAGTGCTTATCCTAAAGAGCCACTCTGCTCCAGCTATATATGTTAAACATCGATAATTTGCCAGGTATAGTTTTCTGTGATTTAATTGTATTATTCACTTAGTACTATCACTAGTCCTATGAAATTTTTATTCATTCTTATTTTTATAGCTAAGGAAGCTGACGCTTAGAAAAAATAGTTCATCACATAGTAAGTACAATATTTAAAAGTACCTGATTCTATTGTAACAAGATGTTCCTTTGAAAGCTAATGCTGTTTTTCTTGATTAGAGAGAGTTACTAAGGACCAGGGCTTGCTTCACCTTTGTTATGTCTGATAACCCTATATTTCCATAAACATATTTTACTTCTGGATGGGATTAGCTAATAACCCAAATTACCTCTATAATGTTTACTGGTAATATGGAAACTCTTCTCCCCCACAACCCCCCCAAACAAACAAATCATGCACAAGGAAAGCTTGTTTAGTATCGCCTCAAAGCTTTATTTGGAGTCTTGGTATGGTGCTGTAGGATAAGTCTTGAACTGCTAACTGCAAGGTCAGCAGTTCAAACCTACCCTCTGCTCCTTGGAAACCCTAGTAAGAACTGACTTGATTGCACCTAACAACAACAACAGCAAAGCTTAATTTAAGAACACTTTTGAGGAAACTATGTTATACCAACATTTTTGCTGCTCTAATTGGTACTTGAAAAGATATTCAGATAATCCTGTAATTCTTAAGCCACTTCTGTTTTGTGTTCTGTAGTTCACTAATGGAGCTAGAAAATATGCTACAAGTACAAGCAAATTAGGGTGCTCAAAATAATGATAATTGAAACTAGCAACATACTGCTATTGTTAAGTGATGTTGCCTCAGTTTCTTAGGAGTGGCTGGTTTGAATTACTGACTTTGTGGTTAGCAGTCCAGTAAGTACCAAAGTCTGAATAAATATATAGGAACTAGTAAAAGATGTGTAATGGGATGTCAAAAGATCCAACAGATCTGTGTTGGAAGAAGTGCAGCCAGAGTGCTCCTTGGAGGCCAGGATGACCAAACTTTATCTCTCATATTTCGGACATAGAGTCACAAGGGACCAGTCCCTAGAAAAGGATATCATGTTTGGTAAGGTGGAGGGGCAGAGTAAAAAGGAAGACTCCCAGCAAGATGGATTAGCAAAGTGGCAGCATCAATGGGCTCAAGCAGGATCAGGCAGTGTTTCATTCTGTTGTGCATAAAGTCACTATGAGTCAGTACCGACTCAATGGCACCTAACAACAGCAACAATGACAAGTAAATCTTTGTTGAAGACACTTTGTTACTGTAAGTACTATAAACTCAATCTTTATATGAATCTCTGATGTAGAATCCCTTGCTATTCCCACATAACAGATGAGGAAACTCAAGCAAAGAGAAGTCATTTTCCATGATGACACAGAAAGTCACAGATGTAGGATTTAAAATTTGGCTATCTAGCTCCTAATCACTTCTCTAATTTACAGTAATACAAACACTTCTCTAATTTACAGTAATACAAACAAATACAAAATCTCAATTAGCCTGAATTCTTGAGGAATAAGATGCTATTACTAATTAGGTTAAGCAGCATTACGGTATTTTCTATTTCAACACAAGTTAAAAATTTTGCTAAAGGAATCAGCCCACTTCATTATATAATACTCAGGTACTTCTAAGGGGAAAAAAAATGTGCTAACTGAAAGCAAATGTTGTAGGAATTTTGAGTAAAAATTTTAACAAGGGGTGAATTATGGGAGAAATACCAGCTATATAGATTGTGAAAGTTTCAAGAAGTATAAAGTATCTGAAAACTTTTATCAGAGATATACATTGTTTTCCTTTGATCATTCATTCATTCTGCAAACATTTATTATACATTCTGTGCATTGAATATTTGTGTTATTGAATATTTACCAATTACTTGATACTTTTATAAACATTATTATATACTATGTAATACTAATAACAGCTATCTGTGAAATCTATTGTTGTCACCACTTTTGGTTGAGGAAACTAACTAATAATTTGTGCATTGTTGAGAAGCTAATGCTTGTGCTCTTGGCTGACATGGGCTTTGAGCCCAGGTCTAAATGGCTCCAAGAGCAGTAATGTTCCTGGGTACTGGGGCAGGCAGAGGCACTGGGGAGGGAAAGTGATGATCCCAGCAATGGTTAGACTCAGTTTGGGGGCACAAAGTGCTTTACAATCCAGTTGTTTAGTGCCTTTGAGTCAGTTCAGACTCATAGCGACCCTGTATAGAGTTTCCAAAGAGCAGCTGGTGGGTTTGAACTGTCAATCTTTCATTAGAAGTCCAGTGCTTTTTTCTACAATGCCACAGTCCAGTGGGAGAGACTGACAAAACAACCAATATAAATCTAATTATATTATTACATAAGTAATGTAGTACACATCACAATTGAGATGTAATATTCAGGTCTTCAAAGGAGGGAGAGATTGCTTCTCGCTGTAATAATTAAAGAAACATTCTGAGAAAAAAGTGGTTATTTACGCAGAGATATGAAAGATAGTCATAAACTTTAACTCATGCCATACAGTAATAAATTCAATAGCACCTGTGTTCAAACCTAAAATGACTGCTCCTTCCTTTGAGCTCCTCACATGTGATCTGAATCTTCTTTAAGAATGCATCTGTCACTTTCTACAGGAATACCTCATTTTATTGTGCTTTTTACAAACTTGTTTGTCATGCAAGTCCATAGGTGCTATTTTTCCAATAGCATGTGCTCACATGTCTCTGTGTCACATGTTGGTAATTCTCACAGTATTTCAAATTTTTTTCGTAATGCTATTGTACACTTAACAGACTACAGTACAGTGTAAATATAACTTTTATATGAACTGGGAAACCAAAAAGTCTGTGTGTCTTACTTTATTGCTTTATTCAATTTATTGCAGTGGTCTGGGACCAACTTGAGATATGCCTATATCTTGTTTTGTGATTTTACATGTACATACTTCCTGGTTTGGCACTTTAGGATAAGCACTGGACTGCTAACTGCAAGATCAACACTTCAAATCCACCAGCTGCTCCTTGGAAACCCTATATAGGGTTGCTGTGAGTCAGAATTGACTCAACAGCACCAAACAACAACTTGCTTTATGATCTCTTTCAAGGCAGAGAGACTCTCTTATTTCTCGGGTGGCCCCCACAGGGTCTGGTGTGGTACCTGAGACATAGCAGGTACTTTTCAAAATCTTTTCTTCTTTGGTGTCAGTAACATCACAATTTCCTTTCTTTGTATTTCTGACAATGATCCTCAGGTTCCTTTTGGGAAAACATGGTTTCATCCTCTAGGCATCTGTCTCTCTCACAAAGGACCTAATGAAGGACTTCATGCACGCTCACAACTCCAGCCATAACCAATGCGTTGATGCCTCCAAGTCACCGTCTCCAGCCAGATCCCTCTCCTGAGTTCCCTATCAGTTGGTACAACTGCCTGGCTTATATTCCATCTGTGCACCCCCTGGGCATCTCAGGAGCAAGATATCTTCATCTGAACTCATTCTCTTTTCATCTTCCAAAGCTCTGGCCTCTCCTCCAATCCCCATTTCAGTGCTCAGAGAATGATAAAAGGTGGGGCTTGCAAGTGCTCAGACCAACTTTATCCTTATCCTGTTTATTCACATCTACTGAGTCGTGAAATTCTGTCACAATTGAATAGCTATTTCTTCAATCATGTTTCCATGAATCTCTACATTCTTTTTCACATAGTAAGTTCAAACCCTGTCATTTCTCATCTAGATCACTTCAGTGGTTCCCTGACTTCAGGCTTGTCCTCTTGTGATCCATCTTTTCAAACTGTTGTCAGAATGATTTTTTTAAATACAGACATCAAAATAACATCCAATTCAAAACCATGCACCTCAATGCCTTAGGACAATAATAAACTCCTCATCATAGCAAATAGAGAGTACCTCTGTTCTTTGGTAGTATAGTGGTTATGAATCGGACTGTGAGCTGCAAGGTCAGCAGTTCAAAACTACCAGCTGTTCTGTGGGAGAAAGATAAGACTTTCTGCTCTTGTAAAAATTTACAGCCTTGGAAACCCTGTACAGGGTCGCTATGAGTTGGAACCGACTTCATGGCACATAAGCACTACCATTCCTTTAGTTTAACTCTGCTCATGTCTACTTCAAACCCAAGATCAGACTTCTCTGCTCCTCATTCCAACTGGAATGTTGACTCTCGCCCTTTGCTTGACCAACTCAGCCTTCAATAATCCATTTATAGGTTAGGTTACCTCTTCTGGAAATTGTCCCCAATATTCCCTCGAGTCTGGTTTAAATGTCCCTCATATTTGTTTAATTCGCTGTACTGCACGGTCCATTTAATCTGCAGGGTTGGCAGTTCAAGCTCACCAGCTGCTCCTCAGAAACCCTACACAGGGTCACTATGGGTTGGAACCGACTCGATGGCACTTGACAACAACAATTTGATAAAAAGGAGTCCAGATGTGGCACTGTAGGGTAAGCACAGGACTCCTGATCTCAAGGTGGGAGGTTCAAACCCACCAGCCACTCCTCAAAACCCCCATACAGAATAGCTATGAGTAAGAACTGACTCAATGGCATTCAACAACAACAACAACAACATTTTGCTAAAAAAGCAATCAGGGCTCATTTCTTACATAGTTTTTATTACACCTGAGTCTTTTAAAAAAACAATTATTTAATTCTTATTCTTTTCTTCTGTGAGTACTTTGAGACAAGGAATCCTGCCTTTTAACTCAGTACCACGATGCTGTTGTTAAGTGCTGTCGAGTCGATTCTGACCCCTAGCGACCCTGTATAGGGTTTCCAAGGAGCAGCTGGTGAGCTTGAACCACTGACCTTGAAGTTCAAACAACTTTGCAGTCTGAGGCATTAGCCCACAGCACCACACCAGGATTCCAACTCAGTGCCATAGCAACCAGCTAGTTCTCTGACATATTGTAAGAGCTCAAAAGAGAGTTGTATAAATGGGTAAAGAGTACTGAGTAATCGTAGCTTGTGAATAAGAAATTACCCTCCTCTTAATGTAGATACTTTGTTCAATTTTGGATTATGCCACATGATTTTCTGTTTTATTGCAGTATGTTTATTTCCTAATCACTTCTTCACCAAAATTCTTCCAAAACAAAACTAACACAAATATAAACTAAAAAAACAAAGTAAGACTTTCAATAACCAAGTTACAGACCCTTTACCCTGGGAAGGAGACTTTTCCTTAAGGATGCACTAAGCTGAATAGCATGGTTTCACTTCCTTTGTAGTTTATTTTATACTGTTAGGTAAATAAACTTGTAAGCCCACATTGTGCCTGGAATTTTTTTTTATGGCAGTCACATGAAACTTAAGTGCTGTATGAGCCCCATTATGATAGTCAGTATGTTTTCTTTTTGTAATATTTTTACAGTGTGCCACGAAATGCTGCTCTATTGACATCAATTGTTATTTGAAAAATTTTGGTGAGGCATGTATATCTGTGGTTGTTATACTCTCTACTCTGCAAATGAACTACTTAAGTGTGAGATCTGTGTGGACACCCATTGTGGCTTTTAAAAAAAATGTTGTTTCTTTTTTCTTCTTTCAAAAACACTGAGCTTCCATGTTAGAACTAACAAACTAACAGCTGGAACTGTGGGCTCTGAGGTATAGGGTGTAAACTCTAAACAGTGTCACTGATCTACACAGCTTACTTTGCTAGTACCTGTGATTCTTCACTTCTGACACAGGAACGTGAAACTTACACACCACCCACTTATCACAAGAACTGTTCTCAGCAATACAACCTAAGTTTATGGTTTTAAATGGGTTATTATTTCTTTGAAATGCAGGGCTAGCTCTACATTTAGATTTTCTGTGTGAGTGTTTCTGTGCTCTTTGAAATCATGGAGATCAAATATAAGAGCAGGAAGAGAAGATAGAGTTCAAGTCAGGAAAACTTAAGAGGTAATATGGTATCCCCACATTCAAATATATACCAGAGAGTATCTAACATTTTTGCAGACACATGCTAGATATTATGCAACTGCACCAATTACTTAGGCTTGCCAGCTGCTGTTGGCATGAATTCCCCACCACACCTCACCCAACCCCACTCCAGTCAACAAAAATTTCCCTAAATTAAAAATGAAGCCATTGATAAATAATGTAGACACAAGACAAGACTCATTCTTAATTGATGATAAGAGACATTAATCCCTTATTCTTTCTATTTAATTCCAATAATTGATAAGATATAGAACATGTCCAGAGAAAAGGGTATGCAAATGAAATATTGCTTGTTGTTATTAAATGCCATCAAGCCAAGATGTAGGGGTTGCAAGGGATCCAAAAGAGGAAATATGGTATTTTTCACCCTTGGTGACCAAAGCATAGATAGATTAGACCAAAGCATAGGTTAGGTAGGCCTAGAATCTTGGACTTCTTTTTTACATAGTAATTTATACTCTGCGATAGTTTCTCTCCTTGCAATTACTTAATATTTAGTAGAGGGCTTCCAAGGCGGGGTTGGTATGTTTGAACTGTCAACCTTGTGATTAGCAGTCCAGTGCTTATCTTACAGTGCCATATCTTATCATCTTAGAAACTCATAGGATATTAGAATTAATCTAGATGGCTCAACTCTTAGTCCAGTTTGGGGGTCTTCACTGATATACTGAATTGTGGATCCTATATATTCTCCTGAAAATATTTTCCATATGACGAGGTTACTATATCTATTTCTTATGGCTCTAATTTTTGGAAGATAGTATGATCAGAAAATTATATTTACTGTATGGGTGTTATTGTTGTTGTTGTTAAGTGCAGCTCAGTCTGTTTCAATCCATACCAACCCTGTATAGGGTTTCTGAGGAGCAACTGGTGAGCTTGAAGCGCCAACCTTATGGTTCAAACTGATTTTGCAGTCCAGCACACTATACTGCTATACAGTGCTGTACTTATGCTGTTGAAAGATACAGATAGTAATATTGAACCTGTAATGTGAATTGGGTCCAGAAGCTCTGCAGAAAATGGAAAGACAAGCCCTAGGTCAAAAGGAAACTATACGTAGCTTCTCTTCATCAGGGCTGCAAAAGGGGGACAAAAAAACACTAATGCCAAATAGTCAAGATTTAGTGGTGGTGAGGTGTCAAAGAAAGCAGATAAGGATTTTTTCATCCTTGGTGACTGAAGCATAGAATAGGCCAATTAGGTGGCCCAGAATCTTGGACTTCTTATTTATATAGTGATTATATTTTCTGTGATTGCGCTTTCTTGCAATTACTTAGCATTTAATATAGTCATGTTCAAAGCTTTATTCTGTCTTAAGTTATGCTATAGGGGTCCAAATAAAAGGATTTTGTCCATAATTGTGTATGTAATAATATAGTAATTGGGATGTATTAAAATGCGAAGAGCCTTTATGGTTGAAGAAGCTGGAACCAGGTAGTAAAAGACACGTAAGAGAGGGGGAAATCTATAGTACTGCTCTGTCAGTTGTCTTGTCTTCTTTTTAAGACAAAATCTTGGGTGCGTGGGTTAAAGTGGGTCATATTATTTGGGTATTATTCTTTTTAACTTTTCCATAAGCTTTGTCCATTAATATGAATTCATTCTTCTGAAGTTATACTGAATAAAGCGAATAGTACATACACATAATGGGCCTTAAAATGTTATACCAGTTATGTTCCTTTTAAATCTTTTCTTTCAAAACTTTGTGGTACCTATGGGCTTTACCATTATTTTCACTCATTTCTAGAACCTCCTGAGTGTCAACATGCTTTTATAGTGTGACATAAAGATGTGCTTACAACACACTAGCTGAGTTAGAGGCGACTGCAGAGGCTACACTGCAGTCCTTTGTGTCCTGCACACTCTAGTTCCATTAGTGAAGCCCAAGCTGTCGTTTTATCTTTTCCATTTTTGTTGTTATATAGAGATTTTTCTAAGGGACAGTTTGATGTTCATACCTTATGAGAAAGAGAAAGAAAAAGTCATATTGAATATGTTTTGTTTTAAATCTATGGCTTTGATTAAAACATTAGAGATATATTTATCTGTATTGGTTAGTTTGGTCTAGCTAAAAAAAAAAAATAGTTTGATTCCTATTTTTAGTAACTTTATCGTTCTTAAAAAACTAAATCAGCTGAATAATAAGTTCTGAACTTCACTGGGCAGCTTTTGGGAGTAATGAGCTAAAAAAGTATCAGTCACAGGGTAGAGAATTGAGAGGGAAGGCCTGTTTTCTAATAGAAAGGGTCTGTGGAAGGATTGAGGGATTGAGGAGGACAGAGGCAGGAATGAGGAGTGGGCAAGTTGTGCCAACAGCATTATTTCCTTCTACTGGTGTGTATTGTTTAAGGTCCAAGATATGGTCCATGAAAAAGGATGTTATGTAATTCGGACATTGTACAAAAACCATATTATATACAGGTGGGCTCTGTACAATCTGTGGTTAAATCTCCACAAACCCTATTATATTGAACATTATGAAAACACATTGACCAAAGTCTGAAAGCTGTTTCCACTGGAAACAGGAGGCCTGCCTTTGTAGGTGCGAGGCTGGTTTGGATGGGGACTGTACCAACAGATGAATCAGAACTTTGTGCATATCTGGGTGCAGGGAAGAGAGGAGCCATGGAGACTGGGTGTGCAAGTGCCAGAGGCTGCCACCACTCTGTTGATGTGGCCACTTACTGATCATTCCTGGAGGTGGGAGCCCACAAACACTCAGACTTTGCTGATGCCACCTGCACCCACAACAGGAGTGGAGATGCTGCATCAGGTACTGCCCTGTATTGAGAGTGAAAAGTTGCAGAGCTGCTGGGTGGGTGAATGAAGCCAGGGGAAGAAGAAAGAGGATGTAAAGAAGGAGTTATTTTGGGGATTGGGATGCACCCTGAATCCACATTGCTTGTTCACTCTGGGGGTTTGGGATCTTTAAAATCATTAGGGGGAAATAATAAACAAAAGAAGAGCTGCTTTCCACTGAAAAATAAAACAAGGAAAAACTACCTCATGAGACCATGGATATATACATGGTCAGATGTTACTCGAATAGATGCTAAGCAACAATAGGGATTGCTTTCCCTTTTCAAAATATTAGCTGCTGAATGTGTTAGTTTATTTTGCCCATGGGGTGATGGAGGATTTGACTAAGTGATTTCCACTTTCATTCCTCCCTCAATTCCTTTGGATAGTTTGTTGTGATAATTCAGAACAACTTGTCATTCTTTCTGCTCTGTTGAACTTTCAGCTAATTAAAATTCTCAGGTCATTTCCATGGGGAAAGCTGACAAGGCAGTTCTTTAATCCTGCATTTGTCAAATGGGAAAATTTTCTAATGTATATAACCCAATCATATTTATACATGCATATAAAGTCCTGGTGTGGCTCTGTGGGTTAATGTACTGGACTTCAAGGTCAGTTTAAACAGCAAGGTTGGTGGTTCAAACTCACCAGTCACTCCTTGTAAACCCTATACAGGGTCACTCTGGATTGGAATTGACTTCAGGACACTTAACAACAACAATAACACGTGTACTTCAAAAAACATGCAAAAATTCCATTAACTTTTGATTCCAGTTTTCCATGAACTTTTGAAACTCCTTTGTATGTATTCTGCTAGTTTTACAACAATGTAAGTTATAAAAATAGTTGAGAATCTAAAGAATTAACTTATTTGAATATCTTTTCTTCGATATATTGACAACATCACTAGATATAGTATGTTTGTCATTGACGTATTAGTCATTGTGAACATTGGTAAAATGGTCAGGGATGAAACTGGAGCCCCATGGCAAATCATTATCTACAGTGAGATGAATCAAGGGTTACATGATACATTAATTAGCATGATGTAGGCCATTTACCTAGACATTAATGTGTACGTCTGGCCAATTTATTCTCTTGTTTATACCAGTCCATCTGCCCACAGTGATAATGAAAAAGTTTTCCAAATGTCACCTGAAATCAAGAAAACTATTAGTTATTTAGGAATTTCAGAATTAGAAAGGACCCCTCTAAGACTGAAACTCAAAGGGAACACATAAGCAGGCATGTAATCTCGGTGATGACCACATTGATTTACTGGAGAATAGAAGAGGGGGAAAGGCAGCAATGAAGAAATGGGCTGAGTTCAACCACATTCCATAGACTTCTGCTGACCTGGAGATGAGAGAGAGAAGAGCAAGGGTTGGTTGGTCCAAAGTGTGGTGAGACCTGGGGACACCTGAGCCCATGGATAAGGGTATAGCTACAGAGGGCTAGAACTGCTAGTGAAGCATCCAGCTGATATGAAGTGAAGGGAGATGCACAAGAACACCCAAACTTGCAGATAGTACCCATCTGACCTAGCCTCGATGGCTTGATAATTAGAACTTGACTAGAGGAAGATAAAACAAACAAACAACAAAACAATTTTTGATAAGGGAACTAGGGTAAATTGCTACAATTTGATGAACTTGACCTATACTCATGGAGGTAGTAGCTCAAAATGCCAACAGAAAGGGAAGGAATCTTCAAGGATCAATGCTATTCCCTCTGTATACAGAGTAGATGGGGGCGGGCAGCTTAGACATTGGCTACCTAAAATGATGGGGCGATAAAGGCACAAACTGACTGGCTTACAAGGTTTCAAGAAGGAATTTAGTTTAAGAGTGGGTGGGGAAGATAGAGTCTACACAGACAAGTTTTCATCTTATCTAGGTGGGTCTGGTAAAAAGAGATGGGGATAAGATTCTTATGATTCAGTAGTGAGTAATTGTTACCATGACTAATTGAGACTGTCACAATTGTAAAGGTAGATGTTTTGTAACAAAAATGGGAGAGTAGTTAATTTTACAGTCCAGAAACAGAGGACCTTAGTACCATCAAGGGAGAAGAGCATAAGTGGAATGTGGGACCTTATCCAGAGAAGCAGT